>NC_067163.1:31860050-32460050 GCF_903995435.1 Acomys russatus | reverse complement strand
TTTTCTAAACAACTATCACAGGGGCTTACTGGTATCTGGGTTGTCTTGAATGTTCATATTTTTAGGTTTTGGCCTCTAGAGTCTTTCTTTGTATCAATATCTAATATGCCTCTGTTGAGTGGCTGTTTAGGTATTTGTTTAATATTATACCAACATGTCAAATTGTGTATCAGCTAACTGGTAATTAATTTTCTGTCTGGGGCCACTTTGGGTTTCTGGGTTCAGAATCCTAAGTCATCCCAAATTAGCACAGGAGGTAGGATGGTTGATAGTGGAGAAGACGTAGAGAGAACTAGCTTTGCATATCTCTAGCTGGGGTTTTGGGTTGGTATCCATGGATACCAGCAGCAAGAAAAAGGAAGAAGTGGCTCAGGGTCTGGAGGTGGGTAGACTGCCTCTCGGAATTTCTTCCTCCATTTCAAATTTAAATTCTAGGTGTATATTCAAACTGTCCCAGATTGGTGCAGTGGGTGGAAGTCTGTGTGATTAGCAGATGGTACAGAGGAAAATAGATTCTCCCTAGAGTTTTTCCTAGTAGAGTTTGGGGAATGCCTCCACATGGACCGAGGGCCCAGTGGTAAGTGAGGTGGTGGATAGTAGGGACAGTGGGCACTTGATCTTCAAATTTCTAGTTTGAATTCAGGGTTCTGAAACCAAGATGCCATATCAGCAAGGTAGGTGTGGTGGTTGATAGATGAGCAGGCAGGACAAGAGGACTGTCTCTACAGACCTCTAACTAGGCTCTGAGTGTCAGTAGTGGGTGTGAAAGCAGCTCCAGAATTTCCACCTGAGGCTCTGGTTTGCACTGCAGGGTGACTCCAAGAATTTAAAAATTGCCATGATGGGTGGGTGGCTTATTTTGCTCTTTTTAGTCTCTGATGTATCTTTTAATGCATTTTGTGATTACCTGATAAGCTTATCTTTTGCTTAAAGTGATCTGTATATGGTTATAAGAACCTAACTTAAACCATCTTTAAGACAACTACAAGGCAACCACACACATAATATGTTTTGTGTTAATGAAGTTGCATTGCTTACTTTTAATATATATATATATATATATTCTTAGTTACATTTGTAGTTGCAATTTTACTTAATATTTTTGTTTTAAACATACAATAATTATCATTAACTTGTGCAATGCCACTTAATAATACATTATTATATATTCATCTATATATTTGCATTTATCACTGAAATTTGTATGTCTAAAGCAAGTGTAGTGCTGGTGAATTTTATCTGTTTTTGCTGTCTGGAAAAAGGTTGATATGCGTCTTTTTTACAAGATTCTTTTGCTTGATATAGCTTTTTGACTATCATATTATTTTATTTGTACTTTGACTAAAATCATTCATATTCTTCTTTAAAAATTTGATAATAATCTTATCAGTTTCCATAGTATATGATGAGTTGTTTTTCTCTTTTAATATCAAAATTCCGTGTCTTTGAATTTTGAAAATAAAATTACAATGTGTCTCAGCTAAAGCATTTTTAGTAGATATATTTTTATTGTATTATATTTAGGATATTTGTAGTATGTATGTGCGTGTGTGTGTGTGCGCACAAGTGTACATGGTGTATGTATATTTATGCATATGTTCCTATGTTATTGATGAATAACTCATGGGTGTTAGAGGTTAGACACTGGATGATTTATGAGACACGTACCTTTGTTCACTTTTGTTTAGGGCAGGTGAGCTGGGCCTGGAGCTTCTGGGCATCTCCTGGCCCTGCCTGCCATCTCACTGAGGAGCACCTGGAATACAGATGCGTGACACTGTGCCTAGCTTTCTGTTGGTTCTTAGGATGCTCAATATTGAATAGCAGGTAATTCACACACTGAGACACCTCCCCAGTGCAAGGAATTAAAGTGATTTACAAAACAAGTGTCTCATGGCATCATTATCCTACTAAGACCAGGATTGCCAAAAGCTGAAAAGAATGAACTTACTTCTGAAGTTTTGTAGTGATCAAATGAGTGACCTGAAGACGCATACATCTGTCACCTTAGCATCACTGAGCCAAGAATGTGGGCACAGCCCTGTGGAGGTTTTTTTCCCCTGGGCCTTACTAGGCTATAAGTAGAGCATTGGTCAGAAAATGGCTTTATATGGAGCCCCAAGAGGAAACAAAACCATTTTGTCAGCCTTCTCCATTCCTATCATTGAAGGTCTACTTTCTGCTAGTAGTAGAGTGAGACTCCAGCTTTCTCTTGTCTACTGTCTTGGAGCCTCCACTAGTTCTCTACTACTCACCCCCAATGTGTTCCAAATGAAGCTTAGAAGACTTTGCAATTTAACAACCAATGCTCCTCTAAGTGACCAGTGGTGTTCATTGCAACCATTAAGGAGCTCTACACTCTCTCCTTTAATCAATAGTATTAATGAACCTAGTCTTTTCTTTTAAACTTAAACTTCATTCTGAAAACTTGCTGCAGAATGAATACAGATTTCCATTTGTCCGGTATATAATTTCTGGAAGAAATAAACACATTAAAGTAGGTTTTTCCTTCATTTTCAGGAACATGAGTGACTTTGCATAAAAGAAGCTTAAGGGTTCCTCGAGTGTGTTCTAATTAAGTTTTACATATGCTGCTTCTGAGGCAGGGATGAAGACATCTACCTCTCATTGGGTTAGTGGCCTTGTCATTTGTTATCAGAGTGGAAGCAAAAGAATTAGCAGGGAATGAGGTCATTATATGCTATGTAAAAGTTTAATAGGTCATAGATAATGCAGCTAAAATGTTAACACAGTATCCTTGCTGATGCCTGTCATGTCATTGCCAAAAGTGAGTCATTAATAAGGATTGTTTCCAAGAATGAAGAAATGGGAGAAGACAATGCGTGAGAACAAACTATGGTGGCACACATGTATGAAGATGTCAGGAAGATATTCTTTATTGTGTGTGCTAACCTAAAAAACTTTCTCAAACAATAATTTCATATATTTACTAATGTGATAGTACAATGAATATTACAAAAACACAAATAAATACAATAAGTTCAATACTTATGCTTGCTTCCTCTCACTCTAAAATTTAATAAGTTAACCTGCTTTTACCCAGAGGAGCCTTTATACCATCTTTATCACCTCATCTCATACCTAGCCTTTGCATTCCTCCTCTAGGGTCTAGCCTGGTAAGAAAAAGCATGCAAGACCACCTACGCAATGCCTTCTATGCAACTTACCATATTTATCCATGGTTTCACAATCAGTGTGCAATCCTAGTAGTGGCTTCCCTGACTTCACCACAGAGGAGCTCTAGGCTTAGGTCACTATTCCTTAAACCATAGGATTCTGCTATGTTATATCCAACATTTCCTCTCAAACCTATCTACCCCCACACTCCCATTGGAACAGGAAGTACATCCTCTATACAATCCCTACAATCCCAGCTCTTTCTGTCCACCTTACCCTATTTCCTCTAGCCTTTTCCAATATTTATACCAAACCTGGCAACACATCTTCTCTTCTTCTCTCCCCTGCTCCATCCATAACAAATGAGGTCCACATGCACAGATTATATTGCAAGAATACCAACAGTATATATGATCTGGCCAGTGTCTTCTCTTCAACATCTCTTGGTCCAGTAAAAATTCCCTCAATGAACTCAAGAACACAAAAACCAAAAGACCAATTATAAACTTCCTCTAAGAATTCAAAGGGTTTAATGACCACATGAGCAACCTCCATCCACTCTACTCCTACAATTTTATCAGGAGAACATGGCCCACCAACTCAACAAAACAGGCCTCACAAGGCATCACAGAAACTGAAGAGACAACCACAGAATCTGCGTATATGCTATAGCCGTTAGATTAGTGGGTTTGGTGGTACTCCTAACAATGGGAGTAAATGTGTCTCTGACTCTTTTATCTTCTCTTGGGACTCTTTTTCCCCCATTAAGTTGCCTTGTCCAGCAATATAAGAGTATTGGCCTTGTCTTATTGTGGCTTTTGCATTGTCTTACTGTATCTTGTTTTGCCCTGTTTGGCTGTCATCTCTTGGTGGCCACCTCTTTTCTGAGGAAATAGAAGAGGAGTGGAACTGAGGAAGAAGGGAGGTATATGTGTGTTGGTGGGGGGTGATAGGAATGGGGAGGGAGTGGAAACTGTGGTTGGGGATATACTGTATAAGAAAAGAATCTTTTTTTTTTTAATTAAAAAAAAAGCTGTATGTAACCAAGGATAAAGAGCTTAAGAAGAATAAATTTCTAATACATGCCCAACAAAACAAAAACATAGGGCTGAGAGAAATGACTAAATCAAGCCAACACTTGAAACTGGAATTCATCAGGAGATAGAAATATTGAAGGGAACTTAATCTAAAACCCAAAAGGCAAATGAAACAACTCAAAGAATAATGTTATAATTAGAATGATTCAAGCAGAATATTAAATATCTTGTCTCAAAAATGAAATAGAGTATTTAGACCAAATAAGCCAGGAACATGAAAAGTTACAAAAACACGTGCACACACATACACACAAACACACACAACACAGAGCAGGGAGGGAAAGAGGAATGTGGAGCAGCGCGAATGAACCAAACCTCAAATTATAGGTGTAGAAATGAGAGTAAATTCCATGTCAATGGCACAGAAAAGATCATCAACAAGACCATAGAAGAAAACTTCCCTAACCTTAGGAAAGACACACCCAAACATGTACAAGAACACACAAAACACCAAATAGGCAAGACCAGAAAAGAAAATCCCATATTGTATAATAGATAAAACATTAGGCAAAGCATGCCAATAGCCAACATCAAATTAAATGGAGAGAAACTCAAGGAAATTTCTCTAAAAACAGGGAGAAGACATGAGTGCCCACTCTCTCCATATCTCTTCAATATAATACTTGAAGTTCTAGCTAGAGCAATAAGAGAACAAAAGGAGATCAAGGGGATCCACATCATGAAGGAGGAAGTCAAATTATTCTTATTCACAGATGATATGATTATGTACGTAAGTGACCCCCAAAATTTCAACACAGAACTCCTACAGCTGATAAACATCTTCAGCAAAGTGGCTAGATACAAAATCAACTCAAAAACATCAGTAGCCTTCTTGTATACAAATGACAATCATCCTGAAAAAAGAAATTAGGGGAACTACACCCTTCATGATAGCCACAAGTAATATGAAGTATCTAGGTGCACCTCTAATCAAGCAAGTGAAAGACTTGTATGAAAAAAACTTCAAGTCTCTGAAGAAGGAAATTGAAGATGATATTAGAAGACGGAAGATCTCCCATGTTCGTGGATTGGGAGAATTAACATAATAAAAATGGCCATCTTACCAAAAACAATTTACAGATTCAATACAATCTCTATCAAAATACCTACACAATTTTTAAACACCTTGAAAGATCAATTCTCAATTTCATATGGAAAAACAAAACACCCAGAATAACTAAAACAATCCTGTACAATAAAAGAACCTCTGGAGGAATCTCCATCCCTTATCTCAAGCTGTACTACAAAGAGACAGTAATTAAAACAGCATGGTGTTGGCATAGAAAAAGGCTGGTTGATCAATGGAATCAAATCGAAGACCCAGAAATAAATAGACACACCTATGGGCACTTGATTTTTGACAAAGAAGCCAAATCTATACAATGGAAAAATAATAGCATCTTAAACAAATGGTGCTGGTCAAATGGGATGTCCACCTGTAGAAAAATGCAAGTATATCCATATTTATCATTCTGCACAAAACTCAAGTCCTAGTGGATTAAAGATCTCAACATAAAATCAGACACACTAAATCTGTTAGAAGAAAAAGTGAGGAAGAGCCTTGAATTCATTGGCACAGGAGACAACTTCCTGAGTAGAACACCAACAGCCCAGCCTCTACAATCAACAATTAATAAATGGTACCTCATAAAACTGAAAAGTTTCTGTAATGCAAAGTACACTGTCAACAGAACAAAACAACAGCCTACAGACTTGGAAAAAATCTTCACCAACCCTACATCTGACAAAGGCCTACTATCCAAAATCTATAAAGAACTCAAGAAATTAAACACCACCAAGCCAAATTATCCAATTAAAAAATGAGGTGCAGAGCTAAACAGAGACTTCTCAAAAGAAGAATATCGAATGGCTGAGAAACGCTTAAAGAAATACTCAACTTCCTGAATCATCAGAGAAATGAAAATGAAAATGACTCTGAGATTCCATCTTGCACCCATCAGAATGGCTAAGATCAAAACCTCAAGTGACAGCACAAGCTGATTAAGATGTAGAGAAAGGGTAACACTCTTTCATTGCTGGTGGGAGTGCAAACTTGTACAACCACTTTGGAAATCAGCCTGGTGCTTTCTCAGAAAATTGGGAATAAGGCTACATCAAGACCCAGCTATTCTACTCCTTGGAATATACCCGAAAGATGCTCCACCACACAACAACAAAGTTTGCTCAGCTATGTTTGTAGCAGCCTTATTCATAATAGCCAGAATCTGGAAACAACCCAGATGTCCCTCCACTGAAGAATGGATGAAGAAACTGTGGTACATTTATGCTATGGAATACTACTCAGCTATTAAAAACAAGGAAATCTTGATATTTGCAGGCAAATATATGGAACTAGAAATGATCATTCTGTGTGAGTTAATCCAGATGCAGAAAGATACACATGATATATACTCACTTATAATTGGATACTAGCCCAATGTGGATGTCCTCAGAGAGTCTTCACTCAGTAGGGGATTGGGACAGATGATGGGACGTGCTATTGGAACTCTAGGTGAGAGAGGCATGGGAGAATGAAAAAACAGAAGGACACAGAGGGTCCTGGAACCCTAGAAGACCATCAATGCTGGCAGATCTGGACCCACGGGTTCCTGCCCAAACTCTTGTACCAACCAAGGACAACGCATGCAGTAAACTTAGACCCGCTCACTATTCAGATATAGCCTATGGACAGCACATTCTCCACAGTTGTGAGGAGAGTGGAGACTGACTCTGGTGCCCCCATTCAACCACTTCCCCTTCTGAAGGAGGTCTGGTGGCACGTAGAGGAAGGGTAAGCAGGCTTCCTGGATGAGACCTGAGAGGCTGTGATCATATGGTGGGGGAGGAGGTCCACTTCTGTCACAGGCCTAGGGGAGGGGAATAGGGTGGAAAAGGGAGGGAAGGGAGGACAGGAAGGTCCAAGTGAGTGGATACAATGAAATTTTTTAAAAAGAAAAAAGGAAACACTAGGCAAACATAGCAATGAAAATGTATTGAAAGCAGCAGAGAAAATGCAAATCACATGTAAAAGGAAACCCATCAGAATAACAGCTGTTTTCTCAATTGAAACTTTTAAAGCAAGAAATAATGTATTCCATGTCCTAAATATAATAACCAAGGTAAAACAATATGCTCAGCAAAACTATCTACCATGAATTAAGAAGAAAGAAAATTTTTTTCACAGTATAAGCAGCCTAAAAATTGTATATACAAAACAAACCTGTATTAGTCAAGGTTCTCTAGTGGAAGAAAAATTATAAAATGAATCTATCTATCATCTATCTTCTATATCTATATACTTTTCTTGTCCTTTCTAACATACATATATGGTGTGCGTGTGTGTGTGTTTAAACTAGCTGGACCACAGCCTATAAGCCATTCTAATAAATAACCCCCTCTCTTGAGCTTATAGGCTGTGGTCCAACTAGTCAAGGTAGTCTAGCAATGACTACCGATGTAAGGTCTAAGAATCCAGTAGTTATTCAGTGATATTTCTGCTTGTTTTTAGTATATTCCAGTATCCTGAAGAAGCAGGCTTTAATGATTGTGAAAGAATGGACTTTCCAGCAAGAGGAAGAGCAAGCAAATAAAAAGCAGATTTTCTATGTCTTACCTTAAGGTGTGACCCAGATTAAATGTGGATCTTCTCACTTCAAAAGATCCAAGTCGAAATTGCTTCTTACCACTTCAAATAATTTAATTAAGAGACCAATCCTGCACAGGTGTACACAGACACTTGGGTTTTAGTTAATTTCACATGTAGTCAAGTTGACAACCAATAATAACCATTAGTAAACTTATGGAAACTACAGGAAGCATTATTTTGGGATGAAGAGAGGAATGAACATAGCAGAAAGACTGTAGAAAAATATAATGAAGTCATAATTATTAAAGCACAAAATACCACTGAGGACACAAACAAAAATGCCAAAATTCTACAACATGATAACCACAACTAACACACACATTTCAATACTAAATATCAGTTGCCTCAGTTCTCTAATCAAAAGGTACAGGTTAATTGAACAAGTCAAAAAAATCCATTTATCTGATGCCTATAGGCAACAAATCTCAGGTTTCAAGCTAAGCACTGCCTTAGAGTACTAGGATGGAAAAAAAGTACTCAGGTGGGACCAGGAAGGAAGCTGGAATTACTAGGCAAATATCCCAAAAAACAGATTTCAAACTAATGCTAATCAGAAGAGATAAACAGGAGCATTTCATTTTAATCACGGAAATAGTTAAACAAGAAGGCATTATTGTCCTAACCACATCATACATATACCAAATTCGAGGCTGGCCTGTTTCACAAACACACACACACACACACAATCTACTACCTGAACTAAAGATACAGAATTACATTAATCCTCTGAAAAGAGTTGATTTCAATATTCTACTTTCTCTGACAGACAGGTTTGGGATAAAACATGAAGACAGAACCATCAGGATTAAATGACACCATCCAGAAAATACATGTAACATATATCTACAGGATATTCTACCAAACACCAAAGAATGAGCATTCTATTCAGCAGCTATGGGGCATTTTCTAAAATAGATCACATGCTGGGACACAAAACAAGTCTTTATAAATTCAAAAGGATTGAAATCGCTACCTCCATACTATCTGATCACAATGAAGTAAACTTGAAATTAACAGCAAACTCTAAAAAATACATAAACACATGTAGAATAAACAACTCATTACTAAACAATCAATGGGTCAAAGAAGAAATTAAGACAAATTTTTAAAAAAACTTCCTGTAGGTTTCCAGGACCCTGTGGGTCCTACTATTTCCTCTTTCTTCCATGCTACTCTTGCCTAAAGTCTCAATCGGATATCCTCTCCTCTGACCCACTTTCTTGGTAAGTAAAGATTTTCATGGTACATATCCCTTGGACTAGTGTTTTGATGTAAGTGAGTATATACCGTTTGTCTCTTTTTGCTTCTGGGTGAACTCACTCATTATGATAATTTCTAGATCAATCCATTTGTCCACAAATTTTGGGAATTCCTCGTTTTTAATAGCTGAGTAGTATTCCATTGTGTAAATATACCACAGTTTCTTAGTCCATTCTTCTACTGAGGGACACTGCAGATCTGGATCCTGGGGTCCTCCTCAAACTAAGGCACCAGCCAAGGAGAATATAGGCAGTAAGCTTCGAACCCCTACCAAGACCTAGCCGATGAACATGATACTCTACACCGTTGAGTGGAGAGTGAGATCTGACTCTCACACGAACTCTGGTGCCCCTTTTCTGACCATGTCCCCCAGATGGGGAGACCTGGTGGCACTCAGAGGAAGGATAGCTAGTTACCAAGAAGAGACTTGATATTCTGAGAGCATATATAGGGGGAGGATGTCTCCCTCGGTCACGGACATAGGAGAGGGGAGAAGGGGAGAAATGGGAGGGAGGGAAGAATGGGAGGAAACAGGGGAAGGGCTAACAATCGAGATGTAATATGAATAAATTAATAAAAAAAAGATAAAAAAAAAACCTTCCTAGAACAAAATGAAAATGAAAACACAACACAGCAAAATCACTGGTACACATTAAAAGCAATCCTACAACAGATATTTATAGCTCTAAATGCCTGCCTACAAACACACAAGTCAGAAAAAACAAATATAAATAGTTTAATTATTCAACTCAAAAGTGTAAAGAAACAAAAATAAATCATCCAAACCCAATCAATGGCAGGAAATAATAAAAATCAGAGCAAAAGTCAATAAATAGAAACAAAGAAAAAAATGCCAAAAAATTATTAATAACTCTAAGAGATGTTTCTTTGAAAAGATATAATTGGCAGGCCCTTGGACCAACTAACCAAAAGAAAAACAGGAGGCCCTAAATTAACAAAATCAAAAATGAACAGTGAAACATAACAACAGACACCCAAAAATTTAAATTATTGTAAGTGAATATTTTTAAATGCATTCCATGAATCTGGAAAACCTAAAGGAAATTGATCAATTTATAGATTCAACCAAACTAGCCCCCCCCCAAAACCCAAGAAATTAACAATATAAACATACTAAAAAACAAATGAAAAGATTTAATATTTTAAAAGCTTTAAGCTAAAAACAACAATAAATCTAGAGCAAATGGATTTCCTACAGAATTCTAGCAATAATCCAGAGATCTACAGTCAATTCTTAACTATTCAAAATATAAAAACAGAAGGAGCACTCCCAAATTCCTTCTATGAAGCCACTATCATTTTACAACAGAAGTAAAGTCAAAACACACAACAGAAACCCAAGGCCATATCATATATCCCCAGTGAACATAAACTCAAAATTCTCAATAAAATAACTGCAAACAGAAAACAGGCATATATCAAAAATTATACATTACGACCAAGTTAGTTTTATTCATTAAATGCAGAGATTCCTCATCCTACTTGTATCAATAAATATAAAAAGCCAGATATATGTACTTAAAGACAAAATTATATGACATCTCAAAAGATGTAGCAAAAGCCTTTGATAAATTCCAATACAGTCTTCTGATAAAACTCCTAGAGATTAAGGGCCTAAAGGCCCTTACTTACCTCAATATAATAAAAGCTAAATACAAGAAAGCCACATTTAACATCATCCTTAGTAGCAAAAATCTTGAAACAATCCAACTGAAGTTGGGAATTAGACAGGGATGTTCACTATCCCGACTCCTTTTCAACATGTTTTTGAAATACTGGCTAAAGCAATCAGGCAATAGAGGGAGATGAGGAAGACACAACTATAGAAAGAAGACCTCAAACTACCCCGTTCTACAGATTTCATGATACTGTACATTAGAGATCCCCAAACTTGTACCAGAGGACTTCTAAAAATAATAAATTTAGCAGTGTGGCAGGATACACAATCAATTTGCACAAATAAATTAGCATTTAATACACCAACTACAATTTACAAAGGAGATTATCTACACACTTCTGCTCATAAGAGTTTCAGAGAAAATAGAATATCTATGAATAAACCTAACAAAGGAAGTGAAGGCCATCTACAGTGAAAAGTTTAAACATCTAAAGAAAAAGATAGAAAAAGACACTAGATTTATTTCTATTAAAAGACATTTCATACCCAAAGATTGGTAAAATCGACATTGTAAAATAAAAAAGAAATTATCAGTCTACCAAAAGCTCAAAAGCTATTTAGAGATACACTGCAACCATAATCTAAAATCCCCATCACATTCCTGCATAAATAAAAACTATCCTGAAGTTCATATAGAATCAGAAAAGATACTAAATAGCCAAAACAGTACTGATCAACATCAACAAAAACAATGCTGAAGGGATTACAGGCCAAGATCTTAAACATATTACAAATCCATAGTAATAAATAAAGTATGGTATTGACACAAAAATAGAAATGTGGCCAACAGAATAAAACTAAGGACCCAAACATGTAAATATGTAATTTCAGACATTTAATATTTGCCAAAGACTCCATAAACATGAGTTAGAGAAAAGAAAACATCATGAACAATGTTTCTGGGAAAACTAGATGTTCATATGCAGAAGAATAAAATTTTATATTCATCTTGTATAAAATTGACTCCAAATGGATCAAAGGCCTAAAGGTGAAACCTGAAAAACTGAAACTCCTTAAAAACAAGAGACTCCCAGAATATAGTCTACTACTGTTTCCTTAGTTATAGGTAAGTTGCTATTGCTGAGGAATCCTAGCACTTTCAAAACAGGGCACAGAGACCCCTTTAGCTGGGACTTACCTGAAAGCACTCACCATGAGGACCAGCTTTAAAGATTTCAGAAAGTGACATGAAAGCCTCCACATGAGGGATACAACCAACAGTCCTACACAGATATGATACCTGTAGACCACACGAATGGCAAACATGGCAAGGCAACCCTATGGGTACAATAGTGGCATGTATATGTTGGCTGTAACCAACAGCTTTTAATGAACTTAAACCGGCTGAACAAGAGGGAGACCCTGCCTGACACTGGAAACCTAGCCAGCTACTCAGTGCTAGGCATATCATGGTTATTTGGAGCAGAATCTACAACCATTAATATGCTCAACCAGCATAATTCCACAATAATAATCTACAAACATTTGTCCTTATACCCACAGACAAGTGTAATCTTGACCCTCATCAAGGAAACTTCTCTTTGTAACAGCTGTAGAATATTACAGAAAACCATAACCAATTGAAATGCAGAGTTGTGGAGCCCAAAAGATACATTTACACAACATTCCCACACCTAAAGTTCAGGAACACTGCAAAAAAGGGAGTGAAAAAATTTTAAGAGGCAAAAGATCACAGAGTTTGCTGTGAAATTGTTGTCTCCTTGGGATATAAGCTAGACCCATAAAGTCTCAAGAGCGTGCCTGCCCACATGTGAGTTGAACAAGGGTGACACCAATTAACATGCCAAACTAGATGGATAAAAGCCCATGAGGCCTCACTCCTACATTAAAAAGTATAAGTAACTGAGTAAAGCTAAGACTAGGAGAGGTGATCGATCCCCCCAATGAAAGAACACACCAATTGCTATCCAATGACGAATGTTCAACCCTGAAAATACAATACAGGTAGTACTATTTTGATAAAGTGGACTATATTTAAAAACACACACACATATAATTATTATTACATGCATATATATAATTTATATAATAGCAATTAGTTAAACTGAGGCCAGGAAGCTGAAAAGAGCAAGGATGGGTATAATGGAGGGCTCACAGGGAGGAAAGGAAAGAGAGAAATGCTGTAATTAAATTACATCACAAAAGAATGGAAAAATATCTAATTTATCCTTTTTTCACACATATATTTGTACCTCTTTGGAGTATTTGTGATACACTATTAATTCGTTTATAATGTGTAATGATAAAATCAGAGTAATTGTCACTGTGGTAGGCTTAAGAATTTATTTTGCCTTTGTGCCCAGAACTTCCCACTCCCCTAGTTCTTCATAAAATTTAAAATAAATTCTTGCAAATTCACTCTAAACTGTCATCCAAATCTATAATTGTCTGCCTATTGCCATATATGATTTTGGCTATTGAAATCAGGTTTTTATTTATTAACTGTATTTAATCATATAACTAGTGGCTGGAGTAAATGAAGTAAAATTGAGAAACAGGGAATAGCAAGTAACAATACAATTATGCTCGAAAAGCCTGGGAAACTATGAGAAGTTGAAGGAGACTCCTGAAGTTAGTCATTGTTTAGCAATATCAGGATTATTACTTGCCCTAAGGACAAGATATTGAGATTTTGAACTCCAAATATGTGAGATGGCAAATGCGTGCAATTTAATATGATGATTTGTGTTACCTTATAACACATGCGATAGAACATTATTAATGGTATATACTCACTTATAACTGGGCACTAGCCCAAGGGGCATGTCCCATGAAAGTCTTCACTTACCAGGAGAGTGGGATAGAGGTGAGGACATCCTACTGAGACTCTAGGTAAGAGAAATATAGGAGATGGGGAAATAGAAGGATCCAGAGGGTCCTAGAAATCTATAAGAAGAACACTATGATGGGCGGATCTGGGCCCATGGGTTCTGCTCGAACTATGGCACCAAACAAGGACAATATGTGCAGTGAGCATCAAACTGCTACCAAGATTGATCCAAGGGACAGGACATTCTCCACAGTTAAGTGGAGAGTGGAGACTGACTTTCACACGAACTCTGGTGCCCCATATTTGGCCACGTCCCCTTGATGGGGAGGCCCGATGGCACTCAGAGGAAGGATAGCAGACTACCAAGAAGAGACTTGATACCCTAGGATCATACTCAGGGTGAGGAGGTCCCCCTCAGTCACAGTTATAGGGAAGGGAAATGGGGTGAAAGTGGGAGGGAGGGAGGAATGGGAGGATGCACAGGATGGGATAGCAATTGAGATGTAATATGAATGATTTTATTTTTCAAAAAAAATTTTTTTGAAAAAAAAAAGATTAAAAACATCAGAGTGACATCAGTTTGTATAGAACCAGTGTGATAACAAAGAGGGAAAAAAAGGTGTGATAGTTCAAAAAGGGACATGGTGAAGACATGAATACAAATGATATGAGATGCAAGGGTCAAGGAAGTACATTGAGAGGGGTCATGCCAACCTTAATTAGTAAATAGACTTGTTTCCGGCACTTGTCTTAGTCAGCCTGTTAAAAGCATAGGTTTCAGGATAGAAAGATGGCTCAGAGGTTAAGAGCACTGACTGTTCTGCCAGAGGTCATGAGTTCAATTCCCAGGAACCACATGGTGGTTCACAACCATCTATAATGTGACCTGATGACCTCTTCTGGCCTGCAGACATACACATAGACCACTGTATGCATAATAAAGAAATAAATCTTTAAAAAAAAAAAAAGCATAGGCCTCAGGTTGATGTTTCTCAAGTATCATCTAGTTAATTGCTAACAAAGCATACCATTTTTGTGTTATTTTATCCACTCCTTTTCTAAGTTCTGTTTGTGCCTTAGTTTTTTGACAACAAACATGAAATAAACAAAGCATCTTCATTAGCAGCTGTGCAATGTCTGCAATATTCATTGACTACTGAAAGAAGTGACAGATGCTTGGTTCCTTAGTTTACATTGTAAAAGGGGTAGAAAAATTCTTGAGCATTTGAATTACTTAAGAATATTCCATAATCATGTCCACTACTGAGGAAATGAACTGAAAAAAAAAAAGGTTGAAATATGAACAGAAGTACAGAGTTCAACTGATTTTACTGTTCATACAAACTAAAATGCAATAGATGTAATGAGATGGGATATGTCCATACCGAGATACTGGAGCCTCTCAGATGGCAATGAGGAAGTCAGTCCTACATGGAAGAAGTCCTGGCAAGTTTTGTTGAGGGACAGTTGAGAAGAATCTCATCCGTTTCTAGGTTCTATGCACTGGAAGGTTTCTGTTGCTGGCACATGGTTCTAGAACTTTGTCCATGAGAGACAAAGGAGAACCCTTGAGTTCTCTTTGTCATGTATCAGAAGACAAATGTGACCATTGAGTCAACAACAGAGCTGGAGTGAGGACTATGAACATCACTTCATCATGGTGAGTCTTTGAGGAGTTTCAATCTATAGGGCATAAGGATAGATAATTAGTAGGTGAATAAATATTCATTCTAAGGATAGATAATTATTGGTGAATAAATATTCATCCCATAATTGTTTACCAGTTGTTCAGAGTTGGGAGATGGCATCTGCTTTAAATATTTTATAGTTTCCTATCTTTCTTTGGTGGTTCTGTAGTGTTTTTGTTGTTGTTGTTGTTTTGTTGTTGATGTTGTAGTTTATCATGACAGCTGGCAGTGTCATAGACAGTTCTAGTCATGGGAAAACCTGCAATATTGTTTTATCTGGAGATTAAAATTCATGCCTGTATTTTTAAATGTTTATGCATAATCTATGATGTTTGATATTGAGTAATTGTATCAAGGCAACTGCGAGGTAGTCTGATCTTTACTTTGAATTTTTTATGAAAGCAATGAACTTCATAGGCATGTATCTTCATTTAGCCAGGTGGCATTTGTTTGTTTCCAAATATGGTCTCACATAGATCAGGCTGTTCTGGTACTTGCAATGCTGTCTTGAACTACTGGTCTTCTTGGCTCTAGTCTGAGTGCTGAAGTTGTAGATTTCAGAATGTGAAGCATGGCTCATTTAGCAGTTGGCACATTGCTTGTGTCATATGTATACTGCTCTGTATTGTTTTTAGTATGATTCCATGTTCTCTAAATGACAGAGCCTTGGTGGTATATGTCTAGGTGTTGATGAATTAGATGAAGATGGGGGAAGCAATGGATAAGTGATGGCATTTGTGAGTTGCCAGGAAGACTTTCTTATTATCATCCTGGACCAGATTTCCAATAAAAAATATTCTCTTTTCTCAGGACCTATGGGTTCTAGAATAATTATGTACAGTAATTTAATGAATCCAAAGTCTGATTTGCACAAATATTCTTTCCACTTTTTCTAATACCTACTTTCAAAATATTTTAATAGAAGATTCTGAGACTCCCATTGGTATAAACTTAATGGTACTAAATTTTTAAAAAGGATAATTCTTTTTTATGACAACACAAATCTATACACTCTAATAATTATGAAATGTAATTCAAACTATAATATACAATGATCTAGCATGTCAAATTTTTAATCACCAATTCAGAAATTTTTCTTCAAAATATTTTTCACTGAATTATCTTTTAGGGCCTTTTAGCACTCTGTGTGGCCATTCTCTTCTTAGGAGGTTAGTTTTCTCCACCAATAGGACACTCTCATGTCTATAAAGTGATCACACTGGATGGGAGTGATAGCATAGGTGGTAAAGGATGTACATCATAGTCATGAAGACCTGAGTTTCAACACCAGTATACTCATAACAACCAGGCATAGTAGCACATAGTTGGAATCCAAGCATTGTTGGGAGGTAGAGACAGAAGACTTCTGGGACTGTCTGTCTAACCAGCTGAACATCTTTGCTGAGCTTCAAGTCAATGTCAAACTCTGTTAAAAACAAGGTGGATAGTGACTTTGCAATGCCTTCTAAAGTGGTCCTTAATCTAAACATTCTCTCCTCTCTCTCCTCTCTCTATCTCTCTGTCTCTCTTTCTCTCTTTGTCTCCCTCTGTCTCTCTCTCTCTCTCTCTCTCTCTCTCTCTCTCTCTCTCTCTCTCTCTCTCTCTCTCTCTCTCTCTCTCTCTCACACACACACACACACACACACACACACACACACACACAAACATAGATACGTATCCACACATACACTCACACATACATACTCACACATATCCAAATAAGCATGCAAACACTCAAAACAAAAGAAAAATACAAGTGTGCAATAAGTAAAATACAGAATCAATACATGTGCCTCCAGAATAGCAATAGTCTCAGATGAACTCTAATCCTGCACACACAGATAGAAGCACCAGTACTAAGAACATGAACACAATCCACACAACCTGGGCATTCATGCCTACAATGCACTTCTACCCTAAAATCAAAATGAGAATTATGTTTGTCTTGAAAGGATTCCCTGACACCTATGGGAAAGATAAGGCATGGGATATGTACTTAATAAGCCAGAATTTATTTTAGCTTTACAACCTAAATTGTCATGGCAGAAATTCAATAATAAAAACACCAATTATAGATGAGAGTTTTACTGTTGTTGAAGAAAGCTGTAAAAAAAAATAACATTGAGAAACAACATGGAAAGGAGGAATAGTTTTAAAAGTTGAGTGTGTATGAGAAATATACCTCTGAAGAAACAAGGATACTTTAATCCAACTGAACAAAAACACACAATACAGCTTATATACCTCAAACTAAAATACGGTCCATTTTAGTCCATTCTCTATCATTTTCTCCTATCTGATTTGGTCATGGTTTTACTATACCTGCTCTGTCTTTCATTTCTATTTTCCTTTTAACCATGATTCTCTGATAAACTCTGAAAGAATGGATAGCAGCAAAGCATGAAAAGCCGACTGCTTCTCCTCGTGTGTTCTTTCACAGGACTTGGTGGCTCTGGGTGACAGGATGAAGATCACTTGCCTGCAGCTTTGACTGTGAAAATTACTTCTCCCTTCTGTGTGGCTAAAAGCTATATATGCTCAATGCGAACTCTGACTAAGAATTGGTGATACCCTTGAGGGTCACTAACAGATTTTCAGCCTGCACTTTGGAGGGCACAGACACATTATCACCATGAAGCCCCCCAAATACTTAATATCCAGATATTTCCCATTGTTCACTAACCAAGGTTATGTCCTTGAGGAACAGCCTTTCGTCCAGAATGACTGCTAGTACCATGACTGTATAAAGAAATTCAAAATCCATGATTGCTCTAAGCACCTGCTTTGAAGCTTTTCAAGGCATACTATGAGATAAATGTCACTGTTTGTGACATCATGCCCTATAGTCCTTCCTCTACACTTAAACATCTAGTTTACAAGGTGGACATCTAGGACACAATCACTCTCAATTACATGTGGATTCACAGAGGAAGAAATAGAATGACAAATGAAACTTCAAGAAAGTAAAATGCTCACACTGAGGTAAAGCAGTTATGACAACTGGTGGGTTCATAAAAGGATTATTTACTATTTTGTGTATTGGGTAATACACAATTTGTTTATATGGAAAACATCACAGCCTATCAGAAATTATCAGTGGAATTAGTAGCTATTAGTTTCAAATAGGTTCTGCAGGTTCTGATGTGATTTTAGGTTGACTTGAGACCTCGAAAGAACAAAAATTGGATGTAAGTAGAATGAAGTATATGTCACACCTTAAGATTTCTGCAACTGGAAAAGAAAAAACATGATATATCATAGGCATGATGTTGTCATAGACCTGTGGGCAGGGCAAGGACACGTGGTTATTTGGGACTAAACACTGTTGGAACAGTTTACGTTCAAAGTCAATACTGTTGACTCAGAGTTTTCGTATTAGACTTACTGTGCACTATAGCCCATGAGCTGGGTCATAATTTGGGTATGGGTCATAATGATAAATATTATAAACATGGAGGAAACTGCATAATGGCCCAAGAGAAAGAAAAAAACACTCTTCAATACATTCAGCAGCTGCAGTTATTCTTTGGTATGGGACCACACTGCCAGGAAGACATGTTTGAACACCCTCGCACCTGGAGAAAGGCAAATGACCACAGAGCTGTGTGGGAATAGCTTGACTGAAGAATTAGGACAGTGTCTCTATGAATCCTTTGAATTCTGATAAAAAGACTTCTGTTGTCAAGAGGGCCTGATGTTCCCTTTGTCAAAGTCTTTATCTTTCTTTTCTGTCAATTTATTTACTTATTTAATCACAGTACAGACTGATCCCAGCCACCTCTCTCCTCTCTTTCCAGTCTCTCCTCTCCTTCTTCTCAGAGGAGAGACTCCCAGGGGTATCAAACCACCCTGGTACCTCAAATTGCACATTCTCTCCCACTGGGACCTAATAAGGCAGTCCAGAGAGGGGGAAGTGATACAGTAGCAGGCAAGAGAGTCAGAAACAACTCCAACTCCATTGTTAGGGGACCCACATGTTGACCATGCTGCACATCTGCTATGTGTAGGGGGTCTAGGCCCAGTCCAAGCATGCTCTTTGGTTGTTGGTTCAGTCTTTGTGAGCCTCCATAGGCCCAGGTTAGTTTACTCTATAGGTCTTTTTGTAGCTTCCTTCACCCCTCAGGCTCTCTCTATCCTTCCTCCCACTCTTCCACAAAACTCTCCTGTAGGCTCAATTTTCTTATATTTTATTATGAACTTATTAAACGAGCCTACCTCCCTAACAACCTGACTAACCCAAAGAATCAGAAAAGGATATTAATGAACACTTACAATGAAACCTTAAGGATATCAGTCTCTGGCATAGTCAGCAGGATTTCAGCAGGCCAGCAATTCCACCAAAGTTGTTGTTGGAACCTGGTGCAGCAGCAGGAACCTCAAGCCTCAGCTGGAGTCCAAAGCCTTGAAACTTTCCCTGGAGCAACTCTCTTTAGGAGCCTCTTGAAGTGCAGGGATGAACAACCAAAAACCAAGTCCCAAGCAAAAGCCCCCTCTCCTGTTTTGGGCATATATATATATGCCCAACCCCTACCCAGATCTAGCCAATGGACAGGACATATATATATGCCCAAGGCTTTTTTTTTCACCAAGCTCCCCCATGAAGCAGTTCAACCTTTATGTGGAAAAACATCCTACTTTCTCACATCTAAGTGGTAAACATCCCTCCCAAACTTGGGATCAAAACAGAAACGTGTTTATCTCCGTTTCATCTCTCCCTATCTCTCTCTATTAAATATAAGAAACTATATATACAATGAAAATAATTATGAGAATTATCCAGTAAAAGTCACATTTACAAGGACCAGTCCATTTGTATTTGACAATCTCAGAGAAAATATTTCACTATCTATTCTATTCTACTGAGTCTTATCCTAGTGTCCAGAGTTTTTCAAAAATAACAACACTGTGGAGATCTAGTCTTCAACCCCATCAGAGACCCCCAGAAAGAAATACTACCTAGTATGAAGGAAGTGCAGGCAATCACTCCAGTAGTACAGACAGAACAGAGAGAGCTGACTGCCTGGATAGTCACAGGTTCCTCTCCATCGCTGGCACATCCAGTCTTCAGCAAGCGGGCCCAAAACCATCTCACAGACTGCTCTGAAACAGGAATCCTGAAGGACTGGCCCACCTTATCTCTGCAAGGCTAGGCAGTCAGTTTCTCAGTATCAGCCTTGATCATTGTGGACAGTCAGTCTGTCATCAGCAGTGGAGATAAGCACAATTCCACAGTCTAGAGGCTATCTGCCACTATCATATCTTGATGTCTTCATAATTAGACTGGAAGTGCAGCCAGGAGTGCATGTGTCTCTCTGTCATAAAAGCCCTTCATTATTAAATGGCAATTTCTGTGGATCTCTGAAGTGTTTGAAGGCCATCTATCTATCCTATCCATCACCTACCTATTCCTTTTAAAAACATATGAAAAACTAACTAAAGCTTATTCTATAATTAAGTAATTTAGTATCTAATAAGATTTACAAGTGACCAACTACCAATTTCTATCTCTGACCATCGTGAACAAATCATATCAGTTAGCTTTCATAACACTAGAACTATACATAACCTTTTCAAATGAATTGTACATGTATAATACATTAAGTTAAAGTCAAATAAAATGATCTTAAGTTTCAACCTACATACAATATACAGTTTTACGTTTCTATCAACATATAATGTACAATACACAAAGCAAAAGTGGAATAAAAGTCTTAAATTTCCATCAATCTACAATACCAATGTAAAATATCTGAAGCTAGTAGATTCAATAATCTACTTTTCATTCTATAAATCTATATCCTCCCTTATATCCTTCCCTTATTACCCCCTTTTTCTCTAATGCTACATAGAATAGAATGATAAAAGAGAAAGAAGGATAGAAGAAAGAAATTCCTGAATGAAACTTTTATTAACTTATAACTAACACCCCTAGGTAAAAATGAACTTTGATAGGCCACCAAAACCAGCCATTTCACTTATTGGGAATGGGGGCATCACTCTCTCAGAAATTGCTTTTTGCTGTTTAGGGAAAAAAAGCATCTTTTGGATACCCTTAGAAAAATAAGATATTGACCAAGCGCTGGAAAAGCTAGCTGCATCTGTTTTTGTCCAGTCTCTTTAGGACCAATCCTTTTGGCTAGCCCTTTTATTTTATTTTATTTTACTAATTTATTCTTATTACATCGCAATGGTTATTACATCCCTTGTATCCTCCCATTCTTCCCTCCCTCTCATTTTCCCCTTACTCCCCTCCCCTATGACTGTGACTGAGGGGGACTTCCTCCCCTTTTAAATCCTCATTGGGTATCAAGTCTCTCCTTGGTAGCCTGCTAACCTTCCTCTGAGTGCCACCAGGTCTCCCCCTCCAAGGGACCTGGTCAAATATGAAGCACCTAGAAACCTACAAGAAGAACATTATGATAGACAGATTTGGGCCCAGGGGTCCTGCTCAAACTATGGCACCAGCCAAGGACAATACAGGCCATAAACTTCAAACCCCTACCCAGATCTAGCCAATGGACAGGACATTCTCCACAGTTGAATGGAGAGTGGAGTATGACTTTCACACGTACTCTGGCTAACCCTTTTTTAAAGTTGAAATGCATGCAATTTCTTGAAGAAACAGTATCTGAAGTAGTCCTTGATGTTGAATCATCCAGGCTACCTGCTTTGTCTTCATAATTATCTGGTTTTTGCTCTGAAAATAAGCAAGCTTTTAAAAGTACTAGTATAAGTACTTTTATATATATGGAATATGCAAGGTGTACAAATTGTCTAAAGATAAACATCTGTCCATTTTCGAGCGGTGTAAGCCATCAATCATATACATTTGTTTGACCTGTAATATCCAAGCTGTATGAAAGAATGCCATGTTATAAGAACCAGGTATCCCCTTGTTTTCTGTTTCTGTATGAATGCATTCATGTTTTAGGTACCAAGAGGTCTTTCCTGGTTAGATCTAATCTTTATAAGTTTTGTTGGCAACTATATTTTTTTACTCCCTGTAGAAACATAGGCACACCCTCAGCCCCATCTCAAAACTATTGCAGGTTTCCAGTCCATGGTGGATAAATCTTTAAAGTAAGTTGGTTGGCCTAAATCCTCAGTTTTTTCTAAAACCCAATGTCTCTCAGCTGCTGTTGTTCCTTCATCACCAACATTAAGAAAATTTAAAGTCAACAAAGCATTATTTAATCTGTCCCTGGGGGTCTTTACCTTTCCCTTTCATTTAATAAGCATCTCTTTTAAGGTACGATTAGTTCTTTCAACAACTGCCTGCACTGTTGGATTGTGTGGTATACCAATAATGTGCTTAATATTATAAAATGTAAAAAATTAACATGATATTTTTCATGAAATTCTGAGGCTTTGAACACATTTCCTATTAATAATTGGTAGATTTCCTCATTTCCTTGTGCCAGTGGACCTGGTAAACCTGTATGGGATCGAGTATGAGTAATATACAAGGCATAGTTTCTATTTCGGATGACTTGTTGCAGTTCCATAAACAATATAGCTAATTCAGAGTTATCAGGAGTAAATTCAGCAGTTTCTATATGCAGAACAACCCTTTCTGCATACTGAGAGTCAGTAATTATATTAAGACATTCAGGAAAATTCAACAGTACCATAAGGATTGCATATAATTCTGATTTTTGAATGGAGATAACTGGGCTTTTGATCACCTTAGTCACTCTATCAGACTTATAACCAGCCATTCCTAACTTACTTGCATCAGTATAAAAGGTTAGTGCCCCTGGTATCGGTGTCCTCTTTACAATACTTGGAAGGATCCAAGCAGCTCTTTTTATAAACTGTATATGTTTTCTCTTAGGATATTTGTTATTAATGTCTCCCAAATAGTTACTACAAGCTCTTTGCCAATCTTCATTAATTATCCATAATGAAATAATCTCAGAATTAGTAAGAGGCACTACAATTTCCACCAGGCCTGTCCCTGACAGTTGACACAATCTTATTATTCCCTTTGTAATCAATTCAGAATGTTTTCTATGTATGTCTTCAATTTTTTTACTTTGTTTACTTGCTAAGAATATCCATTCCGTGATCCTGCCTTCCCTTTGAATAAGAAGCCCAGTCGGAGAATGTTTTGAAGGCAAAATAACCAGAATGCACCCAAGTTTAGGATCAATTCTATCCACATAGGCCTTTTGTAGTTTTTGTTCTACCAAATTTAACTCCTTTTCTGCTTCATCTCTTAGATATCTTGGACTGTTTAAATGTGAATCCCGTTGTAACGTTTGAAATAAGTCACTTAACTTATAGGTAGCTAGTCCAATTGTAGGCCTTAACCAGTTAGTGTTTCCCATTAATTTTTGAAAGTCATTTAGTGTCTTGCCTACAGGAACTGTAGGTGTAAAGTTAGAGCAGAGATTGAGGAAATGGCAAGCCAATGACTGGCCCACCTCATGGGAGAGAACCAACCCCTGTCACTATTAATGATACTCTGCTCTGCCTACAGACAGGAGCCTAGCATAACTGGTTTTTGTCAGGCTTCATCAAGGAGCTGATGGAAACAACCAAAGAATAGGCAGAGTCTTTTTCTATACCAGTATCATGCTAGTTTTGTTACCTGGCTTTGTAGTTTAACTTAAAATTGGAATTGTAATACCTCCAGCAGGTTTTTGTTGGTATTGTTGTTCAGAATTATTTTGACTATATTGGGCATTTTGTGTTTCCATATAAAATTTAACATTGTTCTTTTCAATTTCTGTGAATAATTGCACTGAAATTTTGATGGAAGTTGCATCAAATTTGTAGATAGCTTTTGGTAGGCTTAATATTTTTACAATATAATCCTGTCAATCCATAAGCATGGGAGGTCTTTCCATATCTTCTTCAAATTCTTTTTTACTGTCTTAAAAGTGTGTTTGTACAAGTCTTTTACTTCCTTGGTTAGATTTACTCCAAGATAAATATGTGTATGTATGTATGTATTATGTGTATATTATGTATGTATGTATGTATGTATGTATATATGTATATTATGTATATTATGTATGTATGTATGTATATATGTATGTATATATGTATATGCATGTATATATATTAGGTTATTGTAAGCGGTATTTTTTCTTGATTTCTTTCCTGATGTGCTTCTAATTTATACATAGAAGATGATGAAATTTTAATAGTGAATTTTGTTTTCAGTTACTTTGCCTAATATATTTATTAATAGTTTCCTGTGGCGATATTAGGGACTTTTACATACATTTCATCTGCAAATAAGGATTACTTTGCCATTAGTATCCCTTTATCACCTACATTTCTCTTATTGCTCTAGCTAAGTCTTCAAGACTAGATTTAATAAGAAGAAGCATAATGAACATTTTTCTTGTTCATGATTTTTGTGACCTTTTGTCTAGAACGATGCTGGGTTTTGGTTTGTTACCTATTATCTTTATTGTATTAAAATATTTCTGCTGCATCCTAGCTCATGTAGATTTTAATCATGAATGAATTTTCAATTTTATTAAAGGCTTGTTCTGTATCTAATGAAGTGATGATATTTCAGTCCTTTATTTATGTGGGGGTGGTATGGCCGTGGTGGTGGCGGCAGTGGTGTGTGTGTGTGTGTGTGTGTGCTCACACATATGTTGAACCATCCTTGTGTCTTCAAAATTGTGCTGACTCAATCATGTTGGATAGTTTGATATGTTCATATACTGGTATCAGGTTTTTATCTAAAATAATGTACATATATATGTATATTTACATATATTATTCTCCCATTACATCCTGACTATTTTCCCTCCCCTCCATTCTTTTTTTGGCACTCTTCTCTCTCCCAAGTTCTACGCCTTTGTTTCCCTTCAGAAAACGACAGGCCTCACAGAGATATCAACAGAACAGTACATAACAAATTACAATAAGGCTAGATACAAACCCTCCTATCAAGGCTGAACTTGACAACTCAGAAGAAGGAAAAGGGCCCTAAAAGCAGAAGAAAGAGTAGAGACTCAGAGCATTAGGTTTCCCACAAGAATACCATGCTGCACAACTATAACATAATGTAAAGGGCCTAGTGCACACCCATGGCAAGCCCCATGCTTGTCACTCCAGTCTCTGTGAGCCCCTATGTGCTACGCTTAGTTGATTCTGGGAGCCATGTTCTCCTGATGTCCTCACCCCCTCTGGCTCCTGCAGTACTCCTTCCCCTCTTCTATAGGGTTCCTCAAGCTCTGTGTAATAGTTGGCTATGGTTCTCTGCATCTATTCCCAGCAGTTCCTGGATGGAGCTGTGATGATTGGGCTAATGTGCCTCTATTTATTAAAGGTATTACCACATAAATTGCTTTTATGTTGTGGCTCTGTCTGATTTCGGTATCAGGATCAGAATAGTTCTATGAACGGGTTTTATAAATGTTCTTTCCTTTTCAATATTGCAGAACATTTTGCAGAGTACTGGTGTTAGTCTTTTGGTGTTAATCTTCTTTTAGGTCCTGGTAGAATTCTTCACTGAACTCACCTGGCTTTCTAGTTCTCAGATTTTTAATTAGTGCTTCTGTCACAATGAATAATATGGATCTCTTTAAGTAATGTATTTAACCTTTACTCAATTTTTGTAGGTTTTATACATCTAGAAATTTAGTCATTTCCTTTAGGTTTTTGAATTTGGTGAAATATGTGTTTTATATGTATCTGACTTTCCTCAGTGTCTGTTTTTATGTGACCTTTTTTCAACTCTCCTTTTATTAATTTGTATCTTTTCTGCCTTTTTTTTTAGTTTGACTGAAATTTTGTCAATCTTTTAACATTTCAAATAACCAATTATTTCCTTTATTTTCTTATTTGTTCTTGTCTTATACAATACTTCCTTAACTCAATCTCCCTTCCCTCCAGTCCCTCCCCCACATCTTCTCTCCCCCAGATCCACTGGTCCTCCTTTTCTCTTCAGAAAAGAGCAGTTCTTCAAGTGATATCAACTACGTATAGTAAAAGAAGATGCAATAAGAATAAACACAAATCTTCATATCAAAGCTGGAGGAGGGAACCCATGTGGGGGGATAAGTATCCCAATAACAGACAAAAGAGAACCTAGTGCAGACCCATGCAGGCTCCGTGACTGACTGTTCGGTCTTGGTCAGCCCCTAAGAGGCCTGCTTAGTTGATTCTGTGGGCTTTAAACAACCAATTATTAATTTCCTTGGTCTGAGTAATTATTTCTTTTGCCAAACAGAAGCATTTCAGTTTCATGATATCTTATTTATTAATTGTTGATCTTAGTGCCTGTGCTACGTCCTGTTCAGAAAGTCTTTTGCTGTGCCAATGAGGTCAAGGCCGTTCTCCACTTTCTATTCAATTCAGGTTCAGTGTATCTGACATTATGTTGAGTTCTTTGATCCATTAGGGGTTGAGTTTTGTGCAGGGTGACAAATATAGATTTATTTGCATTCTTCTACTATAAGCAGTCATACAGTTTGACCAGGACCATTTGTTGAAGATACTTTTTCCCATGTGTATTTCTGTCTTCTTTATTAAAAAATAGGTGTCCGTATGTGTGTGGAATACTGTCTGAACATTCAACTTAATTCCATTGATCTAAGTGTCAGTTTTTTTGCCAATACCATGCTGTATTGAGATCTGGGATGGTGGTAATTCTAAGAGTTTTTTTGTAACTGGGTGTTTTGGTTTTTATACTGTTATGGTTTTAGCTGCTGTGGATTTTTCTACATTTCCAGATGGAACTGAAATTTGTGTGCTTATGTATTGGAGTATATTTATTTGACTTACATATATTAAAATATCCTAGCCTATCTGGAAGGAAGCCTACTTGATCAAGGTGTATGACTTTTTTTGATGACATTTTTGATGTGTTCCTTTATTTGGTTTTCAAGTATTTTACTGAGAATTTTTGCATTTACGTTGGTAATGGGAATTATGAACATGGTTCAGTAGATTTCTTTCCTTGTTGGATCTTTATATGGTTTAATTATCAGGATAATTTTGGTATTGTAAAAAATTGAGAATTTTTTCCTCTGTTTCTATTTTGTGGAATAATTTCAGGAGTACTGTTACCGATTCTTCTCTGAAAATCTTGTAGAATTCTGTGTCAAAAACCATCTGGCCTTGGACCTTTTTTTTTTTTTTTTTTTTGCAGGGGGAGTAAGGGGACTTTCAATTATTGCTTCTATTTCACTGAGGGTTATTGGTGTCTTTAAATAACTTTGCTTATCTTGATTTAAATTTAGTAGGTGGTATATAATCAAGAAAAGTTATTACTTTTGGATTTTCCAATTTGGTGGAGTACAAAATTTTAAACTATGGACTTTTGGTTCCCCAGATTTCCTCAGTGACTTTCATTATGCATTTCATTCCATTTCTAATTTTGCTAATTTGGATCTTCTCCCTGTGCCTTTTAGGTATGTTGGCTAAGGGTTTGTCAATCTTATTTTCTTGAGACACAACTCTTTATTTCATTGATTCTTTGTATTATTTTTGTTTTTTTATTATATTGGTTTCAACCCTGGTATTTCTTGCCACCTATTTCATTGAGTACTATGTCTTCTTTTTGTTCTAGAACATTCAGGTTATGTACAGACTTAGTGCTATGAACTTTCCCCTTAGAACTAACTGCCATCTTATGTGTCCCATGAATTTGGGTATGATGTGTATTATTGTTCAATTCTAAAAGCTTACATTTCTTTCTTATTTTATTTATCTATTTATTTATTCACTTTACATCCCAGTCATAGCCTGCTGGCCTCTCCTTCCAGTCCCATGCTCTCTACCTCTTTCATTCTATATAAGTTGTTCAGTGTCCGTGGGCTTTTAAACTCTTTCTTGCTTCTGTTGGTAATGCCCAGTTTTAATCCATAGTGATCAGGTAGGATACAAGATGCTATTTCAAAAATGTTTTTGTTCTTGTTAAGATTTGCTTTGTTTCTGGGTACATGGTGAATTTTGGAGAAAGGTTCATGGGCTGCTAAGAAGAAGGTATATTCTTTTGTGCTTGAATGAAATATTCCTGTGATTATCAGCTGGGTCTTTTTGGTTTATGATACCAGTTAGCTGTAGATTTGTATGCTACTTTGACTTTTCCACTTGCAGCCTCTAGTATTCTTCTCTTGTTCTGTATGTTTAATGTTTTGATTATCATGTGTCATGGGGATTTTTTTCTGATACATTATATTTGGTGTTTTGGATGGTTCTTGTACGTTGATAAATATCTCCTTCCTTAGGTTAGGGAAATTTTCTTCTATAATTTTTTTTGAACATATTTTCTGTTCCTTTAACCTGAGCTTCTTCTACTTGTTCTCTTCCTATTATTCATAGATTTGGTCTTTTCATGGTGTCCCAGGTTTCCTGAATGTTTTGTATATCCATTTCTTCTTTCATGTTTTTCAATGTTTCTGCTTTTTATGCCATTTCTTGTATTGTGTCCTTTAAGGTTCCTGTTTGCATTCCTAAATTTTTCATTTCTAGTTTTCCTTTTGTTTGGGCCTTTTTTTTTTTTCATCCCATTTCTACTTTCATATCTTGAACTGTCTTCTTTATTCTATTCCATTAATTGTTTGTGTTTTTGTACTTCATAAATTGATTTATTCATGTACTTTTATGGTCCTTGAACATATTCATAATAGCAATTTTGAAGTCCTTATCTTGTGCTTTAGCTATGTCATAGTTCACTATATACTATAGAAGGGTTGCTGGACTCTGGTGAAGACATATTGTCCTGCATTTCATTGATTGTGTTTTTTATCTGTCCTCTACACATCTGGGTTCTGGGTAATTGTAATTTTAGCTGTTAATATCTGATCTTGTGCTTCTGGGTCACTATCATGTGTGGTCACTGTGGGTCCTGGGGAGAAACTCTTTCTAGGTATTGGGATCTGAAAGGAAGTAATGGGTATGAGCTATAAAAGCAGCTGAGAGGGTCTACAAGAAGGAAAGCTGGGTCTGCCAAAAGGATCTTTTGAGTCTCTGTGCATTGGATGCAAAATAAGAAGACTAGCCCGTGCAGGGTGTCTACCACAGAGGAGAGGGTGAAACTAGGTGATGGAGATGGAGAAGATAAAGGGGAATGAATATCACTTACCTGATTCTAGACAGCGGGTTCCTGGGTATCAACACTTCAGACAAACCAGTGGAACAAGGAAAAAGAAAAGCTGCAAGGGCAGATGTGGACAGTCACCAGGGAAAGGGGGCAGAAATAAAAGAGGCTTTTGTTACTAATATCCAGCTTTAATCTGTGGTGGTTAGATGGAATTGTGACTTCAATTTTCCTACATTTTCTGGAACTTGTTTTGTGTACTAACAGGTGGTCTATCTGAAGATTACTCATTTTTACTGGAATATATTGCTTGTATGTGACACTTCAGGATTTCTTTTTATTTTCTGCCCTTATGGTCTTATTGAAATTATTTCTATTTTTGGTTCTTATTTTAATTTATTCAGATTACATCACAATTGTTATCCCCTCGCTTGTGTCTTCCTGTTCCCTATGTCCCTCTCTCCTTTTCCCTATTCCCTTTCCCTGTACCTCTGACATAAGGGGATGTCTTCACCCTCTATATGACCACAGCCTATCTGGTCTCATCCAGACAGCCTGCTTCCAGGATTTTGTGGCTTTCACTAATAATGTGCTTTAAGGGCTTCCTTTTCATCTGTAAATTAATATGGGTCTTCTCTTTTTTTTTTTTTTTTTTTGGTTACTGTAGGCAAGAGTTTTATTTGGGTTGTCTATCCTTGCAAAGAACCAAGACTTGGTTTTATTATTATTATATTATAGAATAATTATTAGCATAGAATTCGAATGTAAATTTATTCTTCATACGCACCAACATATATATATATATATATATAAGCATATATATTCTCTAATATATACTTTAACATGAGGTATTCTACCCATATAACTCAATCATAATACAAGGTTTACTTCCAATACTTTGAAATAGCTATTGTATAATGTTTAGGATAAATAAGTTACGCGAGTTAATTTTTAGCTGATCAAATCGTTGTCATGTCAATCACTAGTCTACTTTTATCACAGGAATTTACATCTTAGGTGTGGCAGATAGATAAGATTCTATAGAAAGCCAAGGTAGGATAGTTAGATAAGGTCTTCAAAAACCTCAGAGACATGCAGACTATGGCATTTAAAGTGTTTTTTTTATTATTATTATTTTAAAGATTCACTGACAGTGACAGTGTTCACTCCTGGCAACACCCAGCCTACCTCACAGCAGATGATGAGCATCAAAGACCCTCCTTATGGAGATGGCTTCAAATGTAGCAAACAAACCACTGGACAAAATGTCCTCATTTCTATACCACAGACAGAATTCTGCCTTTAAAAAGGGCAAGCTTGGATGCAGGCAGAGTAGATGGCCAAACTCTGCTAAGGCAGGGTAAGAAAGTCCTCAATAGTTCCTGCTTCACAAATTTGTCTGTCAGAGATATTGAGCCAGGAGGCTGAAGAAGACGCTGCAACATTATAGAGAGTTTTGCCTGACTGTTCAGGTAGAAAACTGTCTCTTGTCTTCTCCTTTGGAAAGCTACTAACCTGCACTCCCGGCATACTCAGGTAATCAAGTTTATTCCTTCTCAAGTCTCTGATGGAGTTGAAGACCAGGTAGCTTAGTTTTATAATAAAGCTTAGTTGTTTAGGTGTTAAGATGCTTTTAGGTCTAGATAGGTGTTTTAAGTTGATAAGGACAAGATATGATGGAGACTGAGCTACATTCAGAATTTTAGATGCACCAAGATAGGAAAAATGTTTTCTTCAAGACTGTCAAATACAAATATCCAAAACACTAAGAATGTAACATTTATATAATTCCTGATGTGTTATGGTTCTTCTTGTTATAGGTAGTTTATTGTATATATGTGTAATAATATATATATGTAAAAAATAAAAAAATTAATTAATAAAATATTTTTTCTAGGCATAACAAAATGATAGTAAACATCTGCTAATGGCTAAGTAATATTTTTGCATTGATTCCTTGATAATTAAGTAATTTGAAAGTCTTTAAAAAAGAAAGAAAACTGAATTCTCCAGATAGAATAAAACAGACACACAAATGAACTCACAGAAACTATGAGAACAAGATCTATGCAAGCGAGACAGAATCCTAAGCAGGAGAAGAGGGCACTAGTTCTTGTCCCTAGAAAAATATGATCAAAACATGTTGTGTGTGAGAACAATTTTATTTTCTTTTTAGAACAATTTTTAAAGGCAGCTTATGAAGCCTCACCCCTAGCCAGGAAGCTCTTTTCAAGTGATAACTGCAAAAAGTAGAAAAAATGGTTTACTTTGATGAAGTGCATAGGATATATCATCCTCATTCACTGACTCACTGTAGGACTGATCCAATGATGGCCAGCATAAATTGAACTCCATATTTTTGTTGTGTTTTTTTCTTTTGTTTTATTTGTTTTTATTAGAGAAGAACAACACAAAGTTGGGTAGACTGGGAGAAGAGCTCTAGTGGAAGTTCAAAGATTGGAAAGAATATAATATAAATATAAAATATAAATTTACGAAAGAAAATAATATTAAAAGATGGCTGGATAGATGAAACACAAAAGCATGTAATCAAGATTTCAAACATTGCCATCTTAATCAGCAAACTTGTTGACATCATTTCCCTTCATGAACTTATAAAATGCACTAGTCCCAGATTGATATTTTCTCAAGTGTCAGCTAATTAAATGCCACAGAAATGTATTCCTCTACAGCTACTCACCGATCTTCTCTGATATTCATTTTATGCACTGCTTTTAATAACAGCTGTGTAAAATAGATCAAGCATCTACAGGTTCAGGTGTTCAAAATCTTCTGATAGCGTCCTTATCCATAGGAAGATACAATTAGAGTCAGGCACTAGATTCCAGAGAGGATTTTCTAAAAGAAGAGAAATTATTTTCTAACATTGGAAGCACACTGAATATTTCATATTAGGTTCAAAACTGTGTAAATAAATAGGAACCGCAATTGCAGATTTAACAGAAATACAGAGATCAGCTAATTTTACAATGTATGAGAAAAATTATGTTAGGAAATGGGATTAATTCACATTGAAGATATCAAGAAATGAAGCACATGAAGGGAAGGAAGTCAGACTTAGTAACATGGAAGAGGAAACAAAATAACTAGCAGAAGTGGTAGAGGAACTCTTGGGTTCTGAGAAATGAGAGGCTCCTGAATCTAGAACTTTCTCCATGAAAGACAAGAAAGGAAAGAATTTATGTTCTCTTGGGCATTCTCAAACAAAAGAAAAAAATAATTTTCCTACTAAGATGGACTTTACAAATGTGTCATGATCAAGGGTATAACTAGAAGGGAAGATGTAATCAGAGCACCTGGTAGTAAGTCTTCCAGGAGATCAGAAGATTCAGGTTGAGGAACAGAAGCACAAGCTATTAGGAAGTGGACATACACCTCCCTTAATTCTCTGTCAGTTCAGATCTGAGGATGACTTCTTTCATTACTTCCACTCCATCTACTTTATTATTATGACTCTAGAGCTTTTTTTTTGTCTGATAATATATCCTAAATTATAGAGAGATTTATTGGTAAATAACTAGCTATTGATGAATTTGGTAAAGTTGTGGAGAGGAAAAAAAGGTAAAATAAAAGGTGACATCTAAGGGTCAACTTGAAGCCTCTGTTGTTAAAGATGTATCAAATTTGAGATGAAAATATTATCTTTTCTTCATAGTTCTGGATGATAAAGTTATTGCTAAAAGTAATTAAATTAATGTAAGACTCAGCTTGCTCAATTATTCATTAAAATGTTTTTCTTAATTTTCTGTTTATTGCTATAATTTTAGTCATTAGTTCTGATGTACAATTGTTGGTACAATATCAATATTACTGTACTAGAAATAAATAATTCTTTTCCTCACACCACTCAATCTACATGTTACAATAGTTACTGAATCTAAATCAAAAGTCATGGATAATGAACCAGCATGTCAGAAATTTAATTATAATTTCATTATATTGTTCTCAAATACCATTGATTGATTGCTTTTCTTCTGTAGGCTCTTGACATTGTATTTGGTAATACATTTCTTTCCTAACTTGATTATTTTTGCAAGTAATCATTTACTAAGTTGAGGATACAGGACAGTGTACATAGTTCAGTTGGTAAAGTAAATGCTTCACAAGCATAGAAACATGACAATGGTCCTCAGAACCAAAGTAAAAGGCTTGGGTTGGTGGTCTATCCTTCAGTGCCAGGACTAAGGAGGCAGAGACGTAGAAATTGTTGAGGTTTTCTGGACAGATGACCTCCCCTCCTTAGCAAGTGACATGTTAGAGATCAAGTTTGTGTCAAAAACCAAGGTGTGGGTAGTGACATAGGAAAGCAATCCAAGGCTAATTTTTGGCTTCTACGTAGAAACACACATATACACATGAACTCACACACTTTTATTGGTAGAAACACAAGTCAGTGGATAGATATTAAAATTTAGGAAATAAATGCAGATGAACAAGTATATTAATACCACAATTAAACAAAATTTATGTACACTGTTCACACATCTTGGAAGTCATTAATTTATTTTAGCCCAATCTCTGCTGTTTCATCTTCTAGCCTGACTTGAACATGATTTACCTATAACCTTGTCTGCCCTTCATTTCACTGTTTCTTTTAGTCCTGGTGCTCTGATTTATCAACTCTACCAGAGGACACATCATTAAAGGCCAATGCTGCATGCATCCAGACAAAGTGAGGACTAGGAGAGCAAAGCTTTCTGGCATCTGTGGCTGAGGCCCACAGATCCACAAAAGGACCATGTTCCTTCAGCTCTGCCTGTGGATGTTGCTCTTCTCTGAATGGTCACCAACTGGACATTCTAAATACCGTAGCCCTCCAGAAGTAGTGGTACCATTGAGGGTCACTGACTTTCGGAAACGTAATCCCCCAGACTGGCTCTCCTATAGGCTGTACTTTGGGGGACAGCGACACATTATCACCTTGGAGCCCAAGAAAAACTTTATATCCAGAAGCTTCTTACTGTTCACCTACAGTGACAAAGGAGATCTCCTAGCAGAACAGCCTTTTGTGAAGGGTGACTGCTACTACCATGGCTATGTGGATGAAGATCCAGAATCCACAGTAATTATTAACACCTGTTTGGGGAGCTTGCAAGGCATACTAGGGATAAACGGCACAACTTACGAAATCATGCCCAAGGGGTCAACTTCCACATTTGAACATCTGGCCTACAAAATGGACAGTGAGGAGTCAGAGTCGATTCCCATGAAATGTGCATTAACAGAAGAGGAAATAGCACGACAAGTAAAGCTTCAAGAAAGCAGTGACTCCATACTTTTACAAAATCCATTTGAGAACTGGTGGACCCACCACAAGTATATTGAATACTTTGTGGTATTAGACAATAAACGGTACGTTCATAGAAAAAACAATACGACAAAATGTCTTCACGATATTTTGCTAATGGTCAATTCAATAAATAAATATTATACTCAAATAGATCTAGAAGTGGTTTTAACCTCACTTGAAATTTGGACTGAAAAAAATCATGTCAATGTGGAAGAAAGTATATTTAAGGTCCTACCTAATTTCTGCAATTGGAAGGCAAAAAACATTGGCAATAAAATTAGACACGATATTATACATCTTTTTGCCAGACAAGGATATGGTAAGTATTTAGGGTTAGCTAATGTAGCTACTGTTTGTTCAGGTAATAATTGTGCAGTTAACAGTTTTGTTTCTGATTCAATGTCAGACATGGGATTCATTATAGCGCATGAGATGGGTCATAATTTGGGCATGTCTCATGATAAATATGGATGTACTTGTGGGAGAAGACAATGCATAATGGCCCCGTATAAATCTAATTCTGACAAATTCAGCAACTGTAGCTATTCAGAAATGTTTTCAGTTGTTATGAGAAAAACCTGTGTGCACAATATTCCAGATGTAGCTATGGCATTAAACACGACAGCCACCTGTGGGAATAACATAGTCGAAGAAGGAGAGCAGTGTGATTGCGGAGACTCTGACTCCTGTGTCCGTGATTCATGCTGTGGGGAGGATTGTAATTTCAGATCTGGTGCTCAATGTGCTTTTGGGCTTTGCTGTAAAGATTGCCAGTTCATTAAACCAGGCACAGTGTGTAGAGAAGAGCAAAGTGAATGTGACCTTCCAGAGTGGTGCAATGGCACTTCAGCAGAGTGTCCAGAAGATGCATATAAAGAGGACGGCAGTCCTTGCACGAAAGGTTATTGCTATGAAATGCAATGCCATGGGCGTCAGGAACAGTGTCAGAGAATTTTTGGCAATGAAGCTAGGAGTGCGAATGAAATTTGCTACATGGAAATGAACAAACGTGGTGACCGATTTGGTAACTGTGGTAACAACAGCTATACCTATAGGCGATGCAATCCTACTGATGTACTCTGTGGAAGAATTCAGTGTGAGAATGTGCAAAAGATTCCACAAGGAAGAAGCCATGAAACAGTGCACTGGACTCACTTCCAAAATATGATGTGCTGGTCCATGGAATATCATTTTGGAAGTAGGTTGTATGACAGTGGATCAGTGAAAGATGGAACCCCTTGTGGGTCCCACCAGCTGTGCATTAAAGGGAGTTGTGTCAGGAAGTCTGTGCTTCACACTAACTGTTCAGAAAGAGCCTGCAATATGCATGGAATCTGCAACAATAAACGCCACTGTCATTGTCGTTTCAAGTGGGCCCCACCATACTGTCTAGCATTGGGCTTTGGAGGTAGTATAGACAGTGGACCACCTCCAGGGACAATTACTAAGAAGCCGCCACCTAAGCATAAAAAAAACCTGTGGTTTCTTTTAATTCCTCTTGTGGTTTTGTTATTCTTTTTCCTTGCTCTAATTCTGAAGAAAAAAATGTCTGAAGATGAGTCAGAAGAGGGATAGGCAAAAACCTGAAATTTCACACTAAAATTTACTTGAGAGGGACGACGTCGAACAGAAACAACAACAACAAAAATAAATAAATAAAAATATATAAAGTATGTATCCTACTGGAATTTCACTATCTATTAGTATGTAGACTTCTGAACATAGAAATATCACTGTGTGTATCTGGGATCCCAGGGCCAACGTTCTAGAGACCTGGCATGTTTAAGTATCAGAAGTATTTACCACCAAATAAAAGAAAGTCCTACCACATTCATACTTTTCTTTATTATAAACAAACTGTCGCCTTACTTTTAATGAAATTTATGTCTGTCTTCCATAAGCACAGGTATAGCCCATAGACCTCTATGTGTGATTCTGTGCATTTGGTTTCTCTCAGTTCTAAACTCCTTTCCCTTTTCTTCTTGCTTTGCACATACAGAGAAGGACCCATGAAACCTATTCACTGATGGCAATTCATGTGTGCTAAATCTGCCCCTAGGTGAGCCAGAGTGAGATACAGTAAGACATTTTCTGGAAGCTTGTGTTTTTTCCAACCTCACCCCCAGATCCCTCTGATACTTTATTATTATTTATAATCACCTAGGCTAAAGTTTTGCATGTTTTCATACTAGCTTGTAAGTTAATATCCTGTTTCTTGTAGTCTGTGAGTGCCATATGGCCAATTACCTCTCCTGAGCTTTATGCTTTTTCTGTTGTTCACCTTACATCCCAATTGTAGGCCCTTCCCTTGTTGTGTTCTGGTCCCTCTCTTCTACCCTCACCCCCCTCTCTCCCTCACCCCCTCCTCACCTCCCCTAGTCCTCAGAAAGGAGTGCCCTCCTCCCCTAACATCTGACCTTAGCCTATCAAGTCTCGTCTGGACTGTCTGTATATCCTCTTCCTCTGTGGCTTAGCAAGGCTGCCCCACTAGGGGAAAACGATAAATGAGTGGGCACCAGAGTCCAGGTCAGAGGTAGTACATACTCCCCATATTGTGGGACCCACAAGGAGACTGTGCTGCCTGTCTACTACATCTGGGAAGAGGGTCTAGGTCCACACCATGCGTGGTCCATGGTGGGTACATCAGTCTCTTCAGCACATACCCCTTGGCAGGATTTGTTGGCTCCACTGGTCTCCTTGTGGAGTTCCTGTCCACTCCAGGTCCTTCTATCTTCCGTAAGACTCCCGAAGTTTGGCAGTGAGTCTCAGCCTCTGCTTCAATCCCCCACTGGGTGGAGTCTTTCAGAAGACCTCTATTGTAGACTCCCATCTTGTTCCTACTCTTCAACTGCTTCCGGTGTCTATTCTGTTTGTCCTTTTGAATGAGAATTAAGCATCCTCCCTAGGGTCCTCCTTGTTATTTAGGTTCTTTAGGTCTGTGTATTGTAGTGTGGGTATCCTGTATTATTTGGCGAATATCTGCTTATAAGTGAGTATATACAATGGGTGTCTTTCTGAGTCTGCATTACCTCACTTAGGATGATCCTTTCTAGTTCCATCTATTTGCCCGCAAATTTCAAGATTTCCTTTTCTTAAATAGCGGAGCAGTGTTCCATTGTGTAAACATACCACAGTTTCTTTATTCATTCTTCAGTTGAGGGACATCTAGCTGTTTCCAGAATCTGGCTATTATGAAAAGCGCTGCCATAAACATAGCACACGTCCTTGTATGGCGGAGCATCTTTCAGGTATATGGCCCAGAGTTGTATAGCTAGCTCTTAGAGTAGCACTATCCCCAGTTTCCTGTGAAAGCATCAGATTAATTTCCAAAGGGATTGCACAAGTTTGCACTCCCACCAGCAATGAAGGAGTCTTCCCCTTTCCCCACATCCTTGCTAGCATGTGCTGTCCCTCAAGTTTTTTATCTTAGCCTTTCTGACAGGTGTAAGGTAAAAGAAATCTCAGTCATTTTGATTTGCATTTCCCTGAAGCAAAGCATTTCTTTGTTTCTTGACCATTTGATACTTCTTTTGTTAATTAATTTATTTATATTACATCTAAATTGTTGTCCCATCCCTTGTATCCTCCCAGCCCTCCCTCCCTCCCGCTTTCACACTATTCCCCTCCCCTATGACTATGACTGAGGGGGACCTCCTCCCCCTGTATATGATCATAGGGTATCAAGTCTCTTCTTGATAGCCTGTTATCCTTCCTCTGAGTGCCACCAGGCCTCCCCATCTTTCTCTGTTGAGAACTCTCTGTATCATTATGTACTTCATTTTTAATTGGATAGTTTGGTTTGGTGGTGTTTAATTTCTTGAGTTCTTTATATATTTTGGATAACCCTTTGTCAGATGTAGAGTTGGTGAAGATCTTTCCCCAGTCTGTAGGCTGTCATTTTGTTCTGTTGACAGTGTTCTTTGCCTTATGGTAACTTTTCAGTTTAATGAGGTTCCATTTATTAATTGTTGATCTTAGAGCCTGAGCTTTTGGCATTCTGCTTAGGAAGTTGTCTCCTGTGCCAATGAGTTCAAAGCTCTTCCCCAGTTTTTCTTCTAAAAGATTTGTGATTTTATGAGGAGTCTCTAATTCACTTGGACTTTAGTTGTGTGCAAGGTGATAAACAATGGTCTATTGCATTTTTCTACCTGAGACATCCAGTTAAACCAGCACCATTTGTTGAAGATGTTTCTGTTGTGGGAATTTGTCTTTTTTTGTCAAAAAATCAAGTGTCCATAGGTATGTGGGTTTATTTCTCGGTCTTCAGTTTGATTCAGTTGATCTATATGTCTTTCGCTATGCCAGTACCATGGAGTTTTTATTATTGTTGCTCTTCGTACAACTTGAGATCAGGGATGGAGATACCTCCAGAAGATCTTTTCTTGTATATGATTGTCTCAGCTATTCTGGGTTTTTGTTTTTCCATATGATGCTGAGAATTGATCTTTCTAGGTCTGTATAGAATTGTGTTGACATTTTGATAGAGATTGCATTGAATATCTAGATTGCTTTGGGTAAGATGGCCATCTTAACTATGTGAATCCTACTGACCCATGAACATGGGAGATCTTTCCATCTTCTGATGTATTCTTCAATTTCTTTCTTCCGACTTGAAGTTTTTTCCATACAAGTATTTCTCTTGCTTGGTTAGAGTTACACCAATATACTTTATGTTTTTGTGGCTATTGTGAATGGTGCTGTTTCCATAATTTATTCCTCAGTTTGTTTGTCTTTTGTATAAAGGAGGGCTAAAATTTTTTGAGTTGATTTTGTATCCAGTCACTTTGTTGAAGGTGTTTATCAGCTGTAGAAGTTCCTTGGTAGAATTTTTAGGGTCGCTTATGTACACTATTACATCATCCACAAATAGTGATAGTTTGACTTCTTCCTTTCCAATTTGTATCCTCTTGATCTCCTTTAGTTGTGTTATTGCCCTAGCTAGGACTTTAAGTACTATATTGAGATATGGAGAGAGTGAACAGCACTGTGGTGTCCCTGATTTCAGTAGAATTGCTTTAAGTTTCTCTCCATTTAGTTTGATGTTGGCTATAGGCTTTCTGTATATTACTTTTATTGTTTATGTGTGTGCCTTGTATTCCTGATCTCTCAAGGACTTTTAACATCAATGGGTGTTGAATTTTGTCAAATGCTTTTTGGCATCTAAAGAGATGATCATGTGGTTTTTTTTCTTTCAGTTTTCTTATATGAAGCATTACATTGATGGATTTTCATATATTGTACCACCTGTGCATGTCTGGGATAAAGCCTACTTGGTCATGGAAATGATATTTTTTATCTGTTCTTGGATTCAGATTGTGAGTATTTTATTGAGTATTTTTGCATCAATGTTCACAGAAGAAATTGGTCAGAATTTCTTTCTTTGTTGGGCCTTTATGTGGTTTAGGTATCAAGGTGACTGGCCTCATAGAATGAGTTTGGTAATGATTTTTCTGTTTCTATTTCATGAAATAGTTTGTTGTTGTTATTTTGTTTTTGTTTTTGTTTTGTTTTGTTTTGTTTGACTAAGGGTTTGTCTATCTTGTTGATTTTCTAAAAGAATCAGCTTTTTGTTTCATTGATTCTTTTCTCTTTGTTTCTAATTTATTGAATTCAGCCCATACATAGTTCATCTACTTCTCTTTGGTTTGTTTGTTTCTTTTTGTTCTAGAGCTTTCAGATGTGTTGCTAAGTTGCCAGTATTGGATCTCTCCAATTTTGTTATAGCAGCAGTTAGTTCTACGAACTTTCCTCTTAGCTCTGCTTTCATTGTGTCTCATAAATGAGCTTATCTTGTGCCTTCATTTTCAATGAATCCTAGAAAGTCTTTAATTGATTTTTTTTTTAATTTTGTCTGTGATCCAGAAGTCATTGAGTAGGGAGTTAGTCAGTTCTTGTAAGTTTATAGACTTTCTTTACGTCTGATATTATTCAGTTCCAGCTTAATCCATAAGATACAAAGGATTATTTCAATCTCCCTGTGTTTGTTGAAGTTTGCTTTGTGACAATGTGTATGATCAGTTTTAGAGAAGGTTCCATGAGGTGCTGAGAAGGTATATTCTTTTGTGTTTTGGTAAAATGTTCTGTAGATATCTGTTAGGTCCATTTGACTAATGATATCTATTAGTTTCTTTGTTTCCCCCATTTGGCTTCTGTTTCTTGTCCTTTGGCGAGAGTGTGATGCTGAAGTCTCCCACTATTACTGTGTATGATTTGACGTGTGATTTAAGCTTTAGTATGTTTCTTTTATAAGTGTGCTGCTTTTGCATTTGGAGCATACATGTTCACAATTGAGACATACTCTTGCTGTTTTTTTTTTAATGACTATGACTATATAGCTGTGATATATATATCTCCCAGACATTCAAAAACTCTAAACTCAACAAAGCTCTATTCAATCCATCTCTGGGAGATTTTATTTCCCCCTTACATTCTATGAGCATTTCCCAACAGTGGGTTACCCTGTCTGTCTCTTGTTCATCTGCATTCATTAGTCTAATGTCAGCCTTTGCCATGCCTTCTACATATTCTGGAGCCTTCCCTTTTTTAAATATAAGTAAAAAACATTGTTTTCCAGGAACACCTAGCCTACAATCTCTTTTGAAATGACCTTTCTTACCACAATTAAAACAATTCACATTTGCTGGTTATCTACCAGCAATGGCTCTCCAATATAAAGGTTAAGAGTCAATCTCTGCTACATCCTGCTTATGGTCAGCGTGGCCAGTCTGTAACTGTCTTTAATAACATCTTTTAATTTCTTTATTAGGAACATCTCCTTCTTTACAGCCTGTCTCTACAGTTTGAGGAATGTTAATCTGTGCTTCCCATTGTTGCAATAAATCTCTTCTGCGTAAGTTCATAGCTATATCTGCCACACATGCCTTTAACGAACCTACATAACCTTCTAGTGCTGTGCATTTAATCTATTTTAAACTTTGTTTTACTTGAAACAATGTCCCAATTCCTAGGAGCTGTGTAGATACCCTTTGAAGTAGCCACACTGGATTTCAAGAATCTTGTGAGATTATAATTACATCTGTTCCAGTATCCACTAATTCTTCAATCTCAGATCCATCTAACTGTGATTTTAACTTTGCTCTCTTACTTATAGTAGTTTGCCAAGATATCTGGGTGTTGTTGTTTGTTGTTGTTGTTGTTGTTGTTTCTTTCTTTTGTTTTGTTTTGATATCTCTAGAATCTCTTGTTTCATCCACAGGAATCACTCTATCTCTGTTAAATGGTTTGTTTAACTATTGAGTAGCCCTATTTGTCCTATCAGGCCTTTATTTTTCTAGTTGCTGTGTAGGATATTTGATCCCATTGTGAACCCTGAGACTAAGAACTGTAAAATCCTATTTATTGTTTGGTGCGTTTCGTCCCCAATGCACACCTTCAATTCAAGAGCTTTCTGTTTATTGTAAACAGGTAGTTATGGTGTAGCTCAGCCCTAGCACATACCTTTAATCCAAGAGCTTTCTGTAAACAAGATTAAATAATGTTAACCTTAGGTCAAGAGGCAGAGGAAGAAACCAGCTGACAAAGATTAAACAGAAAGAAGGGACATTGAAAGAAGTGTATTTAAGACAGCATTGAGAATAAGAAAGAGCTTTTGGCTTTTGGCTTTTTCCATCTGGAGCATGACTTGAGTAAAAAAGACTTTTTCTTCTGAGAAGTGAGCTGAGTAGGAAGGTCAGTTGGGTGCTGCTCTGCCTTTCTGAGCTAGTATGCTTTCACCCCAGCATCGGGATCCTGTGTTTTTATTAGTAAAAATCAAACTACTAGGTTTTTGTTTTTGTTTTTATAACAAGTTATTTTCAGAATACCCTTTCCTTAGTAAACAGGAAACAAATGGCTCATTGTTGAAGTTTTGGTTTATATGTAAACATTTTTTTGTTTCTGTTTTAATCCCAGGGATGGGATATGGGGGTTGCTCCAGTTGTCCTGTTGATAACTGCCTCCTAAGAGGGCAAGTGATGTTTGTTAGCTGTGAACTACCTTCTACAGGAGCATGGTCTTTGCCAGTGGGAATAAAAGCCAGACCTAAAGAGAGACTGGGAGCTCTGAGGAAGACTGCTGGGACTTCCTCCCTGCTGGTCCTGCTTGCTGTTGATGCAGTAAGACAAGAAGTCAGAGATGTCCTAAAATGAGGATTGGACTTGCCCCAAGGAACCCGACAACCCTAAACAGCAAGAAGCAACTAAGGAAAACTATGCCTCCTCTCCCCACTAACCTTCTTTCTTCCCAACCTGGTGTTGGGGTGTTGGAAGGTATTAGGATGGAAAAGAGATAAAGAGGTATAAGGAACCCAAAATAAAAATAGTTGTTTAAAAGTACATCAACAGCTCATGTTATATTTTTTCTTGTTGGGCCTTGCACAAAGCCCCGTTAGTCAACTTCCTGACATTAAAAAATTGCCTTGAATATCTTTGAAAGATGTACAGTCTGTTCCTTTCACATCTTCTACATTTTACAGGAACTTTCTCCCTGAATTATTATTATTATAGAAGAATTTTTCCTTAGGAATTGTTTGTCTCCAGTTCTTTTGGGAGTGACCTGATCTTTCACAGCCACAGCAATTGGCATGTTGCATTTTTATATCTCCTGTAATTGTTTGTCCAAACACAACTTAATTGTGAGCATTAGATTCTATATCCGCAGTAGTTTTAATCCATTCATAAAGAGGTATGGATCTGGCACCTAAGGTCTAATAGCCTTTTTTGAATTCAGCATTAGCATTTTAAGGGCTAAAGATTCAATTAAAAATTTTCTAGAAGTTGGATCTGATATTGCTCTATTCAGAGCTGTAGTTAATAATTGTAAAAAGTTGGTGAAAGGTTTATTTGAACCCTGGGCTATCTTCGTAAATGACTCAACCCATCCCTGTTGTTCAGCCTTGTTCTAAGCACTTAGAGGTATGTACACCATTCTTCTAGAACAACGTCATCAAGGTAATCTTTATTCTTAACTCAGAACATAGACCTCCACCTAGTGATTGATTTTTTTTTTTTTAAACAATATCAATGGCTCTAGTCCTATTTCACTGATTGAAGCCTCTTCTTTCCACATGTTAACTATTGTAATTGAGAGTATTCTCTATATTGGAATTGGGTTCCAATTCCCATGAAGGACAGGATGTGCCAGAAAGACCAGGGCAAGCAGGCAAAGAGCAAAAGCTTCTTTCTTCTATGTCTTTATATAGACTTCCAGCAGAGGGTATGGCCCTTATTAAAGGTATGTCTTTTAGACTCAAGAATTGGATTAAAGGCAGGAGGAAGCACCTTCTAGTTCCTCATTATCGACCTAAGTATATCTTCCAGCCTCAAGATCAAAGGTGTGGATTCACCCACTTCAAACCAAGCAGAAAATTTCTCACAGGTGTGCTCTCCATTTGTGGATTCCGGTCAAGTTGACAGCCAAAATAGCCATCCCATCAGCTGAATACCACATGTTATACTCTATACACGGTTTAATCTGGCCAATCATGCCTATACCAGGAAACAAGCAGGCTTAATTTTCACATTATCCTATAGAGTAAACTTCATAAATCTAATCAGAAAAGATAAAGTGGGGCACTATCCAAGGGGCACTTAATTAAAAAAACTTACTGATTTCAACATGCATACACCAAATTTTTGTGTATGCTATTTCCTAAGAGAATTTAACATCAATCCATTAAAAATATGTGGCTTCAATACTCTATTTTCCTCAATAGAAATCTATTGGAGAAAAAATATAAGTAAATATCAAAATTAATTGACAGTGTACATCAAAATAGCTACTGAATATTGTACCCAAACACCAAAGAATACACACATTTTTCTCACCAGCATATGAAAGCTTTGGGGTATAATCCAAACCAAGGCTTTTTGAGAAACCGTGATGAAATGACAGAGGGAATTTTAATTCTGTGTTGATTGTGGACTACAAGCTCCAAAACAAAATAACCCTTTTCTTCCTAAGTTAATTTTTGGCATGATGTTTTTTCGAAGTCAGGAGGGTCACCCATCATAATGCCTGGTAATGATATTGAATTTAGTGTTAACAGTAGCCCAGTCTCTGTTAAAACAGTTAAAAGAGGAATATATAATCAAAGCATGTTGATTTAATTTTGGGTTTTGTTACTATTTATTGTTTAGTTAGTTTTTATATGAGAAAAAGTTATTACACAAGAAAAATTGTAGTTTTCAAACATCACTTGAAAAAATAGCTCATTACTCAATTTTCAGCTGAGAAAGTAGAGCCCAGTACTCAATTTTCATCTAAAAAGAAAGAGTTCAGTATTGAAACTTTATCTTTAAAAAAAAAGTTCAAAGTTCAAGCTTTACCTGAGATGCAAAATATTCAATTTTCATAAAATAATCTCATTCCATTTGGAACTCTTCTATGTATTAGTCTGCAATGTCCTGGCAGTAGAAATGATACTGCATACATCAGAAACCTCCAAAGCGGTGCATTAGGATCCTAAAGTTTCAAGACTATGTATAATCAAGTCCTTTGCTTTTGAAGGCAGTTTGGCTTATTTTTAAAGCAATTAGAGTCTGTGTTCCATAAGCATATAAGCTGCCTATGGACCATCTGCACACATTTTCATTGGGCTTCCCCGTTTCAAAACGTGTTCTCCTTTCCCCTCTGATTTACGACTTATGGACAGGAAGGCCACAAGTGCCATGTGCCTCACCAGCCTTCATTAGTAGACTCTGTGCATAGAGGAACCTGGTTTGGAGTGGGAAAGGAGGAAAACTGAATAAAGTTATTTTCAGTGTTGTGTTGCCACAATTCTCACCTCAGTGACATTTGTAGGTTTCATTTATTAGTACAAAGACTGAGCTGTTGTGTAAGCATCTGCACTCAAAGTCCCAGATATACAACACGGCTCTGAAACTTCCTGCCTAATAATGGATTGCAGGGCTTTGGGTCCTCTAGAAAATTCCAGAGGATCTATCACCAATTTTGATATAGCCTTGCCTAAGGGCCTTTCTAGGTTCTTTTGTTCTAGATCTATAAGACAAACTCCAAAGCCCTGGGTGACTATCCCCTCATTCTTCCCTTTGATCTGTCCTGCCAGTGGATAGAGTTACTCAATCCAGTAAATCACTCTTAATTATCTCAGGGATGTGTTCTCATTCTGGAAGTAAGCTGAGTGATAAGTAAGACTTCCTATGTCACAGTTGATAACTATGATGGTGTCAGGGTTTTATCATAGCCTTTTAAAGTCATGCAGACATGATTTAAGATAAAGTAACATTTCATTAAAATCTGTCAACAGAAAATAAAAGCTCTTTCAACTCAGGATTTTATCTAATTATAAAATAGTTTCCTGGGGCTGGCAAGATACCTGAACTACTATAGGACATTGTGACATATGCCTATTGAACTGAATTTAATCCCTCAGAATCTACATGGTAGAAGGAGGGAACTGACCACTGTATATATTCCTGGCCTCCTCATAGGTACCCTAGGAAAGGTGCATCCATGGTGGTATAAAAGTACAAGCAGGAAATATACAAACACAAAATGGTATATAATTAAATACATATATACATGCATGCACACATACATCATGAATTTTTGGCACTATTTTTTATCTACTTTTTTTGGCTTCTTATACCTCTGTCTCCTCAATTCTAACACCCCAACACCAGATAGGATAGAAAGGTTAGCAGGGAGAAGGGGCATGGTTCTCTTTGGACTACTTCCTGCTAGTTGGCATCATTGGGTTCCTTGAGGCAAGTCCAATCTTCATGAGCCAGAGAGCACCAACTTCTCATCCAAGTACAACAAAAGCAACCAGGAGCAGCAGGGAGGTTCAGTAGCCTCATTATTTCAAGAACTCCCTCGTTCTCTAGGCTCTGGCATTTATTCCTTCTGCATAGTCATCAGAATTAAACTATCTGCAACTGGCAAATATTTCACCCTCTTAGAGCCCTCACAAGGCAAATAGTGTGTTGTCGTGGACAATCTGAAGCAGTTCCATGTCCCACACCTGGGATTAAAACAAAAACATGCTTATGTAACATAACTTGAGTTTTTTAAAGAATCCAGAAGTCCCATTACACTTTCCCATTTTAGTCCAAACATTGGCCTTTCTCTTTAACATGAATGAGACTTGTTTATTTCTTTAAAGGAGATTATCAATGAACCAATCACTTTTCAAATCAGTGTTTTGTTTGGTCTTGTTTTTTTGTTGTTGTTGTTGTTTTGTTTTGTTTTGTTTTGTATAACTTGGTAACTCTCAGCTGCTGTTTTCTGGAACAGCTTGTGCTTTTTCCTGCTGAGCCTCAAGCTAGGGCCCCAAAGCTGATTCCTAATGGCAACAAGTTACTTTGTATGTTCCTCTTGGACCTGCACTCACTAAGACAATGATGCCCTTACCACAGCCATTAAAAAAAAAAAACACACCATTAGGGCAATTAGGGAAGTCTGTGGGGACAGGGCCTGGCTACAGGAACTTCTCAGACAGGGCCCTGGTCACTTTCCTGCCTTGAGGCTTTACAAAGTTCACAAAGGATGTCCATTGCAGGTTTCCATGCCTCTTAGCCTTCCCTGCCACTTGAATTGGTATGAATTGCTACCATGGGGTTCCCTCAGTCAGAAGAGGACCTCTACTGAGGACAGAAAAAGCCCAGCTTGCTAAGAACATCATAGGACTATGTTTGTAGATTAGGTATTTGGAGACCTCAATTCATTGTCATCGTACCCCAGGTTACATTATCTATTTTATACTTTTTTTGACATGTATTTACATATATTTTCTGGGTCAAATGTTAATCCTCATGCTTAGATATAATGAAAAGTAAACAAAGGGTGATTACTATCTAGAGCACCTTAAATATATAGCATTTCTTTGTGATAAAAATATTCAAAGCTCCATTTATCTAGCTCAGAAATATGCAATCATTGTCACTATAGAGTACAATGGAATATAAGAAGCTAGTCCTTCTTCCTAAATATTATAATTCATGGCTAAATAAAGTTTTCTATCTTCCTTCCTGTTCTCTCCTGTTTTTGGTAATCACTCTATTTTCCAATTTCTTTAAGGAAAAACTGGCTCACATGCCATATATGGCTACAGTCATGCCATATTGATTTCTATTCAGCTGATTTCACTTAATAACATTCCCCATGCCCATCCATGAATAGACATGTGAGAATATTGTATTCTTGACAATCATGAATCATGTGTCACTGGGTAAAAAAACACATTCTCTTTATATGTTGATCAACTGATGGCCATCAAGACTAAATTCATACCTTGCTACCAGAAACATGGGATTGAAGATATAACTTTAACATTTATATTTCATTTACTTTAGCTAAATAAAATAAGTAATTCAATAGTTTTACATTAAACAATTAAATTATATTGGCTTGCTTGCTTGTTTTGTTATAACTACAGTATAATGGACCAAACCTAAGACCATGAAAGGGTAATACTAATATTTCAACATTCCACTAAGGCCATCACTCCTATAATACAAGGGGTTTTTTAATTCTACACAATTCTCATAGCATCTCTAGTAGTTTCTATTCCCACTATTATAATATGGGAGTCCTTCACTAGAACCATCTTTGTAAGTACTTTTTTAAAACAATATTTTTATGAACTCATTGTGAATTTCATAAAATCCATTTCATCATTTACTTTTCTTTTTTAACATATACATCTTTATTATTACACGTGAATAAAATAAACTACATACAGCAGGAAGAACCATGAGACAATCAGGAATTATAAAAGTGTTACATTCGTAGTGATTTGGCTATTTGTATTTGGCAAACTTGAAGGAAACATCTTTCCTATCTTGTATGGTCTAAATTTCTGAATGGAGATCAATATCTATCATATCTCATCTCTATTAACTTAAAATATCTATCTTGATCTAAAAATCTTAACCCTTAACCAACAAGGCTTAATTGTAAGACTAAACTATCTGGTCTTCAATCCCCTTTAGAGACTTGAGAAGAAATGAAACTTAAATACCTGAGCGAACCAGAAAGGCAAGTTAGCAGCTTCCAAAATGAAAAAATGACTGAGACAGTTTACTACCTGAACAGTCACCCAACACTCTCTATAACGTTGGCGTATCATCTTCGGCCTTCTAGCCCAATATATCTGACAGACAGGGACTATTGAAGACTTGCTTACCCTGTCTTGGCAGAGTTAAGCTGTTAACTCTGCCTGCATCTAAGCTTCCTAATTTTAGCCAGAATTTTGTCTGTGGCAGAAACAAGGACATTTTGTCCAGTGGCTTGTTTGCAACATTTGAAGCGAACTCCATAAGGAGGTTCTCTGATGCTCATTCTCTTCTTTGAGGCAGGCTGGGTGTTACCAGGAGTTAACTTGTCTTGTCAAATAATTTTTAGAATACTAAAAATATCTTTAAATGCCATATTCTGTGGGTCTCTAAGGCTTTTTAAGACCTTATTTAAGATTTTATCTAATATATCTATAGAATCATATCTATCTATTAGATCTAGGATATATATTCTTGTGATAAAATTTGACTAGTATTTTACATGACCATGATTTGCATCAATACAAAAATTCAGTATCAATGAATTAAAAATAACCTTATTTATGAGTAACAACAAAGGCCTTGAGTTGAGGAATATATTCAATAATCTACCTTTTGTTCTATCCTCCCTCTATTTTTTATATTCCCCCTTTCTTTCTTTTAAGCTCCTTTCTCCTTACCTAAAAAAGAAAAATAAAGTAAAAGAGAGATATCCCTGAGTCCAACCTAGCTTTCTCTCTGTATAAGACCAATAATAACTTATAACCAACTCCCTATGAGAATAAGCATCTGTAGTCCAAGAGAGCAAACAGAAACCTACCCACCCCACCTCCCCTTAGAGGAAATGGGACGTCATTCTCCTAAGGTTTCTTCAGGCTGATTTAGGGCAAATAGTACCTTTGAAGGGCAAAAAAAATAAAATAAAGTAAAAATGGGGAAATGGTTAAGCAAGCCAGGGATAATATTTGTGGTCCATTTTCTAAATGATGCAAAATTCCAGGCTTAATAGGAGTCCTGTATGGGACAGTCTGAAATGCTGGACCAATTGGGATCAGAAGCTTTCTACAATGCTGTCCTGGAAGCTGACTTGTTCTGATGGGTAACAGCAACTGAGGTGCCTGGGCATGGAACATGGAAGATGCAGGATGTCAGCATCTAGCATGCTGAGAGGAATGAATCCTGTCAGGTCTGATCCAGCATCAGTGTCCGTTTCTTTTGTTCTGAAACATTATTTCTCACAAGCATCATTTAGTTGGAACATTATGATTTTATGAGGTGTGCAGGATGCACAGAGAAATTAATGCTGGTCCTATGCTCATTGTATGAGCAGAAGTAAGACATCTGAAAATCTTCCTTCATGCCATACTAAGAATGGCCTCTAATTATTAGTCACAGAGAATCTGTGACCAACATGAAGACCTTCGTATCTCAGGCAGTCTCAGAGCTATTCCCATGTAATGAGATTAGCAATATAAATTACCCTGCTTGTTCTGCAGTTTGAATAATTTACATCCTGATTGTAGCCCCCTCTCTCATCATCTCCCAAACGCACCCTCTCTCTCATCACCTCCCGATCCCATTCACCCCCCTTCATCCCCTTTCCCTCCCTCTCCTAGTCCTTAGATAGGGGAGCCCTCCTCCCCTAATGTCTGACTGCAGCTTATCCAGTGTCCTCTGTATCACCTGTAACCTCTTCCTCTATAGCCTGGCAAGGCCACCCTGCCTGGGGGTCAGAGAACAAGATTAGGAGGCCCGAGTCCATGTCAGAAGTAGTCACTACTCCCTGTATTGTGGGACTCACAAGGAGACTGTGCTGCCTATCTACTGATCTAAGCAGAAGGTCTAGGTCTACATTTTTCATGGAACTTTGTTGGCACATCAGTCTCTGTATTGTAATGTGGTTAACCTGAATTAAATGGCTAACATTTGCTTATGAGTGAGAATATGCCATTTGTGTTTTTCTGGGTCTGAGTTAACTCACTCAGTATGATTGTTTCTAGTTGACTTTGTATCCAGCCACTTTGCTAAAGGTGTTTATCAGCTATAGACATTCCTTGGTGGAATTTTTAGGGCCACTTATGTGTACTTTCATGTCATCCACAAATAGTGATAGTTTGACTTCTTTCTTTCAGATTTGTATCCCCTTGATCTCCTTTAAGTGTCTTATTGCTCTAGCTAGAAATTCAAGTAAGTTGAAGAGATATGGAGAGAGTGGACAGCCTTGTGTTTTAGTGGAATTGCTTTCAGTTTCTCTCTGTTTGGTTTGATGTTGGCTATAGGCTTGCTGTATATTGCCTTTATTATGTTGAAGTATGTGTCTTGTATTCCTGCTCTCTCCAATACTTTAAAGACGAATTGGTGTTGGATTTTGTCAAATGTTGGCTTTTTGTTTTGTTTTGTTCTGTTTGTTTTTTGTTTTTAGCATCTAAGGAAATGACCATGTGTTTTTTTTTTTCTTTCAGTTTACTTATATGATGGATTACATTAATGCATTTCCATATATTGATCCACCCATGCATACTTGGTATGAAGTCTACTTGGTCATGGTGAATAATATTTTAATGTGTTCTTGGATGCAGTTTCCAAGTATTTTATTGAGTATTTTTGCATCAATGTTCATAAGGGAAATTGGTCTGAAATTCTCTTTGTTTGTAGAGTCTTTCTGTGGTTTCAGTATCAAGGTGACTGTGTGCTCATAGAATGAGTTTGGTAATGTTCCTTCTACTTCTATTTTGTGGAAAAGTTTAAAGAGAATTGGTATTAGCTCATCTTTGAAGGTCTTGTAGAATTTCGCACTGAATTGATCTGGCCCTGAGCTTTTTTTGGTTAGGAGACTTTTGATGACTTGCTCAATTTTCTTAGGAGATATAGGTCTATTTAATTTGTTTACCTGATCTTGGTTCAATTTTGGTAGTTGGTATCTATCAAGAAAATTTTCCAATTATTTTAGGTTTTCAATTTTTGTGGCATATAGGCTTTTGAAGTACGACCTAATGATTCTTGGGATTTCCTCACTGTGTGTTGTTCTTTCTCCCTTTTCATTTCTGATTTTGTTGATTTGATTACTCTCCCTTTGCCTTTTAGTTAGTTTGGCTCAGGGTTTGTCTATCCTGTTGATTTTCTCAAAAAACCAGCTCTTGGTTTTGTTGATTCTTTGAATCATTCTCTTTGTTTCTATTTTATTGATTTCAGCCCTGGGTTTGATCATTTCCAGCCTTCTACTCCTCTTAGGTGAGTCGGCTTCTTTTTGTTCTAGAGCTTTCAGGTGTGTTGTTAAGTTGGTAACATGGGATCTCTTCAATTTCTTAACAAAGGCACTTAGTGCTATGAATTATTTTCTTAGCACTGCTTTCACTGTGTCCCATAAATTTGGGTATGCTATGCCTTCAGATTCATTGAGTTCCAGAAAATTTTTTATTTCTGCTCTTATTTCACTCCTTACCCAAATATCATTGAGCAGAGAGTTGTTCAGTTTCCATGAGTTTGTAGGTGTTCTGCTGTTTTCGTTGTTATTGAGATCCAGCTTGAATGAGTGGTGGTCTGACAGGATGCAAGGAAATATTTTTATCTTTTTTTTTTTAATCTGTTGAGGTTTGCTTTGTCATCAATTATAGCATCAATTTTGGAGAAGGTTCCCGTGAGGTGCTGAGAAAAAGGTGAATTCTTTCGCGTTTGGGTGAAAGTTCTGTATATATCAGTTAGGTCCATTTGGTTTATGATGTCTATTAGTTTCATTGTGTCTCCATTTAGTTTCTGCTGCAATGATCTATGTATTGGTGAGAGTGGGGTGTTGAAGTCTCCCACTATTAAAGTATGGGGTTCAATGTGCGATTTAAGCTTTAATAATGTTTCTTTTATGAATGTGAGTGCTCCTGCTCCTGTATTTGGGGTGTACATGCTGAGAATTGAGACATCATCTTGGTGTATTTTTCATGTGATGAGTATGAAGTGTCTTTCTCCAGCTCTTTTGATTAGTTTTGGGTGAAAGTCTATTTTATTAGATACTAAAATGGCTATTCCAGCTTGTTTCTTTAGTGCATTTGCTTGGAATACCTTTTTCTAGTCCTTTAAGGTAATGTTTATGTTTATTGCTGAGATGTGGTTTTTATATGCAGCAGATTGATGAGTCCTGTTTTTGCATCCATTATGTTATCCTGCCTCTTTTCATTGGGGAGTTGAGGCCATTGATGTTGAGTGATATTAATGACCAGTGGTTCATGGCTCCTATTATTTTGATGTCGGTAGTGGTAGAGTATCTGTGTGATCTTCCTTTCTTTTGTTTTTGTGGGTGTGGGATTATTCATTTCCTTTGTTTTGATGAGTAAAATTACTCTGCTTGGGTTGAAGTTTTCCTTCTAGTATCTTTTATAGAGCTGTATTTGTGGTTGGGTACTGTTTGAACTTGGTTTTGTCATGGAATATCTTGTTTTCTCCATCTATGGTGATTAAGGTCTTTGCTGGGTATGATAGTTTGAGTTGGCATCTGTGGTCTCTTAGTGTCTGCATGACTTCCATCCAGGCCCTTCTGGTTTTTATAGTCTCAGTTGAGAAGCCAAGTGTAATTTTGATAGGTTTGCCTTTATATGTGACTTGGCCCTTTTCTCTTGCAGGTTTTAATATTTTTTTCTTTGTTCTGTACATCTAGTGTTTTGACTATTATATGTCAGGAGGATTTTCTTTTGCACTCCATTTTATTTGGAGTTCTGTAGGCTTCTTGTATATTTATGGACATTTCTTTCTTTAGGTTGGGTAACTTTTTCTTCCATGATTTTATTGAAAATATTTCTGGGCCTTGCAGTTGGGAGTCTTCTTTTTCTTCTATCCCTATGACTCTTAGGTTTGGTCTTTTCATAGTGTCCCAGATTTCTTCGATATTCTGTGTTAAGAGCTTTTTAGACTTCTCATTTTCTTTTACTGCTGTATCCACTTCTTCAGTCATATCTTCTATCTCTGATATTCTTTTGTCCGTCTCTTGAATTCTGTTGGCCATACTTGTGTCTGTAGACCCTGTCCTCTTCTCTTGGGTTTTCATTTCCTGTATTAGCTCAGATTGTATTTTCTTCATAGCTTGAACCTCCTGTTTTAGGTTATGAAACCTTTCATGCATTTCTTTCTCCTATTTGAGTGTAGTTTCTTCAAGTGATTTGTTGAGTGCTTCCTTTATGTATTCCAGTTCTAGTTTGAGGGATTTATTTTCGTCCTTTAAGGCCTCCATCATTTTCATCACCTCAGATGTGAACTCCTTCTCTTGTGCATCAGCTGAGACAGCATCTCCAGGTCTTGTGCTGGTGGGACTGCTGGGTTCCCTTTCTGGTAGTAGGGGATTGTTGTTTGTGTTCTTATACTGACCTCTTCCCGTTGTGATGTCTCTGGTTGGACTGTATGCCCAGTGCCTGCTTGGACCTCCAAACTTTCTGTGGTTTCTCTGGGAGAGCTGAGATCAGATCCGCTTGTGACTCTACTGTGGGATCTGCTCAATGCTAGAACCCACAGACACTGGTGGTTTTGCAGACTCAAGCTATTACTGGGCACTAGGGGGTACTAGAGCAGCCTGCTAGCCAGTTGTTTTTGGGTCTTCCAGGCATGCAGTGGCTGTTAAGAAACCCAGGAGCTCTCTCTGTGGCTTCTCTGGATGACCTACGATCAGTTCTGCTTGTGATCCCAAATGTGTGGCCTCCTCAGTGTTAGAACCCACAGACACTGGTGGTTTTGCAGACTCAAGCTAGCACTATGCACTAAGAGGTTCAACAGCTGACAGCTGTTAGGAGACCCAGGTGCTCTCTCTGTGGCTTGCATGTGATCCTGACTGTGGGGTCTGCTCGGTACTAGGACCCATAGACACTGGTGGCTGCTAGATCAATTGGTCCAAGTGGTAGAGCATCCTGCATAGCAACCTAGACCTGTGGAAAAGCATTTTCTTGTTCCTGGTCTCACGCAAAGATAGCAGCTTTCTGAGTCACTTTGTATCTGGGCTGGAGTAACACTCAAGTGAGGAATGTGCTGTCTCCATGATCCAAATAGGTTTACTAAGTGATCTGCTTCTTTCTTGGTGGGAGGGGCCAGGTGCAGTGACTTAGCATTCACCATAGAAGGAACATCTCTGCAAGCCCTATACCACTGAACTCTTAAGAATTTCACTGAGATAGAAAGCCCTTGATTTTTGGTTGGATTTATTTCCCATCCTTTGATGTATATATAGGTTAAAAATGAATTCAAAGTGGTTTCTATCTCCTGCTCTTGTGGTCCAATTATTATACTATGATCAATGTAGTGCACTAATGAGATATTTTGTGGAGATCACAGAATACCAAGCTCCCTTCAAACTAAAGTTATGACACAGGGTTGGAGTCTCTACTACATCTGAGAGATAAAACTGTGAATGTATACTGCTGGCCTTGACACCTGAAAACAAATTGCTTCTGGTGGTCTTTATGGGTGGACAGGTACCAAGAAAAAGGCACTTGCCAGATGAACGGATGCATACCATATATGAGGAGATGTATTACTTTTCTCAAGTAAGGACACTGCCTCTGGTACAGCAGCGGCAATCAGAGTCATTACCTGATTGAGTTTTGATACTCAACTGTTATTCTCTCCATGATCCATCTGTCTTATGTTCTGGCCAGATAGGACAGATAAAGGGAGGGGTCTTTAACTCCTGCATTTTTAAAGTCTTTGATCAAGTACTAGTTTATGCAATTCCTCCAGAGATGTAATGCTCATTTTGATTCACTATTTTCCCTGGCAGAGGCTTCCACTTAGCTTTTCCAACCATAAACGGCCCATATTCCACAGGTCAGAGAACCAATATGATAATTCTGCCAATTTCTAATGTCTATTCCAATTATACATTCTATGACTGGGAAAATAAGAACAGTGAGTTGAGGGACTCACTGGACCAACTGTAAGTCAGACTTCAGCCAAAATTCCAGTAAAAACCTGGCCTTCATAAAATCCTACTTTAACTAGAGGGCCACAAAGTTTCTTGGAGTCTCCTGGAATAACTGTCAGTTCAGAACCAGTACCCAATAGACCCCTGAAAGTCCGATTGTTTCCTCCAGTGTTCAGGTACTGCTGTGAAAGACCACAGCTCCCTCTGGGAAAAAACTGGAGAAAGTCTAACATAAACCCTTTAGGCATTTTTATCAAGGTTCTTTCTTGTGGGAATCTGGCCACCCCCTCACTCCAGGGGTTCTGGGTCTACAAACTGGTTCAAGTCTGGAAACTTATTCATAGGCTGAGATTACCTTTTGCCATGAGCCAATGTATCCTTTTCTTCATTTGATTGAGAATTTTTCCACTTACACAAATCAAACAAAAATTAAGTAAGTTTTTCATCTATTTCATGCCTGGAAATACATGATTAATAAGCCAAAGGCCCATACAAGCCATGACATTATAAAATTCACTTTCTCTGTGTTGCCCATTACAATAACTGTGATCACCTTACATCAGACAATTCAAGGCTGCCACTTGGACCCTGCTACTCCAAGGTCCAAATAAACTCGCTGCATTTAATTCACCCAATCAAGCAGCAGTAACTACAACCCTAAGGCCTGGCACAAGGAAAATGGTGACAACAAAACTCTTCAAATGTGCTAGTGCCCTTTTCAACATTCTGAGTCTTATGGGATTAGTAAAGGCCATGTCTTCTGGTCCTTCCTATTGTGGAGAATTAGGTTTTACACAGCATACCCACTCTAGTATTGCAGTTTTTTTAAGCCTTAAAATCTCATCACCATCATCATCATCATTTGCAAATTGTCAAAGATTTTATATGTGGTGCCACCAAATTCATTGATTCCCACAATTGGTGAATCCAGACATTGAATTTCACGTGTCTCCTTAAGTTTGTAAAATAATTAACAGCGTGAGGTTTCAATAAACTCAGAGTTTCTAGGGGACACCTTCAGTAACTGTGGGATTCATTATAGTGAATTACAGGCTACAGGCCACATAGTCCAACAATAGCCGTGTATCTATGGAGAGTCCAAGAATATAGGAGATGTTCCATGCAAGAGGCTGTTTATCTTAGATGGTCTTTAGTATACACCAGAATCCTGAAGACATAGTATCTAAAAATAATAAAGAAATGGAATTGCCAGTGAGAATGGGGGCAAGCAGAGTAAGAGCAAACGCTTCTTTCTTCCGTGTATTTATATAGACTACTATTAGAAGGTGTGGCTCATATTCTAGACATTGGGAAATGATAGATAGGTAAATAGATAGATAGATAGATAGATAGATAGATAGATAACATTCCAACCTCAAAAATATGTTAATTAAATATGGTTCTTGGCAAATATTAAATCTAAAACACTCCTAGTACAAACCATCCAGAAAAATTGGATTAAAAGATCAAATCTACAAACTATAGGAATTGAGGAAGGAGAAGAAACCCAGGTGAAGTGCATAGAAAATACTTTTAAGAAAAGCGTAAAAGAAAATTCCCTAGGCTATTAAAGAAGAAGCCTATCAAGGTATAGGAATCTGAAAACCACCAAATAGACTGGACAGAAAGAAAGTCACCTCAACAAAATAATAAAAGCATTAAAAATACAGACTAAAGAAAGAATATCAAAAGATTCAAGTGAAAAACTAACGTAACATAAAAAGGATGACCTATTAGAATAACACCTGACTTTCCAATGGAGACTCTAAAAACCAGAAGGGCCTGAACAGACATTCTACAGACTTTAAGAGGTCACAAACACCAGTTCAGACTACTATACCAATCAAAACTTCCAATCACAGTAGATGAATAAAGTAAGATATTTCATGATAAGACCAGATTTAAACAATATCTATTTATAAATCCAGCCATACAGAAGTCACTAGAAGGGAAACTTCTACCAAAGGAGGTAAACCACAGCCAAGAAAACACAGGAAATAAATAATACAGACCTGCAAATCAGAAGATAGAAATACTCACATACTCCACAACAGCAAATAGCAGACATCAACAAATACTACTCATTGATATCTCTCAATATCAATAGTCTCAATTCCCTATTAAAAAGACACACACTAAAGAATGGATATGAAAATAAGATCTTTCCTTCTGCTGTATACAAGAAACATACCTTCACATCAAAAACAGACATCACCTCAGTGCAAAAGAATGAAAACAATTATTCCAACCGACTGGTTGGATATAAGAAGCAAGTTGGTATAGCCATTTTAGTGCCTGACAAAATGAACTTTAAATTATCCCTGCCTATAAGGTGTGCAGGGATAAAGATAGAGGAGATGGAGCAGAGATTGAGGGAGTGTCCAACTAATGCCTGGACCAACCCATGACCCACCCCCATTAGAGAGTGAACCCATGACACAATTAAAAATACTGTGCTGTGCTTGCAGACAGGAGCCTAGCAGAGTTTTTCTCTGAGGGCTCCACCCAGCAATGGTTTGAAACAGGTGCTGAGACTCACAGCTAAACATTGGGTAAAGTATATGCGGTCTTGTGGGAAAGTGGGCAAAAGATGAAAGTACCTAGAGGTGACAGGAGCTCCACAAGAAGACCAACAAAGCCAACTAACCAGGGCTTGTGGAGACCGAAAGGCCAACCAAGGACCATGCATGGACTGTACATAGGCCTCTTACATAAATGTAGCTGATGGGCAGCTCTGGCTTCATATGGGTCCCCTAGTAAGGGAACTGGGGGCTGTATCTAACTTGGACTCTGTTGATCACTTTCCCCTGGCTGGACTGCCTTGCCAGGCCATGGAGGAAGAGGACAAGCTCAGTGCTGATGTGAGTTGATGAGCTGTGGTGGGTAGATTGGAGGTGACCCTTTTCTGAGGACTGAAGGAATAAGAGGGGAAAAGAGGAAGGGAGGGTGGGACTGAGATGAGAGGAGGGAAGGGGCTATGACTGGGATGTAAGTGAATAAATAAATAATAAAAAGAGAGATAGGGAAGAACACGACATATTCATCAAACGAAATATATCCACCAAGGGAATATTGCAATTCTTGATAACTAATGCACCAAACACTAGGGCACCCAAGTTATAAAAGAAACACTAGTACAGTTTAAAATCACATAATTAGAGTGAGAGACTGTCACCTCCCACTTTCACTATAGACAAGCTTTCCAGACAAAACTAAATAGGGAAATTCTATAACTAACTGAAGATATAAACCAAATGAACCTAACTAATATTTACAGAACATTTCACTCAAACAAAATATACATCTTCTTCTCAATACTTCATGAAGCTTTTTCAAAACTGACCACATACTCAACACAAAATTCTCAACAGATACAAAAAATAACATCCTACAATCAGACTGCCACAGATTAAAACTGAATATCAACAACAGAAACAACAGAAAGCTTAAAAAGTTATTGAAACTGAACAATGCACTACTGAACAAAAAAATGAGTCAAGGCAGAAATTAAGAAATTTAAAAGTTTATAGAATAATATCTATATGTTGCACCTAAGATTCTTGTGATAAAAATAGACTAGTAATTAATATGACCATTATTTGATTAACTAACAATTAACTTGTATAACTTTTTTATCCTAAACAGCCTACACTAGCACTTTCAAATTATTGGAAGTAAATCTTGTATTATAATTGAATTATATGGGTTACAATACCTCATACTAGAGTAGAAATATATATGTGTGTGAAGAATGATCTTACATTTGAATTCTATACTACTGTATCTAAAATTTAAACTTATTTTGCATCTATATATAGAATTCTATACCAGTGGATTAAAAATAAACTTGTGAATGACAATTAAGGCATTAAGTTGAAGGGTAGATTCCCTTATCTACTTTTTGTTCTATATTTTCTATGTATTTCTATCTCTCCCTTGTTCCTTTTCAACTCCTATCTCCTTAGCTAACATTTTCAAACATTATAAAATGTATCTTGATCCTATCCACCTCTTCCTTGCTAGACTAATTACCCCATGGCCATTCCCAACTACTGTCCTCTGACTCTTGTTATTTTCATTTTTCCTAACCTAGTAGTAGTACTAGTGATAATGTATATATAATTGTGAAGGTTCTCTAGAGAAACAAAACTGATAGAAGGAATAAATATGTTTTTATTTACAAATTCTAACATCATGTTTATATATGGAATTTATTATAGTTGCTTACAGACGGTGGTCCAGCTTGTTGAACACTGGCTGTCTAGCAATAGAAATTGCAACATTCTGGGGTAGTTCAGTCCATGAGGTTGATGGTTCAACCCTTCTTAAGTATACACTGGAATCCCAAAGCAATAGGTTCTAACTCCATTGAAGAAATGGACTTGCCAACAAGAATGAGGGCAAAAACGCAAAGAGCAAGAGCTTCCTTCGTCCATGTCCTTTATAGGGCCTACCACCAGAAGGTGTGGCCCAGACTGAAGGTGTATAGTCCCACCTCAAAAGAGAACAAGTGTATCTTCTCATTTCAAATGATTTAATGAAGAAAAAAATCCCTCACAAGTGCTCCCAGCTACTTGGGGTTTAGTTAATTATAAATGTAGTCAAGCTGACAACCAGGAATAGCCATTTCAACTCTATCCTTTATCAATTGATACACAGTCCTAGCTCATGTCATGTTTAATTACCAAATGAAAACAATAACCTGGTCATAAGTATGCTCAAAATGATATAACATCCCATGAGCAATGTAAATGCATTATATATTTAACCACGTCATAATTTATGCCTAATATGATACAACAATCCCACACTACACAGTTGCAAATGCATTATAAATTTTAGAATAAGTAGCAATGTCACCTAAGTGACATCCTTAGTACCTAAAAACTTAACTATTTGCAGTGACAGTCTCTTAATTGTGTTTTATTAAGGCTACTTACAGGAATATAGGCTGACAGAAAATGGCCCAAATGAGCTGAATCAACAAAATCCCTATCCAGCATAGGCAATAGCTCATGAAACCTTGAAACGTAGAGCACACTGCCCAAATGGCAGGTGTTCAATAGTTTGGAGAATGTCTTTTTCAGGTAGCATAATTGGTCTGAGCCACTTCTAGGCAGCTCATTCGGTCTGTACTCCTTCCAGGAAATTCAGCTTACCTAGCTCATCCACACAATCAGCTGCTAGAAGAGTATCTCTCAGCAGTCCTTATTATTTATATATGCATCTAAGGGAGGGCCCTAGTGAATTTGGTCAGTTTTGGTGATTTCCTGAAGCTATTGAATTGTTTGCTTCTCAAGCTTAACAGGATGCACGAATGAATGGAATGATTTACCTCCAAGTAAAACATCTTGTGGTTTCACCTCCTTTTCAACATGCTGAACCTCAACAATCCTCCTTGTTAGAACATTCTGTTGGCTTGCATTCCTTCCAACATCCTACGTCTTACAGAGCAGCTAACTAATGATCTCAGAAGAAACTACTATGTAACAGCCCTTCTCTCACCCATACCAGAATTTTGGCTGGTGTGACCATATTGCAGGTGTTGACAAGGTACCCACAGGTGCTGTTAATTCATGATTTTAACTGCCACTTTCTAACAGAGGGGAGTGAGTCTCAGGGTTTCATTCCATCTATTGGACAAGCCCTTTCTTTTGTGTTTTCCAGAGACATTTTGGGATAAGCACATGGAATTCATTTATGCTAAGTAGTTTGATCACTTATTCACTTACTAGTCTCTGAATTAATCAATGCCCATTGCAAAAAGAAACTTCTCTAAAAAAGACTGAGATCATTAGTACTCTATGGAAATAAGCATAGATATTTTTAAGACACATTAACAACATGATAGCTTAACAAAACAACATGAATAAATTCCATCCTAGGGACTGCCTTTGGGAACTTTTACAGTACCAGCCAAGGGTTCCATCTTAGAAAGTTGGCTTCAAATCCAGTTAGAAAATATCCATTTCTCAATAACAGCCATGCTGCTCTATTATCATCAGGAACCCCTAGGTGGAAGTTCATAACTTTAGCATACTGCGTCCATAGCTGGGTAAGATTTGTGGTGACTCTTCCCCATCAGAAGTACACAAACCATATTCCAAAACAATGAAATCTAGACACAGGAGAGGAAGCATGTAATTCTGTTCAGGGAAGTTTTATTATGCTCTGCAGCCAAAGTTGTTATAGGGTGCCTAGCAGAGATGGCCACTCAGACAGAGTTTACAACCAATTGAAAGTCTTTATTTCCAACCAGCTGGGACTACACTCATGTATTTGGGGCATAAGAATAGCACCATTTATTTATTTATTCAGATTACATTTCTATTGTTATCCCTTCACTTACATCCTCCCATTCCTCCCCCTCCCTCTTTCACCCTATTTCCCTCCCCTAAGTCTGTGACAGAAGGGGACCTCCTCCCCAACCATATGGTCACAGCCTATCAAATCTCATCTTGGTAGCCTGTTTATCCTTTCTCTGAGTGCCACCAGGCCTCCCCACCAATGGGAAGTGGCCAAGTATGGGGCACAAGACTTCATATCAGAGTCCCCTGCTCTCCACACAACTGTGGAGAAAGTCCTGTCCATTGGCTAGATATGAGTAGGGGTTCAATGTTTACTGCATGTATTGTCCTTGGTTGGTGCAATAGTTTGAGCAGATGCCCCCTGAGTCTAGATCTGCTGGTCATAATGTTCTTCTTATGGATTTCTAGGACCCTCTGGATCCTTCTATTTCCCCATTCTCCCATACTTCTGTCATCTAGAGTCCTTATAGGAGGTCCCCGCACCTATTCTGGTCTCCTGGTAAGTGAAAATTTTCATGGGACATCTCCTTTGGGCTAGTGTCCAAATATAAGTGAGTATATACCATATGAATCTTTCTGTGTCTGGGTTAACTCACTCAGTATGATCATTTCTAGTTCCATCCATTTGCCCACAAATTCCAGGAATTCCTTGTTTTTAATAGCTAAGTAGTATTCCATAGAGTAAATGTACCACAGTTTCTTTATTCATTCTTCGACTGAGGGACATTTAGACTGTTTCCAGGTTTTGGCTATTACGAATATGGCTGCTATGAACATGGTTGAGCATATGTCTTTGTTGTGTGGTGGAGCATCTTCCAGGTATATACAAAGGAGTGGAGTAGCTGGGTCTTGAGGAAGCCCTATTCCCAGTTTCCTGAGAAAGTGCCACATTGATTTCCAAAGTGGTTGTACAAGTTTGCACTCCCACCAGTAATGGAGGAATATTCCTCTTTCTCCACATCCTTGCCAGCATGTGCTGTCACTTAGCCATTCTGATGGTTGTAAGATGAAATCTCAGAGTCGTCTTGATTTACATTTATCTGATGACTAAGGGCATTGAGCATTTCTTTAGGTGTTTCTCAGCAATTCAATATTCCTTTGTTGGGAATTCTCTGTTTATTTCTGAGCCCCATTTCTTAATTGGGTTAGTTCTTTGGTGGTGTTTAATTTCTTGAGCTCTTTATATATTTTGGATATTAGACCTTTGTCAAATGTATGGTTAGTAGACATCTTTTCCCAGTCTTTATCCTGTTGCTTTGTTCTGTGCATAGTGTCTTCTGCCTTACAGAAGCTTCTCAGCCTCATGAGGTCCCATTTATTAAATATTGACCTTAAGGCCTGGGCTGTTGAAGTTCTGTTCAGAAAGTTGTCTCCTGTGCCAATGAGTTCCAGGCTCTTCCCTACTTTTTCTTCTAACAGATTTAGTGTCTCTGGCTTTATGTTGAGATCAAGGGGATCCAAATGTGAGAGGAGGAAGTAAAATTATCCCTATTTGCAGATGATATGATAGTATACATAAGTGACCTGCAAAATTCCACCAGGGAACTCTGACAGCTGGTAAACACTTTAAGCAAAATGGCTAGATACAAAATTAACTCAAAAAAGTCAGTAGCCTTCCTATATACAAATGACATTCATGCAGAGGAAGAATTTAGGGGAACTACGCCCTTCACGATAGCCACAAGCAATATAAAATATCTATGAGTAACTTTAACCAAGCAAGTGAAAGACTTGTTTGAAAAATACTTCAAATGTCTGAAGAAGGAAATTGAAGATGACATCAGAAGATGGAAAGATCTCTTTTGTTCATGGACTGAGAGAATTAACATAGTAAAAATGACCATCTTACCAAAAGTAATTTACAGATTCAGTGGAATCCCTATCAAAATACCTACACAATATTAAAGATATTGAAAGATCAATTCTCACCTCATATGGAAAAAAACAGAATAGCCAAAACAATCCTCTACAAGAAAAGATCCTCTGGAGGAATCTCCACACCTGATCTCAAGCTGTACTATAGAGCAACAGAAATTATAATAGTATGGTACTGGCATAGCAATAGGATGGTTGATCAATGGAATCAAATTGAAGACCCAGAAATAAAGCCACACACATATGGTCAATTGATTTTTGACAAAGAAGCCAAATCTATTCAATGGAAAAAGGATACCATCTTCAACAAATGATGCTGGTCTAACTGGATATCTACATGTAGAAAAATGTAAGTAAACTCATATTTATCACCATGCACCAAATTCAAGTCCAAGTGGATTAAAGACCTCAACATAAAACCAGAGATGCCCCAACCATTAAGAACAAAGTGTTTTTGTAGTTCCCATTTGGTTTTAGAGACAGGGTTTCTCTCTGTAGCCTTGGCTATCCTGGAACTCACTCTTTAGACCATGATGGCATGGACCTCACAGAGATCTGCCTGCCTCTGCCTCTGGGGTGCTGGGATTAAAGGAATACACTACACCACCCAGCTGCAGCAAAAGACTTTTAAGTGCAAAAAACACATCTGGCATCTCCCTCTGCAGCTTCAGGGAGAGCTTTGCACATGTAGGCAGTTTAACAGAAGCAGTAGATTAACTGGGGTATCTGAATTTCAGGCTCCTAGAATAGAGTTGGCTAATTTTCCACAGAATTCTCCATCAAGGAAATAAAATTCTAGTTAAACCTGACCCTAAAGTGCTCTCGGGAAGAATAAAGGATGGAGGAGCCTCTGAACTATCTTTCCCTGTCACAAAGTTTGTGTTATTTTCCATTTTAGGGAATACTTTATGAAATTGTGGATACAATCTTTATTAGTGTGAGAGTTTTAATTTCTGCTTCAATCCCACTTCTTCTATACATCTCATTAAATAGCTTGCCTCATTTAGATAAGTCATATGTGTCCAGAAATTCATCTATTTCTTTAGATTGTACATTTTATTGGAATGTATTGTTTATATGTAAGAGTTGATGAATTCTTGAATTTTATTGATATCTGTTTTAAAGGACTTCCTTTCCACCTACAAATTTAATAACATGTGTCTCCTCTTTCTCATTTGGTTACTATGGCCAAGGATTTATTTAGTTGTATACACATTTTTAGAGAACAAAGCCTTTGGCTTTTTGTTGTTATTATTTCCATTTCATTAATTTCTGTTCAATCTTAATGACTTCTTTCCATCATTGAATTTGGACTTTGGATTTTTCTAGAGTTTTAATATATGCTGTTATTTATATTAGATCTCTCTGGTTCTTAGCTTATGCAGTTAGAGGTATAAACTTTCATTTTAAGGTTGCTTTCATTTGAGACGTCTTAATATGTCATTTCTTTTTTATGTCAAATGATCCTATTCTGTGTTCAATAAAGGTCTTCTAGATGAGCTTTGATAACAAGTTTACTGTCTTCCTGAAGAGATATCCACTGGCTTAGTGAGCTCATTTGCACACCTTGCTTCATGCAAGAAACACATTTACTACACACTATCTTCATTGTTTTCTTACATGGAATTTCCATACTGGAGGTCACCAGAACATGAGGAAATATATTAAAGGGTCACAGCATTAGAAAGGTTGAGAACAAGTGACTTAGACAATAGTCTGTCAAAGGTGTAGCTCACAAAATCTTCCACCTCCTATTCTATAGATTACAACTTCACTTAACTGGTAGTTTCTTCTACTATCAATATACAAAAGCTTTTTGTTTTGGGGAGGTCTTATATGTATAAACTATTGGCCTTCTCTTCTGAGCAATTGGTCTAACTTACAAGTCCTTAACTATGTCTGTGTCTGCAAGGTTATTTCCTACTTTTTCCTCCATTAGTTGTACAGTGTTAGACAATGCATAGAAACTTTGATTCACTTGGGGTTTTGTTTCTTTAAGTCTAAAACATAAAGGCATTTCCCCATTGTATACAAACATACCCATTGTTGTCAGCATTATTTGCTAAAGATATAGGTTTGCCTCCAATGTTGTGAAATGTTATTAATAAATGTATTTATTTATTCACTTTACCTTCTGGTCATAGCCCCATCCCTCCTTACCTCCCAGTCCCACACTCCCTCCCTCTGTCCCACCCCACCTCCCTTATTCCTCAGAAAATGGGAGGACCCCCTTCCCATCCACCGCTACTCCTCAAACCTCATCCGGACTGAGCATGTCTTCTTCCCCTGTTGCCTGCCAAGGCAGTCCTGCTTGGGGGAAGTGATTAAAAAGCAGACATGAAAATTCACGTCAGAGGGAGCCCCCACTCCCCTTACTAGGGTACCCACATGAAGCCTGAGCTGTTCATGGCCTACATCTTTGTAGGGAGCCTAAGTCTGGCCCTAGGCCTTGGTTGGTGCTTCAGTCTTGGCAGGTCTCTCTGGGCCCTGGTTAGTTAGCTCTGTTGGACTTCTTATGAAGCTCCTGTCACCTCCAGGTCCTTTATCCTTCCTGCAGCTTTCTCACAAGACTCTCTATGCATTGTCCAATGTTTGGCTGTGAGTCTCAGCACCTGTTTTGAGGTCCTGCTGGGTGGAGCCTCAGAGGACAACTCTGCTAGGCTCCTGTCTGCAAGCATAAAAGAGTGTGGTTAATAGTGTCAGGGTTTGGTTCTCCCCCATGCGACGGGTCTCGGGTTGGGCCAGACATTGATTGGACATTCCTTCAATCTCTGTCTTTTCTATAGTTATCCCTGCACAACTGGTAGGCAGGGTGAATTTTGGGTCAAAGTTTTTGTGGGTGGCCTGGTGTTTCCTTCCCTCTACTAAGAGATTTGTCTAATTAGAGGATATCCTCCTCAGTCTTTATAGTCCCTCTCATATGCTCCAAGAATCTGAGCCTGACTTAGCTCTCCAGCTTGTCACAGAGATGCCCCACACACAGTTGTCTTTTCTCTAGTCCTCCTTCCTCCCTCCCCAGGTCTGATCTCTACCCTCATATCTCTCCATTCTCCCTCTCCTACTTTGTTTCCCCTCTTCAACCACTACCTCTGTCTGCTCTATTTCCCTTTCCAAATGAGATTAAAGCATCCTCCTTTGGATCTTCCTTGTTACTTATCTTCTTTGGTTCTGTGCATTGTAGTATGTTTATCCTTTACTATATGGCTAAAATCCACTTATAAGTGAAAACATACCATGTATGTATTTCTGGGTCTGAGTGACCTCACTCAGGATGATCTTTTCTAGTTCAATCCATTTCCCTACAAATTTCATCATTTCTTTGTTTTTAGTAGCTGAGTAGTATTCCATTGTGTAAATGTACCAGAGTTTCTTTATCCATTCTTTGGTTTAGAGATGTCTAGGTTGTTTCCAGATTCTGGCTATTAGGAATAAGGCTGCTGTGAACATAGTTGAGCAAGTGTCCTTGTTGTATGGTGGAGTATCTTTCACGTATATATCCAGGAGGGATATAGCTGGGTCTTGAAGTCGACCGATTGGAATTCAATGTTGTGAATTTGGTATCTATGTCAACATAAAGGGCCTGTAGTTATAGGAACAGATGTTTGAATCCTCTATTCTATTAGAATACAGATCTGTTTTTGTTTTTCAGCACCAATGATTTTGTTATATTGGCTCTGTGAGACAACATGAAATAAGAACTTCAGGCAACTTTCTCTATACTTGGCATTGTATTAGCTACCCAGGCTCTATTATGCTTCTGTATCAGTTTTAACATCCCTTTTCCAACTCTGTAAAGAATTCCACTGGCATTTGGTTGGGACTGTATTGAACTTGTAGAAGCTTTTTGGTTTCATGAGTTTACAATATACTAATTATCTCACCCATCCTCATATGGACTCCAAGCAATAAATTCTGGTGCTCTGCATGAGCAGTAAGTGCTCTCAACCATGGAGCCATTTCTCCACTAGTCTTGGTTGGCAGTTTTATTCCTGTCATCACAGTGATTGTCTCTTCTATGTTATCATGCCCTTAGGATTTCTGGTGAGGAGTCTGCTTCCAGGCACATTGGAACACACTTCTTCACTTGCTCATCTTGTTGCTTTCTGCATTCTCTCTTTCCTTTTGATGTTTTCAAGCTAGGTTATAAAATGTGGTGGAATCATCATGTTTTAGTTAAAATTAATTAATGACTCTTGCTCTACTTCATCTGAATTTTTGTTTGACAATTTTTGTCTTAAAACCTGCTTTTTAAATAATTCTCTAAACCTTCATGAAGCTCCTGGTGTGCTCCTATATAATAATCTTCTTAAGTTTTTGAGACATGATCTCTTATAGAATCTGATACTCACCATCTATGCTTTTGTTACTCGCAAGAAACCCACAGAGTCTGGTTGCCCTCCCTCACTTCAAAGAGCTAGTGCTGAAGATACATGTTACCATTTCCAACTTCTGTGAGCTCTGTGACTCTAAATTCAGATAAAATGCTGTTGTAAGCACTTCATCCACTGGGCCATTTTCCAAAGTGCAAGTTGGTTTGTTTGTATAATTTTAATTTTTTAAAATTTCTCACACAATAATTTTTGTCATTATCTTTCCCTTCAAAAAAAACCTCCTTCCAGATTTCCCTCCACAAACTCCAATTCAAACTGTTTCCTTTAAAAAGAAAATAATCAATGCCAGTACAAAACTAAGACATGTGCTGGGATAGGTTGGTAGGGGGCTCCCTATTCTGAGGACAAGGAGAGGGAGAGTAGGAGGAAAAAGTTGGGAGAGATGGCCCAGGATGAAAGGAGGAATGAGGCTGTAAAATGAATATATAAATTAAAAATAGATATTTAGAAAGTTTTTTAAACCATATATATATGTGTGTGTGTATGTGTAGGGTTAGGGTATACTATGTCCATCTGTATATATTCATGTGTATACCAGCCTCGCTGTGTATATATATCTTGCTCTACTTCATCTGAATTTTTGTTTGACAATTTTTGTCTTAAAACCTGCTTTTTAAATAATTCTCTAAACCTTCATGAAGCTCCTGGTGTGTTCCTATATAATAGTCAGAGACAACAAAACAAGACAAAAATGTGGAGTCTGCTTTATGCTGGCCAGCTATTTGCCCACTTTTCTGTGGCTGTTATACCCAGAGTCATTCTATTAAAAAAAAAAAACCTGATTATTCCTGACCAAAAAGATCTTCATCAACCCTACATCTGACAAAGGGCTAATATCCAAAATATATAAAGAACTCAAGAAACTAAACACCATCAAACCAAATAATCAAATTAAAAAATGGGATGCACATCTAAACAGAGAATTCTCAACAGAGGAATATAAAATGGCTGAGAAACACTTAAAGAAATGTGCAAGATGTCTGGTTATCAGAGAAACACAAATCAAATTGACTCTAAGACTCCATCTTACACCTATCCAAATGGCTAAAATCAAAACTCAGGTGACAGCAAATGCTGGCAAGGACGTGGAGAAAGGGGAACACTCCTCCATTGCTTTTGGGATTGCAAACTTGTACAACCACTTTGGAAATCTATCTGAAGCTTTCTCAGGAAATTGGGAATAATTCTACCTCAAGACCCAGCCATACAACTCTTGGGAATATACCGAAAAGATGCTCCACCATACAACAGGAACATTTGCTCAGCAATGTTCATACTAGCTTTATTCATAATAGCCAGAATCTGGAAACAATCTAAATGTCCCTCAACTGAAGAATGGAAAAAGAAACTGTGGTACATTTACACAATGGAATACTATTCAGCTATTAAAAGCAAGGAAATCTTGAAATTTGCAGGGGAATGGATTGAACTAGAAAAGATCATCCTGAGTGAGATAACCCAGACCCACAAAGACATACATGGCATATACTCAATCATAAGCAGATATTAGCCACATAGTACAGGAAAACTACAATAAAACACAGAGACTGAAACATCAATCAAGGACCATGTAGGATGTGGACCCAGACCCTCTGCTCAGATGATGTAGTACAGTCTCCTTGTGGGCCCCACAATGTGGTGAGTAGGGACAACTTCAGACATGTAATCTGACCACTGAACTTTGATCACTTCCCCTTGGCAGGGCGGCCTTGCCAGGCTACAAAGTAAGAGGTTATAAGTAGAACAGATGAGATGCAATAGACTGAGGTCAGTTGGTTGGGGAGGAGGACTCCCCTTTCTGAGGACTAGGGAAGGGAGGGAGAGGGGATGAAAGGGAGAGAAGGATTGAGAGGGAATGAGAAAAGGGCATGCAATGGGGATGTGAAGAATTTAAACTGCAGAACAAACAGGTAACTTATATTGCTAATCCCACTATACAGGAAAAGCTCTGAGACTGGCCAAGACATGAATGTCTAGGCATAAACAAAACAATGCTTCTGTTGGCTACAGAACCTCTATGAATCATTATTAGATCACATTCTTAGTACGGCATGAATGAAGATTTACAGATGTTTTTTCTGTTCATACAAAGAACAGAAAACCAACTTTAATTGTTCTGTGCATTAGGCACACCTTATACACTTATAATTTTAGGATTTTTATCATTCTTGTAAGAAATTATATGTTTTCAGAACTAAAGAACTGGACACTGACACTGGATCAGACTGAACAGGATTCATTCCTCTCAGCATGCTGGACACTGACATCCTGTATCCTTCATGTGCCAGCACCAAGTGCTTCAGTTGCTGTTCCCCACCAGAACAAGACAACTCCCAGGACACCTCCAAAGAAAGTTTCCAATCCATATCCATATTGGTCCAGCATTTCAATCTGTCTGACACAGGACAGCTTCCTGATATAGGTAGTTTACTGTATATATGGATAATAATATAAATATATATGTTAAAAATAAATTTTTAAACAGTTCATGGATGTGAAATTTGGAAGGCCATGCTCACTTTTACAGTGCCACATCAGGATTGGTGGTCCTGTACCCTATAGTAATTCTCACTGATGAAACCATGAGGAGCAGACCACAGAGAAGGAACAGCATTCCTGTATGATCTCTACTTCAGCGTCTAGGTTCCTACCCTACTTTAATTCCAACCCTGACTTCACCCTGTAATGTACTTGATATGGACCTGTAATTAGAAATAAACCTTTTCTCAACAAGTTACCTTGGTCAGGATGTTTTTCCCAGCAATAGCAATCTAAGTAAGACAGAGTACAAATTGATAAGTCTCTATATGAGCCAATGTGGAGGTTCCTCAAAACTCTAAGAATCTATCAACTAGAGTTTACAGCTATACCACTCTGGAGCAGATACCCAAAGGACCCTACATCTCAATGAAAATAATAATAATAATAAACGATAGAAGAAAAATAGGAGGGTCAGAGAAACACTTAGGCAGTCACCAAGTGTCCAGACATTAGCAATCCTAGTCAGTAAATTAAACATGTTCCCACAATTTACCCTCGTCAGGCCATGAACAACACTGCTCTCAGACTGGTTTGCTGTGTTAGCCCACTGCCAAAGACATGTACCCCTATGCTGTTACCCACCATTACTTTTCTATTTATTTCCATTTATTTCATTCATTAATTTTAATAATGGTTGTATGACACAGACAATGTACCTACATGTGCAGGTGTTCAGTTTCTGGGGTACTCTGACCCAAGAAAAATAAACAAATGGCAGACACTTGATTCCTAAGTGCAATTATTTTCTATAATTTGAAGTGCTTTGAGTATTCCTTATTAAGGTTAACACTAAATAAAAAGCAACAATGATTATAATATCTACAAAATCCAGAGTTCAGCTGATTTTACAGTGTATGAGAAAAATGTAAGTTAGGAAATGAGATTCATTCATAATGAATGAATCCTGAAATAAATTATTCTTTATCAATGCCAGAGAAAATGTGACCCATAGGACAGCTTAATGTTGGGGTGCTAGCCTCTACATCTGTTAGAGAACATGCACATGTTGTTTTAGGTGCTCAGTTTGTGTTACCCGACAGTGAAACTGATAGAAAACTAACAGGAATGGGCTTAAGAGATAGTTCAGTGAATAAGAGCACTTGCTGTACAGGCATGAGAACCTGAGTTCAAACCCCCAAAACTACATACAAATTTTGTATGTGTTCCACTTACAGGTTTGCAATTCCTTAAGGAAGAGGGAAGTATTGTTGGGGGTTGCTGGCCAATAGTTTAGTTCCAAGTTCATCAAGACTCTGCAGCAAAGGAAAAAGGTGAATGCTGGGAGACCAGGACACTCAATCTACTCTTCTGACCTCTGCATGCAACCAGATACACTTGTGCACATATGCACATACACACATACACACATACACACACATATATACGCATATGTATCTATATATACATTGATCATATATACATATATTATATAAATATACATATCAAGGGAACTAGAATAACTCTCAAGTAAAACATTTATCATTTTTTTGTGATAAGAGCATTCAAATAAAATAAAATAAAATAAAATAAATTTTAAAAAAAAGAGCATTCAAATTTTCTATTTTTGTTTTGAAATGTGAAATGCATTGTTGCTATCTGCTGCCACTATAGGGTACACTACTCTGTGAGACATTATTCCTTCTTTCTGCTTGTACCATTTTCCCTGATGGGCAAATCTTCTCCAGTATTCCCTCTTCCCTACCCTATCTGTCAAGCACTATGGATACGCAACTTCTGTGGGGTTAACTTGTTCATGACATATTTATGCTTTGTCCCTGACTTGTGTGCCACTTCACTGACATCCTCCTGACATACTCATGGTGCTGCATATGAGATTTCCTTTAAATATTAAAAATAGAATACCTAAGGAACTCTATACTGTTCCTTGTTGTGCCTGTACTAATTTAAGTCGCTGCTATTGGTATTTGAAAATTCCCCATTCTCCCATTCTTTCACAATTTAAAATTTTATTCTTTGATAGATTCATAAGTAATGTATATTTTTATTTTATTCACCCCCTTTGCCTTGTCTTATACTATTCCTACTTCCACTGATGCCTTATCTTATCAGCAAGTCTGTCACCTCACAACCTATGTCTTTTTGTGATACACTGAGTTTTACTCAGGGTTATGTTCATGAGCAAGATTCAGGGGTTATTACCTGGAGTATGAACAAATTTCATTGGTTAAACCACAGAAGGAAATGTCTCACACAGCAACCATTGGCTGCCTGTAGCTCCTTCAGAAGAAGGGGAGCCTTCTGATGCTCTCCTCCATCCATGATGAAAGGTTGATGTCCCCAGTTTTGTGCAAGTGCCCACATCTGCCGTGTGTCCATGAGTCCAATGACCATGTCATGTCCTTAAGGCTGTACTTCACACATTTCCTCATCTTCTGTCGTGACATTTTTTTCTCCTCATCTTGAGCAGTATTCCCTGAGCCCTGAAAGTGATCAAATAGATGTATTATGTGGGTGTGGGTGTGGGCAGTCAGCACTTATTTTCTGAACTATAAATACGAATGAGTCACTGCATTAGCTGCCATTCACTGTGAGGAGGCGTATGAGAGATGGATGGGTTTTCTGACCACAACATATATCAGCGCTAATATATGAGTTGAAGCATACATATTTAGATGCAGGTATAAAACATGAGCATTTGGCAAACAACGTAGGAGCTCCCCTTTTAGGACCAATGACCACCTGGCCATGGCTTTTCATACGGTTTATAATATGAACCAAGAATTCTCTCCTGTGGCTCTGGACTCCAATTCAATCAGAGAGCAATTCACTTCCCCCATGACAGCTAAACCACTATTGCTCTAGTGGGCATATCATACCTAGAAGACCAGTATTATAGCATGAAGAGATCATGGCTGGGCAAGACCATTGACGTCTTTTTATTCCCATCAGCCTGAATAGCACTACCTGGATTTGTGAAAACTTTCCAGCAGGGAGGAAGCATCTAGTTCAGCTCTGGTGTGGTGTTCTGTAGGGACAGTGTGGTGTGTTTAGAAGGGTCTTACCATCTTCTGGTGGCAAAGAGTGATCCCAATATCCTCTACTATTTGGCATGAAACCTCCTATGAAACCTTCATGAACAAACACCTGGTGTTGGGACTTTCATTTAATAACCTATGACTTCTATCAGAAGCTTTATTCACCCATGCATAGTACCTCTATCAAATTTCTTCATTGTATAGTTAAGTGATGGACAGTGTAACTTTCTATACGGTGTCATCATATACCCTTAGTTTCAGATAAACTTTTTCCATTCCCATCCTCCATGGCCATATCACATTTTCAAATCCAGTAACCCCTCCTATACTTTCATATCACAAGGCATTCTACAACATATCTTCTGACATACCTCCCATATGACCTCTTTTCGTTTACCTGCTCATTGCTATTTTCTCACATCCTGACCTCTCCAACACATTAGTCTAAAATTTTTAAGATACATCCCACATGAAAAAACTTATGCATTTGTCATTCTTGGCCATGATTACCTGTATCAGTTGGATATCTTCCAGTTATATTTATTTTTCTATACATTTCATTTTCTATAAAGCTGAAGAAAATTCCATTGTTAATATGTATCATGTTCTCGTTCATCTACCTAATTATATACAGTTAGGCTGATTCATTGTCTAGGTTTTGGCAATACATCATCAATAAATATGAGTGTGAAAGTTTCTCTGTGGTAGAAGACAGAGTCCTTTAGTACATACATACACGTTCTACATCTGGGTCATATAGTAGCTGCATTTTTTTTCAGGTTTCTGAGAACATCAACATTAATTCCCACAGTGGTTGACCCAACTCACATCCCCACTACTAGTGAAAAATATGACACTTTTCTGAACAGTCTTGCTATAATTTTTTATGATTTTTCTTTTTTAAATTAATTTTTATTAGTTCTTTGAGAACTTGGTACAATATGGGTTTTGGTCCTATTCTCTTCCACATCTCCTCCTAGATCCATCCACTCTTCCTTACCCACTAGACTTTGTGGGGTTTTTTCCCCAGCCTATCAAGTCCAATTTGTGCTGCCAATATATTCATTGATGTATTACCTTCCACTGGAGGAAGGCTAACTTACCAGTGGTAACACTCTTTCAAAAATTGACTCTTCTTTTCTGAATAGCTGTCAGTAATAACTCCTCAGCTAGGGTTGAGAATTCTGGCCCCCACCATGCTGGGATTTAGTCTGGTTTGAGTTGGCATAGGGCTTTTATGCATCCTGTCATAGCCATTGTGTATTCATATGTTTAGCTTCTGTAGTTTTGTCTGCAGAACACTATTCCTTGTACTCATTCATTGCCTCTGATTCTTGCAGTCATTCCAACACCTTTCCTGCAATACAAGGGTCATGGAGAGGATGGTGTACATTACAGATGTTACATGAAAGCAGAACACTTTGCGATGTCTAATTTTCTGCCCCTTGCCCAGTTGTTAGTCTCTGCTCTTCATCATCTGGGCAAATAGAAGCTTTTGTGATGCACTTGACGCATTGGTCTATGAGCATAACAAGTCATTAGGAATCAATTTACTAAGGCTTTTATTTACAATAAAAATAATAGTAGGTTCTCCACTAGGGCCTGTAACTCATGTAGCCACAGGTTCTTAGCCCAACAATGGAGTCAGGTGCTGGTTTCTCCTTGTGAGGACACAAACCCAATCAGGAAATGTTGCTTATGTGGCTTCAGTTTCCTCTGACATTGATCATTCCATCCTGCTGTGGTGCTCATTAAGAAACAAAGTAAACGAATGGCTTCAAGAAGGCCCTGAAACTGACCGGATTCACTAGGCACCTCCCTCCCCAATGGCAAACAGAAAAAAGCTGTCAAGAGTAACCCTTAGAGAAGGCCCACTTCAAGGAATACAAGCCTAATAGCCTAGAAGAAGAAGAGACCAGTAAACTGCATAAAAGAAACAGACTATCCAAACTGCCTAGAAGAATCAAAGACCAGATGAGCTAACCAAGTAAATTCTTTAGCCTGTTGAGATGTCTGCAGGCTGTGCATTCTGCTCCAGGTTTCTGGGATTTATGAGTTGTCATCTATGTTGGGGTGGATTTTGGTGATGCAGCTGCCTTTGAGTTATTTGTGTTCCTGTAAGTAAATCCATATATATATATATATATATATATATTCCTGTAAGTAACCCAATAAAACTAAGTGATTGACCATGTTAGACTTTGATGGTATCTGTTTTGAATTTACCCATAAAACATTCTGTTACAAATTGGTTACCCCCATGGTGTTTATGCCACTTTTATATAGCACCAGTGGACATTTCTTGCAAGACTAGTCCTTCATTACTGTATGTCACAGGATTCATAGCTGACTACTTTTCTCCTCCAGTAGCACATACTAGAAGTACTATATGGTACTTTGAGGTCAATACCAGCTTAATATATTCACAGTATATAACTCACTACATGATGTTTTAGCATCTTACAGTCAAGTTCTGGAGGATAACCAATAGCATTGGCATTAATCTGTGATGTTTGGGGATCTATAGGACTTCATTGGAGAACAATTACAAAAGAGGAAATCCATTCGTGACACCTAACATTTTAATTTTTTACCCCAGGTGTCTAGTAGGCCATTGTTATCTCACTGTAGAGTAACTACAGTTGAGTTTTTGCATATATGTATTTACACATATTCTCAGAAGGTTCTCCAGTAGTGAATATGCTTCCATTAAAACAATTTCAAAGGAATTTTAGAATTATTTATTATTCTCTGTAGTTTATTTAATACCCTGCCTTCCTACCCCGACCTTAATGTGGATCCCCGTTAGGGTCTATACCATTACCTTATATATTCTCACCCTTGCATTCTACCCCACAATGCCTTACTAATCTCTTGACCTCTGTATGTATTCCTAATGAAACATATATATCTGAAGATTGAGAGCTAACACCCACAAATGACAGGAAACATGTGGCATTCTGAGTCTAGGTTACTTCACTCAGAATGATTGTTTCCAGCTTCATTTATTTACCTACAAATTGTATAACTTGATTTTTCCTTGCTGAAGTTAACAGACTGTAATGTACCTGAGAAGACCTGGATAGAGACTGTAGTCACAAATACCAGACAGAAGAAATCAACATCATAACCTGCTACGAATAAACCCTCTCTTGAGTATTATAAACATAATTTGTATATATTCTTTAGGACGTGTCTGAGTTTTTGGTGTTTAAATTTTTAGTTCTTTATATCCTCTGCTTACTAACCCTTTCTCAAATGTATAACTTCTGAACATTTTTACTCATTCTGTAGTCTCTGTTGCTGAAAAAAGCTTTTAGTTGTCATAATCCATTTTTCTTTTTTAAAAGTATTTATTTCATATGTTGATTATAGGTCTTACTTTGTGGGCAATTGGAGTCTTATTTAGAAAATCTGTGACTATCCCTACATTATGAAATGTACTCTTTTGTTTTTCTTAAGGTGTTTTAAGAATTTTAAGTCTGATAATAAATTACTTGATCTATTTTGAGTTGGTTTTTATACAGAATATAGATAAAGATCTAGTTTCATCTTCTATATGTAGATACATGGTTTTCTCATCACCTTGTGCTGAAATTTTGTCTTTTACTCAGTATGTATTTTTGGAAACTTTGTCAGACATGAATGGTTGCACACAATTATGTATACATAGATTCTCTATTCTGTATCACTGATCTGCATGTCTATTTCTATGTTATTTCTGTGCCATTTTTTTTTTTTATCACAATGTCTCGGTGTTTAGCTTGAAATCAAGAATGTTAATACTTCTAGTGTTATTCTTGTTGTTCAACATTGTATTGGCTTTGCAAGGTCTTTTGTGATTCCATGTTGATTTTAAGATGTTTTATATCTTTAAAGAATGTTGTTGGAATTATAATAAAGATTGCATATAATCTTTGGATTGCTTTTTGTATGATTTCTAGCCCATAATATAAATTCTTCCTATTTGTGAACATGGGAGTCTTTCCACTGCTAAAGTCTTCCTCAAATCTTTTCTGAGTGTTGGAGCAGAATTTTTGTACAAGTCCTTCATCTGCTTGTCTATATTTAGTCCAGGGTATTTTTTCAGGTTATTTTGAATACAATTGTGTCCTTGAATTTTTTCTCACTGTGACTGCTTAGGATGGCTTAAAGATGTGATATTTTCCTTTTTAGAGAGCAAATAATAAAGAGCAAAGAGGGAAGAGGTGGTGCAGATACTTCATGGACTGAGCTGGCCTGTGAGTGGCATACCTTCTCTTCTTTTCTACACTCAATGGCTCTTTTTTCATGCCATCCCTGTAGATGTCAGAGGTGACAAATATTAACAAGCAATGGACTGCATATGAAATAAGTAAATATTCATCAAGGATATAACCAAAAATGAGAAGTCACTTGGACTATAGTAGTTGGGAAATATTCAATAATAGCATGCATAAACTTCAAAGTGGGCTCATGAGAAGATGATAAGGAAAGTGGGAAATAGAGAGAGTAATGGAATACATGTAATGGGAAAGTAAAGCTAAGCAGTAATTGAGGAAAGAAAGGGAAGCAGCCGGAAAAGATAAACTGAAGAGCAGTGGACAATGGAGAAGGTGAGTGAATGAGAAGTAAATATGGCCTATGTGTATGAAGATGGCGGAATGAAAGTCATTGCTTTGTATCCTATCTTGGTTCCAGTTACTAGTGCTGTGATGAAACAGCATGACCAAAGGCAGCCTTAGGAGGAAAGGGCTTGCTTCACTCACACTTCAATTGTTCATTATCAAAAACAGTGAGGGCAGGAACTCAAGCAGGCCAGGAGCCTGAACACAGCAGCTGATGTAGAGGCCAGAGACGGGTGCTACTTACTGCCTTGCTTCCCACGGCTTACTTGGCCGGCTTTATTATAGAACCAAGATCACCATCCCAGGGATGGCACCATGCACAAGAAAATGTCATACAGCTGCATCTTATGAAAGCATTTTCTCAGGTGAGGCTCCTTCCTCTCTAATGACTCTTAGCTTATGTCAGGTTGACATAAAACTATCCAGCATATATGCTGACCACAAAAACAGAATAATATAAAAAAAAAAACTTGAAGGGGGTATTGATTTTTGGAGGAGAAAGCTTAGCACACACATGTGGTTAGGCCATTTGTGATCAGGAAATTTTACTTCAATGAGGAGAAAAATCCATGAATTAAAATAGAGTTGAGAATATGATTATGACACTTGAGGTGCATTATTCATATGACTATTCTATAAGCCCTTCAAAGTCTGTAAGGCATTCTGTTCATGACCATTATTTTCATTGGTCAGTTTGCCTCTTTCAGTCTCCCTGATATATGTTTCCAGGAACAATGCCTTATGTGCCATTCTCTGACTATATTCTCGGTGTTTCTCTTGCTGTCTGGCACATAACAGGAACTCATGTATTTTCTAAATGACTGAATAACTAAGTTAATAAAGAAATGACACTTCAAACTTGGCTCAACTCTCCCCATCCAAACATAAATTAATTAGTAGTCAAGTCTTATTATGTGTCCCTTATTTCATGAATGTAACTGAGCAGTTCAAGAAAGAAAAACAACCTACAAATCCTGCATATCCTACCCCATTAGCATTTCTTGTACATTTAATCACACACTTCTGTCCTTTCTAATAATCTTTCTGCTCTTCCTACTTCTCTTTCTTCAGGGACAAACAGAGATGCAGGAAGAGAAATATTCTTAAGGCCATATTCAGCTACATAGTGAGTTCTAGGATAGCCTGACAAAACTTATAAAGCTGCCAGTTATGGTTATATAATGAAAGCTAGATAGGGAGCCTCTTGATGATGCTGATTCTGAAAATCATTGTGATGAGAACATTTCCCATCCTGTGAATAAAATATATGTTTATTATCCAGGTTCACATCTGTAATCCCAGCACTCAGGGAGGCAGAGGCAGGCCCATCTCTGTGAGTTTGATGCCAGCCTGGTCTATAGAGTAAGTCCAAGGCCACACAGAGAAACCTTGTCTCAAAAAAATTGTGCGTGTTAAAGGAACAAAAATAAAGATTTGTAATTTCTCACCCAAACACTGTGAAACAAGCAACAATAGAAAGATACCTTAAAAGTCTTGGGAAACAGGACAGGTGTCTAAGCTCTAGTTATCTAGTAAGAAAATTAAGATGAAGATGAATAAAGACTTCTATAGACAAATGAAACTAGAACTTAATGCCAACAGAGAACTCTAAGAAATCTTAAGGGATATTCTTTAGTATGAAAGAAAATTGTATTAGTTGTAATTTGGGCCTCTGAAATGAAGAATGACGAAAAGAGAGACCATCTAGGCAAAACTAAATCGTATGTTGTTCATTTATTTAAAAGATGTGTCAGTTTAAAATAAGAGAAATAATAATAAGAAGAAGATAATGTAATGGCATGGCTGACCATGAGGCCCTTAGGTTGGGCCCCAGAACCTATGCAAAAAGATATATGTGGTGTTTGGTGGTAAGTGCTTATAATTCCCAGGCAGGGAGAGACGTGCTGCTCCCTGAAGATCTCTGGCCATCCAGCCCAGCCCACTTTGTATCTCAGGCAAGTGAAGGATCCTGTCTCAAAGAAGCGAACAATATTTCTGAGGAATTTTGCAGGTTCGGTGTTAGCAAGACAGCAGAACATTAAGGTCTTGCAACTGAAAAAGAAAGAGAGGAGGGAGGAAAGGAAGTAGCAAAACAACTTCCAGGTGGAGAGCAGGGAGACTTACGGAAGAGTTGAGGCATAAAAGGACCTGGAGGGGGCAGCAGCTCCCCGAGCAGATCAATGGAGTCAGCAAATCCTGGGCCGAGACTGATGCTCCAACCAAGGACCTAGACCTTCTGCTCAGATGTAGTCAATAAGGAACACTGTCTCCTTGTGGGTCCCCTAATATGGGGAGTAAGGGCTACTTCTGTCATGGACTCTGCTGCCCACTCATTGATCACTTCCTCCTGGCAGGGCAGCCTGGCCAGGCCACAGAGGAAGAGGAGGCAGGCAGTCCAGATGAGACCTGATAGCCTGAGGTCAGATGATAGGGAAGGAGAGCTTTCCCTTTCTGAGATCAGGGGAGTGAGTAACAGAGGAACAGAGGGGATGAAGGGGGTCATAAGGGTGGGGCCGGGAGGTGATGAGGGATGGAGCTATAAGCAGAACGTAAAGTGAAAAAAAATTTTTTTAATTAATTCAACTTTTAAAATAATAATAGATTTAATGTTTCATGATATGCATAGAAGTTAAATAGGTGTATTTGTCAGGCCTCTTCAAGCAAACAGAAAGCAAAAACAGAGAAGGCAGAGAAGGAGAAGAGACAAGGAGAAAGTGTGTGTGTGTGTGTGTGTGTGTGTGTGTGCGCGCGTAAGGGCTTAGTAATGTATAGTTATAGTGTGTAGGGTGAGTTAGGAAGTCCAGGAGAGCTGCTGCTAAAGCAATAATCTCACCACTGTGGTTGAGTACTAAGCGTTGGGAAACAAGAAAGTTCATGGTACATATCTAATAGGAGGTTGAGGATAAGAAAAAGCTGACATTCATTCAAATGCAGTAAGTCTATTACTTGCATAGTGGTCACCCTTTAATTATACTCCTACCTTCGGTTGACTGAATGAGGCCAGTTAACATTAAGGACAACAGTCTGCTTTGTTCAGTCTGCCAGTTAAAGTATTCAGTTTATCCAAGAAATGCCTTATAGATACTCTCAATGTTTGTTAAGACATCTGAATACCTTGTGACCCTGTCAATTTGACACAAATCTGTGCCTTGTCAATATGACTCCCGTGGCATCCTGTTAAACTATATTTGATTTCAAAGTAAAGAAAAATCATAATCCCACCTAATATGACAGAGGTGTCCTACATATATACAAAAATCACACAAACTCCTTCCCAGAAAAGGATGTACAGTACTTGAAGGATATTCTTCTTCTTGGTAGCTTATAACTTAAGTACTATGATGCAAACCATAGATAGTTAGGTATTTATGATATGGTGCCAATACACCTTACATTACATCATAGCGGTGATGGTAGGGGGAGAAAGCAATGCCACTGTCATATTATTTACATAGAACACACATTGCCACTACAGATATCACTTATGAAACTGGTGCCAGTCAGGTAGCTGGCATTTATAGCCACTTTCTTCTGCTAACCATTCCACATTCCCTCTTGCCTTCAGCAAGCATGTCAACTAACTATGGCTGTCTGTTAACTGGTGTGCTAGAGGAAAGTGTTTGACGGATCTGTAGCTATGTAGACACAAGGTGCCTGGGGACGTAGTAGCCTCCTCAAACAATGAAACTAGACTTGGTACAGCAGCTGCAAATAAGTATCCCGTAGGTAAATAGGAAGATGACTGTCTCCAAGATCCATCTGCCTTCTACACAGGCCAAATCGTCCTATTAAATGTGTATATATGAAGAATCATCACCCTATGTCTTTCAAGTCTGTGAGCATGTTACTTTTCTCTACATTCCTTACACATATAAAGTATTGCTCAAGATTTATTACTTTTGTGATAGAGGCAGTTCTAGTGGCTTACAGTGGGCCTTTCTCACAATATCCTTCACTGTATAGGTCAGAAAACAATGTGTGGATTCTGCTGATGCTAAATGCACCTGTCTTAATTAGGCAACCTAAAATTGGCAAAACACTCTCTGGATTAGAGCTCCATTAGAACCACTGTAAAATAAGCTTAAGCTACACTGGCACTGATCATCTGCCTTCCTTTTTAGTTCATATACTGGAAAACCATAATGACATTTTGGGTCTCCTAAAATTAGTGTCTATTTAGAGAAGATAAAAATGATTTCAAAATAAGGGCTAGAGGGACTGGTGAGATGGCTCTGAGGTTAAGAGCACTGACTGCTCTTCCAGAGGTCCTGAGTTCAATTCCCAGCAACCACAGAGTGGCTCACAACCATCATAGTACCATCTGATGTCCTCTTCTGGCATGCAGGTGTATATGCAGGCAGAGCACCGTATACGTAATAAAGAAATAAATCTTTAAAAAAATAAATAAATAAAAATAAGGGCTAGAGATGTGACCTGGCTCATAAAGTGTTTGTCTAATGTACACAAAGCTCTGAGTTTGATCCTCCATCACCATACAAACTGGGCATGGTAGTACACACCTCTAATCCCAGAAAATAGAAACTGAGGCATGAGGTTCAGGAGTTCAAGGTCAACCTCTGCCACATGAGTGTAAGTTCAGTCTGGGCTACATGATACTCAGGCTCAACCCCTCTCAATACACACACACACACACACACACACACACACACACACACACACACACACACAGGGAGAGAGAGGGTGGAAGGAGAGAGGGAGGGAAGGAGGGAGAGAGAATGAGGCAGTAAAACAATCATACCTTGTGAAAATTGAAAACTCTGTTTTTAAAAAAAAAAAATAGGAAATAAAATCCAGAAGTATTCAAAGAAAGATAATACATTCTATACTGGTATAATTCATCTCAGTCACATAGGGACAATTTAACAGACTAACGTAAATCCATACAATACACTATGTTAAGAAAACAATCCCTTCACGAGCTAAGTCACCACTTGCTTCAACACAGTCTCCTAAAGGGAACATGCACATCTATCTGATAAAAATTATCCCATAATTTGTTCACCTTCCTTTATTGCAAAATAGCTATGAAATTTTGGTTCCTCATAACCGCACAGAGAAGCTTCAGAGACGCAAGGTTTAGAGTCAAGGACACATGAGTATATACACACAATGACATGCACGCCTTCCCTTTTTGTTGTTTCGTTCAATGGATCAAAGATAATGTTATGCATTTTTTTCTTCAAAAGAAATTTTTCATAAACATTTTCTAAATCTTTATCACCATTCTCTGCATATGAACGCGTGTATGTGTGCTACTGTGAATAGCTAAAAGTGAGAGGGCAACTTTTTATAGATGGTGCTTTCCTTCCATCTTTACATTGATTCCAAGGATCCAGCAGAGGTCGCCAGGCTTAAAACAAACATTATTAAGCAAACTTTATTCTAACAATGAGACTTTTACTCCAGGCATTTATATGGTTGGGTCATTGCAAATGTTTCCAAGCACTAAAAAAAGAAGCCCCTTTGCCCCCAAGGCAATGCATTTTCTACAATATTACTTATTATTCTATTTCTTTCATGATATGAATAAAACCTGAACTTATTCTGGTGGTAAATTTGCTTACCTACCCATTGCTCCTCTCTCCTTTGTCTTGATATAGGGAAGCTAATGTGTTTCTCACATTTACTCCTAGATCCTAAAGCAGGGAAAAGAAACAAATAATTTGCTGAATAAAAGAATAAAAAAAAAAAAAGCACGAATGGATCAAATAGACATTTTGAGAGCATTATATTTCAATTATACATGGTTCTTTTGGTTGGGATTTGTTTACAAAGGCAAGGTCTTTTATAGACCATCCTGGTCTTGAATTCAAAGTTTTCTCAGCTTTCAAAATGATAGCGTTATTGCATTGTGTCAAGGCATGAGAAATGGTTACTGGCCGGAGGGGCATTTAAACTAAAATGTAGGATACCCAGGGGTAAATTGAATGTGAAAGTTGACTTTTAGATTTCTTTCCTGGAAGTAAGGGATTTTGACAATTTTATGACAAATTAGTTTTTCTATTAAGGTTTTATCCAAATATTTCAGAGTTGTAAAGTCAACTAACTTGCACAACATTGACATATGTGTAAATATATAAAATATGTGTACATATATATGTACATATATGATGAACATATTGGGATGGTTTGAATGAGAATGGTCTCCATAAACTCGTATGTTTGAATACTTTGTCCACAGTTGGGAGAAGTGATTGGAAGGGTTAGAAAGTGTGGCCTTGTTGGAGAGAGTGTGTCACTGAGGATGGGGCTTTGATGTTTCAAAAATCCACACACTTCTCCCAGCTAGCTTTCTTTGTTTCATCTGTGTGTCCCAATTAGCTTCATCTCATGCATATGGATCAAAATCTCAGCTACTGCTCTGGAGCCATACCTGTCTCCACACTGCCATGCTCCTCACCATGATGGTCAAAGACTTCCCCTCTGAAACTGTAAGCATCAGATAAATTCTGTTTTCTATATGATTCCTTGGTCAGGGTGTCTAATCATAGCAATAGAAAGGTAACCAACACACACACACACGTGCAGAATGTATATTGTGTATATATTTCTTGGGTATATTTAGATGTGAAATTATTAAATCATAGAATGGGCACTTGGTCATTTTTAGTAGATATTGTCAAATGTTTATTTAAACAGGTTGTCCTGTTATTTATAACTGTAGCTTCACTGTCTTAGGAATGCTAGCTATTGTCTGTGTTTTTACATTTAGACGCATGAAGAATATGTAGTAGAATCATTCTGCCTTTAATTTTGATCTCTGTCATATATAATGACAATTGATGCATGTATTGGGCCATTTGGAGTTTTTTCTTTAAAGTACTAGTCATGTTTTCTGCATTTTTTGTTTGTTATCTTCAAATTGATGTGCTGATATCACAAATCACAACCTATATCTTATCGTGGTGTGTGTTTGTGTGTGCGTGTGTTTGTATAGGAAGAAACACATTTGTTTGTGTATATGTAGGAGTTAATAAGCAAATTTAAAACTGTTATGGAAATACAAAGGGCCAAGATATGGGAAGGAAATTTTTTAAATGAAAATGTTACTGAGTGATTTATATTTTTAGATTTTAGTATTAATATAGTTATGCAGTAACCAATTCTTATGGCTAAGTAAACCATGAAAAAGAGTAGCACATCTGGATTCATGACCTAAACGTCCAGAGGGAAAGAATGAGGTTTTCAATAAATGCCTCAGTATCAGCTGAAAACAAATACAGAAAATCTATTTTAAGCCAGGCATGGTGGCACATGCCTGTACTGTCTGAGGCAGAAGAAACTCAAAGTTATGGCATACCTGAGGAAATTAGTGAGGCAATTAGTCTCAAAGGTTAAAAAGTTAAAAAAAAAAAAAAAAAGGTTAGGCATAAAACACACTGGGAATATTCTTGCCTAGTAATATGTGAGCTTCTGGGTTCAAAACCCAGAATGCAAATAAATGAATAAAAGGGAGGATAGAAGGACCTGAAGGAGACAGGAACTCCACAAGAAGACCAATAGAGCCAACTAACTGGGAGACTGAAGCAACCAACCAAGGGCCATGCATGGATTGGACCTAGGGCCCCTACACATATGTGTCTGATGGGCAGCTTGATTTTCATGTGGGTCCTCTAGTACGGGGAGCAGGGCTGTCTCTGGCAAGGATTCTGTTGCATGATTTTTGATCACTTCCTCTTCATGAGGCTGCCTTCCCAGGACAATGAGGAAGAGGATGCACTCAGTCCTGATGTGACTTGATGTGCTGGGGTGGGTGGGTTGGGGAGGGGGCTTCCTTTTCTGAGAGGTAGGGGAGAGGGGGAAGAAGGAGGAAGGGTGGCACAGGGACTGGGAAGAGAGAAGGAAGGCACCTATGATTAGGGTGTAAAGTGAATAAATAAAGAAAAAAGAAAAAAAAACGTTCACCAGTCTTTCTCCCTCTTATACCAGACAGTCGCAGTGTCAAGTCAGAAAACAATATTTATCACAAACTCTCAGTGTGTAAGTAGAGCAAGCAATAGTTATTAGCTATCTACTTTCACATTAGGTCAGCTTCCATCTCGATCTACTGACAAAGGAGAAAAAAAAGTCTGGTACTTTGAAATCAGATTAAGATTTACAGCTTTGTGAGGAGGAAGGTTTGTGAAGTGTTAGCTCCCCGCCATTCCACATAGCAGACGTGTGTCCCTGTTAGCACGTACGATGATACTCCTTAGTCCACTTTCCATCATACTGTGTAGACGAAACATACTTGAGGCTGGGATGTTGATCCAACTCATTACTCTTTCATTCTCTGCTTACAGAAAGGTCCACAGTCAAAGACTGACCTTCTGCTCACTGGTGTCCTGCTTCATCGTTTTAAGAAGCATTTGCTTAGAATACCTACATTGCTGGCACGGTGCCAACAGACAGGTAATAACAAAATGAGATTTTTTTTTTTTCAAAGGTTCCTCTCCAGCTGCTTCTCGGCATCACCCTTTACCCTCATTCCAGGGTGTTTTCAACCCTGTGGCTAAGGACACAAGCCAAAGAATCTTGGCTTTTATTTATAACTGGTAAGTAAACTAAAATATTTCAGCTTCAACCCCTTTGCCCCCGTGATGCGGTAGCCTGGAGAGCTGTGGCTGCTGCCTTTCTTATATATTGTGAGCAGCATGAAACTTCAGTTGAGAGTCTCAAGTCCAAGGAGAACGTAATGCTTTATACCATAATTTAAAAGTGTGTGTGTGTGTGTGTGTGTGTGTGTGTGTGTGTGTGTGTGCTTTGTACACTAGATCTGAATAGAAATATTTTATGATTTTAAATAGAAATAATAGAAATAATAATCATCCCGCAACGAATGTAAGGGTATCACTGAGAACTGAGGTAACACACATTGGCAATGATAAATCTCAAAACGTAGTAAGCAACGTAAGTCAGGACCAAAGGACACATTGCGTAATTTCACTCACTTACATTTCAAAATAGAGCAAACTAGTCCTTGATGGTGGAGCCAGCACCAGCGTGATGTGTGGCGGCTAAAATCAGGTCAAGTAGCTTCTGAGGTGCTGGCCTTGTTCTCACTCTTAGCTACATGCTAGCTGACTGGGATGTGTTTAATTCGTGTGATTTCTTTTTTTAAAAATCTGTATAATGATTCCTACAAATTTATGTAGATGAGCTAGGCTTCAACTGATAGTTTTTCAGGCATAAAAAGAAGTGTTGGAAGTGAGAATATGTTCGTATGAAGAGCTGCTACTGATGACCTCTCCCACAGTTTGAACACCAGAATCTGCCACTGCAGCACGGTATCACAACACACAGGATCTCTAAATCCATGCCCATGAACCGAACAAGACGGTAAGTAAATGAGAGAGATTGCTTCTTCACAGGAAACTGTCGATAAATTAGAGCAGAAACAATAGATTTGAAGACACGGATATGTAAGGCAGTACTTGGGAACATAGGCTTCTCTACCAGACGTCCAAGGTTTGCTTCACAGGACCCTCACCATGGCTCACAATGAAATGGCAGCTGGGTAGGACTGTTTAATTCCTTCCCCTCCTTGGCAGCTGGCATAGTATTTTCTCAAACCACAAAAGCTAGACCACAGAGAAGGTGCTTTCAGACAAGATTCAGCTCAACTCACTGGGGTCTTGTGTCCTCAGTGTGTCATGTCTTCAGCAACCTACTCTCAGTCCCTGACAGGCAAGCAAGGCCTAAGTCGATAATATATATTGTTTTGGAAGTGACATGAACTGCCCTGACCAACTTCTCATGCCTGGTCTCATGGTTATTTTTAGTCTATGGATCTTGTGAGGAGCGCTATAAACCCAAGTGGCTTAACTTAAATTGAGTTATATATTTGCATGTATACATATATGTATGCATGTGTGTGTTTGTGTGTGCGTGTGTTGTGTATCATTTTAGGCAAATACAAAATAGTATGACACCTTGGAGTGTTAGCAAAAAAACCTTGGTGCTATTCGTCCCTTGTCCTGCCTTCTCTTTTTATTTTTGACTGACTTCCTTCTATCAAGTAATTTGAAGTAGAAAGACAAACCCTTACTATGGACGGCACCTTCCAGTGGCAGCCCAGCTAAAAGTTGAAAGAACAAAGCTTTGCATTTGCTTTCATAGACAAGTCTGTCCTCGTCTGCCCTCTTACAGACGCTGTACTCCTTAGCCTATATTAGGACCCAACTTCCAGCCCCCAACTTCAATAAGGACTGAAAAATAGTGGCTCCTCAAGCATCCTCCAGGCCTTCAGTGTCACCTTGGTGCTGCTGCAATGGCCAGCCAACTGATCTAAGCAACTACCAGACTGCCAGCCTCCCTAGTGTGAGACAGTCACTGTTGGACTGCTCAGACAGTTTCGTGTAAGCCAAAGCAGTAAGCCTTCTTTTGATGTGTATTTCTTTGACTGGGTCTGTTCCCCTAGAGATTCCTGATTAATTGATTAATACGGGCCTACATTCATGAATACGATGAAGTGAATACACACACGTAGACTTACTTTTAAAATCTCTTTTTACTTTGGTTTCTGACATCTCTTTCTTCCTTTTCCACCCCAATCCCTGCCAATACCCCAACACTAGGTGAGAGAAAAGGACGGTTAATGAGGAGAAGAGGCATAGTTCTCTTTAGCTACTTGCTGCTGTTCTGAGTCATTGGGCTCTTTGGAGCAAGTCCAATCTCCATCCTCAGGATATTCATCCAGCAACAGCAAATGCTGTTGTCTCCTCCAACGCCGCTCCCCTACCCCTACCCCCCACCCGCACACGGCATGGTACTTTTTTCCAACTGGCAAAGACCACACCCCCACATGAGTCAATTTTGTGTTGATAAAGATCACACACTCTCTCACAGGCTGTTGTCAGCTGTGGGCAATCTGGAGCAGCCCCCATATCCTACAACTGGGATTAAAGCAAAAACATGTTTGCATAACTAAGTTTTTAAATAAAGCAAAACTTCCACAACGGGGTGGGAAGCAGTGAGGGGAGGAGGATGCAGAGGAGGAGGGGGGAGCAGAGAAGATGGAGAGAGAGAACATTTTTAAGAAAGAAAAACACAAGGATTGTGTTACACAATACATTCATATATATAAATCACATAAATAGCATGTTATCCAACACAGATTTGCAATTCTTGATTTTATGTAACAATTGAAAATAATTTTTAAAATGAAACAAAAGGTAGATATTTATATCGAGGTTTTTGTTGCTGTTATTTTTTGTTTCTTTGTTTTGTCTTTCAGGACAGGGTTTCTCTGTGTAGCCTTACCTATCCTGGACTCGCTTTGTAGATGAGGCTGGCCTTGAACTCACAAAGATCCACCTGCCTCTGCCTTTCTGAGTGCTGGGATTAAACACATGCCGCCACCACTTCTGGTGAGAGAGATAATCTCAATCTATTGATGGAGAGGCAATCAGATAAACTGAGAGAAATTCACATTCAATAACATGATTTGCAGTACTGTTTAAAAAAAAAAAAATACCAGTGTCAGACAAGGTAAAGGATCTGAATTAGCCTCTTCTTAAAGGAGACAGTGATGGCTGTTCCTGCCTGTCAACTTGACATACCCAGAAGAGGGCGCCTCAACTCAGTAACTGCTTCCTCATACTGGTCTATGGGTATTCCTTTGAGGTGTTTTCTTGATTGCTACTAGAAGGAGGAGGACCTAGCTCACTGTAGGGAGTCCCACCCTCAGCAGCTGGTCCTGCATTATAGAACAAAGCTATCTGTCCCCCCAGCCTAGAATAAGCAAGCCATCAGCAGAATTTCTCTGTGGTCCTCGCTTCTGTTACTGCCTCCAGGTTCTTGCCTTGAATTTCTGCCCCCTGCCCCGACTTCCCTTAGTAATGAACCACTTCCTGGAAGTGTCAGAGGAAATAAACCCTCTCTTCCCTGAATTGCTTTAGATCATGGTACAGATCACAAACCTGGAAAAGCAATCTAAGACAAAGACCATAAAAACAAAATGATAATGTGTGATCCTGAAAGAAAAATGCTGGAAAGAACATTATTAAACAAGTGGGTATATAAATATAGACTGAGGCTAGAAAATATTATATATTTCAAATATAAATGTCAAATTCTCTAAATATGATATATACTAAATATATGTGAAAATAGTATTTACTGAGAAATGCATATTAAATTACAAAAGATGAAATGATGTGATGCCTACCATTAATTCCTAAAATTTGAGGAGGAAAAAAACTTTTATAATACATGTATAGTTAATATAGGAAGAGGTGAAGGAACTATGGCAAGATGTGAACTTAGATGACATGATCACTGTTGCTACCAGACATTCTGCCTGCATCCTTCTCTGCAGGCTAGCAGCATGTGACTATGTAAAATAGACCTCTTTCCTGCCTGAGAAGGATTTGCTGTTAACTTGAACAAGTTTGGTAAGATTAGTTATTTGAAAGTCAGTGAGCTTTGAGTGGGAGATCAGTAAAGTGAGTGTTTGATAAAAGATTTTGAAGAAGAAAGCAAAATGGTTTTAATAAGCCTTTATTTTTATCACATGCTTCATGCCTCTTGCAGATGATTGTAGGACCGAAGTAAATATAGATTGTAATCTGAAAGCACATTTGTATTTTTTTTTTAGTTGTGATGTACTTGTGGTGTGCACTTGTGCTATCAATATTACAATAAAATATAAAATAAGTGTCAAAAAAACTAAACCACTTCTAGAAATAATTTGCTACATGTATACTGAAACAGAAAATGGAGAAGTCACGTTTCATGCTAAGTTTAGTTTAGAGGCTGCCTCTTATTACATAGCTATATTTCATTTTCATGGCTATTTTGAATTAAGGTTAGCTATAGCAGTGATTGTTTTAATTCATTAAGGAATCACAGTCATAAAAATTTTTCCTATACATTTTATAACACGAAATAACTGATTGCTACATTGTCTTGGGCACATTCAAACTTTGTTGTTGTTTTTTTTAAGCTAATAAAATAACCAATATTTTAGAAGATAAACAGTGAAAAAGCTTGAAGGGCCATAAGAGAAACTATGATTCTTAATCAATTAAATCTATACACCATATCTGAAAAAAAATCATTTATGAAAGTGCCTTTATATGGAAGAAAAATTTTATAATGCTTAGATCTATTAGGAGAAATAATGATTTCCTATGGTTTGAAGCTATAAGAAGGGAAAAGAAATAAATCATTCTCCCATCTTCTATCATGTGTAAAGTCAGTTTTTAAAATGGTAAGACATTCCATCTAAAATGATTAAAATTATTTCTAAAGCTTAACACCAGCCTCAGATATATGTCACCTCTTATGCAGTGACTATACCAAACACAGAATATGAAGGAGTCATCCTTCAACTGGATCAGGGAGTGGGAGAAGCATCATTATTAATTATATAACCCCAACTCTTTCTGATGTAAAGAATTAAATCAACCGTTGGGCTCTTTTTTAATGTTATAAGTCTAGGAAAATAGCCAATACCTTGAAAGTACGCATATTTTTCATGCAATAACAAAAATTTATAACCGATGGCACCTTAGGAATAAAGTTCATGGTCAGCAAACTATTGCCCACCGACTATCTGATACCCTATGAGCATATACAGGGGGAGGAAATCCCCCTCAGTCACAGTCATAGGGGAGGGGAGTAAGGGGGAAATGGGAGGGAGGGAGGAATGGGAGGATACAAGGGATGGGATAACCATTGAGATGTAATAAGGATAAAATAATAAAATTAAATTAAAAATTAAAAAAGAAAAAGAAAATAAAATTGTATGCTTTAACACAGCTGCGACAGCTTTCTCTTCTTACCCATTCTCAGTGGCCTCCAAACCTGCTAACTATCTGATTCACAGCCTTAAGCTACTGGTGAAAGCATGAGACAGACATCGGTCAGGAGTTAAGAGACTGTGGCCTTGATTCTTGTCCAGATAGATACCAGACTTCTAGATTCTGACCTAGGCAGAGAGCAGAAATGCCAGGAAGGGGTCGGGTTCCTGCTCTAGCTCCTAGTAGCCATCATTCACCTTTTACACAGCATAGATGGGCACCTCTTCCTATAAATCTTACTTGAGGATGTGACCAAGATGGACCTGGACAACTCTTGACATGAAGGGGCGGGGTGGGGGGGGCGGGGGAGGGAGGGAGTGGTTGCGGGGGTGCGGGAGACAGAGAGGTTGGTGGGGGGGCAGGGGACTGAGGGGAGCAGAGGAGGAGAGAGGGGCGGAGGGGCGGAGGGGGTGAGGGCGGGCTGGGAAGGCGGGGCATAGGAGTGAGTTGCTCAGCTCCTGTGCCTCAAGCCCAGCAAGCCAATGACACCCCTTTTCTGGGACCCACTCTGACTACACTGGAGTTGCCCTCTTCCTCTGGCATATAATAAAATTGTTTTCTACATCCACTCTCCTGCTGTCTAAGGAATTTGTTCCTTGATTTGGCAAACAAAGAACCCAGAAGTCACTGGCTTCAGGTGGCTCTGAGGGTCGCTGATTTCTTTTGGACTTTACCTCTTGGAGCCAAGGAGGCAAGAAATAACTCTGTTCTCAATGACGCCTCCTTTGTCCTAGTTTCACTATGTTGGTCTCCCCCAGGGAGAATTCGAGCTCACTAGTGTTTTGTAAACTTACGATGATTTAATGTAATTGTTTTTATGTCTGTAACAGCATGGAGCAAAATTTAATCTGCCCCTAGTGTTCCTGAAAATAATTGAGTAGCAGAATTCTAGCTATTACACTTTTGATTTTTCTTTTGTTTTGTTTTTTTTAACTTATTGCATACTAAAATTACTATTTGGTGCATGCCTGTTTTAAAATGTGACTATTTGGAGGATGGCTTTTGGACTATATTGAGATACAAGAACAATTATTCTCTCTCTCTCTCTCTCTCTCTCTCTCTCTCTCTATATATATATATATATATATATATATATATATATATATATATATATATCCTTCTCTCCCTCCCTCCCTCCTTCCCTCCTCCGCCCTCCCTTTCTCCTTTCCTCATCCCTCCCTCTCTCTGTCTCTAATTTTAAAAAAGTAGTTAGTGTAAATGAGGGCATTTAACAGTTAACTGCGGAATTTGGGACTGAAGCAAAGTTGATTATACAAAGACCTTAACTTATTCAGGCTTCCCCGAAATATTAATAATTTTAAAATGCACATTTGTGTGTGTATATATAAATGTATGTGTGCAGGAATATACTTACCTATAAAGACACGTATGGATGTCAGAGTTGTATCTCCCGCCTTTTTTATTTGCTAGTTTTGATATGAGGTCTTTTGGTGAATTTAGAATTCCTTGTTTCAGCTGGACCAGTTGGCCAGTTAGCTCCTGGGTTTTACCTGTCTTCACACACCGCTACCTCCCGCGACCCCACCCCACCCACCAGCTCTAGAATTACACGTGTGGGAGCCAGATTACTCCGCTCTTGCCTGTATGCTGGAGATGTGAAATCTGGCGCTCCTGCTTGTGTAGCAAACGCTTTAGCCACTAATCCATCTCTTCAGCCCCTGAAGTGTTCATTCTGGGCATCCTATCTGATGCCATAGAGAGAATCTGGCTCCTTCAAATGTGAATTCGGGGAAACTAAAGCTGGGATTACAAAAATCTAGGAGCTGTGAGAGACTCTGATTTTATAGAAGAAATCTTTTCAGAGAGATAATAAATACATATAAAATACTTGACTGAAAGTACAGTTTATTTACTTAAAACAACACTATTTAAAGATGTAAAATAAAAGTTCTCTTAAGCTACAAAATTTTGTATTGATAAGAATTGTCACCAAAAATAGGTTGTGGAAATCAAATTTTATGCAATCTTAATAGGGGTAGCTGAAAATAAAAACATATAAAAGTTGTTTGTCTATCAAAATAATCTATTAAAATTCTTTTTAAAAGCTGGATTATATGTACGAGGTGTGAGACTTTTGTTGAGGCTGTGACACAGAGGAAATAGTGAATATACATGTTTGTCAAATATCCTTATGCTAAATTTCTTTTTCCTAATTATATTTACAGGGGACACAACAACAATCACATTCAATATCCAGGCTAGACAGTTCTGCACACAATGGTAGTAGGAAAGAAATGCATATGTTAGTACGTCTAACCAAAAATAGTAACATCTTACATTTACCCAGTAAATAAATTGTTAAAGTATGCTCTTTGTAAAATACTCAGAAAACTTCTAAACGGTTCCTTCCTGGGAAACTTTAAAGTGGAAAATGTTTAAAAATTAGTTTAGGCCTGGCTTATATGTACTTAACTTTACATGGCTGCTGGGTTCTGCTTCCTATGATATATGTATGCTTTGTCAGTATTTTGAGGTGGACTAATTTTTCTATTGGGATAATAAATTCATTATTCAACATTAGTTCATTGATAATAGATAATATATTTACTAAATTAATGTCATGAGATTAGATAATATAATGTTATATGGCATACATGCAAGCTGTAAGTTTATCAAGGTTTTATGTATTAATATGAAAAAATGTGTTCTCGTAGAATTGTCAGGCTTCTGGCTCCTTAGAAAACTATATAAGACTTTCTACATGTGGTTCACTTAAGTGTCTGTTTATGTTAAACTCTTTCAGGGAACAATTTTATGAGAAATTACTTTAACATGATTTTAGTACATTTAATAGCTGTGACGAGATGTGTGTGGACTGTATGCATATCAATGCTACATATTATGCAAGAATTTGCAGAGCTAAAGACATGCAAACTTAATACAAACAGATCAATGATGGTCTCTTTTTTTAATATATTTTATTAATTTATTCATATTACATCTCAATTGTTGTCCCATCCCTTCTATCCTCCAATGATGTTCTCTTTTGCATAATATGCAATGGTCAATATCCTTTTCTGGATATTTCTGACATTTGTAACCAGTACTATTCAGATGAAAAACCCCCATTTGGGCAGTTTTGATATTGGAAACCCTGATCTACAACTATTTACCTTGACTAAAACCACACCTTGCTATGGTACACATGCAACCCACCTGTACATCAGTAAATGAGTCTCCTCTCCACATTTGTAAGAAGTCTAAAATTTCTGGTTTTGTTAGTGCTATTAATTCAACAACCTGATCCAAAGAATCCAGAGTCCAATTTGCTTCAAAGGTAGAAGCTAAATTAATACACACAGACTTACATGTAACTCTCCTGTGTAATGATGCTGATTTTTACTGGCTCATTTATATATTAAATATATTTATTCCACAGTTATAGTATGTATTCCTTCTAAGATGCAAAGCTTGGAACTTTTTATTATGTTGGTATCCTGCAAAGTAGACTTGTCAGCGGTATTGTGACTAGAGTTGTCAAACAGAGGCTGGAGCTCGGCCTCAATAACAACCTAGTGTTGGCCACCTGTTTTCAGTAGGCTGCTTAAAGGTAAAAACAATTTAGGAATAATTTTGGAAAGAAGCAAGCTACCAAGATGAGACTTGATAGCCTATGACCATATAGTCGGGGAGGAGATCCCCCTCAGTCTTAGACCTAAGGGAGGGGAATAGGGTTAAAGCAGGAGGGAGGGAGGAATGGGAGGATACAAGGGATGGGATAACAATTGAGATGTAATCTGAATAAATTAATAAAATTAAAATAAAAAAATAATTTGGAAAGCAAAGACAGGAGATTTATTTATTACAGACACATAGAGCAGAGTAACAAATTGAAATGCCAAATTGCCTCCCAAGTCCAATTTCAGGCCCTGACTTGAGGTTTATGTTTAAGCAGAAGGCAAGAGGTATGGATAGTTAAGCACTCCTGATCAGTAAACAGTTTCCTCTACTGTTGGCGCTCAGCGTTGGGGCTCTAGGCCCTCCCACAAAGTTAGTCTGACAAGTTCTCAGAACTACATAAAGTCTCTTTTTTGAAGAAAAGTCCCTCCTCTGGCTGGCACCAGGTTTCATCTAATACTTGCCTCAGACTCCTATGTAAATTCCAATTTCTTGGAGAACATTATTGTGATCATCTGATAGCCAGAAAAAAAAAAAAAAGAATAAGAAGAAAAGGAGCTTGTCTCATTAAAATAAATTAACTCACTCCAGGGTGGTTCTATAACCTTTTCAAGACCCATGTTTTTGTATTCCTAATTGTACTATGACTCATCTTTTTAGGCGAGGATAATTAGACCTGCTCTTATACTGTGCAATAGTACTTTTTTTTTTTAAGATACTGGCCATTGGTCACTCAAGAACTACATCCATAAACAAGTATATAATTTTTAAGCTCGTTTTCATTCTATAGTTGCTATTGTTTGTTGCTATGAAATTTCATAACTATTTGCCATTACATCCTGAAGAAATAGAGCATCTAATAAAAGAATCTAGAAGGTTTTTTGAGTGTTTGTGAGTACATATGTGTATGAATGAGTTCCAACACACCTGTGCATGCATGCACTGTCAGGTAAGAGGAAGGCAGCAGGCACCTGCTACATCACCTTCTGCCTTACTTCTTTGGTTGGTACATAATCTCTCACTGAACCTGTCTGTACTGTGATCTTAACTCATGTCTTCAGACTTGTTGGGAAAAAACTCTTACCCACTAAGCCATCTCTCTGGCCCGGGCGCTCTCTCTCTCTCTCTCTCTCTCTCTCTCTCTCTCTCTCTCTCTCTCTCTCTCTCTCTCTCTCTCTCTCTCTCTCGTGTGTGTGTGTGTGTGTGTGTGTGTGTGTGTACATTGCTGCATATGTCTGCATGTTTCCAGAAATATTAGAACATTGTTGGAGAAAATGTGGCCCTGACAAATGAACTTGGAGGTTTTAGAAGCCAGGCCAGGGGCCAGTGTCTTTTTCCCCTCTTGCTGCCTGTGGATCTGCATGTAAAATTCTCATACTCCTGCAGTACCATGTCTGCTGGCATGCTACCAAACTCTACACTGTGATGACAATGGATTCAACCTCTGAAACTGTTAGAAAACTCATTTAAATGCTTTTCTTTATAAGCGCTCCCATGGTCATGATGTCTCTTCACAGCAACAGAACACTAAGATGATGATGATGATGATGATGATGATGATGATGATGATGATGATGATGATAATAATAATAATAATAATAATAATAAAGATTCTCCCTCATAGAAGCTATCATTGCCAACAGTGTTTTCTTAACTAGGGTAGGAACTTCATGCCCACTTTTCCTCTCCATGAGGTCCAATTAATTAACTGGTCATCTCCCCTTCTCCCCACCCCAGACAGGGTTTCGCTGTGTAGCCTTGTCTATCCTGGACTCGATTTGTAGACCAGGCTGTCCTCAAACACACAGTGATCACTTACCTCTGCCTCCCTACTGCTGGGATTAAAGGCCTGCGCCACCACGCCTGGCTTCTTACCTGTTGGTATTAATGTCTGCTCTACTGAGGTAGAAAATACCCAGACTTGAGCGATAATATCTTAGTTTGCCAATTTTCTTCTGGTCATTTGTGTCAAGATCTAAGAAGACACTCGGCTTGGCCTTCGGACCATCTTTTATAGTCACAATTGCTACCAAAATAGTAAGACACCAAGTACCTTGTAAATGTGATAAAATGTTAATTCTTCAGTGTTCAGAGGAAATAAAAAGAATCATTCATACTTCATACACTCTACTTCTCTAGGGTGAAATAAAAGGAGATTATATCATAGAAGTTACAATCTGCATAGGAGAGTCACCCAAAGCATGCACCTTCAAGCAGGAAGATTATGGCTCATTAACACTGTTCTGTGTAATATGATCTCATCATTCATGCAGTTGAAGTGAAAGAGAGGTTAATTAGTATGTATTTCTTAATTACCAGGGTTTTTAACTATATAAATGATCCTGGTAAATTTTGGTATGAATATGTTAACCAGCATTACTTATATTTTCAGTTATAAGAACTAAGCAAAAGACTTAAAGAGAAATTTATCAAGTGATTTCTTTGTCAAACCATTTTCTTTACAGATATTTTAAACATATAGCATTTAGAAAGGTATGAGAATTCTATTGTGCCTCCTTTTTTTTTTGTTTTTTTGTTTTGTTTTGTTTTGTTTTGTTTTAATACCAGTGAATATAGTCAATGAAATAGTTCATTCCTTTCTCGAGAAACATATTTCCAATGAATTTGACATGATGAAATGTTACGATAAAAAAAAAAGAGAGAGATCTTCTTTTCAGGGTGGTTGTTCAGAGAAGCCTTATTGCTTACTCTGATTTGGTCAGTTTCAGAGACTTTCTGAAGCTGTTTTGAGTTGTTTACCTTCCTGTTAAGGAGCTTCCTTGCAGGATGGAATGGAATGCTTCAGTACTATAGGAAACTTACTAAAAAAAAAAAAATCCTCAGAGTACTTTTGTTTTACAAGTTTATTGAAATATAGGGGTTGTCAGTTTTGCTTATAGACATTCAGTTTTTACACATTATTATCTGTTTTAATGTTTCTTATCTCTTTAACATTTAGGCACATTTTAATACTAACACATGCATTTGATTTATTTAAAAATATGTACAATAATGTACTGGAGATAAATTGGAACAGTTTTACTGAGTTTCCTTCCAATTATTAAATAGTTCCAATAGTTTGAGGTCAGATCTAACTGCCCAGAAGAGATTCAGCCCAGCTGAGTCACTTGAAAAGAACCCTTCGCAACCTGTTGATCTGCCCATCGGCTGGCTGTTCAGTGTGCTCCAGGCTCCCAGCTTTGTGAGCTGTCACCCAAGCTGGGGTGGGAATTGGTGACACATATATCTTGGAGTCATTTCTGCTCATGTAAGTAACCCCTCACCCATCTTCCTGTAAGTAACCCCAATAAAACTCATAGTCTCACCAAGTTAAAAAAAAAAAAAGAGATTAGTTTGTCTATACCCTTTTAAACAATTTATTTTTGTTGACGTGTGTGCACATGTGCAAGGATGCCCATGAGGCCAGAACTGGGTTCCCTGGAGAAGGTATCACAAACCATTGTAATCTTCCCAAGAGAAGTGTTCTGGGCTTGGGTACTCAAGAAGAGCAGCAAGTAATCATAGTCAATGAGCCATCTCTCTACCCTAAATTCTACATTCCTTTTTTTTCAATGGGTGAGCTTATTAAATAAAGAGTAAGTAAAGGAATACTAGCAACTATCAGGTAAAAGAGAAGTGCCAGATAGCAAGAAACAAAATCCTCAAGTCAGGTGCTTCCAATATCCAGCTTCAACTAGAGTTGCTAAGCTGAGAGAGCAAATAGCATTTAGCATCCTCAGACCTGGAGGCTACAAACATCCAGCAGAAACTGACTGGGAAGCCCTTGTTGGAGAAGCTAAATAGGAGCCCTGATGAAGAGCTGAAGGTGAAGCAGAGCATCCCTTTCCGGGAGGCTTTACGTGAAAAAACTAGTAATATGCAGCAGATTGATAACATCATCACTTTGGGCACTGATAATCATCCAGCAGGTATGATCAGGGAAATCAAGGCCATCAGCCAGTTACCAAACTGATCTTCTGCTTCACGGATGAGCCTTGCATGGCTGAACTGCTGGCTTCATATTATGGGAGGAACAGCAGAACTCTCTGTTAGAAATGGCTTACCTTCTAGCTCTTCTCGGGGATGCAGTAATTTTTGTTTGATTCATCCTGCCTCCCTTCTTTCCCTATAACAAAGGGAGGGGACCATCTATTCTTAAGCAGGGGGCCTTGAAAGAGCCTTTGAGACAAGCATGCTCAAGTCTGAAATGGGGTAGGGGGCACTGTTTCCGGAGTTAGCTTATCAGTGAGTTCAAACAGTGCAAGACCATTTACCAATACAATATACATTACAAGAGGTATCATTACTTCTTGACTCAAAATTTTTAATTTTATTAAATTGTGGAGTGGTGATAACCTGTCCAATTTCTATTTTAAATAGTGTTTGTATTAAATTTTGAGAACTGCAATGTATTTTAATCATATTCTCACACCCACCAACTCTTCCTAGAATCTCCCCCACCTCCTAGCCACCAAACTCCACCTCCTCATCCCGCCCCACTTCCTGTGTGTATTGGCCAACCAGTTCTGTGTGTGAGGCCTGCCCTGGTGTCATATCATTAAGGAAAACTGACTTTCCCTCTACAGATAGCAATCAAATAACAATAGTTCCTTAGCTAGAAGTGAGACTTCATGCCTGGGTACCCGACTCAATGCTGGAACTTTGTCTGACTTGATCATGCATAGGTCTTGTACATACTGTCACAATTACTGTGAGTTCACATATGCATCTGCCTTGTTGTGCTAGGAAAGACTGCTTCTTGAAGGAGATCCTTGCCTCTGATCCTTCAAAGTATCCTACTGGTCTCTTCCATGTAGATCTCTCCGTCTTGGAGGGTGGGGTGTTATACAGACATCCCATGTGAGGATGAGCACTCTCAAGTTCTTTATTTTATTTTCTGCACATTGACCAGTCGTGGGGCTCTGTGTTAACTGTCATCTACTGAAAGAGGAGGATTCTCAAATAAGGGTTGAAAGATACACTGATCAATGGGCACATCAGTAACTCGTTAGGAATCCTTTTAACCATAACCAAAAGCTCAACAAAAAGGTTATAGGTCAATATCTATGATGAACATAGATGCAAAAACTCTCATTACAACACTTGCAAACTGAACATATAAGATCACCATAATCAAGTCAACTTCATTCCAGAGATGGTTCAATGTTCATAAACTGATAGACATAATCCACAGAAACCACACGATCAAGTAATTTGATGCAGATGAATTAGATGCAGGTAATTAGTTGGTTGCATGATAAAAGACTTATAGGAAACATGTTACATATAACACAAAAAAGTGATTGATAACAAGCCCCTAACCAACATGTTCTAAATAGAAAGTCAAAACATGTTCAGTGATTTAATTATGGGGGCTGGGGAATTAGCTCCATGGGTAAGAGTGATTCCTGTGCAGTCAAAGGACTCTGAGTTCAAATCGCCATCACCTATGTAAAAAAGTCGGGCATGTTATAGCTGCTTGTTATCCCTTGTGAGAGAGAAACAGCCAGATCCAAAGAATGAGCTTCCTATCTCATCAATAAGGTAGACAGTGATAGAACCTGGCATCCACCTCTGGTCTTCATATCCACAGGCCCAGGTAGACACACCCATATGTCCTCAGGCATGCATGCACCATGCACACTGCACACATGAATTAACTGACAATATCAGATATATAACTCTACAAAAATATATCTAGAAGAAAGGAAAATGAGTGAGAGCTGAAAAAGATAAGGACAGGCAAAGCAAGAGCTTATTGTAGGTATACCCCCACCCCAGGCCTGGTATGTGAATATCGGATGTGAACACTTCATTTGGGATATGAAACTGAATGCTTGAGGAAGCTGCAATATTTCTTGCCTGAGTGACTATGTGGATGGTGAAGTTATTAATTAAGAAAGAGAATATAAAAGAAGCAGCTGATGCAGAGTGGGAAGAATAATGAACTTGGCTTTGAAAATACTGAACTTGTCTGTGGTAGCCTTGCAAGAATCATCCCAGAAGTGCTGTGTGGGACATTCAAGTTAATTGAATGGGCAGAACTCTGAGCCATAAATTTGGAGATCATTTGCATATAGTTCATATCACCCAGCAAGATATTTTAAAGTGTAAAGAGGCCTAAGGAGGTAAACACATGCACTTCGCTGCAGAGGAAATTAGGAAAAGAAAGAACACAAAGGGGTGAGCTCCACATACATGAGAGAAACGACAAACAGATGCTGAACTCCCAAGCAGGTCTCTTGTTGCTCATACCTTCTCTGCAGCCCTTCCCCTCTGGGATCCCGCTCTCTCCCAGATAGCACTAATGGGTGTGTGGACCATTTAGTGTCCCTAGCTGCCTCTTCCTTCACAGTTTCATCTTTCATCTCCTCTCAAATGCACCAAACAGGAAATTTACCTTCTCTCTTGTCATGTACAGAAGAATTAGAATGTGTGTGTGTAGTTTTTAAAGGTTAAAAAAGAATTTCTAAATATTCCTTTTAAAGGAAAGAGCTTTTTAAGAATACAAATAATGAGAACATGGTAATAAATAAATGCAATCTTTTTTAATTAAATGTATTTATTTATTCATTTTATATCGCAATCGGAGCACCCTCCTTCCTCTTCTCCGAGTCCCACTCTCCCACCCTCTTTCCTCACTCTCCCCTTCTCTTCTCCTCAGAAAAGAGAAGTCTCCTCTTAATACAAACCCACTCAGGAACAGCAAGTCACATAAGAACTAAGCACATGCTCTTCCACTGAGGCTAAACAAAGAAGCTCAGTTAGGGGATAGTGATCCAAAGGCAGGCACTAGAGTCCATGTCAAAGACAACCCTCCTCCACTTGCTGGGGGACCCACATCAAGATCAAACTGCCCATCAGTTACACATGTGTAAGTGGCCTAGGTACAGTCCATGCATGCTCTTTGGTTAGTGCTTCTGTCTCTTTAAGCCCCTATGGGTCTAGGTTAGTTAACTCTGTTTGTCTTCTTGAGTTCTTATCCCCTCCAGGACCTTCTGTCCTTCCCACTAACTCTTCTATAAGACTCCATTAGCCAAACTAACTAAAAAGCAGAGAGACAAGATCCAAATCAACAAAATCAGAAATGAAAAGGGTAATATTACAACAGAAGCTGAGGAAATCCAAAGAATCATTAGGTCTTACTTCAAAAACCTGTACTCCACAAAATTGGAAAATCTAAATGAAATATACAATTCTATTGATAGATTCCACTTACCACAATTAAATCAAAATCAGGTTAAAAAAAAAAAACCACACAACTAAGTAGTCCTATAACCCCTAAGGAAATAGAAGCAATCATTAAAAATCACTCAGCCCAAAAAACATCCCAGGTACAGATGTTTTCATAGCAGAATTCTACCAGATTTTCAAAGAAGAGCTAATACCAATACTCCTCAAACTATTCCACAAAATAGAAACAGAAGGAACATTGCCAAAGTCATTTCATGGGGTCACAGTCACCCTGATACCTAGACCACACAAAGACTCAAGAAAGAAAGACAATTTCATACCAATTTCCTTTATGAACATTGATGCAAAAATACTTAATAGAATATGCACAACCTGAATCCAAAAACAAATCAAAAACATCATCCGTCATGATCAAGTAGGTTTCATCCAAGGGAGGCAGGGGTGGCTCAATATACAAAAGCCCATCAATGTAATCCACCACATAAACAAACTGAAAGAAAAAAAAACACATGGTCATCTCATTTGATGCTGAAAAAGCATTTGACAAAACCTCAACACTCCTTCTTGTTAAAAGTCTTGAAGAAATCAAGGATATAAGGCACATACCTAAACAATAAAGACTATATACAGCAAGCCTATAGCCAACATCAAAACAAATGCAATCTTAAATGTTCTTCTGTAACTCTTCATGATGTCTGAAATACCTATAGTCCTTAGTGTCTAAATTTTCAGTTTTCTTTTCATTGAATATCTCCCAGCTCTCAGATTTGCAGAAGAATGTTAATTCAGAACATGGCTGTTCTGGCAAGAGATCACATCCAAAGATCTTCTGGGTCTATGTGATCCAGCTGGAATACAAACGTGCCTTTAATCCAGGAGACAGGGGAAAGGAGATCTGAGTTCAAGGCTAGCCTGGTATAGAGCAAGTCTCAGGTAAGGAAAAGGTTAGATCCAGGAACATGCGTTTAATCCCAAATGATGGTAGTTAGTTAGTATAAGGAAACACCCATATTTGAAAGTGATATCTAATTGAGTGCCAGAAAAGGTGACAAATCAGAGAAGATTTAACAGAACAGGATATGCTCAATTCTCATGATAAGAGAATGAAAAGGGAATATTTAACAGGCAGTTTTTCAGAGAAAGGAGGCAGTTTTGACCAGGACAGTAATAGAGAGATGGGTTGCAGAGAGAGAACTCAGGTAAAGATGGAACAGGCCAGAACATGAGAAGCCAGGAGATTAGAGAAGACTGTTGCGTTAACCTGAGGCCAAGCAGAGCAATTCCAGGCTGAGAGAGAACCCAGATTAACTACGTCATCTGGGAAGAGTTTGAGCCAGAATAGCTTTGTTGAACCAGCCAGCCCAGAGCTCATTAAGCAGTAAGTCTCAGAGGCTAAATCATTCTAGGCCTAGATTAGGTTGTATGGAAGCCTAGGTTAGCAGAAGGAGGCAGTTAGCCTCTCAGGCAACAACTGAACCTGAGGAATAAAATTACTTTCACAATATTTTCCCCCAGGCTTTTCCCTGGAGGGTCTCAAAATTAGACTTCGTATTAAGCATCTGCACTCATTGAAGCTTCATATGTGTCTCCAAAGTTGTAACATAACCAGTGTTATGTTACATGAAGGTAAAAAAAAAAAAAAAATACCCATCTCACTTCTGACATAAAGCACACTAGCAAACACTAAGTACCAAAAGGAGTGTCGAATAATTTTCTCTTCTGTGTCTTATTTTGGTGTCAACACTAATAAACACTTACTCATTGCTTCCTGCACAGAACTTTGAAGGAAAAATGCCATCAATGTTTTCAGTCATCTGGAAGTTTACTAACAGATATTCATGTGACCTGCATCATTCATGTTCCACTACCAAGTGCTTCAGCTGCTGTTCCTCATCGGAACAGGGCAGCTCCTAGGACAGCTTCGAAGAATGCTTCCAATCCCAATTGGTCCAGCATTTCAGCATGTCCCACACAGAACTTCTATTAATCCTGGAATTTCTCAACATTTAGAAACTGGACCAAAAATGCTATTCTTTGCTTGTTTAACCATTTTCCCCAATTTTATTTGGACCTCTACAAAAGTATTATTCGTCCGAAATCAGACAGAAGAAACCTTAAGAGAACAAAGCCCCACTTCCCTTAAGGGGGGTTAGGTAGATTTTGGCTACTTTCTTGGGCTAAAAATGTTTATTTTTATTGGGAGTTGGTTATAAGTTATTATTGGTCTTATTCAGAGAGAAAATGGGGTTGGACTCAGGGATGTCCCTCTTTTCCTTTTTCTTTTCTTTTATCTTTCTTTCTAAGGTTTAGAGATAAGGGTTGAAAAGAAAAAGGGGGTAGTATAGAAATATATAGGGATGATATAACAAAAAATAGGTTATTGAATCCACTCCTCAACTTAAGGCCTTAATTGTTACTCACAAGATTACTTTTAATTCATTGGTATAGAATTTTATATATTGATGTAAAATAAAAAATTTAACTTCAATACATTGATGTAGAATTCAAATTTAAGATTATTCTTCACATACATTATATATATTTGTACTCTAATATGAGGTATTGTACCCACACAACTCAATTATAATACAAGGTTTACTTCCAATACTTTGAAAATGCCATTGCAGTTTGTTTAAGATAATTATTACAAGTTAATTGTTAGTTGATCAAATCATGGTCATGTCAAATACTATTTATTTTAATCACAATAATATACATCCTAGGTTTAACAGATAGATATGATTCTATAGATAGATAACATAAAATGGTTAGATAGGGTCTTCAAAACCCTCAGAGACCTACAGAATATGGCATTTAAATATGTTTTTATTTATTTTAAAAATTATTTGACAATAAGACAAGTTAACTCCTGGCAATACTCAGCCTACCTCAAAGAAGGTAATTAGCACCAAATAATCCCCTTATGGAGATGGCTTCAAATGTGGTAAACCAGCCACCCGGGCATATTGTCCTCATTTCAGCCACAGACAGAATTCTGCCTAAAAATGGGCAAGCTTGGATAAAGGAAGAGTTGATGGCTAAACTCTGTCAAGACAGGGTAAACAAGTCCTCAATACTTCCTGCCTCACAAATTTGTCATCAAATATACTGGGCCAGAAGGCTGAAAATGATGTTCCAACGTTATAGAGAGTTTTGGGTCACTGTTCAGGCAGCAAACTATCTCTGTCATCTTCTCATTTGGAAAGCTACTAACCTGCACTCCGGCATACTCAGGTAATCAAGTTTACTCATTCTCAAGTATCTGATGGGGGTTGAAGAACAGATAGTTTAGTTTTATAATTAAGCTTGTTTAGAGGCTAAGATGTTTTTAGGTTTAGATAGATGTTTTAAGTTGATAGAGATGAGATATTATAGATATTGATTTACATTTATAAATTTAGACTCACCAAGATATGAAAGATGTCCTCTTCAAGGTTGCCAAATACAAATAACCAAAACACTAAGAATGTAACATTTATATAATTCCTGATTGTTTTATGGTTCTTCTTGTTGTATGTAGTTTATTATATATGTGTGTAATGGTAAAAATGTATACGTAAAAAGAGATGACAGAGGGGGAAATGGGTAGCAAAATCATTACAGAACATATAAAGCTAAAAATATAAAGGTTATTCTTGCTCAGGCCAATAAATGTCAGCTGTCAGGAGAAAAAACTAACTATTAAACAAGAAATAGAGTAAACTATAAATGGAAAAAGCATTATATATAATAGTAATTATATACTTAATATAATTATGGTTTATGGTTTACTATATAACACTAAATATTAAGTATAATGTAATTATATATAATAGTAATTACTAGGTAAAATTTCTGTCTTTATATAGAATATGATTTATAAAATATAGAAAATGTCATTCAAAAGATGAGTATTTAACATTCAAAATTTTTATAGCTTATGTGCTGTTTTCACAATTCATGAAGAGTTCCATCTCAAGTGGAATGGTCCATGGATAATCAACGTATCTTTTCATAAGTTCTTACTAAGGTGGAATTGGCCAAATGAATTTGTGGGATTAGTTAGAAGACTATTTAGCTTGGTCAACCTCATCATCAGGTTACTTAACCTACCTCTGCCTCAATTTCCTCATTCTGTATGGAAGATAACAGTATCACTTCTGTGGAATGTCCTGGAAGTAATTGGATGCTGCTTATATAGCATGTAGCATAACTTTCAGCAGATAATCTACTATTAATTTTACAACCATATTCACCTGTGTGAGACATCTATGGCTTTTCATATTATACAATAAACTATCACATCAAAATAAGATGGGCAGGAGAGAAAGAAAATCTGCCTCCTCCATGCTCCAAGTCTTTTACATGTCATGACGACATATGGCATCCAGCTTGAAAGCCTATGTATAAGTGCATTTGAAATAAACCTTGAGGTTATATATAAATGCACTGGGAATATATGTTAAGAATGTACATACAGATGCTGAGGGCCAGCCAGATCTTGTGTTTATGAAGCTATAGATGACTTCAGTTATGTTTGCTTTGTGAGATAATTTCAGGTCCAATTCCTGATAGGAAAATTCTATAATTCTCTTTTAGCCTAGGTAAGCTGGACTGTCTCAGAAGTGGCAAAAACCAAAGGTGGGTATAGTAGCAAATCAGTACACCTGAAACACTAATATGATGGAGGTAGGATGGGCTGGGCTATCAAATTATCTCAGTATTTGGCTGACTAATGTTCTTGAACTCATGTTTAGAATTTTTTTTCTATCTAGCTATTCTATTTGATCTAAAAAATAATAGCCATCCATGATATAAGCCCATAAAAAGATAAGGTTTAGAAAGAACTAAAAGCATCCCTAATTGAATATTCCAAAAACACTATAAATGCCACTTACCCACTCTAATCAAGGCTCATCATTTTAGCAAATAAATGAAGAGGATTTCGTTGATGTAGTTATCACATATTAAGTTGTATTCATATTCCTGGTATGTATTACAAATTACAGAACTGGGTTTTGTGTGTGTGGTTGGTTTTCGTTTTTGTTTGCTTGTTTGTTTGTTTTTGAGATGGGGTCTTACTCTGTAGCCTTGGCTATCTTGGAATACATTATATAGACTAGGATGGCCCCAAACTCACAGAAATCTACCTACCTCTTCTTAAAGAATCTTTTAAAAAATTAAAACAAAGAAATAGGAGAGAAATAGTCCTAAATGAAAGTAGATTTCAAACATGTAGCATGAACAGTGGGTCTCATATTTTTAAGTTCAGTGTTATCTTTCAATTTTTTATATTTTATGTGTTTACATATAAACATCAAACAAGTTCCATTTCCTCAAATTATCAAAGAATAGGACAAAAGACAATTAAGCAACTTGTTTATTCAGTGAGAGTTCAGATTAAACTCACAGCCATCTTTCAAAATGTGAAAGACTACATTTATTCATCAGTTGTGTAAGGAAGTGTTTATTTCCCATTTTGAAACTGAAAAGTGAAATCTTGGACATTTTCTCATTTATATTTTTTAACTGTATTTTTAAATAACTTGAACAGCATTCGTTGGGAAGATAAATGTTTTGAATGATTCACCTAACTCTAATCCAGGAATAAAACTTAGAGGCCCTCAGGTTTTCACACAAAGCCACAGACCTAAACACTTCATGTTTTTTCCTAATTCCAATGACATGGTTTAACTGCTTTGCATTCCAAGAGGTCAGATTCCTCAGGGCAGGAAGTACCAACTGCTTGAGGAACATTTTCATCACTTCTGATGGATTCTTCACTACAAAGACAATTATCCTTCAGGAGGAGTGAGTAAGCTTTTTGTCAGCCAGATCTAAACTTCCTCTACTTCATCTCTGACTCCCTTTTTATTTTCATCTTACATATTCACTTTTTAAAGATTATAACACAATTACATTATATCACCCTTCTCTTTCTTCCCTCACATGTACTTCTTCTTGTTCTCGTTCTCATTAATGGCTCCCCTTTTTAAATTGTTATTGTGTATGTATATATCCAGACTTCTGGCCAAAACATTGGCTGTGGGACCTGAGCTAGACATGGTGGCTTTGGGCATAACTGTGAATGTGGAGGTTCAGACACACTCACTGGAAAGAGTCTGGAGAAGGGTTGGGAGGTGTGGCTGGATGGAGAGATTAAATATAAAGCAAGATGGACCTCTGGGGGAACCACAAGTGCAAGGACTTCTTAACACTTTGCTGCCTAGTGATAAAATTCAGCACACTGTTCTAATATGACAATAACTTTGAATTTTCATCTGAAGCCAAGGTGCTGCTATATTTCATACAATAGCGCAAGACTCCCTGAGTAATCTCTCAACATGTATTCCAACCTAACCCATTAGGAACCCTTCCTCATACCACCTTCTTTGTAACCTTGGTTGTATATTAAGCAAACCTAAATTCTAATCCTTAAATTTGGCTTTCCTCATTTCACGTGATCTGGCCTCCACTGAAGTCCTTGGTGCCTGTTCAGTCACCTTCCTTGCCTTTAACTTTATCATCCTACTTCGCCTCTCATATATCCTATAAAAGCCACATTAAAAGATTTTCCATGTGATTTCCAGCCAATCTATAAGAAGGAATTCTTCCCTGAAACTTTCTCCCTTATGTATTCATACTACCTGACTCCTTAGTTGTCAGGCAGTGGACATGGCTTTAATCCCAACACTCAGGAGGCAGAGGCAGGTAGATCTCTAGTTAGCGTGGTCTATAAAGCAAGTTCCAGAATAGTCAGGGATACACAGAAATCTCACTTCAAAAACCAAAAACAAAACAAAACTCATATTTGAGAGCACAAGTTCTGGTAGAGATACACAACATGCAATACTATGTATCTATGTAACGTATATTTTATATCCTCAGAAATATCAAACATATCATCAATACATTTTCAGGGTCTTTAATGAATTAACAGTATGATTGTTGCTTCTATCTTATAGAGTATTTTTCATTTTTTTGTGCCAGCACATTTGGTTCTTTTTTTTTTTTTTTTTTTTTAAACAGGAGAAAAAGAAGACAGTGAGAAGGAAAAATTATTTAGAAAATATTTTTAAATATAGTTTTTAGGCTCAATTCATTAGTCTTTTTCTTTTTTACCTACATTTTTAAAAAAAGATTCTTCTCTCATACAATACATCCGTACCACAGTTTCCTCTCCCTCCACTTCTCCCAGCTCTGCCTCACCTCTCCTCTTCTCCAGATCCACTCCCCACCCCCATGCTGATTTCCTCTTCAGAAAAGATAAGGGCAAAGGGTGCAACAGCCAAGTAGGAAAAAAAACAAGATTAAAAAAGACAAGGAGAAAGACAACAAAACCCAATAAGAGGAAAAGAGTCCCAAGAACAGACAAAAGAGTCAGAGACATGCCCACTCCCACTGTAAGAGTCCCACAAAAATACCAAATTAACAGCCTTAACATACATGCAGAGGACTTGGTGTAGACTCGTGCAGGCTCTGGATTTCTGTTGCAAACTCTGTCGGCCCACATGAACCCTGCCTAGTTGATTCTGTGGGCCATGTTCTCCTGAAGCACTCCTTTCCCTCTGACTCCTACAGCCTTTCCTCCCTCTTTTTCATGATCTCCAATGGGAGGGACCCAGTGAAGACCTCCAATGTAGACTTTCTCTCTTCATAATGTCTGGCTGTGGGTCTCTGCACCCAGTTTTATCTGCTACTGGAGGAATCCTCTCTGATGATGACTGCACAAGGCACTGATCTATCAGTTTAGCAGAATGTCATTAGTAATCATTTCATTGATTTTTTTCTCCATTCATTCAATCACTCATTCACTTATTTATTTATTTATTGCCAACTGTATTTGGTTCTACCCTAGGTATCCAGGATATCCAGCCACTGGTTCCTAACCATACAGGCAGGGGTCTCTGTCTCCTGGCATGGGCCTCAAATTCAACCAAACATTGCTTGGCCACTCCCATAAATTCTGCTTCACCATAGCCCCAGCATATCTTGAAGCCAGGACCGATTACAGGTGGAGGATTTTATGGCTGGGTTGGTGCATTTTAGAGTAGCTGGGGTTCAGTATTCTATTAACAAAAGCCAATTCTCAGAGCAACGACATCCGGCTTTGACATCAGGGACTGTTCTTTCTGGAGACTATTACTGGGAAGCTTCTGTCATTTCTAAATTCACGCAGTGGGGACAAGAACTGAGACTAAGGGCCCCTGATGTAGAGGAAGGAAAAGAGTAAGCCTCCCAACACTCCAATTATTTTACTGCACACAAATGTTGTAGCAAAATGTAATACCTGTGAAAGGCTTTTCATATAATTGCTTTAACAGATTTACTTGTAAAAACAAAAGGAAAAACACTAATAACTTTGTGGAATTCTGAGTTAGAATGACAGGCAGGTTTGTGTTTTTAATTTAAGAGCCAGTCTCAGGTATTTTTCCCCTTAAATTTCATAAAGATCCAATTCTACAAACTGTGCTACATAAATAGGGGTAAGAAACGCCACTAATCCTACAAGCTGCACTTCTCAGGTCTTGGGGGAGGATGTTTTAAAGGAAATGTGATTCTTACTCTTTCTTAGATAGAAATCTTACTATTCTTTATTACGTTTTTACAGAGCACATCATTTGGTGCCTCTGAGCCTTTGTATAAAACAGAATCATGCAGTAATATGACAATGGAATGAAGCTGGATTTTAAAATTTTGTGAAATTTTCATGACTATGAAACCTGTTCACTGCTTTCAAATCAATGCCTTTATTACCTGCCCTGCAAAGTCTGCTGTCAGGATCAGCTGGAATCTAAAATTAAACTCCTCTGAACATTAAGTCATTGCCATTCAATAAAATAAATATAATAAAGTGATATTCTAGATAGATTGCTTTGTGGACCCAACTGTAAAATTATTTCAAATGTGGAATAGCTGCCCAATTTATCTTAAAAATTGTTTTGGCTGACTGGAAATGCAGACATGTGAATGAAAAGGAGAAGGTCAGTGTGTGGAGTTAAGTACCACAGTCATCCAGCCCCCTGAACCACCACAGCCTTGAGGGGCAGTGCACAGTAGAGCTTTCAGCCGGATAAACCTAGTGTGCGTCCACCATGTCTACTGTGAAAGCCACTGACCACATGTGGCTGGTGACACCTGACATATGATTACACCATAGAGAAATTTGTTATGTAAGCTAATCTAATTATAACATATTTTTGCCCTTGTGGCTAGGGACTATGGAGTTGGACAAGTCTATAGAAAATTAAAGTTTCACTTAGTAGCACTTCTCTCTTGTTATCCAAGTCCTCCACTGAGTTCTGACAACACTTTTTATTTTAATCAAGATGTTGTTTGCCATGTAGTCTTTTCTACAGCCCGTAATTTTTACTTCTAAGTTTGAAACACAATGAAAATGTAGACAAAAAAAAAATGTTTTGTTGAATGCTAGAAACATCTTTGTGTTTCTATCTTTACTCAAAGGTAAATGTGGCCTGATATTCATGGAGCCAGGATAATACTGATCCAGAACAAGACCAAGGAAAGGAGACACACGTAAAGCTCCTCACACTGTTCTGATGAATCAATGTCCTTCTTGCTTTCTGTCTTAGGAATTAGCACCTTGCTCTCCTAAGTTTTTAAGGCAAAGGAATCCACACAGAAACAGAAAAGTTTTTTGTTCTGGACATTATTTTCAAGTGATTCTTTATGGGGAAAAAATCCTTATTTGTGGAGGGCTGGACAGGTACGAACACATAGTGCTATTGCAGAGGAGCAAAGTTCAGTTCCTAGCGCCCCGGTGGAGTGGCCAGTAGCTCCAGCTCCAGAGGACTTGAGCCCTTCTGACCTCTTTAGGCACTGGCTTGAGCACACACACATACATATATGTATAATTTATTTTTTTAATTAATTTATTCTTGTTACATCTCAATGTTTATCCCATCCCTTGTATCCTCCCATTCCTCCCCCCCCCCCATTTTCCCATTATTCCCCTCCCCTATGACTGTTCCTGAGGGGGATTACGTCCCCCTATATATTCTCATAGGGTATCAAGTCTCTTCTTGGCTACTTGCTGTCCTTCCTCTGAGTGCCACCAGGTCTCCCCCTCCAGGGGACATGGTCAAATGTGAGGCACCAGAGTACGTGAGAAAGTCGTATCACACTCTCCACTCAACTGTGGAGAATATTCTGACCATTGGCTAGATCTGGGTAGGGGTTTAAAGTTTACCTCCTGTATTGTCCTTGGCTGGTGCCTTAGTTTGAGCGGGACCCCTGGGCCCAAATCTACCTATCATATTGTTCTACTTGTAGATTTCTAGGACACTCTGTATCCTCTTATTTTGCTGTTCTCCCATGAGTCTCTCATTTAGAGTCCCAATAGGATGCCTTCCCCTCTGTCCCAGTTTAGTCATTTATTTCATGTGTATGAGTATTTTGTCTGCATATTTGGACGCACACTGGGTTTATCAGGCTGAAAGCTCTACTGTGCACTGCTCCCCAAGGCTGTGGTGGTTCAGGGGGCTGGATGACTGTGGTACTTAACTCCACACACTGACCTTCTCCTTTTCATTCACATGTGTGTGCCTGATGCTCTAGGATGCCCTGGAAGTAGAATCAGAAACTACTATGAGACACCATGTGGATGCTGGGAACAAAACCCAGCTCCTCTGGGAGAGCAACCAGTGCTCTTAACTCTCTATACCCATAAATATAATATAAATTTAAATTACATACATATAAAATACCACATACAAATATATAATATAAAGTATAGTATATCATATTACAATTTATATTTATATATTTTATATTTATACTATATTGTATATAAAATATATAATATTTAAAATTAATATTTAGCATACTAGTATATTTTCTTTAACCTTAAAGAAACAAAATTCATTTGTCGTCAGAGAAGATGACTCAATTGGAAATGGCATTTGCTGCTAAGTCTGACAACCTGAGTTTACGCACATGGTGGAAAGAAAGAATCCATTCCCTCAAGTTGTCCTGTGGTCTCCACACACATGTCACAGCACTTATGCACACCAACATACACACAAGCATGCGAAGAGACATACACACAAAATAATGTAAATAAGATAAAATTAAAAGTGTATTTATAACCACATCTAACACTGTAAGTTGTGAGGCCAAACAAGAATGATCCCTTGTAGATAATTAGAACAATTATTTTAAATGTATTTGTCTTGGGACATTGAGGCAGAAGGATTCTTATGTGTTTGAAGTTGGCCTGGGCTACATAGTGAGCTCCAGTACAATATCACCTCTTATAAAATTAGGATTTGAAGGTCATCAACAGCTTCAGCTAAGTTCAAGATCAGCCTGAGATTCATAAGACTCTGTCTCAAAATGAGGTTATGCAGTGAATGGTTCCAAGCAACTTGAAAGAAGCTCATTTGTCTTAGAGGAGTTGGAGTCATCTACTTCTCTAATCTGCTCTCTTCCGTCTCCTCCTTCTCCTCCTCCTCTTCCTCTTCCCTCCCTCTTCCCCCTCCTCCTTCTCTTCCTCCTCCTCAGTCTAGCTTAGAGTCTTTCAATAAAACATTCCAAATAGTTGAAAATAAAATGTGAAAATTTTATTAATTATCATATATGCAAAATATTATTGAGGCAAGATGACTCAATAAATAAAGGCATTGTATGTGTGTGGTATATATCAAAACAAGTGTCTTATATCTGGCATATATGATAATTAAGAAAATTATGGTAACTACAAAAAAATTGAAGAAATAAGAACCAAAGATTATTTGTTTTGGTATTATGTAAATTGTTGTCAACCTCCTTAAAAGTTTTCCCAAACCATACTCAAAAGCTTTCTTCTCTAGTCATCAACATGCTAATAGCACATTAATTTAGATTTAATGAGAGTGATTATACATATAATTTATTTTTAAAGAATTTCATATAAGTATTCAATTTTTTTCATATACATTCCCTACTCCCCAACAACTTTTCCCAGCTGTCACCCACCATATGCACCTCCCATTGGATCCAGTTAGTGCTATTCATATGCATGTGAATGTGGGACTGTTTTACCAGATCACAGGCTACTTACCAATAGCCACACCCCTGAAGAAATCTACTTTTTCCTTCTCCTGGAAGCCACCAATCACCAATAGCTTCGCAGATAGGTGTGGGACCATGTGAGCCCCTCCCTCATCCATGCTGGAATGTTGACTGGCTTGTTCTTATGCAGGTCTTACAGTGGCATCCACAGTCTCTGTGAGCTCATGGGTGCAGTAGTTCTGTCATTGCCATTAGTTGGAATGACTCCACAATCTACTAAAAAGTAAGACCAAGAGGTTCCTTAGTAGGAAAAAAAGCACACCCATTTATCTCAAATGACTCCCACATATCTATAGGGATGAGTAACTGGCGGTCACCTTAAACGTCTTGATGAGCACAAGCATCATAAAGCTTTGCATTTGCTGACAAATAAAAGAAAATTCTCTGGCTGTCTTGTTATAATGCAAGCAAAGATCCAATCCTAAACTGACCCTCCAAACTTCCTTTCAAACTGTCTTTCTCCAAAATGAAATGGGCGCTGTTTAATATGTTCCATTTAGTTCTGATTTTGTACTAAGAATTGGGTGAATAGAAAGATTACTTCCTTTCAAACTGTCTTTCTCCTAATGAAATGGGCACTATTTAATATGTTCCATTTAGTTCTGACTTTTTACTAAGAACTGGGTGAATCAGAAGATTGAAAAGGAATGTCAATCTACCTCAATACAGCAAAAAAAAAAAATCCTCTTATGCATTGCATGAAATTAGAGCCTTCCAGGACGAATAATTTAAGTGTGATGATGTCCTTACAAGAATAAAGGTGCTTTCAGGTGCCCTGCTTGGGTCTTAAGCTAATGGGGCAGATCAATCAAAAGAATGATGATTTGATGGATATTTTTGTTGTTTTATTTTTAATGAATATGAGACACTTGCATTCATTAAAACTAGAAAAATGATAAATAATGAATCACTTCAAATTACAAAATTTCCATATTTCTTAAGAAAACTGACACTGTGTCTGCCAATAATAGCCACATCTAATATTTATGAAAAGCTGGCTTTCTGTAATGAGAAATTCAACAATTACCATGGTAATAACTTGGGCAGCAAGGATGAAATATATGGTAATAAAAGTGAGGCTCAAGTGGAGACAACGTGTGCAGCATCACAGCACTTGGACCCACGATGCTTCCAAGGTCTGCAGGGTGAAGGCTTCAGTCCATCTGAACCATTCAAACGAATGAGAAACTTGCCTTCTCTGAAGCAATTTCCATTATTTTTTACGAGGATTTACAATTTCTCACAGTATTTTAGTAATGATTTCTCAAAGTTTATATCCTACTTTCCTGGGCACACTATCTGCCCTCTTTCCTTTGTAAGTCCTACTAACTTTCACTTTGTGTGGAATTAACTCTTTTTATTTTCTGAATTATATTTCAATGAGTTTTCCTTCCTTTGAACTATTTAGATGGCAAAAAGCATCACACTAATGGTTCCTAATGTGTGCTTTTGTATACGGTCACTTTTCTGAGGCTTGGTATGAACCAAAACAACACAAACATCAAGTCCTAAGTCCTGTCATGGCATTAAATTCCCTGCTTCAGTAAATTATCTGACTGCTAATCCCATTAGGGTTGTGATTTTTAGCTTATACTTAATGGCAAACATCAAGTGATAGATTTAAGTGTTAAAAAATTAAATTAAATTCTGAGGAATAGAAAAATAAAATATTACATACAAAAAAGTATAATTATGTGTTTTTAGGCATAAACAGAATTTGGCTGAGTAAAGAATTTATGAAGTATTTTTAAGTTAAGTAGTGTCTTTTACAGTTTTATAAAAATCAGTCTTCTGACCATATTTGATAAGACAAGAGCAGACTGGATAGCAAAAGTGTACAGAATGAACACAAAAATATATGGAATGAATACTTTTAAAGAAAGAGGTATTCAAATTTTAATATTTTATTTCACAGCAAATTCTACTCTACCTCTTGTCATTATAATGAAATGAAGCATGAAGCACATCATCTTGACATGTTTTAAGTTCCACAAATGTGAACCAATAAGGCATTTAGAAGCATGACAACTTACCATGTCATTGTTAACAACGTTAAATCTATACTTAGGGCTGCTAAAAATATGACAGACATCGATCAGAAACAAGATGAGCAAACAGCATTCAAAAATGCATCCAATTTGATGTGGAAATAAAGATGATATAAAAGCTTGAGAAATCACTTCATGCCAGCATCTACGTGGACCCTTGTGCCATTCCATTTTTATGAGTTCAGTGCTTCCTATTGGATTCTAGCTTTATTATCTCTAATTCACCCATGTAGACCACTTGGTGCAGACCAAATCATGGCCGCCATTCTTAATTCATGTCCTTTCTCATCCTCCGAACTATCCTTTCTAGTTATGTACAAATGGGCACTCAAAAATGTTTGCGACAAAATAGTGCTTAGATAAAATGTATAGACAGGCTTGGGATGTAGCTGAGTAGTAAAATGTGTGCTCAGCACGCACAAAGTCCTAGTTTTGAATATCCAGAACACAAAATACATAACTGATTTCTGATCGAATTTTAGGTTTTGTATTCTGCTCATTTCATTAGCTAAAAATTATTTTGTTATGGTTTGATGTAATTAGCTCTACTACATCATTGTACTAAGAAAGATGATAAAGACAATTCCTAATGTTTAATGGGATGATATTAAGATAGTAGAAAGTAAATACTTTTCAGCTGTTCAAACTAATGAGTAACAGAGATGGACCTAGTTTCTGAATTGCTTAACTTGCAATTCAGTGGTATTTCTGCCATGTGCTTATTTGAATGCTTTTGTGTCTCCAAACCCATATTGAAATTTAATCACCAATTCAGAAATAATAAAAGAAGGGTTCCATAAAAGCTGACTAGCCAATAAGGACTCTATTTTATGAATCGTATTTTCAGTCACATAAAAGGGCCAGAGCAAAGTAGCTAGGTCCCCTTTTGCCTCCCATTTCACTTACCATGAACAGATATGTTTATGCCTTTTTGAGAATGCACAGTTTTAGTACAATCAAGGAAGTAGAGACTGGGTTTTCACAAGACACAAGCCTCCTAGTTCCTTGGTCTTGGAATTCTTAGCCTTCAAAAATATCAGAAACACATTTATTTTGCTCATAAATTTTCCATTCTAAAATATTTTGTAATACTACAAATAGATTAAGATATAAAGGCATATCATTTATAAATTGCTTCACCAACACTATGTTCAGTTTCTTAATATTTCCTACTTAAGAAATATTAAAATAGATAGAAAAAATCACTCATTTTGAGTACCCTATGATTCTAACAAAAAAAAAACCAAATTAATTACTAAGTTATGCAGATCTGAAATTGATTTCTATAATCACACACACACCTGAGAAATACCTTAGTTTTGCAATATTTTAGTTAAACATATTCCTTCCATGAATTCACTTGAATTGTTTGAATCACATTCCAACAAACAAGTTGGCAATCTTTCACCATTCTTGACCCCTTTGCTTATACCACAGCATGCGCAAGTCCACACATGCTCTTATGTACACACACACACACACACACACACACACACACACACACACACTAAAATTTCACATTTTAAATATACAAGATTTTTGGAGAGTACTTGTGGGGGAGATGGGAACTGAATCTTTAACAGATTAAAAAAGGATAAAATACCATGTATCATTATCAACATTGTGTGTTAAGCTGATATGAAGATTTCTAGATGGACAGACATTAGTTTGAAAGTAAGATGCTAGCTTGGATTCACATCTAGAAAGTGAAGAACCATGAAGCAGATCCTTATTGTGCAGAAAGATGGAGCCAAATTTCTGAACGATAGAGATAGATTTTTAAGACAATCAGAGCCCTACAAGAAGAACATCATGATGGGTGGATCAGGGACCAGGGGGGTCTGCTCAAACTATTGCACTAATCAAGGACAATACAATAGTAAACATCGAACCCCTGCTCTGACCTACCCAATGGACAGGACATTCTCTATAGTTATGTGGAGAGTGGTGACTGACTCAGACATGAACTCTGGTGCTCCACATTTGACCACCTCCCCTTGGTGGGGAGGCCTAGTGGCACTCAAAGGAAGAATAAGCAGGCTACCAAGATGAGACTTGATAGCGTATGGCCATATAGTGGGGGAGGAGGTCCCCCTCAGTCATAGACCTAGGGAAGGGGTATAGGGTGAAAGCAGCAGGGAGGGAGGAATGGGAGGATACAAGTGATGGGATAACAATTGAATTGTAATCTGAATAGATCAATAAAATTTTTAAAAAGAGAGAAAAATAGAGAGGATATAATAGCAATGCATTTCTTTCATTTTCAAACAAGTGTATCTATTCTGGTCCTAGTAATTTTCATCATTATTCCTAACAAGCCCAAGTAAGAATATATTTCTGATAATTCTGAGTGTAGTTGCAAATACAGCAGTCCAAAATTACGAAAATTTTTGTGTTCTTTCTAGGAAAGTTGATTCAAAAGACTAAGCATGCAGTTATAATAGAAAAGTCAGGTTTTTCCACTTTTGTTTTAATTCTCTTTTTTGTAATGCATGGTGTTACAGTTCTTTTACTTTAAGAATTATTTTTATAAATAGCAGTGGAGTTTGAAACTCAGTTTAAACAGAAGGCATGCTTTGTCACAATGTTAAATGTGAAAGAGGCACACAGGCTGGTTTCCTGTCCTAACGATTAACACCTATCCAGTTCTTCCTTGCTGATCATTTCTCTTTCAAATATACAGTGGTTTTCCCCAAGTACAGAATACAGTATCTTTTTTATTTAATTAATTTATTTGGATTTCAACTCAATTGTTATCCCATCACTTATATCTTCCTGTTCCTCCCTCCCTCCTGCTTTCACCCTATTCCCCTCCCCTAGGTCTAAGACCAAGGGGCATCTCCTCCCCCACTATATGGTCATAGGCTATCAAGTCTCATTTTGGTAGCCTGCTTGTTCTTCCTTTGAGTGCCATCACTCATTATCAACACTAGGCCACATAAGAGGTCTTCAGAACTCACGCATACACATTAACTGAAATGTTTACCCCAGAACAAAAATCTTCCTTTCTCCTTCTCTCCAAACCTGTAAATCATTTTCTTTTTTATTTATATTAGCTTATTTCAGAAAAAGGTTTTGTTTTAACACTTTACTTACTTAGTGTATGCATATACAAGCACGGACCTGCCTTACCTGCCCTTACATGGGTTCTGGGGATTTGAACCAAGGTCCTTATAGTTATGCAGCAAGTGCTTTATCCACAGAGCCATCTCCTGCCCTGACTTGCCAGTGATGTAATGCACCTGTGTTTACCAGGATACTGACCAGAATTTTGTATTTCTTCTTGCACTGTCCTTGTCTGGCTAGATAGGAATTAGTGTACTGCTGGCTTTTTAAATTGGTTGATAATTTAGATTTCATTTTGCTTTTTGAAACTACTTCTTTCACACACACACACACACAGTGTAAATCAAATCTATTTTTCTGATTATGCATAGTTAACATGTTTTGATGTAATATTTCACATGTGTGCTGAGGATCATTACTGTGTAATTTGAGCTTGTTTTCTCGCACACCTGATTTATTCTCTCTTAATTTCTGTCCTACTGTTTTACTTAAGGGGATGAATGGAGGTGAGGATTCTGAGTTTCTTTTTTTCAGACAGAGGTACCTTGAACACTGGCTATTCCATTTTTTAATCTTGTAGCCTTATCAAAGTCCTTTCTATACTCTTCACTTTCCTCGTCTGAGAAGTGATAGGCACGCTACCTGCCTCTCAAAAGAAGGCACATGAGTACAGCAAAATAACGGCATGCATCATGGAAGCAACATGTGACAGCTGTTATCGGGGGCGTTATGAGCTGTTATGGCCACCATGGCTGGAGAACAAACTGGAAGTTTAATGATCGTTGGAGCACTTAGAACAGCCCGAAGTTCTTCAGTCTGCCCCAACACAAGGCTCACAAATGGAAGTGCATCCTCTCCGCACAACTTGGAGGGGTGGAGTGTGGAATTCATATTATTCTTCACCATGACATACAGTACAGTTACTGTCCGCCTCATTCCCTGGGCTTTGAGTGCAGCATCTCTCATCTACACGGTCTGTAGGAGCTGAATGTTGTGTCTCAGTTATGACAGTAGGGGAAAGCTTTTAAATGTGTCTCCCAACTCTCTGATAAGGACGTGTGAGAAAACACAAATAGAGGGGAGAAAGGCATTGAGAAAAGAAAACAAAAGTTGCACAGCTGACGTAAAGTTTGCAAATTCTAATTTCCAGCTGATCGAGTACCGATCATGCAAATACATGAAAACGAACGCAAGCACGTGCAGAGTTCATGTAAACACATGTAAATAAATGTTTTCCTATTTTATTCATAAATAATATTTTGAAATATTTTGGCAAAAAAATCATTTGCATCAAACTCTAATAAGCTATAGAACAAGTGTCTCATATACATAGAACATGTGTCTGAAACATAAAAGTGTTCTTTAAATATTTTTTAAGAAGTGTTCTTTGCATGTGGACTGCAATGATTATTACTGCATAACAGAAAATCACATCATGAAATATTATTATTCATTGGTTTCTCTAATGGTACTTATTTCTTATTAAACAAAGGATGGCAAGGTCTACAAGCTCCATGGATGTATATCGTGCCTTATGTTTTCCATCCCCGAATCTCTAATGCCAAGCACACTATTCCAAATACAATTGTTTGAGATAGGCATTGACTGAATATATGAATGCCATTCAAGGATGTGTAGTATTTTTATTATATTCCTAATGTAGATGAACTCACTTAAGCTTCCTTAAAGATCATGAACTCCCCTCTGTAGCTCACTTTGAGTGTTTTATGCTTGGTCAAGTTTTATATATATAAATATATAAATATACATATCGAGACAGAACCTCTTCCCCACAACCCACAATAAGAGGCAGCTCAATTTACTTCCATAAGGGCCGCACCCAAAAGGGCGTGGCTTTCTTATCAGCTGTGCCAGTTGACTAAAGTGTTCTGGGCTTTACACAAGGGAGTGGAGGTAGAAGATTGTCTGTGATAATCCATCCTTATTCATCAGGCTAATGTTAAGAAAGCCAGAACTCCCACTTTTCTCTACCCTTTCTCCGTCAATCACTGTCCAGTATGAAATATCATGACGAGAGCTATAATCTTCCTCACAGGTGACAGCAACTTTAAATCTGTGGAAGAAAAATACCCCATTATATCTCTAAGGCAAGGTCATGGAATTATACCCATCATATGGGACAGAAGTGGGGAGAAGCAAAGTTTCGGGGCAAGTTTAAAGCTTTGGAGCTGTAATGATGGAGTGACAACACGTAGCTGCTGAGAGTTCTTACATTTTTCTCCTTGGCATAAACACACACACTACATATATGTATATGAAAGTTCTCAGCAGCGAATAAAATAGTATATATTTTCGTCAAATTGAAGTTTTTGCATTGTCCCAAATATTGAAATTTCTATATTGACATAGACGTTTTCACCTTCTCTGATTCCCGAAGATGCTGTTTCAAATTTTGGCATATCCCTTGGCACACAGATATAAAGAGAATCACAGGTGTATGCCTTACAGTTTGGAGAAAAGAAGCAATCTGTAAATAATTGATGACCCAATCAAATAAAACTAGTTTTTTTTTTAACACTGGAAAAGAAAATATAGGTGAACTTTAGAGCAGTTCATAAAGTATCATAAATTAAATTGTATGAATTAGCTTTCTCCTCAAAATGAAATACTCAGTCCACTACAGTGGTGAACAATTCTTCCAGGTTGTATTAAATATCTCAACACTTTCTTCAACATGTTAAGAAATGATATTGCATCTGTCTGACCTGACATTCTGGTCAGAAACTTAATTTTCTAGGATATTAAATCTTTATTTGCTTGGATAAATCACTTTCCATAATGCATTCATGTCTCAAAATGTACACCTAACCACAATGAAGACTAGCTGAGAACACTGAAATAATACATTTCTTAAAATTGTCTGTAGTTTTGGATGCGGAGTTTTACTTTCATGAGTGTCTGACAGGATACCTTCCATTGCTCCCATGTTCAGCCAGCTTTTTCTGAGTGAAATGAATGAAGGCAATGGATTCCTCATCATCTAAGTGACCCTTCCTAGTTCTAAAGGTTAAAAAAAATACCTGTGTGTTTTTTAAGATCTCCAGAGATACATTTTTTTTTGTTTTCTTTTTTTAATCTCAATGTGGTTCTGAGAACATCACTATATTTTTATTAATTTATTCTCGTTACATCTCAATGGTTATCCCATCCCTTGTATCCTCCCATTCTTCCCTCCCTCCCATTTTCCCCTTATTCCACTCCCCTATGACTGTTATACAGGTGGTAAACTTTAAACCCCTACCCAGGTCTAGCCAATGGTCAGAACATTCTCCCCTGGAGGGGGAGACCTGGTGGCACTCAGAGAAAGGACAGCAGGTTACCAAGAAGAGACTTGATACCCTATGAGCAGAGACACATTTTTAATAAGTGGCAGTGCCAAGAACAATTTCAAGATGATTTTGAAAACAAATTCCAGCATGGACACGAAAGGGGCTCCTCAGGCATCATCTCTAGTTTGGAGCTACTGGCACTTAGTGAATGCTATGGAAGGGAGAGTCAATTTTCACTAGAAGCCTGGTCTCGGGTAGGTTGCTCTTGCCCCACTGAATTGTCCCATGTCCATGTCTATGCAGGAAGTACTAATTGGACTCAGAAAGCTATGTGTGTTGAGAAGGATCTTAGGGAAGAGAGAAGGGAGGAGGATATGATCAAAATACATTGAATACATGTGTGAAAGGGTTAAAGAATAAATTAAAATATATTAAAATTTGAAGAAAATACAATAAATGGAATCAGGCAGTGGTGGTGCATGACTTTAATCCCAGTACCCAGGAAGCAGAAGCAAGTGGCTCTCTGCAAGTTCAAGGCCACCCTGGCTTAGTAAGTGAGTGCCAGGCTAGTCAGGCCTATTACAAAGAGAAACCCTGTCTCAGAAAAGACAAACAAACAAAAAAACTAAATGAGCATCTACACCTAAATAAATGTTATCATTCCATGAAGTTTCTCTGATGAATGACAACAGTGCTAGGACAATCCTCTTTGTCTTTCACCCTTTCAGTTATGAGAGGTTTCTGTGGACCTAAGACCTACTTTTTTTTATTAGTAAGCCTAACACAAGATATTGCAGTGTCCTTGTTTAGACAACTTCTTATGATATATTTCAATATGACTTCTGTAAGGAGCTCCTCCCTGACAACAACCCTTGTGTAGTAATTTCCCACACTGAATATGGACTGGCTGGATAGATTACTTATGCCAACACAATGCAAGGAATGTGACAGTATATACTCCTTAGCCCAGACAGTAGAATCCAAGTTTACCCTCTTGAAACTAGATCTTTGTACCATAAAGATAATTTTTTAGCTATTGCATGGTAAAAAGCCATGGATAAAAGACAGATATTACCCATGTGATAGCCAATAAGCTAACAGGAAAGTGAGGTCATCTCGAATTCTCCAATAAGCTAACAGGAAAGTGAGGTCATCTCGGATACTCCAGTCTCAGCTGAACGGAAACGATATCGCTCAGTTCATGATTCCTGGAGATGCCAGCAGAACAACTCAGATTTAAAAGCCATAGAATCACTGCAAATGCCTTATATTTTAAGATTATCTGTTTATAGTGTGTGCTAATTAAAACACTGTTTGACACAATAACACTTCCCTAACAGTTTTGCTAACAATTAAATGAAAATATGCATGCACATGTATGTTTAAAACAGTTTTTGGTCTGCATGTGTTCAGTAGATGTCAACATAATTATTATTACAAGATAACTAATTGGAATACTGCTTTCTAATATACACATGCAATACTAACACGCATAGGCAAATTCTGAAAATTTTATTCAAAACCTACACTGTGTCTTAGAGTATAAGAGATGGGGCCAGGTAGTGTAGTGCGTGCCTTTAATCCCAGCACTCAGAAGGCAGAGATAGGTGGATCTCTGTGAGTGTGAGGCCAGCCTGGTCTACAGAGTGAGTTCTAGGACAGCCGGGGCTACACAGAAAAACCCTATCTCAAAATAAAAACAAAAACAAAAACAAAGCAAACAAGCAAACAAAAAACAAAAAAAGAAAAGAAAGAGATGGGGCTTATAGAGATGACTCAGTGGTTAAGAGCACTGGCTGCTGTTAGGTCCAAAGTGGAAGCCAACTGTCTTCAGATGCAGAAGCTTAAAATGAAAGCTTTATTTTCTGAGCTCAGGGAGGTGGCCAGTTCAGGATCTGAACTTGAGTGGAAAGTTTCACTGCGTATTTAAAGGTAAAAATTAGTTCATACAGGAGGCAGATGGTGGAACAGCATGGTCAACTCTAACTCAAGTAATTTTGCTAACAAGAAGTTCTTGCTAACCTTGAAAGTGTGCCTAGCAGTTGGGGCAGCTGGGCTTGTAGTTGGGGAAATTTTGCTGATTAATAAGGCCATAGGGTACATTGAGCATAAACATAGTTTACGGTCAACCTGACCTTGTATAGAGACTCCTTTACATCAGCAACGAGCTTGGTCCCACTCCATAGTTGTCTTCCCTCCATCCCAATCAGCACACGACTATGATTCATCAAACAGGATGCATCAAATACTGGAAAGGCTGGGAAGGAAAAAGATGAATGATTATACACCACTGGCATGAATGTAAAGTGATATCACCATGATATAAGGCAATGCACACGTTCTTCAAATATATATATATATATATATATATATATATATATATATATATATATATATATAATAGTATTTCCAGCTAGTCTCACCCTGAGCATAGACCTGAAGGATTCTAAGTCGACACACCAAGGAGATTCTTGCGCGTCCATGTTTATTGCTCCACCATTCTCAACAGGTCAGAAGGGAGCCACTGTGGAGACAAATCAGTAGGTGAGTGGATAAAGAAGGTGAGGTAATGTACACAAAATGGAATTTTATCCAGACTCCAAGGGAGGAAAAATTCAAATGCAGGTGATTCAGGAAAATGTATGGAAACGAAGATAATCACAGAAAATAAACTAGATATGGACAGACAAATATTACATGCTGTGTGTGTGTGTGTGTGTGTTTGAGAGAGGCGGGAGTAGAGAGAGAGATATGAGAGGGAAGGAGCGAATATTTAAAAAGAACGGGGGATGAGGGAATGAGAGGGTAATGACATGCATATTACGTGACAGCGGAAGGAGAGGTGACTTGTCTGATAGCAGTAGACTAACATGAGGGCCACAGAGAGGACAGCAGATGGGCAGGAAGGGGAAACGACAAGGAAGATCAAATACAAAGACGTATGTGTAGGGAAATGCCAGTACGTCCTATGTTTACCAATAATTTTGAGCTATGAACTGTGGTAACAAAATAATCATTGCTGATATAATCATGTCAACAGCATAGTTTGGGCATAATATCCTAAAGCCTGAAATTTTAGGTTAACTGCATATTCTGTCCTGGATGTGGGTTTGTTTCCTTTGACTTTGTTTGTTGTTTTCGCTAAATTTGACTGTTGTCCTCAGAAGTGAATGGCAAACATAATCCTACCAAGCAAGAGGTGTCCCCTAGATTCCTCTTAATACTCAATGGCACTTTTCATAATTCTGCCTCATGGTTTGGTGTCATGGACCCACCAACCTGCAGGCATCTTAGAGTCCAATTTGTTTCTACAGGTAAATCTCAATACCACCAAGCATAGTTGAAAAGAAAAAAAACTGTGTTGCCTGTATTTCTGCAGTGCCTCGTGGCTTTAAAGGTCAGAGGCAGAACTTGATCTTTTTAAAAATAAACTCTGACTAATTAAGCAATTAAGCTGTAGCTGCAGATGAAATAGGATGTACGGGGTGAAGAATGATTAGCTGAGTCAAAGAAAGAGCTCCAGCCTTACAGGAAGTGTTGCATTTCCTCTTCATGTGTTCTTCCTCCGAGTTTGAAATCAGATTGTTCATCCTCTCTCCTGACTATGGAGGCCTCAGAGGGAGACAAAATAACTGTTTCTAGCACCGTTGGCTGCAGGTGAGCAGCACTCATTTCCTCTGTCACCCCACTTCTTATGGCTCGCAATCTTCCAACTGCTAATTAAGACAAGGGGCAATGGTATAGCCCTGAGCAAGCCAGCCAGTGCCCTTTCCCAGGCTAGGATGTGACAGACAGTGCGCTTAAAGGATGCTCTTTTGTGTGCTCTTTATAAAGCTTGATAGACTAATCAAGCGCAGGTTGAGCAGACTGAGAGGAAGAATTATTTCACACCCTGCTGCCGCTGCCGCAATGTGTGGAAAGGATCTTGGAGTTTTTGCTTTATTTTTCCCCTCTAAAATGGCACACAGAAGGCAACCTAGCAAGTATTAGGATTCACAATGCCATCTGTCTGTTGAAAATAGAGTCTAATTCGTTAGACACTGAGACTGATAGAAAGATAGATACTTTTTGCTTGGTTTCCTGGTGATTTTTCTCTTTTTTACCATTCTCTGTTGATGTGAAACTAAGATATTACGCAGCAGGGAAGGTAATGAGGTCTGGTTTTCTGTTCCAGTCAAGGAAATGTGCTACTTTTATAGTCATCTGAAGGTTTCCATTAGCGAAAAAAATACTATAGGTTGCTTAAAGGAGAAAATGTTTTTAAGTAGTAAGTTTTATAAAAGAAAATATGGATGCCTGTATTATCCAGATTTTCCTTACAAACACAGAAAAGCTAAGAAGCAGGCTACTTATAAAGAAATGAGCTCCCTTCAGCTCATACATATGAAGGTTCAATATTCAAGATAGCACAAGACAGACTGTGGTGGAGGCTAGCCTCTGGAGGTATTGCTTCGTTTTGTGGATAGTAATGGAGGAAGAAAGCCCTTGAGAGAACAAATGGAGAACCAACATTAGACAGAAACGTTGGGAAGGATCAAGGGTGCACATTTCATAATAGCCCCTCTTACTTCTCAAGGCATCTTAAGAGAATTCCCTCATGCCTCTGATGACCTGAGACTCGTCCAGTAATAATTCCATCACCTTCCAACAGCCTTGCTCTGAAAACCTCATCTTTAACCACAGTGGACCCTAAGGACACTCAGGTTATACCCAAGCACACCAAAGCCTTACAATAGACAAAGCTCTTCAAAATGCCAGCTGCAACTCTGAAATTATATAGGTTTCTACAGCCTATGATTTCCTTATACCATTCAAGATAAAATAACCAAGTTAAAAACAGAAAATTAAATGAACCAAAGAGAGTCTGTGCTCAAAATAATAATCTGAGGATTTTGTCCTTTGCTCCAGTTTAATTTCCAAAGATAGACATCTGAGATTTGCATGTATAAATATATGTTGTTTGTTCGTATAAAATCAATGTTGTGGATTGCATATTATGTACATTTGAAAATTTATAGACTGTATTCACCCTAACCCTTATATAACCTCTTCTTGGTTGTCTTTTCAGATGCAAATGAAGCGATACAAGTATAGTAGCAGTCCCTTCTTAAACAGTATTGCCTCGCAATCAAGATGGTGGTGGGTGTTGTTATTGTTGTTGCTGTTGTCTGAGATAGTCTTTCCATATATCCCAGGATGCTCTGAGACTATCATCCTCCTATCTCAGCCTCCTGGTCCCTGGACAACACCAAGTGCTTTTTTTCTAAATATCAGAAACATCTTTCTACTCTCAAGCGAGAACTGTGATTCCTTGCTGAGACTGAGACCTTTCCTGACAGCACATGCACTCACTCACATAGAACCAAAAGATGGCTTTAGGGCCCATGACATACTTTGACTTTGATTCCTACCATGGGTCCTTCTAATTGAAAGAAGCAATCCTTCATTATATGTTGGGGAGGGCACAGATCCAAGAAGAGATGTCTGGTCTCTTGGAGCTGGAATTACAGGCAGTTGTGAGATGCCTGGTATAGGTAACAGGAACGGAACTCTAGTCCTCTGCAAGGACAGCAAGTGCTCTTAAACCTGAGGTAGTCTCTCAGAACTCTAGAAATCCGCCAGTTTATTTTGACTTCTGTATTTCCTTTCTGATTGTTAAAAAGTATAAGACTCTTCAGGTAAGGACTATGAAAAGAGGTTAGTTTGTGTTCTAAGTTTTGTCAAGATTGATGGCCTACCACTTCTCTGCCAGTGTCCTATGGGGTCTATCATCTGAGTGTAAGCATTTATTTGCCCTTAAACTGACTTGAGAAAATTAGTTCAGAGACCTTTTCATTTGTGCATTTGGAAAGCAGAGCTCAGGTTTACTTCTCCAGCACACCTCGCCTGTCCGTTGAATAATACAGGTGGCTATTCTAATCTTTACAATTAAATTGGCATGCGCATGACATGCCATCATTTGCTTTTTCGCTTTCATATCCTTCTAGTTTCCTGTGTGACATTTCTTGAAAATCACTCCAAAGTCAGACCAAGGGAGGAGCTGCCAACAAGTGACTGACAACTGGGGATGTAGGGTCAGAGCTGTCCAGAATGACTCAGAGAAGGTCCAATGGGGGCAGCCACTGGCTCCACTGAGAATCCCAGGCCTTTCCCGATTTCCTTCCCAGCCTAGAGGGAAAGGGTGATTTGAATTGCTCTAGCATGTACGTGAGTGGTGGCAGACAGGAACATAACAGATGGTGTATTGAATATAAATATATGAAAACACTCTTGTTTCTCAACGTAAGGCTGGCAGCATTCCCAAGGGAGTCGGGCCAAAACCCTATTGTCTCTGTTTCTCTCATTTTCATCCCAATGTTCAAGGCACAGAATATATCTGGATCCTTTACTGCCTCAAACTGCTGTCTCCACAGAAGCCACACCTCTGATCCCTCTGCACTCTCACAGCTCCATCTCTGCTTAGATTTTTTTTTTTTTTTTTGCTTTATACTTACTCTTTTAAATATTTCTTTAGACTTTTAAGGCTCATTCCTCTCGATTTTCATGATTCTGAATGTGTCTAGTGAAATAACTCCAAGCATTTCTGTGTTTCGTCGCCTTGCTTTCTTTTCTGCTCTCTTTCTCTCTCTTCTATTATTGAAAATACATTTTTTTCCCTCACACAATATAGCCTGACCCAGAAAGATAAATATGATTGGTGCCTTATCATCAGAGAGGCTTCTTCCAGCACCAGATGGGAGCAAATAGAGAAAAACAGCCAGACATTGCACAGAAAAAAAGACTTTGAAACGCACAACTCTAAGTGAGATGTCTCCATCAAATCCCACCCCTCAGAACTCAGTGAACCCTCATAAAGGAAGGTGGAAAGAATGTAAGAGCCAGGGAGGATGGGTGACATCAGGAGAGCAGGTCGTCTGAATCAACTGGGCAAAGCGCATGTGAACACACAGGACTGAAGCAGTAAACACGGGGCCTACATGGGTCTGTACTGGGTCCTCTGAGTATAGATTATGGCTTTCAGTTTAGTAGTTTTGTGGCACTCACTCCTGAATATGTGAAAGAGTGGGTCCCTGATTCTTGCGCATTCTCTTGGGGCTTTTTTTCTTCTGTTGGTTTGCCTTTTACACCTTCAATGTGATGGTTTTTGCTTTATCTTATTATATTTTATTTTGTTATGTTTTGTTGTTATCTCTTAGCAGATATATTGTGTGAGAAAAGAATCCACTTTTAATAAGAGGGAAAGAAAACACATTCTCTTCTCACATAATGTGTCCCGATGACCGGTTTCCCCCCTCTACTCATAGTTCCTCCGCAACTCCCCTGCCATCTAGAGCCACGTCTTTTCTATCTATCATTAGAAAAGAAACAGGCTTCTAAGGGATAATAACAAAATAAGATAAAGGTAATACACTGGAATTGGAGAAACAATTCCTATTGTTCCAAAACAAACAAAAAACAGGAGGAAAAGAGCCCAAGTAAAGGCACAAGAAACAGATACAGACACAGAAACCCACTTGTTCATACACTTAGGAACCTCATACAAACACTAAACTGGAAGCCATTAAATATATGCAATGAATTTATAGGATAAAAAGAGGGGGAAAATTAAGTATATAAATAAAATAAAAATTAGAAATGAGATTTTAAAAAAGGAAAAAAAACCCTTGACCATTATGAGACAAGAATTATCCAAAGATGCTGTTGAGATGGTTTTGGGTTGACCATCTACTGCTAGGCATGACAGAGACTCAATAAAAAAAAATTAAGCTTCCATTACCAGAATTGGATTGATTTGTTTGCCAAATTAAGTTATTGGCCAAAGGAGTCCCATGGGAACCCTCCCCCCATAAACCAGCTCCGTAACCAAGACAATAGGTTGCTCTCCACAAACTGGGGACAAGACCCACTGCTAAAGACAACACTTACACAACTAATTGAACTTGGAGAAGACAAGCTGGTTACTACATAGATCCTTCACCCCTACATGCTAGCATCTTTGGTACAGGAAGCTACTCTGCACTCTACCAAAGAGAAGCAAACCCAAACCAATACACAAACCCCTTGGTCTACAGTCATGTCCTACCCACAAGATATGCTAAGGGAATAGGGGCACAAAATTTGTGCTGGTAACCACCCAATATCTGATTTGAATTAAGGGCCACTCCACAAGATACAACCCATACATGACATTACTTGGGTGACCAAGAAGCAGAGATTAGATAGCCCTAGGCCAAAATCAAATGCTACTAAAAGAAAGGAGAAATAAAATGACTTCTAATAACATTCTGCTATATTTAAATAGCAGTGCCTTGCTCAGCTATCATAAGAAAAGCTTCCTCGGGGGCTGGAGAGACGGCTCAGTGGTTAAGAACATTAGCTGTTCTTCCAGAGGACCCAGGTTCAATTCCCAGCACTCACTTGGCAGCTCACAATTGTCTGTTACTCCAGTTCCAGGGGATCTGAAACCCTCACGAAGACATGCATGCAGACAAAAATCACCATGGCACATGAAGTAAAAATTTAAATAAATAATTTTAAAATAAAGAAAAGCTTCCTCCTGCAGTGGATGGAAACAAATACAGAGAACCCCAGTCAGAGAGTGAAAGACCTTGAAACACTCATCTGTAAACAGGATGTCTCCATCAAATCCCTCCTCTTGGGGATCAGGGAACCCTTTGGAAGAGAAGTTCCCCAGAAGAGGAAAAAAAAAAAAAGTGTATGAGCTGGAGGAGATGAAGACATTCTACATCATATGGACTCACAGAGATGCTGGCAGCATCCATAGGGCCTGCATGGGTCTGCATCAGACTGGGGGTCCTAGAGCTGAAAGCAGAAATAAATGGACGCATGCCCCATTCCTAACACAGAAGCTACCTCCAATGGATACCCACTTGTAAATGAAGAATCCTTTTTCTCTGAGAGAGTCTCACTGGGGAAACAAACCACTCTTTTCCATTATCTTATTTCTCAGTGGTTGAGCAGACTCCTCCTCTGACACCAGTTTCCTCTTTTGGAAAATCTCCTAGTTGTTTGTCTTTTAGATCTTTCTACTTAACTTTACCAGAATTGACATTTTCCATGTTGAACTCTGGGGCAAGTGAGCTGTAGGACCCAGTGGAACCAGCCTGGATCAAGAGTAAGGTAAAGATGTGTTCAAACCCCAAAAATCCCATCTTGAGACCCACAGGAGTAAGAGCTACTCCCTCCCTGTTCTGGGCCTGCATATCCTGGTGCATGTAGCCTTTAAACCCCCCACCTCTGCCACCCTTGAGGTTATCACATAGCCTGGTGGCAAGGTTTCAGGCTAAAGCTTTCTATTTTCTTATGTGGACATGTCCAGCTAGCTAGTTAGCACCTGACATTCCTCTTCATGCAAATGGAGCATTCTCAGTACCTCAGCCCCAGTCAATGATGTACACTCACCCTGAAAATGCCTAGCCACTTCCTCAAGGTTTATATAACCCTTACTTGCCCAATAAAGGAGAAGTATTTCACTAAAAATCGTCTGGGAGAAGGCTCGCCACCATCAACACACTCAAGATTCAAGATTCTGCTAGCCCACTTGCCTGGCTAAGCTTCATTCCTTCAAGTCCAGAATCTGTGCACAACGGTGCCTGGATTCCCTGAGGGAAGAATAGGACCCAGACCGGGAAAACTCAATTAGAAATTTTGACATCATTTAATATGCATTTGACATAATGACTTTGATAAAAAAACAATTATCCAAAGTAATCATCATGGACAAAGTTCAGAATGTTTTCTCTTAAATGACTTGAACACTGCTTTTTCTTTTGGATAGCTATACATTTTCTGTGAAAAGAATTATGTGGGTTCCACTAAGTCAGGTTTTGATACTCTGCAGTTAAGTTGTAGAATAAAGCTGATGTGGTGGTGCACAGACTAAAATCCCAATACTCAGGAGGAAGAACCACCTAAATTTCTGTGAGTTCAAAGCCAGCCTGATCTATGTAGCAAAGTCTAGGCCAGCCAAAGCTGCATAGTAAGACCCTATCACAAAAAAAGTAAGTAATGGGATATTAAATGATATTAGACTCCTCCAGAGAAAGAGAATAAATCTACTCTGTGTGTATATACAGATAGAGAAGGGAGAGGAGAAGGAGAGAGAGAGAAAGAGAGAGAGAGAGAGAGAGAGAGAGAGAGAGAGAGAGAGAGAGAGAGAGAGAGAGTTTAAAGAATAAGTTTACAAAGCTGTGGTGTTGTGCAATCTGGTAACCCTAGCATCTTTATAGAAGGAAACTCAGGTAGGGGTGATGTCAATTGTGCAGACCAATTAACTGAAAATTTGTCACAGTTCTCATATTGCATGGAAAAATTCTTCCTTAATCTGTGGAAGATCTTCAAACATTACTCGTGCACCTTAAACTAATTTGATGAGAACCACTTTCACTATAGGGATTAACTGCTCTTTTTAAAGGCCACTAGTTGTAAGCTTTAATAATGTCTCCAGAACATCTTCATTGCAAGATTAACCAGATGCCAAAGCCTAACCAAGCTGATGGAACAGACTCTACAATGAGAAAGAGGGCAATGAGAAAGGAAAAAATGTACTGAAAGGTAAAAAGAATAGTCATTTCTCCTAACCCTTGGGTTCTATATCCTTAGATAACAGCTGTTAACATAACATTATAAGTCATCTAGAGGTGGCTTTAAAGTAAGTGGAAAGATGAGCATGAACACTTTATATAAAGAAGTGAATATCTGTGAATTTGGACATCTACAGACCAGTCCTGACTCAAATGATGACCACGTAACCCACTGAGCTGTCCACTTAGAAACGGAAAACATTTTATGTCTTACATAAAGTTTTTACAAAGAAATTATGGAAGAAAAATATGTGGTTTATTGGCTCAATAAATATAAAAGAAGTGAGTAAATGGAATTAACCATCATTTTCAAAGATCAACACATGTAAAATATAAAAATGACTTCTCTATAGTGATAAATAATGACATACCCAATCCAACTCATGTGTGTCCATGACTTAATCTATGTAATAATGAATGTGACAGACAGATTTAAAGATTCTGTAGCAGGAAGAGAATCCTAGATGGATGTAATCACAGTGATCTTGATAAGAAGGATATATAGGTAGTCAAGAATAAGAAAATAAAAACTCGAAGTACAAACACAGACTCCATGGGTTTTCCTGGGGTGGGGGAGGAGGAAGAGTGGTTTTGTTTCATTTGTTTTGTTTTTAGTGTTTTTAGAGAAAGAGGCAGAGTGGAAAAATAACATGATAGCCCGGTGTGGTGCCATGTGCCTTTAATCCCAACACCGGTGAGGCAGAGACAAGTGGATCTCTGTGAGTTCAAGGCCAGCCTAGTCTACAGAGTCCCAGGACACCCAGAGCTGTTACACAGAGAAACTCTGGAGGGGGGGGGGAAGAGAAGGAGGGTGGGTGAGAAAGAAAAGAAAAGAAAGAAAAAAGAGGAAAGAGAACCTGATATTGGGTGGATAGAGAGGTAGGAGGATCTGGGCAGAATTGGCAGAGGAGAAAACACAACCAAATATATTGTATGGAAATTTTTAATTTAAAAAAAACCTTAAAGTATGTTGAATATGGGATTCCGTGGCTGCTAAGGACCATATAGGCAGGTAGAAGAAGGTGAAAAAGTTAAAGGAACTCTCAGCTTAAGAATTCCAAAAAACAAAGAAACAAACCAACCTGAGCCCTACCTATTCTGAAGGCAACATTCCCTTCAGAAAGAAAGAAGGAAGGAAGGAAGGAAGGAAGGAAGGAAGGAAGGAAGGAAGGACAAAAAACAAAAGAAAGAAAGAATTATAAACACCTAATTTTAGAATCTAGCAACCATGACCAGGGAAATGAATGTGGTCTGTTCTATGAACCAAGTATATGATAATTTGTTACAATAAGGTAAAACAAGTAAAATTGCTTAAAATAGTCAATTCATTTGCTCAAGGGATATCAAATACCTGCTCTGTGTTAAAAAGCTCCTCTAGATTTTGGACGCACCATAATAAAAAAAATTAGAAACACAACAAAAATTTATGCTCTGATGGGCCTGTCTTCTAATAGGGAATAGGGAAAAATCAGTAATAAGTCAAAGAAAAAGAAAGGAAGGAAAGAAGAAAATCTGGTGGTGATTTATAAAAGAAAATAACACAGAGAAGACCTTCTCAAAGAATAATGGTATAAGAAATAAACTGAGGGATAAAAGGTTAGCTCAATGGTTACAAGCAGTCACTGCTCTTGCAGAAGACCCAATCCCTTCCCAGCACCCACAAAGCTGCTCACAACTAACTGTAACTCCAGTTTCAGTGGATCTGACCTCTAACCCCATCTTCTGGCCTCCACAGGCTCCTATATGGTGCACATAAACTCATGCAGACATACACATAAAAATGATAAATAAACATTTTTTAAGGAAAAAAGTTGCAGTTTTAGATTGAGAGGATAGGAACAAGTTGACTAAACTTTGACCATGTGCCAAAAGTAAGAGGGCGGAGCCCGGGGTGCATATCAAGGAAGAGTACTAGCCAGACAAATAGCAAATACCAAGTCCAGAGGCAAGGGTTGTCTGACCTGCCCAATGGAATGAGAAGAGTAGAGTGGCGGCCATGGTGCTAGGAGGAATCTCAGAGATTAAACCAGAGATCACGCGAGGTCCATGGTTAGCAGTGAGAACTGGAACCTCACTGATTTTGGAGAGAGAAAAGCTATAATCCAACTTCTTTGTTCCACAGGCCATTTTTAGGGAGAGGGAGACATTAGATTTTGTAGGAAGACAAACAATAAGATTACCGACAAAAGCATAGGCCAAAACTGATGACACCCAGACCACAATAAAATGGTGCTGGAAAGAAATTTTTCTAATTCTTTAATAAATTAAACACATCTGCCATGACTTATTGACAAGATAGCTATGGAATGTAACAGAGATGTACAGGGTTTGGGCTCAATGACTAGGAGAATGGGGGTGCCTGTAGTTGAGACTCCAGTAGAATAGGGTGGATTGGGGGACCATGGCCAACAGCAGGCATTCTGTTTGAAATGCACACAAAGCATTCAAGCAGAAGGGATGCATAAGCAGGTAAACACACAGATTTAAACTTCAGAAGAACTGAACAAGCCAGAGGTTTAACATCACCATAAAAATGGGTGGCACTTGAAGTCAAGAATGAGCAGAAATAGAAAAAGGCATTTAGAACTCCAACAAGTCAAAGCAGAATAGACGAAGACTCAGCAAAGGAGAGTAACAGGAGAGGGAGGAAGGGCAAGAATGTGGTGCTGTGACATCCAAGAAAGTTCTTTATGAGTAGGCGCTGTGCTCACTGTAACCAATCGAACATACAAAACAAGATTGAGCATTACCCCATGGTTTTAACTATATAGTTAGCAGACACAATGACTGTTCAATAAAAACAGATACCTAACCACTACGTATTTAATGGCAAAGCATTAAAAGCGACGTTATTGCAGTTTTAAGACAAAATAAAAAATGTCTGTTTTTATTGCCTCTATTCAGAATTCTGCCAAAGGTTCTGAGTGATTAAATAAGGAAAAAAGAGAGAGAGAAAAAGAAATGGAATTGAAAAGAAAAATAAGAAATTTTCTTCAACACTTACATGATGTCAATATATAAAATACTAAATATAAGAAACATTTTAAACAGTCTAGTGACTAATGAGATTCCATAATTTCAGAAATTGGGAGGCTAAAGCAAGCGAATTAATTCCAGGTTTGAACCCAGCTTGAACTACAAAGAGAATTTCTGGCCAAAACAAAGAGGAACTAATTAACTAATTAGAAATGTAAGCCTCTGTATAAAAACTGGACACTTAAATTATACTTCCCTGTCCTGTAACACTAAGTATAATCACATTATCCCTATTACCTGCTTGTAATGAGTTATGTGCGAAATGATGACAAATGACTTGATGTGCAATGGGTGCTGATTTCTATGGTGTCACTATGCCTACAATGGCTGATTCCTACCATGCACTGTAATGTCAGTGAAGCCAAGCTGAGAAAAGCTGCATGCAACTGACCACCGAAACTGTGTGGGTCCAAACATGCCACTGCAAATCAACTCAAATACTGAATAAAATAAAAGCATGTTTAGAGAAGCTACCAAATCTGTGATATATTTTAAGTTCTAAGAACATATATAATGACAGACTAAGATCATTTTTAAAGAAAAGAACTAAGTACTCAGAAACAACATAGCCAGTGTCAATTCACTCCGATCTATGATTTCAGAAAGATTTTAATCAAAATTGTCCATAGAGAAAGGACTGGACAAAAATAGGATGGTTTTAAACAACAATGAATTGCCAGATTTGTACTGCAAACAAACAAACAAACAAATATATGAAGGGAGGATGAATGCCCTGGTATAAAAGGTTAATGGGGAATTATGGAGCAGGAAGTGTTTCAAGGTTTCAAGATTAAGATAGAGGATGGAATACGGGGATGGAGAAATAATAGCAAATACCTTTGTAAAACTCATATGGAAAGCTACTAGAAAATATGTTTGACAGATCTTGTTTTAATGTAAAAAATAAGCACGTGGAAACAAAATTGCTAATTCATTTTTAAAAAATCACTTTAACTTGTTTCCATTTTGATATGGAAGCATAGCATTTTATTAACATAGAATTAGTTTTAAAATTATTAATGCACTTAAATATGTTGTATACACTGGAGTTTTTAATAAAACTAGTTCTTTGTTTAATTACACATTTTTCTTTATGAACTTAGACAATTGTGGATATTCAAATGCAACACACATATGTAAAGATTAAAAGCTGGCATCCATACAAGAGCAAAAACACAAGATGTTCTTCTTTCTTGATCTATATTACCTCACCCAGAATGATAGCTTCTGCTCCATTCATTTACCTGCAAATTTCATTTTTCTCAATGGCTGGACATGACTTCACTGTATAAATGTATTACATTTTCATTATCTGTTGATCAGATATTTCTATTTCCTGGATGTGAGTAGAGCAGCAGTGAACACGGATAAGCAAGAATCTCTAGAATAGGATGTGGAGTCATTGGACATATACCCAGGAGTGATGTAACTGGTAGATCATATGCTAGATCTATTTTAACTTCTTTAAAAGCAGGTGACAGATAGATGATAGGTAGGTAGTCAGGTAGATAGATAGATAGATAGATAGATAGATAGATAGATAGATAGATAGATGACATATAAATTGACATACAGACATATAGATACATAGATATGTCACTATAGGACAGTAATGCCTATAGAATGCCCCTACTAGATATGGTAGGCTAACAAATAAAAAGTCCAGCCCAGGTATGAGTTACTTTTTTTGCATTGTGGGCCAATGAGACCCCACAGACTCTCCCAACATATTACAAGTTATTGCTATTGCTCTGTAGTACTTCCTAGAACTTGATAGGAAGGCCTATTGCTGAGTCATAGAACAGAATGACATCTAGCTGGCACAAACCTGGAAGCTTCATCCCTACTTATGCTGAAAACTGTAATGAAAAGCACTGTATGAGAAAGGAAACCATTCATCGTGCCCAGCTGTGAACTCCGAGAGCTACAGCAATGACTGGCCTGACAAGACAATCAACTGACACAATAGTGACATGAATATCATACAAATAACTAATCACTTTCTGAATGAATTTAAGTCTCATGGCACAGGATGAAGCCCCTGTGTCACCATTACTGAGCCAGTAACTCACACTTAGACAGGCCACAGGCCCCTAAATGAAAAGGTATTACTATCGTGCTGCTAAATGGACATAGTATTAAATAGACTGATAAGGATATAGCCTTGTGCACACAGATCAGAATCTCTCTCACCCCTCACCTGGGAAGGTTCTATTCACATTAGATGGTACAGAGACACACAACTGTAGAAGGAAATGGAAGAAGATTCCAGAAGATGAAAGATCTCCAGTGCTAGTAGATCGGGAGAGTCAACATAGTAAAAATGTCCATCTTACCAAAAAGCAATCTACAGTTTCAGTGTAACCCCTATCAAAATACCCTTGAAAGATCAATTCTCAACTTCACTTGGAAAAACAAAAAGCCCAAAATAACTAAAACAATCATGTACAACAAGAGATCTTCCAGAGGAATCTCCATCACAGAACTCAAGCGCTACAGTAGAGCAACAGTAATAAAAACAGCATGGTACTGGCATAGAAATAGGCTGGTTGACAATCAAAGACCCAGAAATAAATCCACATACCAATGGACACTTGATTTTTGACAAATAAACAAAATTCATATAATGGAAGAAAGATAGCATCTTCAACAAATGGTGCTGGTTTAACTGGATGTCTCCATGTGGAAAAATGCAAATAGACCCTTATTTATCACCCTGCACAAAACTAATGTCCAAATGGATTAAAGACTTCAACATAAGCCCAGACGCAGGAAATCTGTTAGAAGAAAAAGTAGGGAAGAGACTTGTACTCATTGACACAAGAGACAACTTTCCAAACAGAACACCAATAGCTTAAGCTCTAAGATCAACAGTTAATAAATGGGACCTCATGGAACTGAAAAGCTTCTGTAAGGCAAAGGACACTGTCAAAAGAACTAAACGACAACCTACAGACTGGGAAAAGATCTTCACCAACCCTATATCCAACAAAGGGCTAATATCCACAATATATAAAGAACTCAAGAAATTAAACATCAACAAACTAAATTATGCAACTAAAAACTGGGGCACAAAGGTAAACAGAATTCTCAACAGAGAATATCATATGGCTGAGAAACACTTAAATAAATGCTCAATGTCCTTAGTCATCAGAGAAATGCAAATCAAAAGGACTCTGAGATTCCATCTTACACCCATCAGAATGGCTAAGATCAAAAGTTCAAGTGACACCACATGCTGGTGAGGATGTGGAGAGAGAGGAACACTGCTTCATTGCTGATGGGAATGCAAACTAGTACAGCCACTTTGGAAATCTATCTGGCGCTATCTCCAAAAACTGGAAATAAGGCTTCCTAAAGACCCATCTATTCCACTCCTTGGAATATACCCAGATGTTCCAGCATACAACAAGAACATTTGCTCAACAAGGTTCATAGCAGCCTTATTCATAATAGCCAGATCATGGAAACAGCCTAAGTGTCCATCAGTAGAAGAATGGATAAAGAAACTGTGGTACATTTACACTATGGAATACTAATCAGCTATTAAAAACAAGGAATTATCCAAATTTCTGGACAAATGGATTGAACTAAAAATTATCATAATAAGTGAGTTCACCCAGAAGCAGAAAGAGTCAAATGGTATATACTTACTTATATCTGCATACTAGCCCAAGGGGCATGTCCCATGAAAGTCTTCACTTAGCAGGAAAGTGGGTCAGAAGGGAGGGCATCCTATTGGGACTTTAGGTGAGAGAAGCATGGGAGAATGGGGAAATAGAAGGATCCAGAGGGTCCTAGAAACCTACAAGAAGAACATTATGATGGGCAAATCTGGGTCAGGGGTCCTGCTCAGACTATGGCACCAGCCAACGGCAATACACGCAGTAAACTTTGAACCCCTACCCAGATCTACCCAATAGATAGGACAGTCTCCACTGTTGAGTGGAGAGTGGGAACTGACTTTCACATGAACTCTGGTGCCCCATATTTGACCACATCCCCTGGATGGGGAGGCCTGGTGGCACTCAAAGGAAAGATAGCAGGCTACCAAGAAGAGACTTGATACCCTGTGAGCATATACAGGGTGAGGAGGTCCCCTCAGTCACAGACATAGGCGAGGGGAGTAGTGGGAAAGCAGGAGGGAGGGAGGAATGGGAGGATACAAGGGATGGGCTAACAATTGAGATGTAATATGAATAAATTAATAAAATATTTTAAAAAGAAAAGAAAAAAATCACTAATGAGAAATTTTTCAATTTAAATTTATGAATTAAGAAGTGAGCATTTATATATGTACATGTTATACTCACGAGTTATAATGATCTTTATGACTAAAAATGCTATTCTATTTTATGTAAAAACTGAACATGATAAAAATGGTGATTCCTGGAATTGTTTTTACCCTATATAATCTGCTTAAAAATAAAATAATGAAAGCATTTTTGCAAGAAAAACAATGACCATGGCAGTGGCTGAAATTGACCTTGATGTGGAATTTCCTTGATCAGGCTCATGAAGTATCTTATCCACTGAACATCAATAAACTGAGAGTTAAAAACCCAGTTTTAATAGTAGCTACCATGTAGTGAGCAGTATCTGAGCAAGACACCATGATCTCTCAGCCAAACCCCATTCTAAGACTTTGTTTGATTGTGAGAAAGACAGACTCTACCCAACCAGTACATCTACTTCCTTACAGATATAGTAAAAGTAATTTAAGAGAGATTGCTTCAGCATAGTAGATGTTTCAGGATATATGTTTTGAAATTTTTCCACAGATTGTAACATTCCTGCAATAGAAATGTGATCAAATGATTCTATCCGCCGCATTTGCCAAAAATAAAATGATACATAAAAAGTCCTCGGCAAAACCATCCTCTTAATATATCTTTATAGTGATGTCTACAGGGAAAAGCCACTCCATTTAGTTAACATGCTACTTATAATTAGCATGGCAATTCTTTTATAACTAAAAATAGAATTAGAACAATCATTTTAACAGTGTGTGTTTTTCTCAGCTTTGATATTTTATTCAGATGTCAGCAAAATAACAGAGTGCATGTTTTCCTTTAAAATATTCTTGATGAGACCTCGATGCACTATCATGCATCTCGACATCCATTCCGAAGCCGTTTTCAATCAATCAGACTGAAGCATCAGCCCTTTGTTTCTCAATGTCTTCCTCCCTAGGGTCACGAAACACTAAGGAACGTCATGTATAATTGTCATTTTATCCTTGTCTATGCCCAGACATGATCAGCAAATTTCTCATATGTAAGAAATTACGCACAATTAGCAAATCTCATATTTTCGATTTCTGCCTTCAGAGGAGGCAGCCCACTGCCGTGCTTGGGGTCTACTCAGGTCTTCCCAAGGTAAGAATTAATCATCCCAAGGTATGAAAGCTGCTCCACTAGATTGTTTCGGCTTTATATACAAAAGAAGCAGGGGGAAATTGCAAGCAAATGGAGAGGTTTGATAAAATATCACAAAGACTTCTTCTATTTATCTTTCTCCCAGGCATTTGTCTTTTGAGTAATGCTTTCTGGCCAGGTGAGTTGTACATCTTTCCTAATAAACTCAGAAGCCATGTGCTGTGTGATGAGAGTGCAGATTTTGGAAGTAGGCCAGTCTGGAAAGCATGTAGCTTCAATGTAGCACACTGCTAGCCAGCACAGCATTGCCAATGATCCTAATGAAGTCATTTGGATATTTACTCAAGACCTCCCAGTATTGATATAGAGACAGGATGGGCTGAGCATAATTTAACTTCTATCTGCCCTCTTATATTTACCATCATGTTTCTTGTGGGTAAAAACTTTTCTCTAGCTAATTTCTCAATGGGAAATTTTTAAGATAAGGGTAGGCTCAGCAGATGTTCCCTTGGCAAAGGTTTAGATATGATCTCTGTCTTATTTCAGTTACATTATGTACACGTGGTGATTTCACTTTCCAAATTCGGGGTTGAGGGGCTATGTCGATGGTTCTCAATCTTCCTAATGCTGCAACCCTTTAATACGGCTCCTCATGTTGTGATGATGCCCCCAAGCATAGAATTATTCCATTGCTACTTCATAAGTATAATTGTGCTACTGTTATGAATCTGAATGTAAGTATATAATATGCAAAATATCTGCTATACAACTCCCAAAGGGATCGTGGCCTGCAGCTTTGGCACCTCTGGGCTAGCTCAACTTATGTTGCTCTCACCAGGAATGAGGGAAAGGAAATGGCTGATTAATCCAAGGACTCAGATGTGTGTAATGATTACTGAACGAGAAGGTACTTGGAACTACTAAAGCATTTTCTATGCCATGTTTTTCAAGTTTCTTTGTATAACTCTGAGTTATCAGAGGGAAACCACTAGCAGAGCTATTTCAATCCTTTGGGGACTAAGGTTTGGGGAATTCACCAAGCTCCCTAGGTGTCAGTTTTATGTAAGGATTTCCAGATCCTAGAGAGAGTTATGGTACCAAATGCTTTCTCTTCTAATGCGGTATCTATTATAAAGAAAAGGTGATCTACAAGTAGAACAATATGATAGGCAGATTTGGGCCCAGGGGTCCCGCTCAAACTAAGGCACCAGCCAAGGACAATACAGGAGGTAAACTTTAAACCCCTTCCCAGATCTAGCCAATGGTCAGAATATTCTCCACAGTTGAGTGGAGAGTGTGATACGACTTTCTCACATACTCTGGTGCCTCACATTTGACCATGTCCCCTGGAGGGGGAGACCTGGTGGCACTCAGAGGAAGGACAGCAAGTAGCCAAGAAGAGACTTGATACCCTATGAGAATATATAGGGGGACGTAATCCCCCTCAGGAACAGTCATAGGGGAGGGGAATAATGGGAAAATGTGGGGGGGGGAGGAATGGGAGGATACAAGGGATGGGATAAACATTGAGATGTAACAAGAATAAATTAATAAAAAAAAAATAAAAAAAAAAAAAAAAACAAAGTAAAAAAAAAAAAAAAAAAAAAAAAAAAAATGCTTCAAACATAAAAAAAAAAAAAAAAAAAAAAAGAAAAGGTGAGTGCTTTCTGCACTGCATAACTTTATCAGAATGCATCTGAAGTGCAGCTCAGCAAGTCCTTAAGCTCCACAAAGCATCCAAAGTTATTGTATTCTAGGACTCCAAGTAGCTGGCTACCAAGAAATATATCAATCATCATTGCAATTTTGCTACTTGCAGCTGCAGTTAGCATTACTGTAGAACTCACAGGAAATGCCTTTATTATTCTATAGACTATAATACATACATTGTATGAGATTATCCTATGCATTCATACAAGCACAGCTACGTTCTGGGAGGAAATCAATGGCAGTGGCAACCTCTTGCATTGTTTTAGGAGTCTCTTTGGTACTCATGATCAACAACTTGAAGAGAGGTTTCCCATGCCTGGCACTGAAATTTTGGTTAAACAGTCTATGGCTCTTGGGAAAACCATTATCACCCCATTTATCATAACTCCATTTAAAATATATGTGTGTATATATGTGTGTTATACAATACATATGATTCCAAGTATACTTATGAAATAATATATTTCTCCACAGATTTTTCCAACATCTTTAAACACTGTTGCCGAGGACACTACACACTTCAGATTTCCAAGACTTGAGCTGTGACTGAGTCCCCCCTGAGGATTAGCACTCATAGTACCTGAAGGGACTTTGCAAGCTGCCAAGAAAGAAAAACTGCTCTACATCTACAAACATAAAAAATGACCAGCCCCCCTGCCACAGACAGATTCTGCCTAAAAGCAGGCAAGCTGAGATGTAGGCAGAGTCGACGGCCGAACTCTGCCAAGACAGGGTAAGCAAGTCCTCAATAGTGCCTGCCTACCAAATATGTCTGGCAGAGATAATGGGCTAGAAGGCTGAAGATGATGCTCCAACATTACAGAGAGTGTTAGGTGACTATTCTGGCAGTAAACTGTCTCAGTCATTTTTTTTTTCATTTTGTAAGCTGCTAATCTGCACTTCCAGTTCACTCAGCCATTGAATTTTAATTCCTTCTCAAGTCTCTGATGGGGTTGAAGGCCTGATAGTTTAGTTTTACAATCAAGTTTAGTTGGTTAGGGGATAAGATCACTTTAGATCAAGATAGATGATTTAAGTTAATGGGGATGAGACGTGCTAGATACTGACTTTCACTCAGAAATTTGGGCCAAACAAAGTAGGGAGCATAGTTGTTTTGGGCTTGACAAATGCAAACAGCCAAATCACTATGAATGTATCATTCATATAACTCATGATTGTCTTGTGATTCTTCCTGCTGTGTGCAGTTTGTCTTATTCATGTGTAGTAATATAAATGTATATGTTAAAAAAGAAACCATAAAAATATTTTAAATGACCAGCCCAGCAAGATGTCTCCAATGGTGAACTAGTGACACTTTTATCTTGAAGAAACCAATAGCTGTCTAAAAGGACATGAGTCTTACTCAGCAGGAAGAAATTTGTGGCTGATAGTGTAAACCTATATAACCACTCACAACTGGAGAAGTCATAGATCCTAGAGGAGAAACCTACAAGTACCATTTTCTTTCTTTTTCTAAGATTTATTTATTTGTGTCTTTGTGGTCATGAGCACTATATTTGCATGTATGACTGCATGACAGAAGAGAACATCAGACAGAGATGAGCATCAGATCTCAGTATAGATGGTTGTGAGCCATCATGTAGTTGCTGGGATTTGAGCTCAGGACCTCTGCATGAGCAGCCAGTGCTCCTAACTTCTGAGCCATCTCTGCAGCCTGACAAGTACCATTTTCCCCAATCCAGTATAATATCTGACTGGATTCTAGGTACTTATCATTGTATCCACGAATCATTGTATTTCCCACACCTCATCAAATCTTCTTTTTGCAACATCTGGAGACCATCCCAGAGATCTACAACCACAGAAGATAAATGACCATGAGGGGGTATGTACAATGCAACCCCTATACCTAAGGCTCTGGGAAAATCATGGTGAAGGAAATATGACTGGAAAATCTAGAGGAACAGAGCATTTGCTGCTCGATGGCATCTTCTAGACATGGCAAGAAAGCTGAATCCATAAAACTTCAACGATACAGTTGGATAAAAAGGAACTGCATAACGACAACACCAGATGACCTGCTAATGAAGATGAGCAAAGGTTCACAAGGACCCACTTCTAGACAAAGACCTGTGAGAAGGAAAAACAAGCTTCCTGACAGTTTTTCCAATATCAACTTCTCAACCCTATATACACGGACATGAGCAACATGAACTGTACTCAGTAGGATAATAATTAAAAAAGAACATTTCATGAGTTTGCAGTGTTGGTGGATGCACACTGGATGAACTGAATGGGGTAGAAGAAGTGGAAATGATGTATATACAGGACTTAAGTGAATTTTTTTTTAAGTTTAAATTTTTAAAAAGTGACCTTTGGTTGTGAGCCTAGCCTTTAACAGCTGAGCCATCTCTCCAGCCCTAAAAAGTGACATTTTTAAAGGAGAAAAAAAATCAAAAATAAGTCAACTGGGGCAAGCCAGAGAGCTCAGTAGATTAAAGTACTTGCCTTGCAGGTCTTATAGCCTTGAGTTAAATATAGTGGTACCAGGCATTTCTGCTGAGAGATGGGAAACAGAGACTGGAATTACCAGGAAGTTCATGGACCAGCCAGGCTGGAGTATGCAATGCATCAGAAATAAGAGAGACCCTGCCTCAACAAAAAGGAAGGAAGGTAGGAAGAGACTACCAAAACTCGTCCACCTAACTCTGCACATATTCAGGCACCCACCCACAACCACATACACACACACACATACACACACACACACACACACACACACACACACACACACACACACACACACACACATACAGAGAGAGAGACAGAGACAGAGAGACAGAGAGAAAAAGACTGATAACCATTCAGTTTTTTAATTCAGTTAAGTCTATCTTCAGATTTCAAATTTCCCTATATTTATGGCACTAACTTCACTAACAAAGTAAGTTCATCAGAACACAGTAGAGAATGCTGGATTTTTCCCTGAGGAGGTTCAGTGCAACGTGGTGACATTCATTCTTCTTGATTTTTGCACTCTCCGTCCAAAAGACAAAAGTGTTTTCTAAATCTATACACACTGTGGCCAATCACACTGCATCTCTTTGTTTACATTGCTCAAAATCAATTGAATAAAATAAAACACCACGGTTTTCAAAAGGAGCTTTTCTCCACATCGTCTATGCATTTGGCTGACAGAAGAGAATTTCCTGACTGGTAAAACTGGGCTGGGCACAAACTCAAGTTAGGAAAAGCACTACTATTCAGTCTTCCGCTCACACATGCTCTACCATCTTCCTTCTTATTTAAGCATCACTGATAACAATCAACTTGTCAGCTCTATATGGTAGGTGAAAATGGAAACATAAAAATCAAGTCGGGGGCTGCTTTTATATCTGAGGCTTAAATGGAATCTATTATCATTTCATATAACCTATTAAGTGCGAATGATATCTCAGAGTGCCAAGGTCTCTCATGGGTTTTCACAAGCCTTTTTCCCCACTCACTTTTATATCATCCCTCATTTTAATCAGTGGGGACATTAAAATACTAAAAATTACACTCATGTTCTGAGAAGCAAGCTCTGTGGATTTTTAAAATTATTATTTCCAAACAAATACTGCATACATGTCAGCAGGCATCAGCACTCATGATAAGGTACAAAGGAAATTAAACCTTTACTATAAAGTGTATATTCTAACATAACAGTTTAATTTTACTTATTTAAGATGCATCTTAAATTCAAAGTTAAACTCTTTCTCAGTGGGTAACGATGTCAGTTGCCAAGTCTGGCCAGAGTTTTATCCCTGAGCTCCATGTGGTGGAAGGAAGTATCCAAGAGAAACAATTCCCCCAGGTCATCCTCTGAATTTCACATGTGCATGCTGGCACCCAACACACAAACACACACACAAAGCTTTCTCAAATGTGTGTATAAAGTAATATTCTCTAGCTAGCTTTTTAAATTAAATTTTAACATACAAAAGTATGTCTAAATAAGACCCAGTAGCATCATATTAGAAGATCCAAATACTACTAAGAAATACAGACATCGCAACTTCAACATTGTTGACATATGGGGCCAGTTAAATCTTTGTGGAGATATCCTCTCATTATAAAACATTCTGGAGCATACCTGGATCAATTTTGACCAGTTAGTGTTTCAGGATGTAGCAATTCAGTTGTAGCAAGCTAAAATGTGCCCAGATATTGACAGCTGTTCTCTTGGTGTGATGTTATATCTATTTGGAAGTCCCTGGTACAATACAAACTGCAGAGTCCTTGGGTGCTGACCATTAATTAAAGGACACATCCTTGGGGTGCCACTACTGCAAGGTATAGACTTCCAGGATGTGGGGGTGCTCTTCGAGTCTTTGTGAGAAACTCCCATCTCCTCTCTCTTTCCTTCCTCACTCCATGAAGTGATGTCAGCATATGCTTTCCACATGATAATATCCCTTGCCAGACCTACTGGAACCCTCAAAACCATGAGCCAAAATAAGCCCTTTTTCTTTAAAAGTGAGTTGATTCAAGTTTCTCACAGTTGTCACAGATAGCTGATTAATATGCTCCTGTGTTTGGCACCTTATTAAATATAAAGACATATTATATAGACATAAATATATAGACATGACTAAGATCTAGCTCTTATCCATGAAGGGTCACTGGACTTAGCAGCATTGCCTTGTCTGATCATCATGAGCATTCACCATGCACCCTTTTCTGCCTCTTTGGGGTGCTATCCTATCCAAGCTATTTTCATTTTTAGTGGCGTGTTAAACCAACTGAGAGGGTTATTATTAAATGCTATTCTTTATATTTCTGGGGGTGGGAGAGAGATCTAGCTCTTAAAATGCAAATGAAGCTGGATTTGGTGGCATATGCCTTTAATCCTAGTCCTCAAGAGACAGAGGCAGGCAGATTTCTATTCATTTGAAGCCAGCATAGTCTGTACATAGTGAGTTCCAGGATAGCCAGGGCTATGTAAAGAGACTCTGGGGGCAAAAAGTGGAGACATAGAAATAGAATATACACTGATTTATTAAATGTAATATAGGTTCATATGAACCATTCAGTGTGTCTCATTTGAAAGATTCATTCAAAAGAAAACCCTGTGTGGTGAGTCTCTTACGTTTCTCAGAGCATAGGAGATGATTGCTCTTCAGACTTTAGCTGTGGCAAACATCCAGCCCACTGATTGTCTAATAGTGGAACCCAATTGAATTTTTCTCGTTCCAGTTTAATAGAACTCTTCCACTTGATTGATTCATGAGTCAATCTCGCCTCTCTGTAAATAACCTCTACCCACCCACCCCATAAGAATGGTCAAGTGTATGTCAGATGGAGCAAACTAAACACATTCTGCTTGTGGTGAAATTTTCAATGAGCTGTACAAGTCCATGTAACTCTAAACTACATGAAGGTTCTTCCAAGCCACAGACCTTTCTTTGAAACATATGACAAAATAATTTCAATTTTTCCCTTGAAAAAATGCTTTGTAAATAGGAAGACACAAGTTTAATTCATTTGTTTTGTATCTAAAAGCATCTAAATCATCGGGTGTGGTGGAACATACTGGTAATGCCAGAACTGGTAGGTAGTGACAGTGGGACCACAAGTTCTGGGACAGCCTGTTCTATAATGAAGCTCTATGTCAAAAAGCCAAATAATAATGGGTCAGTAAAACGGCTTGGTGGGGTTTGCTGAGAATTCTGATGACTTGAATTTGATCCCAGGAAACCACATGCTGGAGCAAGAGACATGACTATCACAGGTTTCCTTTGACCTCCACACATGCATTTTGACACGTGTGTGTCCCATACACATTGTAACACATACCACATAAAAATTTTAAAATCAAAAAATAAAAACCTCCAAGAGTGCATTCATACCTTATTGGTTGAAACGGTGCAACGTTGTGATCTAAATGGAGGGGGGAACTGACAGACCAAAGGCAGGATTGCATGAGTCCAGCTTGGTGAATTAAGGACACTGTTGTAACTTCCGGGCGTGGACCAGGGGCCACAGAATTAGGAACTATCCTGGGCACCTCACCCAAGTGTGCCCCAACAGAATCCAACCAGAACCTGGAAGAATCCAGAGACTGGGCACCACTGAAGACTTCCACCGGATGATATTCTATGAGCCTGCTCTGTTGGTAGGGGTGAGCGGTGGCCATCTAGGGGTACTGCAGAGTGTGTTCCATGGTGTGGAACAAAGATATGGACCTCTTTTTTCCCCCAAGGGTCAATTTCAACTTTATTTTTTTAATATTTTATTAATTTATTCATATTACATCTCAATGGTTATCCCATCCCTTGTATCTTCCCATTCCTCCCTCCCTCCCATTTTCCCCTTACTCCCCTTGCCTATGACTGTGACTGAGGGGGACTTCCTCCCCCTGTATATGCTCATAGGGTATCAAGTCTCTTCTTGGTAACCTGCTATCCTTCCTCTGAGTGTCACCAGGTCTCCCCATCCAGGGGACGTGGTCAAATATGAGGGATCAGAGTTTGTGTGAAAGTCAGATCCTACTCTCCACTCAACTGTGAAGAATGTCCTGTCCATTAGGTAGATCTGGATAGACGTTTGAAGTTTACTGCATGTATTGTCCTCGACTGGTGCCATAGTTTGAGCAGGACCACTGGGCCCAGATCTGTCGGTCATAATGTTCTTCTTGTAGGTTTCTAGGACCCTCTGGATCCTTCTACTTTGCCATTCTCCCATGCTTCTCTCATCTAGAGTCCCAATAGGATGTCCTCCCCTCTGTCCCAGTTTCCTGTTAAGTGAAGACTTTCATGGGACATGCCCCTTGGGCCAGTGTCCAGATATAAGTGAATATATACCATTTGACTCTTTCTGTTTCTGGGTGAACTCCTTATTATGATCATTTCTAGTTCAATTCTTTTATCCACAAAATTTGGGAATTTCTTGTTTTTAATAGCTGAGTAGTATTCCATAGTGTAAATGTACCCCAGTTTCTTTATCCATTCTTCTACTGAGGGACACTTGGGCTGTTTCCATGACCTGGCTATTATGAATAAGGCTGCTATGAACATGGTTGAGCAAATGTTCATGTTGTGTGCTGGAGCATCTTCTGGGTATGTTCCAAGGAGTGGAATAGCTGGGTCTTGAGGAAGCCCTCAGTTTTCTGAGATAGCACCAGATAGATTTCCAAAGTGGTTGTACTAGTTTGCATTCCCACCAACAATGAAGGAGTGTTCCTCTTTCTCCACATCCTCACCAGCATGTGGTGTCACTTGAGTTTTTGATCTTAGCCATTCTGATGGGTGTAAGATGGAATCTCAGAGTTGTTTTGATTTGCATTTCCCTGATGACTAAGGAGGTTGAGCATTTCTTTAACTGTTTCTCAGCCATTTGATATTCCTCTGTGGAGAATTCTCAATTGGATTATCTGGTGTGGTAGTGTTTAATTTCTTGAGTTCTTTACATATTTTGGATTTTAGACCTTTGTCAGATGTAGGGTTGGTGAAGATCTTTTCCCAGTCTGTAAGCTGTCACTTTGTTCTCTTAACAGTGTCTCTGCCTTACAGAAGCTTCTCAGCCTCATGAGGTCCCATTTATTAATTGTTGACATTAAGGCCTGGGCCGTTGGTGTTCTGTTCAGGAAGTTGTCTCCTGTGCCAGTATGTTCCAGGCTCTTCTCCACTTTTTCTTCTAACTGACTTAGTGTCTCTGTTTTTGTGTTGAGGTCTTTGATCCACCTGGATTTGAGTTTTGTGCAAGGACCTCTTTTTTTAATTTTTCAGATTACATCTCAATTGTTATCCCCTCACTAGTATCTTCCCCTTCCCCTCCCCTCCCTCCCTCTTTTTTGGTTTTTCGAGACAAGCTTTCTCGGTGTGCCCTTGGATGTCCTGGACTAACTTTTTAGACTAGGCTGACCTCGAACTCACAGCGATCCGCCTGCCTCTGCCTCCCAAGTACTGGGATTAAAGGCATGAGCCACCATGCCCAGCTCCTCTCCCTCCCTCTTTCACCCTATTCCCCTCCTCCTAGGTCTGTGACAGAAGTGGACCTCCTCCCCCACCATATGATCACAGCCTATGAGGTCTCATCCTGGCAGCCTGCTTATTCTTCCTCTGATTGTCCCCAGGCCTCCCCACCAAGGTGGAAAGAAAACTGGTACAGAGGAAGACAAGCCTACATCAACGTGAAACAACAGTTGAAGAGAGGAGAGCCGCAAACAAATGGAAGGACCACCAGGAAGAGTGAAAGAAACCGTCACAGGTTGCAAGCACCAAAGAAGCGTTTGCCTTTTCTTCGAGGAAGAAAACGACGAATTAGAACAAAGAGCTTCTGGCAAAGGAATGGGAGGGACCCCAGAAGAGAAGTTCACTTTGGGATCTAGTTTAGACTTCTTATAGAACTCTGACGTTTCAGTCTCCCTCTCCTCTCTAAATGGCCCGCCCCTCACAAGGCAGTCTACAACAAGTAATGGTTGCACAGTCCACTAGAGGGGAAATTATCCCAGGAGCAAGAAGCAAACTATCTGGACTAGAGAGACGCCGCAGAGGTTAAGAGCACTGGCTGTTCTACTAGAGGTCCTGAGTTCAAGTCCAACCATCTATAATGGGATCTGATGTCTGTGGTCTTCTGTCATATCCATATGTGAATAGAGTACTCACAAAACATAAATAAACACATCTTAAATAATAATAAAATCTTAGAAGGAGAGACGAATGAGGAGGAGGAGGAGGAAGATGAAGAAGAAGGAGAAACCTTTCTTAAAGAGGCCAGTTCCCGATAAGCCAAATTTCCTCAGGCCTTCCTTCAAAACATCCAATGCTTTTCTAGCTCAGGCTAACTTTTCATCTCCTACTAAACCTCTGGGAGAGGAGGGACCTTGCAATGACTGCTGAGCCTCCCCTCTCCTTCCACCAGGAAAACATTGCTAGGCTATATCTCCTGGGAGTTTGCCCAGGTGATGGGAACACACACACACACACACACACACACACACACACACACACACACACAGGAATAAAATAGATGTGCACAATCAATCTGAAGTTTAGTTGCTTCTTCATTGTAAAAAAAAAAAAAAAGAAGAAGAAGGCATAATCTCTTTCTTATTTTAGTTGCAAGTGTTAATAAGAGGACATAAGAAGGCCTAATTTTTACTTTAGTCTGTTTTAGCTCAATCATGTTATCTGTAATCACATCTCACTTTTATTCCCAAGCAGCCTGGAACTCACTATGTAACCAAGCCAGTGTTGTGTGACAAGACCTTTCCTGGGGAGATGAACACAAACATATACTCACCCATGAGAGACCAAAGTACCAATATCACTGAAGTCCAGCTTGGCGAGCCAGTGAATTTTATTAGCGTTACTTTCAGGAATATGCATGAGGGGTTACTTGTAGGAGCAGATATGGCTCAAAGACAGCTACATCACCAAAGCCTACCCCAGCATTAGTGCCAACTCACAAAAAGTTGGGAACCTGGAACAGCCTGCACACATTCAACAGGTTGGACAGTGTCCTTACCAAGTGACTCGGTTGGTCTAAATCCATTCCACGCAGCCTGGTTGGTTTCTGTTTGTTGCAGTTTAAGGTTGTTTTTTTAATGGCCACTGTGCTGTGTGGCATGTACATACATGGATACATACACACTTAATAAATAAATGTTTTTAATTAAATTAAAACACATAAAGGTAAAGTTGAATCTATAGGATGATTTACTATTATGTCACATAGGATGTATGTATGTATCCATATGTATGTGCACACTAGCATCTACTAATTCAGTATTGGTAGTAACAAAATGAAGCACAAATATTGCCGACAAAAAGCAGCTTATATGTAAGAACATACCTTATTTTACAATTTCTCATAAACTAATAAATGCATATGAACTTGATAAGATGCACACAATTTATTCTATAGAAAAATATCCTCCAAAATATTTTAAGTCATTTTTAAATTAATTATGCCACAATGAAAATCAAGGTTGTTTTAGATATTCCCGAGTAAGTTTTATTAACTATTTCATTGTCTTGTTTGACACTTAACACTTGAAATGTATTAATTTCTAAGAAAATACCACCTAAAAATGTATTAAGGCTGCTAATAAACTATCACCTAAAAATCATGTTTTCCTGATCATCTGAGAGAACTTTTCCAAGGAAGTCTGCAGTTAGAGTCTTTAACAGAGATGGTGGCTTTTAAGCACCCACCAGAACACTGTATGGCCACTGAATTGTGCTTTGAAAAGCAGTGATTTGTAGCTATAGATTCCTTATCAGATTTAGCTTGCTGCAGAAGAAAGACCTTTTATTTTATGTGAAAAATGACTTCTGATTTGATTCAGTGGCTAGTTTTAACTTGGGCTTTCCAGTTTTCATTTTCTTTCTCTCTTCTACCATCATACCAAAAAGTATCCCAAAACTGAAAACTGTGTGTGCTTGCTGTCCAAAAAGCACAAGATATGACAGTAGAAACCAACACCCATTGCTACAATGATAACCTTTACAAGACTAGGCCTGTTAACGCTCATCTTGGATAGGGGAGGGGCCGTTCATCTAAGAGATTGTTGGCAATTAAAAACGTTGCTGGGGAATAGGTAACATTCTTTAGTGATGTAGCCGCTGATAAGTCTCCCATGCCCCCAGGAAATAGCCTCTTGCCTGTAGTCATGCTGGCAAGTACTGTTTCATTGCAATGCCCATGACTGTGTCCCACTACTGGTCTTTGTGAAAGTTGGGGAAAGAAGTCAGATCCAGACGTGGTAGCTCGCCCTTGGGAGGCAGAATCAGGCAGATCTCTGTGAGTTCCAGGACAGCCAGAGCTGTTATACAGAGAAACCCTGTCTTGAAAACCAAGAGGAGGAAGAAGAGATTCTCACCTCTCAGCTGGGTGGTGGTGGATCACGCCTTTCCTCTCAGCAATTAGGAGGCAGAGGCAGAGGCAGGTGTCTCCCTGAGTTTAAGGTTTACAGAGTGAGCTCCAGACCAGCTGGAGCTACACAGAGAAACCTTGACTTTCAAAAAAAAACTACAGAGAGAGAGAAAAAGAGAGGGGGGGAGAGAAATAGACAGAGAAGGAGAGGTAGGGTGGAGGAGGGGAGGAAAGAGGGGCGTAAGGAGAAAGGAAGTTAGAGGGACTTGGAAAGGAAAGGGGTTTATCAAAGGAAGGAGAGAAGATGAGGGGTAGTAACAGGTGACCAATGATTTAGTGGTTGTTAAAATTGATTGAATACATGTGTTAGACTGTCAGATTTTAAAAGTAAAAGGTCTGGGAGGCAGAGGCAGTTATATCTCTGTGAGTTCGAGGCCAGTCTGGTCTACAAAGTGAGTCTAAGACAGCAAAGAATACAGAGACAGATCCTATCTCGAAAAACAAAATTAAGCAAAAAAAGTAAAAAGACAGAAAGCATAAGAATTAACTATCATGGGCCTGGAGAGGTGGCTCAAATGTTAAGAGACTGCTCTTCCAGAGGTCCTGAGTTCAAATCCCAGCAACGTCATGGTGGCTTGCAACCATCTATAATGTGATATGATGCCCTCTTCTGGCCTGCAGAGCATTGTACGCATAATAAATAAATAAATAATTTTAAAAGAATTACCAACCAACATAAAAATAAATATTCAGGATACTTATTTTATAATTTAAGAAATGCTGGCAAAAATGGTTAACGGTTTTTAGATGAGTCTCATTGTGTAGCCCTGGGTGGCCCAAGCTCACTATTAGACCAAGCTACTATGAACTAACAAAGCTCTACTTTCCTCTGCCTCCTAAGAGCGGAGGCTGAAGCACGTACCATTATGCCTCGACAAAAGTGCATAACTCAGAAAAGTCCAAAAGCTGGTGTATATAAGTATTCACCAATCTATAGCACAAACTTTAATCACTCACCATATTCTTGTGACTAAATTCTGTCTGTTGCTGTTGTTTCTAATGTATCTTTTCTTTGCTTTGTTTTTTGAGCCAATGTCTCACTCTGTATCCCAGGCTGGTCTCAAACCTACAACGATCCATTGCCATCAGCCTTCCGTATGCTGGGATTATAGGTATGTATTATTATGCCCAGCTACAACTAAGTGTCAAGTGAAAGAAATGAGCTTTTCATTTTGAACACAGAAAACATTATTAATACAGAAAAATATGAAGCTCTATTATGAGAAACCAATATGGCATATATATGTGTGTGTGTGTGTGTGTGTGTGTGTGTGTTGTTGTTGTTGTTGTTGTTGTTGATGATGCTGTGTTAGATCTTATGATCTGATTTTTTTAAATAGGCATTCTAATATAACACACTACACTGAATGTTTTTCCCCCAAAAGCTTCTCTGTTCCTGTGACATTTTATTTTCCAAAACACTAGAAAATTCACGCATCAAAACTGAGTTTATCGAGGTTACAAAACGAGGCAGTGGAAGAAGGAGAGTGTAATTGAGAACACAGACTTGATGGTCGTTTCTGTTCTCTTCCTAAAATACAGCGTCTCTTTATGGTGAGAGCAAGTGCGCTTCCCAGCTTTCTCCCAGCGAGCTTTTCGAGAATAAAATCCTCAGGGATCAGGGCTTCACTTTGCTTTTCTCTGTATCTGCACAGGGGAGAAAAACATCACCGATTCTATTAAAAATGAAAAGATGGGAAAGAAAATTGGAATCAAATGAAAATGAAGACTTCCGAGCAGGGCACCCGAAGTTTAGTTTTAAATTCACAGAGACTGCTAAGCATCTCTCTGATCATCACTATGAGATGCTCTTTTTTTTTTTTTCTAGCTGTAACAATTGAACTGCACATGATTACATTTAACACAGAATTCTATGAGCAAGTGATAGCAGGGAAACTGGACTTTGCTTTAAAAGAAAGCAAGTTTGTTCCATGTTACTCTCTAATTGATTTATACCTTGCAATCAGAAAGCATGTACAACAAAATGGGATATCGCTGCAAAAGTAGCAAGAGGAAAGTGTGTGTGTGTGTGTGTGTGAGTGCGCGCGTGCGTGCACGTGTGCACGCGTGCGCGCATGTGTAGGATTGGTCTGTCCCCTTCACCCACTTCAAACCGTAACTCTTGCTTACAGAGGTACTTCCCCAAGTAGCTTTGTTTTTCTCCTTTGTTCAACTTTGGCCTGTGACTACATTCAAACCAATATTTACTTGTGCTCTACAGAGATTCAAAGCTATGTTAGTTGTTTGCCACTGTGTAACCAATTACTCCAGTCAACCCCTAAGATAGCACACCTTTATTTTCTCCATTTCTAGGGGCCAAGAACCTGGTCAGCACTGAACTATGTCTTTGCCTTCGGTCATCTCTTCAAAGGCTGTCATCAGATTGTCAACCATGGTGGAGGTCCCATGCCAGGCTCCAGAGAGAAAGCACTGATTTTTCCAAGTATTTGTGGTTTGGGAAGATTCTGCTCCTTCTGGAGTGGCAGAGGGAAGACCCCAAGTCCTTGTTGGCTAATGACCAAGCGTTACACTTGGTTCCTTGTTTTGTCTCCCCCTGAGCCACTGAAGATGGGTGGGAGAATCAATAGGGGCAGAAAGTGGGTGGAGAAGAAAGTAAGAGACTAAAGTCTCATAGGACATGGCAGGATTAGGGACATTCCGCCATTTTCTTGTACTTTGTAAGTTAGAAGCAAGTTATGCATCTCACCCAATTACAGAGAGGGAGGGCTAGGAATCCCACAAAGGGAACTTTTTGTGCTTGTTTGGCACTTCATCGCTTGCAGGGTGAGGAGCTGTGGCCCCGAGTCCATCATCAATCAACCTACAATCAGATTCTTGAAACTTCATTTTAATGATAAGCCATGTTTTTCTGTTTTGTTAGTGCGCTTGTCATATAAACACTATTCAGTTTCATTCTTGAAAAAAAATCATGCTAAATCTCTCTTTTATTAACTTTATAATTAGCATAAAATAACAGGATTGGTTATGGCATATTCATATGCGTGTATCACTGTGCTTTGCCCCTATCTTCACAATACCTCTCCTGTACTCAGCTCTGCCTGGTCCCTTTCATCCTTCCAGGTAACCCCTCTTGCTGTTATCACACATAGTCTGTGACTTTCCTCCTTCTTCTCTTCAGGCCTCTTATCTTTCATGGCCCCTTTCTACTTCCGTGCCACCTGTGCATACACACACAGTCACAATGTAGCTTGTGCATCTAAGAGAAAAAAACTGTCATATTTGTCTTTCTGAGACTGCCTGATTTCATTTACCAGAATGATGTTCATGGCCAGCCTCATTCTGATATGCATATTTGTCTGAAAATTTGGTTTCCTGCGAACATTGCTCCTTCATCCTCCTAACATGTGCTTTCATTTTGGACTTCTGTGGAATACTGAATCCGAGTTGCTGAGTCTCTTCCCAATATTTACTTGGAAGAGCATTCTAGAATTTACAATTGCCAGTATTTTGGGACTTGAATTATGTCTGTAAACTCATGCTTTCTTTTTGGACCTAATACTTGGGATGCGTCTTCTTGTGCTGCTTTCGTGAATCATCAGTCTCTCCTTATACTGACATATTGCACCCTCTGCCATTCTCCTGAGAGTTGAGTTCTGCCTTGCTCCCCGCCTGTATGCTCCTCTGATTTGCCTTGTTCTGACAACATCTAAGCCTAGGTTCTGAAGCAGGTCTAATTAAAAACAAAAACAAAAAGCAAAAAAAAAAAAAAATCCTTGATGCCTCATAAATCTCTATCTAGTTGAAGTTCCCTATGTAATTTTAGTAATCATAAAACTTTAAGAAAATTCAAATACTCGCTTGTTGAAACACAAACTTATAATGATGGTGAAAAACAGCTTTTAAACCAAGAGAAGCTGTGCGATGTGATGCACACCTTTAATCCCAGCACTTGGAAGGCAGAGGCAGGGGGATTGCTGTGAGTTTGAGGCCAGCCTGGTCTACAAAGCAAGTCTAGGACAACCAAGCTTACACAAAGAAACCCTGTCTTGAAAAAACAAAAAAAGAAACAAACAAAACAAGAGAAATCCTTTTTATGGTTGACGTTGGAAATTCCAATGTCTTATTCTGGAGAGGGCAGTTTTCAAAGAGGCTAAGGGCAGAAACAAGAGTGCTGTAGCAAGTTGATCATTCTTTCAAAACATACAGCACTGAGGGCTGGAAGTGTAGCTCAGAGGCGGGGTGCCTGCATAGGGAGCCATAGACCCTGGGTTAAATCCGCAGCACTGAAAAAAACATTGTTTAAACAGTGTTTTAGCTCTTTCTTCTGTTTGAGAACCTCCTATCTCATTGGTTTCTTAGCTGTCAAAATCCCATTTATATAGGCTTATTTCAAGTGATACTTCCTTCCTGGAACTCACTCTAATCACCCTAAATCCAAAATATCGTCTCTTCTCAAACCCCTGGAGACAACACAAGCTGCTCTGGTGGTCTCCTAGCCATCACATTCCATGTACTCTTTTATGACGCTAATGGGCTGTCAGTGTCCCCCCACCACCACCAAACTGTGTCTTTTGTACTTCTTTATTTAATAAGTCATGGCCAGTGTATATATATTTTATTACAGCTGTGTGGGTTATATATTAATGTTGAAAGTTTTACTGTAAGTAGGTAATACCTGTTCTGGGGGAGCAGAATTGGTATCCATGACCACAGATATGAGATAGTAAAAGATTTAAATTTGAGTGTGGTGAGGTTAGGATTCGTTAGTCATACAAGATACAAGTTGAAAGCCTTGTTCTTAAATATCTACCACAGCTTGTTATACAGTAGATGATAGTTGTCCTAGTTGGGGCTTCTATTGCTGTGATAAGGCACCAAGACCAAAAGCAGCTTAAGGAGGAAAAGGTTTATTTACGCTTAGGGCACATTCCATGACTGAAGAGGAGGTATCTGAGGAAAGACGTCTAACAGAAAGGCCATGGTGGAATACAGTTTACTGGCTTGCTCCATGTGGCTTACTCAAACAGCTTTCTTATAGCACCATGGACCACTAAACAGGTTGTCACCACTCCTAGTGAGCTACAATCAATCAAGACCCTCCCATAATCAATCAGCACCTAAGAAAGCACTCCCCCGGCCTCCCTGCAAGCCACTCTGGTGGGTACATTTCCTCAATTAAGTATTCCCTCTTCCCAAATGATTCTAGCTTATGTCAAGTTGACATAAAACTAGCTGACACAGTAATTTAGCTTTCTTTGTCTTGTATCTTCCTCGCTTGCTTTCATCAATCAGTTTAATTGTGATGTATCTATATTCTTTTTTAAAGTAGTATATTTTTATGTGAGTTCATTCATTAATTAAAAGTAAAATGGATTCATCATGATGGTACCTACTTACAATACATTCCAGCATTTGGAAGGCTAAAGCAAGGGAATTGTCAGGACAATGTCAGGGACAGCTTGGGCTACATATAAAAAATCCTCGGGCTGGAGAGATGGCTCATTGGTTAAGAGCTCTTTCAGAAGTCCTGAGTTCAATTTCCAGCAACCACATGGTGGCTCTCAACCATCTGTAATACGATTTGGTGCCCTCTTCTGGTGGACATAAAGATAATGTACTCATAGACATAAAATAAATAAATCTTTTTTTTTTTAATGTCCCCTCCGTGTGTGTGTGTGTGTGTGTGTGTGTGTGAGAGAGAGAGAGAGAGAGAGAGAGAGAGAGAGAGAGAGAGGGGTGTGTGTGTGTGTGTGTGAGAGAGAGAGAGAGAGAGAGAGAGAGAGAGAGAGAGAGAGAGAGAGAGAGAGAGAGAGAGAATATGCATTTTAAATACCAGAATAAGACAGAACTTTAGAATCAGTGTCACTGTTCTACAAGAATGGCAGACTCTGACTCAGCTGTGTGCATCTGTAGGAAACCTCTATGCCACTGTGATTTCCCAGTTAGATTCCTATCTGAGGAAGGAACCATTTCCCCAGCAGTGGCGAATGTCGCACTTCACACCCAATGATCCATGGACAGAAAGCAAAAAAATTCTTATTTATGGGCAAAGCTGAGCATTCATCCTACTCCAAAGTGTGGTTTCACTTTCATTGGAACTTTGTCACCACTGACTTTATACTCAGTCTGCTTTCACTTTCCTAAAATTGTCCTCTACCATATAACCCGCTCGACAATCCCACTGCAGAGTCAGATGCTCAAGGAATGCGACTTGGCTTTGGGGTTTTTTTGTTTTGTTTTGTTTTGTTTTGTGAGACAGGGTTTCTCTGTGTAGCCTTGGCTATCCTAGACTCATTTTGTAGACCAGGCTGGCCTCAAAATCACAGCGATCTGCCTGCCTCTGCCTCCAGTACTGAGATTAAAAGCGTGAACCACAATGCCCAGCTAAGGAACACTACTTGGAACAAACACTAAAATGCTCTCCTTGGGAGATAGCCTGTTTACAAAGAAATACGAGTGTGATTCTTTGATGTTTCTCCCTAAAAAAGAGTTTTTCCAGTTTGGGGGACTATGGTATGGATAGTCATTTGCTGTTTGGGATTGCCCTGTTCACCAAAGGAAGTTGACCAGTAAGCCTGACCTCAACTGTTATATGCTAAGAGTGCACACACACATGCATATCATAGAACAAGCATGTCTCCATGTGACTAACATATTGGTGAGAGCAAAATCTGCCCACCCTAGTGTCCTTTAGACAATTATGTTTCTTCTCACATCATAGTGCTGTCAGTTTTAATGAGAGATGTTTCTTTTTGCAGTGGTCTGAGTTGATCTCACAGAAATACAACTGGTCAAAGTTAAGAGAAAACATGGCTGTTGAAGGCTCAGCCATAAATGAGATGTCTTTAGTTCTTTCCTAGCTCAGGAAACATCACAGAAGTTAAAAGCTGGAGGAAGGTGGGAGGTGTCATGTGAAACACTGACTTCTGCATTTGACAAAGCTGGTGCCCATATCACATTTTTTTTCCTTCATCCATTATGCACTTAATGCTTCATGTCATTCAATGTCAGCATAGTCAATAGATGTATGTTTTGTTTTGTTTTGTTGTTTTTTCTAGACCAGATTTTTCTGTGTAGCCTTGGCTGTCCTGGACTCACTTTGTAGACCAGGCTGGCCTTGAACTCACAGGTATCCACCTGCCTTTGCCTCCCGAGTGCTGAGATTAAAGGTGTGCACCACCACTGATGTATTTTTTAAACTGCATTATAATACCATGCATGAACTTGATAAGCCATGTTTGGTTGATATCCCTGGGAGTCCCGCCCTTTCCTGAAAGGAAAGGAGGACAAGTGGGTCATGAAGGGAGGGCACTGAGAGGGGAGGAAGAAAGGGAAACTATAGGGTCAGAATTTAATGTAAAATAGAGGAATAGATATTAAAAATAATACCATGGATTTAGGAGTCAATATTTATAGACCTTTGTCTAACAACTGTCAAATGCTCTATAGACCTTAATAAATAACAAGCAAGATTCTCCAATTCAAAAAAGCATCCCTGGGTTTCAGTCGCTGCAGCTCCTTCTGCTCCTGATGCTGTTGCCATTGCTGTTGTCATTGTTGTGTTGTTTGTTGTAGTGTGTTCCAACTTTATAAAGCACAAGTGTTTGTAAGGATTTCCTGCCAGGTGCAGTGGTGCATGCTTGTAATTCCAACGTTTAATGAGGCAGAGGCAGGCAGATCTCTGTGAGTTTGAGGCCAGCCTGGTCTACAAAGTGGGTCCAGGACAGCCAAGGTTGCACAGAGAAACCCTATCTTCAACAAAAAAACTAAAAACGAACAAAACAACAACAACAACAAAATAATGATTTCCTAATCTGCTTTAAGTGCCCTAGCATCCACTTAAGTAACAAAAATACTTACCTTTTGTGTCATCTTTAATTTCAGGGGAAGCTGTAATGTGGGAATTCTGGGACATTTCCTCAACTTTTGATTTCTTTTTATATGGGCTTATGAATTCATTACTTTATTATGATTTTCTCTACTACTCTTGTTGTGATAAGTTGTTTCCAAATACATGATCTATTTTTGTCTTTCTATTGAAGTATGATTGGAAGACAATAAATTATATATAGTATAAAAAATCTCAAGTTTGAAAGCACAGACCAGAAACCAGCAGCATAAACAACACTATAAAGCTAACCATGACCTCCAAAACTTCCCCTTTGTGTGCATGAATGTTTCTGCAGCAAGAATATTGTCACAATATCTGCCTTTAACTAATTTTAATCATGCTGTGCAATTTTATCTATGTGCATTATGCTATGTCTGTGTTGACACTTCAATATTTTGTATGTCAAACCCTGTACCCTTTACCAATACCTCCGTTCTGTCTCTTCTCCCAGGCCCTGCTAACTAGCATTGTGATCTCTGCTTCAATCAGTTTGTATTAGAGTCCTGACATAAGTTGCATTATGTCTCTTTGCTTGTCTCTGTCTGGCTCATTTTCATTAGTATAATGTCCTCCAAGTCCGTTCATGTTATAAAGACTGGAAAACATTCAGTGTGTGCATGTACCACATTTTCCTTATTCACCCATCCATCCATGGGCAGTTGGATGTTTTATTGTACCTAATGCTGCAATGATATGGGGGTGCACACATGTCTTCAAGACCCTGTTTTCAAGTACTATCCTTGTGTTCCCTTAAACAGGGTTGCTGCGCTATAAGGTAGTAGTTCTAGTTGTAAATTTTCAGCCCCTGCATAGTGTTTTCTATAGTGGTATAATAATTTACAATCTCATAGAAGTATCTATGCAAAAGTCCCTTCTTCCTCATACTTTTTTATTCACGTAATTTTGTTCCTCTTCTGGTTTTAATTAGCTTACCACATAGCAGGTTTTCCTATGGCACTTTCATGCGTGCTTGGTTGAGGATGACACACCACCACTCGCTTCTCTGCTTTCCCCCAGCTACTTCTTAACCCCTTCCACTTTAGGTAAATCTGCCTCCCTTTGGTATCGTGTGTTCTATCATCCTCGACTCTTCACTCTCAAAGTGTCTTTTTTTTTCCCCTTCCTCATTGACTCTCTTTTAGTTTCTTAGACTCTCCATACACTTCTATATTAAAATACAAGTACAAAAAAATTATAGCTAAGCATCCATATAGAACCGCGTGTGGTGCTTGTCTTTCTGAACCTGAGGTGCTGCACTTAATGTAATATTTTCAAGTTATTCCCCCATCTTCCTGCAACATTCATAATCTCAGTTTTGTTCATGTCTGAAAGGAATTTTTGTGTCTATGTACCACCTCTTACGCTCTCTAACATTGTTATCTTTGGGTTTTTATGTGAATAGTCAGACTCACTGGGACAATGTCAGATCTTGATTTGCATTTCCATTGCCACAATTCTGAAAAGAAGTTCATAAGAGAGGTGGTTCAAGGTAGTGACCTAGGTTACATGTATAATCCATGTAAAGATAGAAGGACTGGGGTGACTCCATCAAGTTGCCATCTGAGTGTGCTAATACATACATGTACAAATGCAGTCACACACATGATGATAACAAATAAAGTTTTTAAAGAGGAGTACTTCCCTAAGTGTGACATGAAGTGATTATACAAGCCAATTGCAGGAGAAATGACCACTTCTGGGTTCTTTATTTAATGACTGTTCTTTTCAATCTATTTTTACTCTAACACATTTTAATACATTTTCTGTTAACCAATTTAATTTTTTATGCTTGATAATATACCTCCGTATCACAGTTTAGTATCAGGAACATTGTAGGATAAGAAGCAGAAAAAAATATCCATGAAATACAGGTAATTTTTAATTTTATCAGACAACTTTTCCCATGAAGAATTTATAACTTTCTCATTTCTAATCAAATTCCTTGCCATGAGAGCACATTCTAATTAGAGCCATCTGCTCCTAGCAGGGTTTTTCATCCCAGACAATGTGTGGTGAAACATTCTGATCCATTTTAAGTGTGTGATTTTTTTTTTCTGCACTCAAAATCTAGGCAATGAACAGCTGAGTGTCACTGAAGAGTTTTCTTATCAGTGAGTGTAAGGAAAGTTAAAATAAGAAGTGAGAGTAGAAAGGAAAGACCTCTAATTGGAAAATATTAGCCTAGGACACGTGGTGAACAAAATGAATGGCCACCTCTTCATAGCCTACTTATTGAAACAGTCAGCCATAGAAAATCTATTTCCATCCTATTTATTCAGAGGCATTCCATTGCTCCTAGCATCAAAAGTCACGGATCCACATCCCTGTACCTGCAATTGCTATTGATTTATACCAAAGATACTTGTGTCTATAAAGGCGTGATGGCCTGCGCAAATCAGACCAACAGACAGAAGCCTCTGGTCTTATTTTCTAAAGTTAGGAAGTGTTGTAAAATAATCACTAGATATTTTATTAAGTTATTTGTCTGTCTGTCTGTTGTGTATGAGTGTTTTGCCTGTATGACTGTCTTTGTACTGTGTGTGTGCAATACTTGAAGAAGACATAAGAGAGTGTTGAGTGACCTGCGACTGAAGTTACAGATGATTGTGAGCTGCCTTGTGAGTGTTGGGAATCTTCCTCTGGAAGAAAAGCCAGTGTTCTTAACTATTGATCCATCTTTTCAGCACCTTCTAAAGATTTTAAGGTTATTTTTTCCATATCTTCTAGTAAAAGAATAATTTATGGAATATTCCATAATGTTGTTTCTACTGCAAATATTGAGATTATAGTAGATAGCGTATTGTTTCTGTCATATCGTGTGTAACATTACATAAGTTATAGAACTGAAGCACTCAAGACACTTTGTTTATGAACAGTCACTGACTGGCAGGCCACGGAGCCACATGGCAATCTTCAAGCCTTTGTAGGGATGGTAGATATAGAGCTGTTTTCTGGAGTCACAAGTAAGCACGGAAAGTTCAGGGTAGGCAGGGGTGCCATAAAAGGAGAAATGAGGCACTATTCAAATTTCCATAATTAGAAATTATTGTAAAGGAAAACATAAAATAATCATTTAGATGCCATCGAGCAGCCCCTAGGAGACAAGTGCACTGACATGCAGGCAGTTGACCACCTGCTGTTGAGGGTCTGTGTTTCCAGTGCATCAAAAATCATCCTCTCGGAGCCACAATTATGCAGAGCCGTCTCATGAACTCCTCCTGAGCTTTCTATTGCTGCTCACTCCTGCTGATTTTACCCTTGTCTTTTTCTTCTCCACCTTGTCTCCTCTATACCTTTGCTTCACCTCCACTTTTTCAGACTTCCATGATGAGGTGAAAGGGCAGACTGACACAGAGAACCATTGTATGTATGAAAGACAAAGACATGCATTCAACTGCTTCAAAGGAAGTTATTTCTAAAAGAAGTAGTGTCATTAGCACACACACACACACACACACACACACACACACACACACACATTCCTCAGTGAGATGAGCATGAGCAGTTTCTAATTTCAAAGTGAATAAACCTGCACACACAGAGACACCTCTGTATACACAAACACATCTGACAGAATTTCTTTCAGGAAAGCAACCAGATGCAATGGCCCACTACAGGATTTTGTGTCTTGTACAAATTTTCCTGTTAAATGTAGACCCACAATTTGATTCTGGTGATGATGAAAAAAAAATTCTAGGAGCAGAACAATAGTAACTGGTAGCTATAGATGACGTCATTGAAGTGACTCAACTATGCTAGACTCTCAAGTGTGGACCAATACAAACATCACATGGGAGCAGAAATGCTCTCTGTGGCTTCCAAGGGGCATAAGCCACTGATTTCGAATGCAAGCCTGTCCTGGAAGTGTACTTCAGAACATCAGTGATGATGTAACCATCGCCTATATGAACGGTAGATACTCAGCACATGAGGAAAGGTGCCCACGTATGTCATCACAGACGCTGATCAATGATTATTGCTTCATGATAGCTTTCAGCCTTATTTCATCCTTTCTATTACAAGACCACACAGATTTTACCTGTAAACAGTCATCTCTGAGTGCATTTCAAGTCAGCATGGCACACAGGGGAGAGTCATAAATAATGCATGCAATGATGCTGCAGAATGAATGGCCACATTACACATAGTTTACCAAAGGTTCGCTTACGTTTGTTCACAACTGGGTACCTGTTAAACATAGACATCTGTGTAAACATTCACCGAGACTGGGCTTTCCACAGCTCTTAATAATTATAATGCTGTACAGCCACTGAAAGCCAGAGATTGCTGTTTGATTTACACACAGGGCACATGTCGACTGCAAAAAAACAATACATTTAACGCATACTTTGTGGATTCAAAATTAAAGCAGGTCCTATTCTTTTTATTTCTAATGCTGTTTAAGTGGTTCAATTGCCTTGATGAGACAAGGTGGTTTATAAATCTGTGCTAGTGTTTGGTCTCACTGTTGTGTGGTAGCCTCGTCGCAGATGATGCCAGTACTGAGCAGCTACGTCATGGAAATCTAGACACGCTTTGGTATATTCTCATAGATGTGAGACCATCAAAGAGAATTAAAAGCTGGCAAAAAGTCTCAATTCCTCAATCAAATTGGTTTTCAAGAGACTCCACCTTTGTTAATTCATTGAATTAAAGCCATGAACTTTCATCTCATTTCATGGGGATGCTTGGTCATCCCTGTACCAGGAAAAGGGTAATCATATCCACACTCTGGGATGACTGTTGCCATTATTACATACCCATTGCAATCTCTGTTTATCACTGGCTTTATTTTCTTCTTTGCTTCTTGGACACATTATACCCCAGAAAGTATAATCAGATGACAAGTGCTGGAGCTAGAATAATCGGTTGTGTATGTCCCATAATGGTCCACACATTAGAAGATTATTTCCCAGTTTTCTGAGATAGTGCCAGATAGATTTCCAAAGTGGCTGTACTAGTTTGCATTTCCACCAGCAATGAAGGAGTGTTCCTCTCTCTCCACATCCTCACCAGCATGTGATGTCACTTGAATTTTTTATCTTAGCTATTCTGATGGGTGTAAAATGGAATGTCAGAGTTGTTTTGATTTGCATTTCTCTGATGACTAAGGAGGTTGACCGCGTCCCCTGGAGGGGGAGGCCTGGTGGCACTCAGGAAGGATAGCAGGCTACCAAGAAGAGACTTGATACCCTATGAGCATAAACAGCGGGAGGAAGTCCCCCTCAGCCACAGTCATAGGGGAGGGGAGTAAGGGGGAAATGGGAGGGAGGGAGGAATGGGAGGATACAAGGGATGGGATAATAATTTAGATGTAATATGAATAAATTAATAAAATATATTTTTTTTAAAAAACGAAGAAGATTATTTCCCAGTGTTGCAAGACAAGGAGTAGTATGTCCTCTAGGGGGCAGGACCTGCTGTGGTCTACAGGAATTAGGAGACACTGCTGTTTGAATGGACTACCGAAGGCTCAGTTAACATCTGTAAGAAAGCTGTGATAAGTGACCCCAGTCTATGGTTTTCATGTCTCTTTCTTTCTTTTTAAAAATTTATTTATCATATATACACAGTGTTCTGTCTGCATGTACACCTGCAGGCCAGAAGAGGGAATCAGATCTCATTATAAATTGGGAGCCACCATGTAGTTGCTGGGAACTGGACTCAGGACCATTGGAAGAGCAGCCAGTGCTTTTAACCTCTGAGCCATCTCTTCAGCCCTCCATGTCTCTTTCTTTCTGTCATGTACTCTCAGCATGATTTGGCAATAGCAACCCTCATCAGAGATGATTCTTTTTTAAAAGTGGAGATTATTTATGACCTCTCTTTATAAGTTATTCAGCTTGGTAGGGCTGGAGAGCTGGCTCAAGGGTTAAGAGCACCAGCTGCTCTTCCAAAGTTTCTGTGTTCAATTCCCAGCAACCACATGGTGGCTCATAACTATCTATAATAAGATCTGGTGTGCTCTTCTGGTGTGCAGGTGTACCTGCAGAGAGAACACTGAATAAATAATAAATAAATAAATATTTTTAAATTAAGTTATTGCGCTTTGGAGCATTTTGTTATATCAATAGAAAATGGTTAGTGCATCTAATTATATCAAACAAACTACAACTGTTTGGCTTTAAGTAAATTACCAGTTGTGAACAAAAATATATGTTAGCTTTGTTTTATATATATATATATATATATATTATAAATAGTTTTTTTTTTAATTTACCAGTTTGTTGGGGTAAGAACTTGTCTGATAAAAATCTTGTTATTTGGTTGGGTAAAAATCCAAACTCATGAAACAATTAATAAATAAAAATATGTTTAGAAATGGGATTCATGCAAAGTGGTTTCAACTGGAAGCACCAGTGTGGTTGCATGGAAAGACAATTTGAAGGGGGCCAGAGAAATTTCATAAAAGATGGACAGTTTGACAAGGGCATAGATGATCTAATGCCAAAAATAAAGGGACAAAAACATGGCTTTCAATATAGATGCATTTAACATATTTATAATAAGTTCATACTTAAATATTAAGTCATCTCATTCAGTATAAGAAAAGGTTTTGCATAAAGCAGGAAGCAAAATATGTCTGGTTTGATCTTAAAGTCTTTCAATATTTTATCACATAATGGTAGGTTTAAAAGCAAGGAGGAAAATCACGTGGTGGCTCATACCATAATATTAGGACTCAAAAAGCTGAGGTAAGCTGGGCATGGTGGTGCATGCCTTTAATCCCAGCACATGGGAGGCAGAGGCAGGCATATTGCTGTGAGTTCAAGGCCAGCCTGGTCTACAAAGTGAGTCCAGGACAGCCAAGGCTACACAAAGAGATCTTGTCTTGGAAAAACCAAATAATAATAATAATAATAATAATAATAATAATAATAATAATAATAATAATAATAATAAAATAAAGCTGAAGCAAGGTGATCAACATGAGTTCAAGACCAGACTGTGTCACATAACGAGTTTGAAATGAGCCTGGATTATAGAGTAAGACTCTATTTCAAAAACAAACAGGAAATGTAAAGGTGGTGCTGTTAACATGACAACAGCACAAACTCATTCCTATTGACAGCCATGTTTCAAAAGTGTTATAATTTTTTTACTATTATTTGTACGTGTAGTATATATGCTGATATATGTGTCGGGGTGGGGGGAGTCAAAGGACAACTTAGTGGGATGAGTTCACTTCTCTTTCCTACCTTTAAAATGGGTCCTAGGTGTCGCGTTGGGGCATCAGGCTTACATCATCAGGTGACAAGCACCTTTACCTGCTCCTCTCTAGTCCACTGAGAACGATCTTTGCCCTTTGTGCTACTTTGTTCTTTGAGAATACTATTTCACAAACTATAATATTTGGATCAACTTTATAAAAGATGTAACAGTGTCACATGCAAATGGAAGCTTTTATACTTAAATTATAAATGATATGCCATGAAAACGATCGCTTTTTTTTTTATGAACTTTCACTTGTGATTACTTGACGTTTCACAGGCAGGAATCATATTTGTGTTACTCTCTCTCTCTCTCTCTCTCTCTCTCTCTCTCTCTCTCTCTCTCCTGCATATCTCTCCTTTTATAAGAGGTATTGTACCGTGTTTTTCATAAACACTAGGTGAGGAGATAAAGAAATATTGTCGAAGTAGCTTCCCATAAGAAGGAAACTAAACTATGGCATGCAAATTACCAAAAATGACTAAAGAACATAAATACTATGTTCATTACAATACTTCCATCCCAGGAAGTCTTGTAGAAGGTTAGAGAGGACAGAGGGAAATTTTGTGATTTAAATGCCTAAGGTTTAAAGACCTTACTCCTGTTTCTGACTAACTAAGTTTGTGTTGTAAAACATTAGATGACGAGACAGTGGATGTGTGGCATAGATTCAGTGTTCAGGGTTTATATTTTAGGCTCAAACTTGATGTCACAATTTAGGAAATACTAACTTTTACTGGCTTATGTATTGACAGGAAAAAAAAAAAACCTCCAAATTCAATCACCTCTTAGGAGATCTGATCTCATTTTCCATTTGATTAGCTCAGGAAGTATTTGATTAAGCACTTACTACATTCAGGCTTCAGTTAGAAAATATCTAATATACAAATAAATGTCATTAGTATTCATTACTGTTCTATGAGAAAATAATAAGTATAATAGACAAGTATCAAAGTTAATAACAGGACAATATAATGTATATAAATACAGATGAGTCAATAAAATAATGTTGTATGATTTTACAGAAACAAAAGTCACTACAATTGTTACAATCTTCCTTGCGTGGACAGAGAGGGGAAAATGCAGCTTCAAAGAAAGATGTGACTTAGCATGACAAAGAAGAATGCATATTTATAATGGTGGGGGAATACATTTGAACGTGAGGAGAGTCACTGAGTCAAGAATGGCCAGGCCATGTTTAATGAGAAGCATAGATGAGCCTCACTGAACGAGAGTATTTCTCTGGGGAGGGAAAGGTGATAGGAAAATTACAGTGATAGTCAGCAGGCAGAGAGCCTTAAGTGACAATCCAGGCTTTTAAGACAATTCCGAGAGTGGTGGTTGATGATGTGATATAGAGCCATTTGAGGGCCATTTATCTAATGTGTTCTATCTAGTGTGCCAGATGCATTTAAGATGGGGAAGCCCATTACGGGGCTCTTAGGATTAAACCAAGCATGGGACATGAAGAGGCACCACCACAAAGGCATCCATGGGACTGGAAAAGACAGACGGGGTGGGCAGGAATATTAATTGCTTTAAAGGAGAGATCGGAGGCACCTTTTAGCTGTCAGGGATTGAAGGAGAAGCTGTAAAGGTCATGTAAAGAGTGGTCCCAAGTAAAAAGACAGGAAGACTGTTTACAATGGACCAGGCAACCTCTAAACTGTCATCTACACAAAGTCTTCTCCTGTACTTAAAGCAAACACACCCGCTTCCCTCCTCTGCCTAGCTACTTACATCCTCTAGCTCACAATTTGAGATGTCTAGGAAACATGCATGGCCACCCCATCCATGCCTGTGTTAGGTCACTGGGCTCCTGGGATAATGACTTCCATGTGAATCAAATGTTTCAGCACATCTTCTCCAATACTGTGTTGATTCCTTTCTTTGTACAAATCTCTTTTCCCTAATTAAATTTTACCAATTTAAATAATAACTGGCATAAAATACAGACCTATAATTAAGGGTTAAAAATCTAAATAAACCTATTGTCTTCAAAAAAAAAAAAAAACCCTGAGATTGTTAATACTCAAAAGATCCTTGGGAGCCTGATGCTACTGTATCTTCAAAAGTTTCCAACCTCTGTTAGGGCATTTGAAGCTGGATGCCCTGATGGTGAATTATCATGTCAAAAATAAGGCAAGGAGCTCTGGGAACCCAGGCAAACGTGCACCACTACTAAATGCATAATTAAAATCTCTATTCCAAAAGCCACAATGCAGCTAAACACTTCCTCGCTGCACAGAGGAACAATTCAATGGTATCTTTGTGCTGCTGAGAATACTAGACAAAGTCACTTTCTGCTTTCAATTTTGCTCTCTGGCCCTATGTAGAAAGTTGCCAAAGAAATTGCTTTGTGCTCAGCAAAAATCCAAACCTGTTCACTCCAGTGACTAGAACAACTGAGGGTCGACTTTTCGTACATCAGAAATTTCTTCTGGGCTCAGCATTTATGTATTAGCTTCCTCCTGCAGGTGTATTTCACTTTCTGAACAGTGTGTTCTTGATTAATTTGAACCTGGTAAACAGTCATTTGTGGAGAGTCACTTCTGCTCAGACTATAGAAGTAAGGGATTTGAAGGAGAGATGCTTTTAAAAATAATAATTATATGCAGAGAAAGCAACTTTAAAACCCTGAAGTATCAACCAATATACTAACTTTGACACTGCATTTTGTAAAGCTGTAAACAAGCCCTCCTATATCTCAAGGAGAAACAGAAATGATCTAAAAAATAGGCAACTCAGTAAAGGAGAACATTTCTGAAATGCCATTGCATGGACTGCAATATAAAAACAGAAGAAGGGAAAAACAGAAATACAGTCAACAATGAGAAAAGGTCAAAAGAAAAATAAATAAGAATTTAAAGACTCAGGACACATTTTAAACCAGGGGGTTAAAATTACTCAGAAATTTTTTTTCTGTAAATGTAAACTCCAATTTTCATCAAACTTTGGAATTTAGACAATACGGATGGGCTATCCCACGGTAATATTTTAAAACTATCTTACTTAGGTAACATAATGACAAGTGCACATTTTTTTAAACATGTAATACATGAATGGCTGAGCCGTTTCATGTCCTCACTGTACTGGCTGACCCCAGACTGCTCAAGCTTTTCTGGCTATGTGTAGACTATTATCCACTCTTAGCTCAGTGTTTATCACTCAGTGTAACCTACTGAGAACCAGCGTGTGAGAGAAATTTGTGTTAAGTCAATTACATGAACTTTTAAGCGCCATTCAGTCAATAGTCTCTTTTATAAGAAGCTGCAGGAGTTGGTATGAGTTTTCTATTAGTTTAGGTCAATTTCATTATGTTGTTTTCAACATCTGCTACCTCACTGATGCTATAATTGATACTAAATTGACTAATAAAGCATGCTTTTTATATATGTTCCAACATTCCTTCTAATCTTCAACTTATTCCCAGGCTTATATCATCTCTGAAAGGTGCAACTGCTGAAAGGTTTAAATGCCAAGTAGCTACCATAGGCACTTTTAATATCCCACAATAGACTTTAATATTTGAATTGAAATATTCTAATTTAAAAAGAAGCAATGGGGTGTCAAAGTACTGATATTGTTTCAATATCAAATTCTCCTTTGCCTTTACTTGAATTCAAGACAATTATAACAAACACAACTTTGAATTTAAAACTTATATTCTTTTTTCTTCAGTAAATTAAATTAGCAGATATTAACCTCCATAATTAATACTTTAAGTCACCAAAATAAATCAGTGATGAACCTTGGTTGGTTCTACCTGTGTCTGCAGACAACACTATACTCTGGAAGGCTGGTTGGTCAGAGGTAATGGATTAAGAAGAAGAGCAATATCTATCATTATTGTCAATATCAACTTAAAACATCTATCTAGACCTAAAAATATCTTAACCCCTAAACAATTAAGCTTAATGCTAAAGCTAAACTATCTGGTCTTCAAACCCATCAGAGACTTGAGAAGGAATAAAATTAATTACCAGAGTAGATACGGAGTACAGGTTAGCAGCTTCCCAAGTGAGAAGATGACAGAGACAGTTTTGCTACCTGAGCTGTCACCCAAAACTCATCTTCAGCCTTCTGGCCCAATATATCTGACACATATATTTGTGAGGCAGGAACTATTGAGGACTTGCTTACCCTGTCTTGGCAGAGTTTGGTCGTTGACTCTTCCTGCATCCAAGCTTGCTTGATTTACATTCAGCATTTTAGGCACACCAAGATGGAAAGGATGTTTTCTTCAAAGCTGCCAAGTGCAGATGGCCAAAACACTATGAATGTACAATTTACGTAATTCCTGATTGTTTTGTGGTACTTCTTGCTGTGGGTAGTTTGTTGTATATATATGTGTAATAGTATAAATGTATACGTAAAATTAAATTATTAAGTGACTAAATAATTCAAAAATAAAATCCACGCAAGAAAAAGTTTTTTTGAAAAAAAGAGGAAGGAAAAGACAGCTGCATAATTTCCATACACTGTGATGTCTTTTGGTTTACATAACAAACAGCCAAGATATGAAGGAAAGTAAAGGCTCCTGTCTTTCGTTGACTTGTTCTACATATATCGTGGGCAGTGCAACAAGCCATTGAGTTTCAGAGCAAAGTCCCCGATTAGAAGAGAAATTCCCAGTGTCAGGCACTTCCCAATGGGTGTGCCCAATAAACACACTTTTAAGGCACCAGCCTTGTGGAGATGTTAGAGTACATTGTTTTAAATGTCCTTGAGAAGTTGAATATAAAAATACTATGATGAGGTGCCACATAAAATGAATCCCCCTTAATAAATTCCTTGACAAACTGTAGTTTTTGTGTAAAGAAAACTCTCATGGGTGGCACTAGAAAGAGAAATATGTTTTATAGAAGCAAGATCTTTAGAAAAGAGCAGATTCCACCATTAGAAATACCTCTGATGATAATTCTTCAAAAATGACCATCTCTGCCGTTTTGTAACATCACCAGCAGTTAAGCTATTAGATTTCCTGAAGAATTATTACATTTTCTATTTAACCCAGAATATAAGTAGTTTACAAGTCCAAATAATTTATTGTATGTTTTACTAACAACCCACTCTTCTAAATCTTCCATGGCTTATGATCACCTCAGCATGATAAGCAAAGAAAGTGTATGCCTCTGCCCTGGGGTCAACAATTCTGGCAAACAAATGAGCTAGTACTCCCTTATACAACTGGCACACTGTCTCAAAGACTATGCACTCACACGGAAATCTCTAGAGGAAGCTGTCCTCATCCCAGAATGGATGTCTAACTAGAAAGTTTCTATTGTGCTTAAACACTCAATATGTGTCTAGGAAGAACAGCTTTTGGACTTTTAGGGAATTGCATTTAATCTGGATGTTGTTTTTGGTAGGGCTAGGGTTGCCATTTTCACAAGATTAACTCTTCCAGCATCTAAGCATAAGCAGTGTTTCCATCCTCTTGTATCTTCCTGTTTCTCTCTTCAGTTTCATAAAGTTTTCACTATAGTAATCTTTCATATCCTTAGGTTTATGCCGTGTGTGTGTGTGTGTGTGTGTGTGTGTGTGTATGACTCTGTGTTTGTGCATCTATTGTGAATGGGCCCTTTTTTTTTTTTTTTTTTTTTTTTTTTTTTTTTACTACATGAATAGACCCTATGGTCTTACTGAATAGTTGAACCTGCGTGCTACAAGACCAAAATGCTAGGTAAGATGTGCCTGTTGCTTTCTGATTAGAACTGCAGCCTGTTCCACAGAAAGGAAGTTCATGTTTGATATTGTAGTTCTGATCAAAAGCCCATAGATGAGGAGGTGACAAAGAAGCCAAATCTATTCAATGGAAAAATGATAGCATCTTCAACAAATGGTGCTGGTCTAACTGGATGCCTACATGTAGAAAAATGCAATTAGACCCATATTTATCACCATGCACAAAACTCAAGTCCAAGTGGACCAAAGACCTCAACATAAAACCAGAAACACTAAGATGGTCAGAAGAAAAATTGGGGAATAGACTGGAACACATTGGCATAGGAGACAACTTCCTGAACAGAACACTTACAGTCCAGGTCTTAAGGTCAACAACTAATAAATGGGACCTCAAGAGGCTGAGAAGCTTCTGTAAGCAGGAGACACTGTCAACAGAACAAAGTAGGAAAAGATGTTCACCAACCCTACATCTGACAAAGGCCTAATTTCCAAAATACATAGAGAACTCAAGAAATTAAACACCACCAAACCAAATAACCCAATTGAGAAATGGGGCTCAGAACTAAACAGAGAATTCTCAACAGAGGAATATCAAATGGGTGAGAAAAACTTAAAGAAATGCTCAATGTCCTTAATCATCAGGGAAATGCAAATCAAAATGACTCTGAGATTCCATCTTACACCCATCAGAATGGCTAAGATCAAAAACTCAAGCGACACCACATGCTGGCGAGGATGTGGGGAGAGAGGAACACTCCTTCATTGCTGGTGGGAATGCAAACTAGTACAGCCACTTTGCAAATCTATCTGGTGCTATCTCAGAAAACTGGGAATAGGGTTTCCTCAAGACCCAACCATTCCACTCCTTGTAATATACCCAGAAGATGCTCCAGCACACAACACGAACATTTGGTCTACCCTGTTCATAGCAGCCTTAATCATAATAGCCAGAACCTGGAAACAGCCTAAGTGTCCCTCAGTAAAAGAATGGATAAAGAAACTGCGGTACATTTACACTATGGAATACTACTCAGCTACTAAAAACAAGGAATCCCTGAAATTTGTGGACAAATGGATTGAACTAGAAATGATCATTTTGAGTGTGTTAACCCAGAAACAGAAAGAGTCAAATGGTATATACTCACTTATATCTGCATACTAGCCCAAGGGGCATGTCCCATGAAAGTCTTCACTTAGCAGGAAAGTGGGACAGAGGGGAGGACATCCTATTGGGACTCTAGATGAGAGAAGCAAGGGAGAATGCAGAAATAAAAGGATCCAGAAGGTCCTAGAAACCTACAAGTAGAACATTATGATGGGTGGATCTGGGCCCAGGGGTCCTGCTCAAACTATGGCACCAGCCAAGGACAATACATACAGTAGACATTGAACCCCTACCCAGATTTAGCCAATGGACAGAACATTCTCCACAGTTGAGTGGAGAGTGGGGTCTGACTTTCACACGAACTCTGGTGCCCCATATTTGACCATGTCCCCTGGATGGGGAGGCCTGGCAGCACTCAGAGGAAGGATAGCAGGCTACCAAGAAGAGACTTGATACCCTATGACCATAGGGTCCCCCTCAGTCACAGTCATAGGGGAGAGCAATAGGGGGAAAGCAAGAGGGGGGAGGAATGGGAGGATACAAAGGATGGGATAACAATTGAGATGTAATAGGAATAAATTAATAAAATATATTTTTTATTTATTTTTTACTGCATTTTTTATTAATATATTCTTGTTACGTCTCAATGTTTATCCCATCCCTTGTATCCTCCCATTCCTCCCTCCCCCCCCCCCATTTTCCCATTATTCCCCTCCCCTATGACTGTTCCTGAGGGGGATTAAAAAGAATAAAATAAAATAAAATAACCCAATATAATTTGAAATTATTCCAATATCAGAACCAACTTTTAAAATGACTCTATAATTCTTCTACTACTAAAAAAATAACTTCAGAGCTGGAGAGATGGCTCACTGGTTAAGAGCACTGTCTGCTCTTCCAGAGATCGTGAGTTCAATTCCCAGCAACCACATGGTGGCTCACAACCATCTATAATGAGATCTGATACCCTCTTCCAGTGTGCAGGTGTACATGCAAGCAGAACACTGTATATGTAATGAATAAATCTTTTTTAAATATAGTTTATTAATTTATTCTAATTACATCTCAATTGTTATCCCATCCCTTGTATCCTCCCATCCCTCCCTCCCTCCCATTTCCCCCTTACTCGCTTCCCCTATGACTGTAACTGAGGGGGACCTCTTCCCCCTGTATATGCTCATAGGGTATCAAGTCTCTTCTTAGTAGCCTGCTATCCTTCCTCTGAGTGCTTCCAGGCCTCCCCATCCAGGGGACATGGTCAAATATGGGGCACCAGAGTTCGTGTGAAAGTCAGACCCCACTCTCCACTCAACTGTGAACAATGTCCTGTCCATTGGCTAGATCTGGGTAGGGGTTCAAAGTTTACTGCATGTATTGTCTTTGGCTGATGCCATAGTTTGAGCAGGACCCCTGATGAATAAATCTTTGAAAAAATAACTTCAACAGCTGGGTGGTGGTGGCACATGCCTTTAATCCCAGCACTCGGAAGGCAGAGGCAGGTGGAGTTCGAGGCCAGTCTGGTCTACAAAGTGAGTCCAGGACAGTCAAGGCTCCACAGAGAAACCCTGTCTCAAAAAAAATACCAAAAAATAAAAATAAAAAAATAATTTCAACAGTATGCAATGCTTTAGGTTTTAGTATGCATGTAAAAGAGTGCAGACACTGCTGTTATTCAATTCTGGGCATTTTATCAACTTAAAAAGACATGCATTCTTCTTTATAGTTACCCTTTAACACCTCTCCTGGTCAGGTCCTGGCAATGGCTAGAAAGTGTTCTATCTATGTGTATTTATTTTAGATCTCAAAATCAATCTAGAAAGGCAATTCTTTACTGGTTTACTGAAATACTCAATTCTACTCTGTTTTATTTCTTTTTTTTTTTTTAATAAAATAATTCATATTACATCTCATTTTCTATCCCATCCCATACATCCTCCCATTCCTCCCTCCCTCCCACTTTCACCCCAATCCCCTTTCCCTATGACTGTGAACAAGGGGGACCTCCTCCCCCTGAATATGGTGCTAGGGTATCAAGTCCCTTCTTGGTAGTCCGCTATCCTTCTTCTGAGTGCCATTAGGCCTCCCCATCAAAGGGACATGGCCAAATATGGGGCACCAGAGATCCTGTGAAATTCAGTCCCTGGTCTCCACTTAACTGTGGAGAATGTTCTGTCCCTTGGTTAGATCTGGGTAGGGGTTTGATGATGGCTGCACGTTTTGTCCTTGGTTGGTGCCTTTGATCAAGCAGAACCCCTGGGCTCAGATCCACCCATCATAATGTTCCTCTTGTAGGTTTCTAGGACCCTCTGGATCCACCTACTTCCCTATCCCCTATATTTTTCTCACCTAGAGTCTCAACAGGATGTTCTCACCTCTATCCCACTTTCCTGGTAGGTGCAGACTTTCATGGGACCTGCCCCTTGGGCTAGTGTCCAGTTATAAGTAAGTATATACCATTTGAGTCTCTCTGCTTCGGGGTTAGCTCACTCATTATGATCATTTCTAGTTCAATCCATTTGTCCACAAATTTCAGGAATTCCTTGTTTTTAATAGCTGAGTAGTATTCCATATTGCATATATACCACAGTTTCTTTATCCATTCTTCTATTTCTTTATTTAAGCAAAACATAAACAAAAGGATAGAAGGGCAAAGGAAAACAAAACCGCAGATTTTGGTCAAATAGTATTCACTTTAAAAGTGATATGCTTAGAGAAACATAAAAATAAATTTTTATTTCTAAGCTCAGTGCCCTGACATTCATTTTTCATTTATTTTGTTCTTGCTACCAAAGAATTTTTCTGAAAGAAGTGCATTATTTTTTCAAAAGAGGCACATTATGTTAATTATGTCTTATAGCAAAAGTCAATAACACTAAACATAGCTCACATATAAAAACAAGTCTTAAGAATTAAATAAAATGCTTCTCTGGAAAAGAATCACCTATTAGTTATTTTGACATAATTGCTCAATGTGTGAAAAAGAATCAAAAGCACATTTATTCTTAAAATATGGAGTGGAAATTCAAGGTTGTATAAACTTTATCTTCTTGAAAAAAAATTTTCCTCTCTTAGTGATAGGATAATAATGAAGTATTAAAACAAAAGTATCCTCACTAATAAGTGGTTTTGTTCACTAGCTGTGTTGATAAAACTGTGTTTTAGACATCTTCTGGACCCATGCTAACAGAGGACATAGAGTCTCTGAATGAGAGGTCCTTGTCTCAGTGCAGTAGGAGGGGCTGTTAGAGGGAATGTGTTCTACAGGAAACGGGAATGGATCCCAATCTTCCAGTGAGGCGAAACCAACCAAGCTCGCTAGTGAATGGGATGAAGGGGGAAGGGAGAAATTTTTATAAAGTTCCACAAGTTTTTGTTTCAGGATTGGATATGAAAATAAAACCTACCAGTGTACGAGATGGAGGGTGAATAAGGTGGCTGAGTAGAAAAGGTAACCAGGGTTCTCACTTCTCACTTTCATCATTTGATTCTCAACTGAGAATTCAACACTTGAATTACTGTTGTATGGAAGAGAAAAAAAAATATTTGAAAATTGTCAGCATAAAAATTTTCAATAGTGAAAATGATAGTAAAGTATTTAAAGAAAGCTGAAGGTAACCAAGGAAAAAATAAATAAGGCATAACAGTGAGGTCAAAGGTGTCTGGAGAGCTACTGAGCCTGATTTAATTATTGTGTCTTGTATATAATATAAATATATATTGTATACAATACATACAATTATTATATGCTGTATGTATATGTAATATATCTTGTATACATTATGCAATATACACTATAGCATCTCTTTCTACCCCATAAGTGTATGCAATTATAATTTTTCAATATACAGTGAGAGATAAAAGGCAAAGGAGGGCACCCCTCCGCACATAGCGACATAACACACAAAAGAGCTCAAGTCTAAAATAATAGTACTAACGAACAGAAATAAATAAAGCAAGAGAGCCAAAAGGTGAACACTGGAATTTCATACTGGTAACAAGACCAAAAAAAAAAAAAAAAATCCTACACATCTTAGCAGAAGAACACCAGCCATGGTGGTATTGGGTTTCTGTTAAACTTCTGAACTGGAAGTATGCATTTGGAAGTGATTAGCATGGAGATGGCATGTGCAGTCATTAAGTCAGTGTGAGATTACTAAGGGAGTGAGTGTAGGGAGAGACGATCCTCTAAAACTGATCCCTTGGGGTTGCCTACTCTGAAAGGCTGACACAGTGAAGGAACTAGGCAAAGAAAATTTGGAAGGAGAAGGTGAGGAGATATCATGAAGACCAAAAGGGATGGAGTCCTATAGAATTATTGCAATAGAAATGTGAGTGGAAGCCTAGTAGTAGTGTGATTTGTGTGGGTATTGGTGTCATCAACACAAAGCCTAAGTGGGTCCAGATAAAAGACTACTGGAGGAATATGACTATCAGGTGCAACGTATGACTTTAGACTGCATTGACACATTTGTCAAAATCTAAATATACATTGTCTTTTGAGCAATGGTAGGATACTGATTAATTTTTTGACTTTGATAATTTTATTATGGTCATTAAAAAAGAACTTGTTTATCTGGGTATGGTGGCATATGCCTTTTATCTCAGCACTCAGGAGGCAGAGGCAGGTGGATTGCTGTGAGTTCGAGGCCAGCCTGGTCTACAATGTGAGTCCAGGACAGCCAAGGCTACACAGAGAAACCCTGTCTCAAAACACTGGAGTGTTTATGGATGAGAGGCATCATGTATCCAACTCTCAACTCAGATGAGAAAATATAGAGTGTGTATGTATGTGTGTATGAAATATATAGATGATAGATACATAGATAATAGATGAGAGATTGATGACAGATGGATATATAGAAGATAGAATAAGATAGATAGATAGATAGATAGATAGATAGATAGATAGATAGATAGATCATAGATAGATGAAAATAGATAGATGATAGATAGAAAAAACACATAATAGCTTAAAGAAAGAAAAAATAAAAAAGGAAGAAAGGAAAGAAGAAAAATTGATGAATATCAATTAACTGGAGCACAATGTAAACGCAGTGAGCCTAGATATGTGCTAAATGGAAGGTTCTTGTCTAAGTCTTAACTCTTTTTCATGACAGAATATAGAACCAAAACAAAAGAAAATACTGAAAGAAAGGGGAAGAAAAAAGAGCAATTGAGAAAAGGGAAATAAAATATATAGAGAGAGAGAAATTTTGAAGTCTGGAGTCTACATTAACAAATATTCCTGATTCATCTTTCTATATCTATAGCTTTGTTTCACTTTCTTCTAGCATAATAAGTCATTTCTTAGCAAACATTTAGATAAAATATCACACACTTGGAGAGAGAATTTATAAATTGCAGATCAAAGTCAATGCCATATTAAGGCAGAGATAGTAGTGGGAATGCAATTTGCAATATTTTGATTTAATAACACATGAAGTGTCCACAAGAGAGAATGCAGATTGGGACTTTCAGGGGCATTTTCTTCAGTTTGTGGGGAAAGCACTGCTTTTCCTCTGTGGGACTTACTCAAGGTTCTTGAGAGGAAGAAATAAGTGTGGAGCTGACTTGTCTTTTCACCCAAATACACTGCATGTAAAATTACTTCAATTTTTTTTCATTCTATCTGTTAAGAGCATCCTATTTCTTTTATGTTTAATACTGAGATAAAATATGGTCCTTATAAAATATTTGCAATATAAATAATTCTCCAGATACAAAATTACATTCAAGTGAAAGTGAAACCAAAATGTATTTGACTATCAGCTATATTTCATGCTTAAACTATTAATGGCATGGCCCAGCAGAGGTAGCACACATCTTTAATTCCAGCATTTGAGTGACAGAGGCAGGAGGAACTCTATGAGTTTGAGACCAGCTTGGTCTACAGACTGAGTTTCAGGACAGCCAGGGCTACCCTGTTTCAAAAAACAGAACAAAACAAAAAAGTTAAAAGAAAAAGTATTAATGGCACAATTTAGGAATTATTGTCTGTAAATGAGTTCTAGAACCTCTAATTTTTTTATCTGCGATATATACTATTTTGTGTTTGTATTGCCTGGTTTTATATAATTTGACCCAAGCTAGAACCATCAGAGACAGAGCCTCGGTTGAGAAAATGGATCCCTAAGGTCCAGCTGGAAGGTGTTTTTAAAATTCATGATCAGTGGGAGACAGCCCAGCCCATGGTGAGTGGTGCCATCCCTGGGCTGATGGTCCTGGGTTCTATTTTTAAAAAACCAGGCTGAGCAAGCGATAAGGAGCAAGCCAGTAAGAAGCACCCCTCCATGGTCTCTGCATCAGCTCCTGCCTCCAGGTTACAGCCTTGCTTGAGCTTCTGTCCTGACTTCCTTCAATATGGACATGTAAACCAAATAAATCTGTTTCTCCCCAACTCCTTTTCTGGTCATGCTGTTCCATTGCACCAATAGAAACCTTAAGTCAGTGTTACATTGAAATCCTATAATAGTTCATATTTAAGTTCCGGATTGAAGTGCCAAGGGGTCACTCTTCACCATTTAAAATGTGCACATTTCAATTACACCTTTAATCCTGGAAGGCATTTGCAACAAGAAGGCAGAAGTGCTAATGCATGTTTTATATTTATATTTTTATATTTACATTTTATATTTACATTGCATTTATAATGGAGGACAGAGAAGTTGACTGAATAAGCATGATAGCCAAGCAAGTATGAGAACAGAAATTTAAATCTCTAGCACTAAAAAAAAATAAAAATAAAAAAAAAAAAGCCAGGCATGAATGCCCGTGCATGTGATCCCAGTATTGCCAGGCTTGGAGACAGTAGAATTGATGAGGCTTGCTGACCACCAGCCTAGCTCAAAGGACGCTATCTCAAAGGAATGAGGCAGAGTAAGAGAGCAGGGCACTGACATTCTTAGCCATCCACAAGTGTAAGAGGATGTGTGCGTGTGTGCATGCACACTCACATATCCTTTTTTAATTTTAAAAATTGTATATGGTATAATTTGGTTTGAATAATGCAGAAGTGTTAAAGATGTACGTTGAAAATCTCCCCAAAATGATGTTGCCAATAAGAAAAAAGTTATAAACCAGGTAAGTGCATGATAAACTCAGGATGAAGAGGTGATTTTATACGTGTAACTGCTCTTATAGAGGACCATTTTCCAGCACTCATGTCAGGTTGCTCACTCCTGCCTCTAACTCCAGCTCTAGAGGATTTGGAGCCCTCTTCTGGCCTCTGAGAGCTCCTCACACTCACGTTCACATGCCTGAGGGCTGAAAACCAGTAACTTTACCTAGATGGGTCAGAGAATTAAGATGGTGGGGAAACGTGCCTCCACCCAAACTAAAGAGGCAGACTAACAAATGGCAACACAGACCAGAGCACAACCCTGCATGAGGAACTGATCCAGTGCAGGAAGACTTGTTATAATTCACAAATAATAGAGGCTCAAAGAAGAAATTAGAAAATATTACTTAAGATTTCTTCATTTATTATTATTTATAAAGTGCTCTGTCTGCACATTCTCCACAGTTAAGTGAAGACTGGGGACTGACTTTCACAGGATCTCTGGTGCCCCATATTTGGCCATGTCCCTTTGTTGGGGAGGCCCAATGGCACTTGGAGGAAGGATAGCAGACTACCAAGAAGAGACTTGATACCCTAGCACCATATTCAGGGGGAGGAGGTCCCCCTTGGTCACAGTCATAGGGAAAGGGGATTGGGGTGAAAGTGGGAGGGAGGGAGGAATGGGAGGATGTATGGGATGGGATAGAAAATGAGATGTAATATGAATTATTTTATCTTTCAATAAAAATGTGTTTAAAAAAAAGTGTTCTGTCTGCATGTACACCTGTACACCAGAAGAGGGTATTAGATCACATTATGGATGGTTGTGAGCCACCATGTGGTTGCTGGGAATTGAACTCAGAACCTCTGGAAGAGCAGGCAGTGCTCTTCACCTCTGAGCCATCTCTCCAGCCCTAGAAAATATTTTGATCAAATATAATAATACAAACATACTGAAATATATAAGATATAAGTAATGCTGTGCTTAAAGGAAAATGTACTCCTATGCAATTTCATCTATGCACTAGGAAAACATAATCATAGTATATGATTATTAATGTGATATTCAATAAGGCAGTATTTACTAATTCCTATATTAATGAGATAGCATTTACTAATTACCATTAATTTGATACCATTTGAACCTTCTTTTACTTGTAGAGAACTGACAGGGGTGGGGCACAGCAGAATCTTGCCATGGCGGCAGATGAATGGTTTTTCACTGAGGAACAATGATATTTTACTGGGGAGGAGGGAGCTCGGGAAGGCCCGGGTACAGTGGCACATGAGCTTTTCTTCATCGATAATCTAGAGTCACAGCTTGGCTGAAGGACAAAGAAGAATGACTGAGGCAGAGAATATAGTTTTTTAAAATAAAAAAGGGCATGGGTATGTTGTGTGCATGAGTGTGCACATGCATGCATGTGTGCATGGGCATGCACACATGTGCACACACACATATGCTCTTACACTCTTACATGGTCAAGAATGTCAGGTGCATGAATCAGGGCTTGGTGGCCGAAGGAGGCCATTTGAGAACAGGAAGGGGATCACCCAGAGCAGGGAGACAAAGGGCTATGAGGATAAACACATACACACACACACACACACACACACACACACGCACACACACGTGTGTGCGTGTGTGTGTGTGTGTGTGTCACAATATATCACATTATTTTAATACTAACCAAAAATTAATAGAAAGATCAATAACAGAGAGATGGGTAAGGATGGGGTGGGGTGGGGGGACTAGATTCAAAAAGGGAATCTATTAACACACTCAACAAAAGCAACTTCTTCAAAGCAAACGTGGAGACAGACGCAGCCGTGATGAATATCAACTATTGCAAAACAGCAACATGTCTCACAAACATCACAATGAGTAGGGCTTTTCCGTGTGTACCTGAGGTAGCTGACTGACTACAAAGACAAATCCTTGTATCTACAGAGCCTCGGGCAACCCCGCTGGCACCAAGTCTACCAAGTCTACGTCCTATCACGCAGTGTGGAAAACAGCTATAAGATACATTGTTGAAATGTTGAATTTACAAACACAAGAGTATTGTAAGCAACAACACACACACAAACACACAAACACACACCACAGCAGTGTATCTCATTTTGAGCAACAGTTCCCCCAACAGAAAAGTAATTAAGTGGGTGCTGGCTGATCCGGGCTCTGTGGGTCAAGCTCTCTCCCTAGAATTGAACACTTCAGAATTCACATTACTGCCATGTCCACAATAACAAAACCCTGTGTAGACGTTTCATTTTTAAACAGGATTTGCCATGGTCAGAAGTCATAAAGCAGTTCTGCTTTTCCTAACTCACAATTAAGCTATAATAGCAGAGAGTAGTGGCCAGGCTGTTGACGTGGCTCAGTTACCAAGGCAGAGAGGATTTGATGAGGTATACTGTTTTCCCTCAAGGCTAAAAAATGTAATTATGAAAACGTCCTGAACTGAAGAACAGCAATGTCAGATGTTTCCGGGGAAGATAAAGGATCATTTAAAGGTAAAAAGATTATAGATTAAAGAGATGGGAAATTAAGGACGGAACCCCTGTGTGGATAGCAAGTTATAAACAAAACAAACACTAAAACATTTCACTATAGTAAGAGTGTGGCTTTTGTTTTCCCGGAAAGACAGCTTTAAATTATTAAACGCACAGCTCTGATGAATTCTGTTTGATGGTTAAAGATAAATAGACACTGGGTGATTATTAAACTTTTGTGATGCCTAAGAAGTAGCCATACTTGAGCCTCTGTCTGTCGAGCTGATGGTGAGGGAGAGGTCCCGTCGTACACTCAGTAGCTAAGGACTCCTAAGGGGATCCCAGGAACTGCACAAGGATCGTCACCGTTTCTGTAGTTTGTTATCACTAATCCTGTATCTCTCACTAAGTCCTTTCTATAAGAGGAAGACAGTAATATCTGCTCTTGCAAGATTTGGGAGAAGATAAGAGGGGTGCGAGATTAAGGGAAATGGCCAATACATGTGAGAGAACTGGGTCTAGAGCGTAGCCCAGCACCGAAGGCAGCGCGACACAGCGCCTTACACTTACAAAGCCCTTCACAGCAGTTCCAGCTAGACGTCCCCTATCGTTGCCTGGAATGTACGCTTGGCACTTTCTCAGACAGATACCGGGGCTTTCAGAAAGAACTCACAGGCTGGACTCTCTAGCAATGTCATTATTCATCCCATCTGAGCCCAAGGATAACACTACGGAAGCAGAACCGCGGAGGTTCACAGAAACGCCCTCAGGTCTGAGCTTCAGAAATTGTAGAGGACTCCTGGTTCCTAGACTCTGGACCTCTGCAATATTCCCAGAAAACTTGATGGATAAAGAAAATTTTATATTTGGACGATTAAGAGCCCTTACATGGTGAAGAAGAAAGTTACTGGGTTTGGTTGGTGCATTGGTTGGTTTTTCCTAGGCGGCAAAGTGGCCCTTTGAAAGGCTGAGTAACTTCATGCTGATTCAATAACCTTTGTCCCATAGTTTAGAGAGTGCCTCAGTTGTGAGGAGGGGGTAGAGAGAGGTGGTTATGATGAAGGTGCACTGTACTCATGTGTGAAGTTGTCAAAAACTAATACAAATTATCCTGAAAAGAACGTGAAATATCTACTAGGCAGCACTGCCTTTCAGCCTCCAGACTGGTGTCTGCAGACATGGTAATGGAACAGAGTCCTTACTGAAAATAACCACACTTCATACCAGGCATATATTTGGTGGATGCTGGTGAGTGGTCATTTGGAGTCAGAATCTCAGTAGCTCAGGCTAGCCTCAGATTTACTGTGTAGCCAAACGTAAGTTTAAAGGCCTGACGTGCTTGCCTCAATCACCCAGCGCTGGGATGACAGGCCCTACCTACCACATTCAGCTTGAGACACAGTTGGAAAAACAAAAATCACAACTTGTAGAAATGCAGGGATGTTCAGCATACATTTAGAATTTTATCAAAACCAGGAAATAGAGCAACCCATTTGCAAACGCTTGGCTTACACCAGCATTACCGCACACAGTCTCTAACCCAATGGCTGCTCCAAGAGAACCAATATCAGATTGCACGTGGCATGTTGAAAGAAACTGGTATCTATCCCACATTTAACAAGGCTGCATCTCCCCATGGAGAATGTAAAACGCCTGTCAGGCATGGTGGCTCCTGCCTGTAATCCTAGTACTTGGGAGGCTCAGACAGGAGGCTCACAACGAGTTCATCAGCATGGGCTGTAGAGCAAGTTCTAGGACAGCCTCGGCTAAAGGGGAGCACATTAGTCTAGAAAACACTAGATGATCCATGTGGGCTTAGGAAATATATACCCTCTTCTCAATTGTACTACATACACACAGTACATGAACACATGTGCATATGTATACACACACACCACCACCACCACCACCAGCAGCAGCAGCAGCAGCAGCAGCAGCAGCAGCAGCAGCAGCAGCACCTACAGAGAGAGCAGCTGGGCCCCAGCTCTCTGATCCTCAGGAAGAATCTTGGGCAGTTTTTAAGGATCTTGTAGAGACGGCTTAGTAGGACTCTCAGTAACCAGAGGGCAGAGAACTCTTCATTATGGGAATTTGATCAAGGTCCACCTACCACCGAGACAGGAACCACATGCTCACACCAAGGGAAACCCCAAAGAACAACACTAGAGCCTAACAATTAAAAATGGCTTCAAGGGAAATATGCTTGCTCCCTTACCAGCTGAAATATTGTGTGGCTACTAAAAATGATGTCTCCAAACAGTATTTTAAGAGAAAAATCTCATGATGTAATGGGGAATTTTTAAATGAAGACTATAAAATTGATTTATTGAACATAGTTATACAGAATGTTTTTCCTATGTCTTATATTAAAATAATTTGAAAACGTATACTATACAGTCACTACACTAAAATTGTCATTGAATTTATTACATTCTAAAAGAAATATAAACACGGAAGAATCTAGTGAGTATACCTGTCAGTTTTTTAAGTGTGTTTTACTATTTCAGTGAATTTCATTATATAGTAAAAATGAGGGGGAAAGGACTAATTTGCTTGTTAAAGGTAAAAATGGAAATATATATTAGTCTCCATTTCCTTCCACATCCCCATTAAAAGGACATAGAATTTTATTTTGACTAGCAAGGTTAACAGGTAAAGATCATGCTTTGCAAGCATAAGGACTGGAGTTCAGATGCCTAGAACCAAGGAAAAGGCTGGCTATGGATGGCTTCCCTGCAATCCCAGTGCACGAGACAGAAACAGAATCCTAACACAAGCAGTTTAGTGGGGTAGCTATACCAGCACACTCTAGGTTTAGCTAGGGACTCAGCCTCATCGCAGAATCAATCTCAAGCCTTCACATACACATGTGAATGCACACACACCCCACATACATACATACCTATGCAAAAAAAATAGTTTTTATACAAACACATAAGAATAAAAATGTCCAGGAAACACTACTGAAGGTAAGAGCAAATAGATGAGAGAAAACGAGCCCATTCAAGTACAAGGCTGCCAACAAGGAAATCAAAGAAGCAACATGACTTACATTTTGGTTTTTACATTTTATTTTTACAGAGATGAAGAGTTCTTACCTCCAAACAACATGAATTACACACACACCAAAAAAAAAAATTCCCCAAAGCCTCAGAAATGAGTGGTGATAGAATGCAAGAAGCAAGCAGAAACTACCTCACACTCACTCCTATACCCTGCACTAGTCATCAATATCCCTCCTCCACCCTGGAGACTTGTTGTCTGTCCTCTGGGATAAGAAAAACAAAAGGTCGCTGGAGAGAATACACTACGATGAGGTAGCAACAGTGGAAGCAAGAAGAGAACACATTCACAAAGTGAGCACTGGGAGGGAGTATTCAGCATCGTCCCACAGGGCTCCAAAAAGCTGGGCAATGGATTTATATCCTCTATGAAAGATTAGTTTGTGGGATTTTCAGCAGAGGGGAAGGGACAGATTTAAAGACTGACTTAATCTCCATTTGCTGAATTTTTCCCCCAAGACTGGCAGATCTGGCCCCGCACAAACTATTGCACCAACCAAGGACAATGCATGCAGTAAACCTAGACCCCCTGCTCAGATCTAGCCAATGGACAGCTCATTCTCCATGGTTGTGGGGAGTGGGGACTGCCTCTGACATGAACTCTGATACCCCAATTTGACCACTTCGCCTTGATGGGGAGGCCAGGCAGCACACAGAGGAAGGGGAAGTAGGCTATCCAGATGAGACCTGACAGGCTGTGGTCATATGGTGGGGGAGGAGGTCCTCTTCTGTCAGAGGACTAGGGGAGGGGAATAGGGCAGAAGAGGGAGAGAGGTGGGAATGGGAAAGATGCAAGCCAGAGGATAACAATCAGGATGTAATCTGAATAAATTTTAAATTTTTTTTAATTGTGTCTTATGGCCACATGCAGCATCAAGGCATGTGTCAGATTTGTTCTCTGACTTCTAAGGTGGACTCATTGCTCCTCTGGAAGAATCAAAGATGCAGGTGCTAGAAGGAAGCGGACATGTTTATTAAATAGGAAATGAACAGTATGTATCAGAAAGGATTTTAAATTTGAGATGCGTCAAGAATAAGCTAAATATTCAATTCCAATCTCCAGTGGCTTAAATGCTCACAGTGGAGGAGACCCATAATTTAATCATCATTCTGTGCTGCTTGTGTGGTTTTGACCTTTAAGTCAGGTAGCAAACAAAGAAAGTTTGGGAGGAAGGAAAGGGGCAGGAAATGAGTGCCTCTCTTTTTTATACTGCTAAAGTGACTAGTTTCTGTTAAGAATTTTTATAAAAGAAAATTTGCACCAGATCACCAATGTTGCAACTTATGACAGCAGTCAAAATCTCTCTCTCTCTCTCTCTTTAAGTGGTAGAAATATAAGAATATATGGAAATATACAGATGCCTAGCAATTAGCTATGCCAAGAGTCAACAAATGCTAAATGTTAAATATAAAAAGTTTGTTCCAGTTACATAAAATGGTGATTTCACCAGGTGTGTGTGTGTGTGTGTGTGTGTGTGTGTGTGTGTGTGTGTGTGGTATCATTTGAAAACTAGTTACAAAATACAATATTGTATTTTCTGTATTGTTTTTACCATTTGAAGGGAAGACATTTATACATCGGTTCCTTCTTTTATTGCTCAAGAAGTCACTATTTTCTTTCCATTGCCATCTGTTCTGATTAGTATTCACAGTTTACCCCTGAAGGTGACTGTAACAGTGTGAAGATGGTATAATTAACAAAGCTTTTCTTACACTGCATCTCTCAGAGAAAGGTAGGAATCATGAAAAAAGAAAAAAGAAAAGAAACAGTAGTGCCAGTGGATCATTTCCAAACAAGGAAAGACCTTGAGAATAAAAATTTGAATGTCAGGATGCATAGGCTACATGGATTGAACATGCTTCTTTGGATAATTGAGAGATATGATGAAACAGTTATAATCAACGCTGATTAGACTGGAAACATTGCATCATACGCACATGTAAATGTATAGTGCAACTTAATATTTACTTTGAATTATTTGTTTATAAGCGTGGTGTGGTGGCACCCATGTTTAATCTCAGCACTTAGGAGGCAGAAGCAGCCTGGTCTATAAATTGAGATTCAGGACAGATTACATAGAGAAATCATGTTTTGAACACACACACACACACACACACACACACACACACACACACACACAGAGTAAATTCAAGACCAGGCTGAGCTACAAAGTGAATTCAAGACTACTGAGGGCTACAGAGTAAATCCAGGGCAAGCTTGGGCACTTTAGTGAGATCCTGTCTCAAAATAATATAAAGTAAGTAACAAAGGGACTAGAAATGCATCTGAGAGGTAGAGAACTTGCCCAAGAGGTGTCAGGCCCTAGATTCAATCTCCAGCATCATTAAAAAAGAAACCATGGTTTCTCTGAAGGAGTTCTCAAACCATGAGAACTTATAAGCTTCATCTTCAGACTCCATACCTTTCTTGGAGGTTTGGATTTCACACAGTATGAATTAATCCCAAGAACATGTAGTTCTTAAATTTTACTAGGTAGTTAAGATATGCAACAATAAAATGAATTAATAAAGTTCTAATAGTTGAAGAGGTTTCCATATATAATTCTCAGCTAAATTTGGGCAAGAAAAGTTGAGAATATATTTATTTTTATATGGCCCTTAGTCTTAAGGGGTTCTCACTTGAGAATAAATTTTTTTTCTGCGAGGATACATATGTTATTGTCTGGAAGAATTTTTGAGACACTAGTGTGGTAAGGGAAAGGGATGAGGAGCATCCTTGGTGAGATGAAACCACTAGGTACCCAACAGGAAGAGGCCGGGATGCTTATGAACAACACACGACACATAGGATTGCCCACAACAATAAGAAGCACACACCTCAAGATGTCAGACTGGAGAAACACGATGCTAGCAGGATGAATGAGAAAGGTACAAGCTGGGCATGGCGGCACACACCTTTAATCTCAGCACTCTGGGAGGCAGAGGCAGGTGGGTCGCTGTGAGTCTGAAGCTAGCCTGGTCTACAAAGTGAGTCTAGGACAGCAAGATTACACAGACAAACCCTGTCTTGAAAAACAAAAAACAAAACAAAACAAAGGTGCATTAGGAAACTGGGGAGAGGATTCAGTGGGTAAGTTGCTCATTATGTAAGCTTTACAGCCTAAGTCACAACCCTAGCATCCATGTAAAACTTTGTCTGTACAACACACACAGATACACACACACACATACACACACACACACACACACACACACACACACCATTAAAAATCTGTAATTCATTGTGTGAAATTTTAAATGGCACTATGGAAATACAGGTAGGTGACAACACCAGCCAGACTAGGTTTAATTAAGGCTCATAAATGACTTTTGAGTTGGGGACGGAGTCTTTTTTTTTTCTCCCAGAACTTTTCCACTCATGCATTCATTCACTTAATGTTAGTTAAAGTCAGTCACAGTGAAAATCCCGTCTTTAAATGGGGTCATATTCTAGTAGAAAGAATCAGACAGAAGGACTAAAGCTTAAAATATGGAAAGGTGGTGGTGATCCAGTGAAATAACTAGAACACTCTACATCCCTAAAAGGAATGGAAGTTGACACAACCACTTTGGAAACTGGTCTAAAGCATACATCTCCACCCAAGCTGATGTGCACACCCACCCCTCGATAGGTACAGAAATACAGAGGTGGAACAAAAGATGGTCAAATGATGCTCATGGCAGCACTGTGTGCAGCAGTCAAAATCAGTAGACAATCAAAAAGGGTTATCAGTTATTTATTAATTCCTCAAAGCATAAATAAAAATATTTTTAAAAATAATAACTATTACTGACAAAAAAATATTTTTAAAATATGAGGTCCTATACAATAGAACCCCATAAGCAACTGAACTGAATAGACTACTGTTAGGTCAAAATATATAGGTAAATATCACAAATATAATATTAGTCAGTGAATCCAGTTACAAAAGTTACATATGACATGGTCCTATTACTATAGAGATCGTGTTGAAACAAGATTAGCTTAGAATATCGTAAGTCTGGAAAATGAGAAGGGGCTCTTGGATGTCGGCTGAGTGTTGAAATGGTCTGTTTCTGAGCAGCAGACCTCATTATCTGTGAAAGCTTCATAAGTTCCTGAACACCGTATTTCTGCATTTGTGTATAGTAAGAAATGGTATGAAGAGTAAATTGGGGCAAGAGAGTGAGGGTAACAGGATGGCGCATATGACTTACAGCAAGCTTCGACCAACTTTCACACGGGGAAAGAGTCTAAAACATTTAAGTTCGTCCTCTGGGCCATACACCCAAAGGACTCTACATAGCACTCCAGAGACATGTGTTCATCCTTGTTTGTTGTTCTCTGTTTACACAAGGAAGATATGGCATGTTTACACAGTGGACTGTGATCCAGCTACTAAAGGGAAAGAGATTACGAAATTCACAGATACATGGGAGGAACTGGAGGCCATGATTCTGAGTGAGGTAACCTAGGATCAGAAACCCAAATGTTGAATGCTCTCTGTCATCTGGGGATCTTGGACGTGAATCTCTACATATGTGTTCTTTGTTTTAAATACAGGAAAAGGCAGAAAAGTACTAAGGGACCATGGGGAAAGACTCTCAAGGAAAAGGAGACAGGGGTGCATGAGGGAATACACTGCAATAAATGACGAAAGGGGAACTAGGAAAGGGATGGACAAATTGGAGTGGGAGAAGGAAAGAGAAGAGAGAGGACAGAAACTGGGAGGAACAAATAGTACTAAAGACATTTCTCAACAGCAACAACAACAACAGAGCTCTATTGAAACCTATTGTTCTAGATGCTTCATGTGTTTTATATACATACATTAAATAATTAAAGTGGTATTATTCTATGACAAGGTAATGACCAATGCCTCTATAGACAACAAAAGGTGACAAAAAGCCCAGTCCCAGGAATGGATTATTTCTTATGGAGTTACTAGTCCATACGGTCTCATAAACCCCTAAATAATTCAAGCCATTCCCAATATTCCTGCTTACTCTCCATAACTTGATGTCAAGACTCTATTGCTAAAACCACCACATACTTGATTAATCAAACATGGAGAAATAAAACTGGCACATACATGGGCACTACATCCCTACTGGCTATCTTTAGTAGTGCTGGAAGGTTCTATGCATGCTTCTATAGCAAAGAAGTAATCATCCCTCTTATCCAGCTGTGAATTCTGTGTCCTGGAAGGACATGCCCAGTAAGGTCGTAGTGCCACATATGTTGTGTGGGTAACCAACTCCTTTCTGATTGGATGTAAATCTCTTTCCACAATATGAAACCTATACATGGCACAATGGCTAGACAGAGCACAGACCTTAAGGGAGAACCTGCTGTTGTCATTAGGCCAAATATTGGACATAATATTAATCCAATTCCTAAAGGCTTATCAGTATATGCATAGGTATCTCCCATCCCTAATAAAAGAACCTTCTGTTTGCAGTTGATGGTATTCAACAGAGACCCACAACTTGCCAAGGTGCAGAGAATATGATACTGCCAAATATTCAGCCCTTAATGGAACATATATGCCATACTGCCTTTTCTAAAGGCTCAGAGAGCATTACAGAGGAGGAAACAAAAATAAAAATAGTGTAAGGACCTTTGCTATTGAATTTCTGAAGTATTCTAGATAGAAACTCCCTTTCTGCAGGTTTTCTCTTCATTCCGTGAATTGCTTCCTTTGCGTTTCCTGTTTAGTTTTGCTTTGTTCTCTGAGATTTGGAAAGGTGATACAATGGATATGAGCCATGCTTGTTGTCATGGAACACTGTTCCTATGTTTTCTTTGGGTAGTTTCATAATTTCAAAAATTATATTTAAGTTTTTGATCCATCTGGCATTGCTTTTTCCATATGATGAAATACAGGTGAATAATTACATTCTTCCACATGTGAGATTATTCTTTCAAGAGCATGTGTTCAAGAGATTACCATTCCAAACCCTGGCCCCAGTATGTGTTCTATGCATGTAGTTATGTTTAAAAATAATCCACTCTCTACAGATGACCTGGGTAGTTATTCTCATCCCCTGGACTGTGCAGCTGGTGTTATGCCAATGGCTTTTGGTCAACATGTTTTCATGGCATGTTTTGAAGTCAAGTAGTTTAATGTCTGTAGATTTATTTTTTTGACTCAAGAATGCCTTAGATATTTGGAGTCTTTTTTGGTTCCATATGATTTTGTTTTTAGTTCTATAAAAAACACTGCTTGTGATTCTTTTTCACAACCATTTGAAATATAAAAACTATTCTAACTCTCAAGACATAAGAAACAAAAAGTAGATCAGTTATGCCTTTGGGCCATGGTTCGGAACCTCCGATATACTGGACAGTCAAAGAAAGCATTCCCCAGCGAGGTAACAGAACAGGGCCTTGAAATTTTGAAATGGCAAATCACATACTTATTTGAGGAAATCATTCTATCTGTAGAAGGAAAGAGTACAGTCTTAAGGTCCTGAGGTCAGAGCCTGCTGGGTGTTTTCGAACATGAGCCTATAGGTAGAACACAGGGCAGTGCTGGCTGATGGAATCACAGTAGAAACAACCAACCATTACAGAAAACCATCAGAATACAACAAGAAACAGAATCAGTGCATGGCTTGTGTACAGAACTGAAGGAATGATGAGGTGATCACTCTTTGCAGGTGTCGTACGCACTCCTGTACACACACCTGTCACACTTAAGCACCCCAGAGGCAGAAAGGAAGTTTCCCTTCCTTCCATCCTTCTTCCTTCTCTGTTTTCCTTCCTTCCTTCCTGACTTTTTCCTTTTCTTTTCTTGACCTAGAAACTCAACACCAAACAGGGTTATTTATCATGATGACGTTCATCTCTCCCAGGTGGAAAAGAATGGTGACATGCAGTGTCGGTCATTTTCAAATGACTCTAGCTCTTTGATGCATCTGCTCTTACCTGAAAGATTGCCTTAAATTTCCAGCGTGAAATGGGACAGAGCACCTGGCATTGTGTTTGAAAGAACACTGTGCCTACTGAGTTCTTACTTCACAACAAGTCGGCTTTTTATCAAACCTCAGCCATCGAATGCTTGTTCACTTTGGCATTGTTGCCTTTTTCCTAACAATCTTTCGGCACTGAAAAGGTCTGAACATAATAGATGCTGGTTATGATGGTGTGAAGAGTGAGGTGAAAAGGAAGATGATTACCGAGAGCCTCCATAAAATTTCCTGCTACTCTTTCACATCTTTTATATAGAAGATTTACTGCCGGGTAATGGGCTGTGCCCTTTACTAGCTCTTTAGACTAGTAACATAAGAATTTTAATAGCACAGGCACTGTTGCATCAGGTATGTTCAAGATAAGCTTTTATCTAGTTTATTGTATAGCTTTGCTTCATAGGTCAGCCACAAGGAAAAACATATTTGGGACAATCACAGAAACAAAAGACCCAATTAAGTTGACTGTAGGTAAACAAAAATCAATTAAACTCCTAATTCACCTAATGTGTACTGGATGCCTGCCACATGTCAAACATTGCCTCGATTCTAAATTATCTAAGAAAGTAAGATAGTCTGCATCCTTCAAGAGAGTGACAACATCTAGGAGAGAGATATAAAACTAGATAATTACAATAGCTGAAAACTGGAAGGTATGGAAGTAGAAAGAATTAATCCTACCCATCACTTACCTATTAAGAAGCAAATCAATAGGGAAGTTTACAACGTGATGTCTCCTAGCTGTTTAGTGATTGATTCAAACTTAGATACAAAGCCATTGCTAGTGGCGCTCCTTCTAGAGTTTACTTTTTTATCCCATTCTCATTATGCACTTAGAAACATTTACGTGACACATGCTACCAGGAGGACAGATAAAAAGCTAGGCTGAGCAAATACTATAAGCATCCTTCACTTAGTAATTAGTTTGTGCTGATAAGGCCTACTCTCCAAGCCTACTGGCCTTTTGTTCAGTCTGTCTGATGTCAGTCTTCATACTTGACTTAGAACAAAACTGGTGGAATTACCCTGCAGTCATCAAACCCAGATCAGGACTCCACCTCAAAGAAAGTAGTCCAGAGAAGTCAGTGAAATTATGGTAAATGTGTAATAGATGTTAGTAGGAAACAGTTATAAAAATTGTTTCCTATTTATGTAACATAGAATCTCTGAATTCTTACATTACTATTTTAACTGCATGTATAAAAACAGAAAGCAAGTAGAGACTGGAATATTATCTCATCATAGTACTTAACACATGAATTATCTTTTAAAAAATGGGATGTCATTACCCCCAAATGTACTTTAGAATTTTCACTGTCACCAGCAAAGGGCCTTTCTGAAAGGAATTCTGCATGACCTTCACTCATTGACTCCATGAACATTGATCCTATTACTATTCTAATTTATATTTTCAAGGATCTTTGCTGTAAAGGTGAAGAAAAGCACCTCCCAAAGCTTGACAGCAAGCCAATCTAACCAAAAGGGTGAGCATCCAGTGAAAGCCCTATTTCACGCCAATAAGGAGAAGAGCATAGATGAAAATGCCTGAAGCCTTCTCAGGCAACCACTTGTATGTGCATGATGGCACACACCTACACACCTACAATTCCATGTCCACAATTACACACACACACACACACACACACACACACACACACACACAGTCCTTTATGACAAAGACTACATATCCCCAAGGTAATTTGTAAGTATATTTAGAATGTAATTGCCTAGACAGTGATCAGCTTGAAAAATCTAATTGACCATAAAGAAGTGAGTCTTCTCCACAAACATAGGAATTACCCTCTGTGACAATGAAAACCTCCTAGAGCACAGTCTTAATCATAAGGGTAAGACAAGATGCAACCTATGTAAGGGTTATTCTTAAACTTAAATATGAAGTCCCTAAATGGAGGGAGAATCAATACTGAATAACTAATGCAACCTAAATGCATCCTTCCTTTTTGTAAAAATATGCAAGCAGAAAACAAACTCATGTCAACAGTTATGAGTGAAATGGCTCATGCATCCACAGCAGGGTGTACCTTCCCTAGACCAATATAAGTCTCCTTCTGCCCAGCTTTGCACAGCCTCATCATACACAATGCCCAGCAGTGATGGAGAGTTGTTGTCGATTTGACGCACAATGGAGTCACCTGGGAAAGGGGAACCTCAACTGAAAAATTCCTTCCGTCAAGTTGGCCAATGGGTGTGTCTGTGAGGCATTGTCTTGATTAATAATTGATGCGGGAAGATCCAGCCCTTTTGTGGGAAGTACATCCTCATGCAGGTGTTCCTGGCTTACATTAAAAAAAAAAAAGTCAAAAGAAGTATGGTCCTCCATGACCTCTGCTTTAGCTCCTCTTTGGGTTCCTTCTGTGATGGACTGCAACCTGTAAGCCAAATAAACTCTTCCCTCCCCAAGCTTCTTTTGGTTGTGGGTTTACCACAGGAACAGGATGCAAACCAGGACAATAAGTGTATAGCCCACTTGTACTTGTGGACTGTACTACTCTTCTCATTTTGTTTGTTTTCTTGGGCTTTTATTTTTTGTTCTGATTTTCTTTGTTTTGTTATTGTAGTTATTGTTGTTGTTGTTGTTGTTAATTGTTTGCTTTTCACTACATGGTTTCTCTGTTTGATAGCCCTGGCTATCCAAGACTCACTTTGTAGACCAGGTTGGCCTTGAGCTCATAGTGATTTCCCTGCCTCCACCTCCTGAGTGTTGGAAGTAAAGGTGTGCACCAACAGCCCTGGCTCATTTTCTTTACTTTTAAGCACACTCTGCAAAGACAAAGAGTTCTTCCAAAATATGAGTCAGCCATGGCCACCCCCAGCTACCCAGAGCTTCCCATCTTCAGATTATCCCATTTTACAGTAAGAATCCATCCCTGTTTAAATGGGACCCTCGTGATATTGACCAAACAACGACCCTATTAGACGAGCTTGAGCCTCACTCTTCCTCCTTTACTACCAAGAACATGGTTGAGCTAGGATGGGAAGGGTCCAGAAAGTTTCTGCGTTTTTCCTTCACTGTGTGTGTGTGTGTGTATGTGTATGTGTGTGTGTGTGTGTGTGTGTGTGTGTGTGTGTGTGTGTGTGTGAGTGCGTAGAGTTTGGAAGTCAGTAGAGTGTACCCAGAAGCGTTAAACTATTTTTGGAGTGCACATTTTTACTTTGAATGTGGACTTTATAGACAAGCATAAGAAGTTCTGATTGCAGCTAATTTCAGCAAATTAAAAAGAGCCTATGGGGAAAACTGACTAGTGGCGATGAGATACAATCAACTGAGCAACAATATTGATCTTCAAGTACGAAGCTGAAGAGGTAATAAAATACAGTTGGAGAAACCCATTCCTTTTTTATTAGGAGGATCTAACAGATGCTGCTTTAAAGACCAGAATAAAACAAAAACAACAACAACCAAAAAAAGCCTATTTATTATTACAAGTGAGACTGACAACCTTGCACAGCCATCACTCTCCATGATCTAGAAGAGTCGGGTTCATGTCCTCAGGCAGAAAACTAACCCAGGATTGGATCAGAGCCACTGTGTCAAAACGAATCTCACACATTAAATATTTAGACTTGGGTAAGTATGGAAAAGAGAAAAACAAAAACAAAAAAAAAAAAAAAAAAAACAAAAAAAAAAACAAAGCGTTCCTGGGGATGTAAGGAGGCATTTGACAATCTGCCCACGCAGCACACATACGGTGTTCTCCACCAGCCTTGGACAGCCCTGAGCTTTATTTGACTGGCAAGAAGACTTCTGAGAAGAATTAGACCCAAATAATAACTTGGACTAACTGCGGTCTTAACTCTTAAATAAAATTATCTTAAGATTCGTTCATGCTGCCGAAGAAAGCCTTACTTAACACAGAAAAGGAAGCTGTCACCTCTCTTTGTGGATTGGTAGGTTTTGGAAGCAAAAGCTTCCGGACAGTAGAAGCACAAAGGTTTCTCCAATGTTTGAGAATGGACAAACTGGCTATGACATGCTGCAGAATGGTACGCATGTTCCACCGGGGGGCGGGGGGACCGGGGGGGCGGGGGCAGCAGGGGGCGGGGCCAGGGCAGGGGGAGGCGGCAGTGTAAGCTTGCCAGAGCTAGGCACACCTTGGTGAGATGACTCTGCCACCCCGGCAGCCTATCTATAGTCTCATTTCCCAACTGTTTCTTTTTAGATCTTTTCTGAAAGTCTCAGAAAAAAAAAAAAAAAAAAAAAAAAAAAAAAAAAAAAATCATCCAGATCTCTGTATTTACTGAACAGGTTGGCTTTTCTGGAAAATATGTCCCCAGATAATTATATAAACAGCTCTCCCCATCATCAAGCTGCCATTCTTGGGGGAGAGATGGTGTATCTAAGCTTATTTTTAAACTAGATGGTTTCAGAAACTTAAAATGAAAAGTTAATAGAAATGCAATGTTAAGAGGAGGGGGTCGGGTGTAGAGGGCTTTGGCGTTTGTTACGGATCCCCTCTCAAAGGATGAGCAGAAGGTTACCCTGGCCAAGATCTTAAAGAAAAACTTGATGAACTGAACAAACACCCAGCCCAACTGTGTCGTGCAAGAACAAACTTGGCATATCTGAGGAGAGAAAATAGAACAAATACAGCTACAGAATAGCGCACTATTTGAGAGGGGAAGGTCTACTGCTGGAGATTAGATTGAAGTTTGAAACAAGGACTAGCGGCTGGAGCGATGACTCAGAGGTTAGAGGCACTGACTGCTCTTCCAGAGGTCCTGAGTTCAATTCCCAGCAACTGGCTCACAACCATCTATAATATGATTTGACACCTTCTTCTGGCCTGCAAGTGTACATGCAGGCAGAGCACTGTATAATGAATGAATGAAACAAGGACTAGAAAGGGAGACTACGCAAGTTGTAGCAAGAAGGTGAGGTTTTATGTCAAGTGTCATAGGAAGTCATTGAACACAATGGCCATTTAAGTAATTTTTTTTTTTTTTTTTTTTTTTTTTTTTGGTTTTTCGAGACAGGGTTTCTCTGTGCAGCCTTGGCCATCCTGAACTCACTTTGTAGACCAGACTGGCCTTGAACTCACAGCGATCTGCCTGCCTCTGCCTCCCGAGTGCTGGGATTAAAGGCGTGTGCCACCACGCCCGGCCATTTAAGTAATATTTTAAGAGAACATGCACACAAGTTTAAAAGTAGTTTAAAACCATTATTTACTTTTGCCACAAATCATTTGTAGAATATTTCTTTCCCTCTCCCCCTCCCTCACCCTCTCCTTCTTGCAATTTTCAGCCAAGTTTTATGTAGTCCGAGCTATCCTGAAATGTTATGTGTAGCTGAGGATAGTGTTGCAGTTAATTCAATCATATAATAAATGTTCATATTATATTAAATGAGTAATCTTTTATAAATATATTAATTTATCTTATTAAATTATTTTCTGCCATATCATCTATGTGCTAAGTGTTCAAGCATTCAATCCACATGTAACTATAGTCTAAAGGGGAGAAAAAATAATTTTATTTTCTTCTTCTGATACTCCAAAGGACTAGAATTGCAGGCTTTATACAGTGTTGGGGACCAAACCCAAGATGTTACCCATACTGTGCAGCCATTCTACCAACATGAGTACATCCCTAGCCCTCACCACCCATTTACATAAATATATTTTCTACTAATAAACTTTCCCAAAATATAAATAGCTCATTATTATTTGTTTTCTTACAAAGTATCCAAGATTCATTGATCATTAACCCATGCAACTTTACATGCAAATGTATAGATGTCCTATTCTTACCACAAGAATTCTATTTACAATAGCTTTTTTTTTTTTTTTTTTTTTTTTTTTTTTTTTGGTTTTTTGAGACAGGGTTTCTCTGTGTAGCCTTGACTGTCCAGGACTCGCTTTGTAGACCAGGCTGGCCTCGAAATCACAGAGATCCGCCTACCTCTGCCTCCCGAGTGCTGGGATTAAAGGCATGTGCCACCACCGCCCCACCCTGCTACAAATTAATAATTGGAATAATTTTGGTTTTCTTCCCTTTAAACTATAATTACATATGGATTGAGTGTTTGAACACTCAGCACGTGGATGATGTGACCAAAAATAATTTAATAAAATAAATTAATATATTTATATAGAGATTACACATTCAATATAATACAAACACATATTGTATCATTAAATTTACTAATCTGTAATTTCCATACCTACAACTGCTTACACTGACTAATTTATCCATTCCATGTTTCAAGAACTGATTTTCATTCTATACAAAAAAATTTATCCAATTGGCTTTGTAAGACTGAGACCTCTAGAGAGATCTCTAGTCTATTCCTGGAGTCCCTACTAAGAGACGGAGTCCATTGTCGATGCAAATGCATAGGAATAGGAATTTATTGAGCGATCGCAATGGGGTCTGTCCAGCTCTTTCAAGCTGCAGACCCCGAGAAACAGAGGCACAGGCCTTTTATAGGTTTTAGACAAAGAAATGAGTTTTACAGTATGTGATTGGTTGGCATTTTGGCAGAAAAGCTGCAAGCAAGGAGTTACAAGTCTTGGAGTTTGGTGGTTGGATAATGGGTGGAGGGGCAAGCTGACCTATGGGAAAGATTGGTTGAAGCAGTCACAGGGGGCGTTTAGGAACTTTTTTAGTTGGGGAGGGGTAGTGGAAATTTTAAACACAGCTGGTTGTCCTTGAGTCCAGCTGGACTCTGAGCACAGACTGAGACCTTGAGTCAAGTTGGACTCTTCAAGGTTTTTCCTGTCCCTGCCACACACATACAGTGATCTGATATCTGTCTGTCCTTGGTTCAAGCTGGACCCCCTAGATAGAAATGTACATGCTTTGGCCTTAATGGGGGTCTTCATGGGAGGACTGAGTAGGCTGACTTTTACATTTTCCCAGACTTTGGCTTTAATGGGGGTCCTTAAAAGGGCTGGTTCCTTCAGCTTGAATCTTTAATGTACATGGACTCATTGGGTCCTTGGGCTGTGATATTGACTCAGTGCAAATAATATTGAAATTGATTTTTTAAATCCCTCATAGTCTGTACAGGTTAGATTACATCACTCAAAAGGATACATTGAAATCTCAACTACAGTACCTCAGAATGGAACCTTATTTGGAAATGGTGTGTCTTGGGTTTCTATTGCTGAGATAAAATGCCATGACCAAAATAACTTGCTGAGAGGAGGGTTTATTTCACCTTTCAACTCTCAGGCTACACTCCATCACTGGTGGGAGTCAGAAAGCTAGAGGCAAAATTTGAAGCAGATTCCATGAAGGAATACTGCTTATTGCCGTTTTCCTCATGGCTCATTCAGCATGCTTTCTTATACACCACGGAATGGTACCGCATGCAGAGCCCTGGGGTCTCATTGATTTTTTTTAAAAAGCTGGACATTGTTGCTAAAGGCCATACATATGGAACCATTTTCTCAAGTGAATGTCCCTCTTCCCAACTGACTGTAGCTTGTGTTAGTTTGCCATTAAACTAACCAACATACAGTGTCATTACAGACGCAATTACGTAAGATGAGATTAGGCTAGAGCAGTGAAGTTTTTTGTTTTTATTTCAGTTTTTGTTTTGTTTTGGTTTGGTTTGGTTTAGACATAAGGTTTCTCTGTGTCACCTTAGCTGTCCTGGACTTGCTTTGTAGAGCAGGCTGGCCTCGAACTCACAGTGGTCCACCTGCCTGTGCCTTTCGAGTGCTGGGATTAAAGGCATGTGCCACCTGCCCAGCAAGAGTAGTGGTTTTTAACCTGTGGGTTACAACCCCTCAGGGTTCCAATAACCCTTTTGGGGGGGTTGCATATCAGATATCATGTATATGAGATATTTACTTTACAATTCATAACAATAGCAAAATCATAGTTATGAAGTAGCAACAAAAATAATTTTATGCTTGGGGGGTCACCACAACATGAGGAACTGTGTTAAAGGGTCGCAGCATTGAGAAGGTTGAGAACCACTGGCCTAGAGGAACCTGGGTCTCGAATCCGATACAACAAGGGTGAGAGAAGGAGAAAAGGAAGAAGATGAGGGTGAAGACTACACACAGTGGGAGGAGAAGCCAGCAGTGCGTGACAGACATACCTAGAATCTGCTCTAAGAGAAGACTAGGGGGGCTGGAGAGATGGCTCAGTGGTTAAGAGCACTATCTGCTCTTCTAAAGGACCCGGGTTCAATTCTCAGCACCCACATGGCAGCTTACAACTGTCTGTAACTTCAGTCGCAGGTGATCTGACACCCTCACACTAATGCACATAAAATTAAATAAATTATTTTTTTAAAAAAAGAGAGAGAGAGAAGACTAGGAAAGACTAGGTCTTTTGTCAAAGACATCCTTCCTCAGCACCTTCAGGGGTATTGTGTTCATGGTGGCACTTGGCTCTTGGATTTTGGCCTCTAAAACTGTGGCGTAACAAATATGTGCTTTCCTATACCACCCAGTTTTTGTACTCTGTGGCAAAGAGACTGTTCAATGCTAGATTGCTAAGATTATATGAGGAAGAAACACCTCTTTTCATGCTAATCCTCCATCAACAACATGGCTGTAATTCTTACCACACTAGGTCTCAGATTATGAAGACACAGCACACACAAAAAGCAGTTTGTTAGGATTTCATTAAGTTTGTATTTTAGGAAATCACATTAATAATTGATGCCCATTTTTTACCTTTTAGTGAACTCCATATCATTGTTTGAATTGACTCCAATATTTACTTAATGTCTTTTTGTTTTGTTCTGTTTTGTTTCTTTTTTTTTTTTTTTAGGGTTTATTTATTTTTGATCTATGTGTACAGCTGTTTGTGTCCACAGGTTTGTATACATACTGAATATGTGCCTGCTGTTCATGGAGGCTAGAATCCATGGAGTGACAAATGCCCTGGAACTGAAGTTACACATGGCTATGAGCCACTCTGTGGGTGCTCATATCTGAACCCACATCTTTTACAGAACAACAATTGTTCTTAACCACTGACCCCTCTACCCAGCTCCTATCCTTTGCTTTGGCAAAGGATCCTTTGTTGGCAAGGACCAACAGTGAAACCCTCCAAGGGTACATCCCAAAAGACACTGTTCCCATGGACCCCAGGAATGAGGAGCCTGTGTTCCTTGTCCTGAGGACTCTCCCCTGATGGTAGATGCTTCACGGAAGCTCAGCGGATAAGAAGGAATCAATGAATTGGAACCCTCTCTTAAGTTCCGTGATAAGATGTCTGAGAGGATAGTAGCTAATGGTGATAGCCCTTCTGGAAAAGAAAATAAATCCTCCTTGCCCATCCATTGTGACTTGTTTACTAATCTAGGAGAAATGCACTTTATTTTTGTTTTTTGTTTGTTTTTTCAAGACAAGATTTCTCTGTATAGCACTGGCTGTCTTGAAGCTTGCTCTACAGACCAGGCTGGCCTCGAACTCACAGAGAGCCACCTCCCTTTGGCTCATGAGTGCTGCGATGAAAGGCATGCACCACCACTACCTAGCAGGAAGTGTGGTTTAAAACACAGATTTTAACTAAGAATGCACTAAAGAAGGATGCAAGAATCAGTATTTACTTTTTATTTACTACTAGAAGGTACTCAGAGAAATTTCGAAGCAGAGTACAGAAATGAATATTTATTTTTAAGAATGCCAAAGCAAGTTCCAGCAAAATTTCCTGACATTAATCCTCAAGAACAGATGATATTCCTACCCTCACTTGATGTCTGCGGTAGAAAGAGAGATGATGGAATGGCTCAAACTTAGATGAATTCAGAAGGACTCCAAAAAAAAACATTTAAAAATGGATCTAGCAGACAGTGAGTTCAGAAGCCCTGAGATAAATTAGCCTCAGGATAATTAATAGAAGATGAAAATTACTCAAATAAAGTGAGACAAGGAAAATGAAGTTCTCAGCAGGAAAAGTGCCCAGTAACATGAAAGATGGAAAACATAGTTGATAATGATCTTGAAAAGCCTGAGGAAGAGTATTGAGTCCCGAGGTAGAATCCCTTCTCCAAACTGCAGGATTCGGGATCCAGGATTTAATTAATTGTCAAGATTACATCCAACTTTAGTTAGGGTGAGTCCAAACAATAACAGAACTTTCTTTCTGATACAGGAGCAAATCCATGGAAAGCCACTTATTCTGAAAAAGAACTTTTTGATGCACATCAGCTCTTGGCTCAATAGTGAACAAACTGTTGCTTTACTAAACCGTAAATTCGAAAGTATATTTTCTAGTGAGATTCTACAATACTGAAGACGATGAATAAATAGAGTGAACCAATAAAAGGGTATGCTAGGAAAAATTTAAAGCTAGAAGAGATAATGGTGTCAAAAATAAATTTGGCAAACCAGGCCTGGTGGCACACGCCATTAGTCCAACACTCAGGGAGGCAGAAGCAGGTGGATAGCTAGCTGTGAGTTCAAGGCCAGCCTGGTCAACAGAGCAAGTCCAGGACAGCCAGTGCTACACAGAGAAACCATGTCTTAAAAAGCAAACAAAACAACAACAACAAAATAATAATAAATAATAAATACACACCCTTGGGAGCTAGAGGCAGGATGAAACAGAATTCAAGGCTAGCCTTAGCTACGTAATGAATCTGAGCCAGCCAGAGTGACATGAATCCCTATGAAAGAAAGAAAGAAAGAAAGAAAGAAAGAAAGAAAGAAAGAAAGAAAGAAAACTGGTATCTATGGCATATAACCAAAGGGTGAATTTTTACAGGGGAAATGTCCCAATCCCATGACCTACCATTATACTAATAGTAAATATAGCCCAGACTATACTGCCCAAAATAAAGACATCTACATGAAATTCATCAGGAAACACAAAAGGAGGCGATAAAAGAAAAATTGGAAGACTCAAGGAGAATGAGTGTTTATTATGAGGAAAAAAAAAAAAAGACAGGCAGGAGAGGAGGATGTAGTTTGAAGTTAGTCTGGGATATGTGAGATTAGATAAGAAAAAAAATGTTGAAAGTACAAAGAAGCTTCCAACATGGTGATTAAAATCTAGATTCTACTTAAAAAGTGAAGAGAAAAGCTCCACCATACTGTGACACTACCCGCTCCCCTTACCCAAGCACAGGGACACCCTATCTACACTCATGGAGATGCGCTCTCTTCTTGCTAGCACAGATTAGAAACAGCTCCTCCCTAGCCTTAATGCTCATTTCATTAAAGTTACAGCCATAAAACTTTAAGGTTCTGAAGAAGGAAAATGTCAGCACAGGTATGAAAGTGTGAACACTGTGCACAGTGCTCTTAAGCGGAAAGGCTTATCAGGTGGCCATATATTTTAATGCATATTTTATGATCCACTGCCATGAATGGCATTTATCAGAGAACTGAAAAATTCATCAACATTTATCAAAAAGTATCAGAGAACTGTTCTGTTCATTTGTTGGCTCAGGAATCCTTCATGGCTGGATGCTGCAAAAGAAAGGGAAAAGGGAACAAATAAAACTTTTGGTCTAAAACAACTGAGAAAAGAGATCAACACACACACACACACACACACACACACACACACACAAAGATAAGACTCAAGAGCACATAATGAGCAATAATGAGCAGTTAAACTTAATCAGAAACAGAAACGAAGTCCAAGCATAATTTAAGATTACAAAACAAGTGCTGAAAATAAGTGACTATTGAATGTTCAGTCCTAAACATCTATACCATGTCCCCACAAGGCTCGAGGAACAGCTCAGGAGAAGGAGGGAAGGGCAAAGAATAAAAGAGCTGTAGCGATGGGGAGAGTGTGGCCATTGTATTTCTGAACTCACACCACTTAGGACTATGGGCACAAGATTAGGCTGTCAACACCCTGTAATGAAAAGGAGGAGGACTCATGTGACCCCTACACCTCTCTGAGGGTGACTGGCAGTTAATAATGATGAGCTAGTGAGAAGTTGCTTATGTTTCTGTAAGTAGCCCCTCATCCATGCTCACGTAAGCAACCTTAATTAAAGTCTACTTTCAAAAGATGAAACCAGAATGGGAAGTAGTTGAGGAGAGGAAAGGTGATCAGTTAAAATGGAAGTGGACAAGAGAGTGTAATGGAGGCATGAACATGATTAAAATAGACTATATATATGAAAATACAATGAAATCCATTATTATGTCTAATTAATATGCAAATAATATTTTAGTTATTAAGTCAGGTGTGGTAGCACATGTCTGTAATCCCTGCACTCTAGGTGGGTGATTCAAGAGGATCTTGAGCTAACAGTGAGTTCCAAGCCAAACTGGACAGTAGAGCATGACCCTACCACTACCAGGACCCTAAAATGGGAGAAAAATAGACGGAGTGCTGTTTTGCAATGCAGAGGTAAAGTTGTTCGGATGGCTGAGCCAAAGTTCAGGAACCACATGGGAGGATGTCAGAGTTTTAAGAAAGATTCCTATGGATCAGCATCATGCAGGCACTCTAGTTTGAGGAAAGGGCTTGGCCAAAGTGTCTCCCTAGAGCAGTGGTTCTCAACCTGCCTAATGTTGAGACCCTTTAATACAGTTCTCTCAACCATAAAATTATTTTTGTTGCTACTTTCATAACTAATTTTGCTACTTTGGGCATATTTTGGGGAGGATTGTTTTGGTTTGGTTTTTGAGACAGTGTGTCTCTGTGTAGCCCTAGCTGTCCTGGAACTCTCTTTGTAGACCAGGCTAGCCTTGAACTCACAGAGATCTGTCTTGTCTGCATCACAAGTGTTCAGATTAAAGCTGTGCGCCACCACACCAGGCAAGTTTTACTGCTGTTACAAATCCTAACATAAATATCTGCTATGGAGGTAACCCCTATGAAAGAGTCATTTGACAGCCCCCAACAGGGTCGCAAACCACAGGTTGAGAAAAGAAGAGTATATGTATTGGAGTGGGAACTAAGTCCTTCTGCAGTACTGAGGTAAAGAACCATAATGCCATAGATGCTCACTTAGTCTCAGATTGGTTTTCTCACAATAACCAATATTGACTAAGAGTAAACCCGTAACTACAGGGGTCAAAAGTGATGGCCCAGGGCAACTGTCTCAAACGTAAACTTGTTTGTGTGCTTCAGGTTGTAATTTTAAAACACAATGTGAATTTATCATTCATTAGACTAAATATTAAAATCAAAATGGATTATTAAGGAAGGGCAAATCATCATTATGAGAAAATAGCCTTTATCCTCTGGCAGCAGAGTTAGCAACAGTAAGACAGAGAGCAAGCATTGGTTTGGGTTTTTTTGTTTGCTTTTTGTTTTTCAAGACAGGGTTTCTCTGTGTCGCCTTGGCTGTCCTGGACTCACTTTGTAGACCAGGCTGGCCTTGAGCTCGCAGAGATCTGCCTGCCTCCGCCTCCTGAGTGTTGGGATTAAAAGCATGTGCCACCACTCCCAGCCTGAGAGCAAGCATTAGAATAGATGAGAAATATGTAATTCTCAAACATCATGGGTGGCCACATAAAATTTCTATAGCATCTTAGGAAATCAGCCTAATGATTCCTCAAGTGATTAAATATAGAGTTGTCATTGACTTAGATGTTTCAATGCTTGGAATCTACGTTTGGGGAATCTAAAACCATTTCTACCCAAAACAAATGCTTAGAACCACATTGTCCATAGCAGGCAAGAACAGAAACAACTTAAATATCCACAAACTGACTTACAGATAAACAAAATATGGCATATTCATAGAGTTGAATATTGTTTATCCATCAAAAAGATTGGAAGTCCTTTACATGCTGTAACACAGATGAATCTTGAAAGCACAATACTGAGATGGAAGATGTCAAATATGAAAAGCCACACATTGTGTGATTCTGCTTGTGTGCAATGGACAGAAGAGACAAAAGATACATCTGTGTGGTTACCTAGGAGAACAGCAGGATGGGGAGATGATGAAGAAAGGGTACCAGTTTCTCTTGGGCATGACAAAGATATTCTAATATCAACTACAGTGGTGCTTTGCGCACCTCTGAACACATTAAAAGCCATTTGACTTTTATGCTTACAGAGGACAATAAAGAGACTACAGAATTTTTTTAATTTTGACTTTATGCTTTTCTTTTCAATACTCAGTTCAACAAAGGCAACTCAAAGTTTATAAAAGAAAAGATGCAAATCTGCCACCGCCTTCCCTGAAATTCTAAAGGTGTTTTGTCATACCATAACATTATGTATTTGCAGGTGTTCATGTATATACATTTATGTGAGCCCCTTTTTGAGGAAATTAAATATTACAGATGTCAATGAGAATTCCAGAGTATCTGAAGACTTCCTGATTAGAAATACAGTAGTGTGGAGAGGAGGTGGAACATGGCAGGCCCAGAGCCTAATTAGCTTATCTCAAGGTAGCTTTACCCACCCCTGTATAGCTATGACTTGCCCACCTCTGTATTAGAACTAACACCTTGTGATTAATACCTAAAACCTTTTGGAATCTATTAATTAAACATATCACTGGCTTCCAACAATACAAAATCTAAAAATTTCATCTAGTAATATGGAGAGATTCTGCCATATTGCTGTAACTCCGGTTAGTCTACAGCTCTGGCGTACCCAACATTGTACATTTTTTAAAAGATTTTATTTATTGGGGCTGGAGAGATGGCTCAGAAGTTAAGTGCATCATCTGCTCTTACAAAGGTCCAGAATTCAATTCCCAGAAACCACGTGGTGGCTCAGGATCATCTGTAATGAGATCCAGTGCCTTCCTGTGGCCAGCAGGCACACATGTAGACAGAATACTGTATAAATAATAAATAAAATTTAGCGGGAAGGTAGTAGTGCATACCTTTAATCCCAGCACTTGGGAGGCAGAGGCAAGTGGATCGATGTGAGTTTGAGGCCCTGTCTTGAAAAAAATAAAAAATAAAAAATGATTGTATTTATTTTATGTATGAGTGCTCTATCTGAATGTACATCTGCAGGCCAGAAGAGGGCATCAGATCACATTATAGATGGCTGTGAGCCACCATGTGGTTGCTGGGAATTGAACTCAGAACCCTTGGAAGAGCAGACAGTGCTCTTAAGCACTAAGCTATCTTTCCAGCTCCCTACATTGTGCTTTTAAATTGCTTTGATTTAAGACTTTCTTTTTGTGTAAAACTATAAAACAGCCTCCACATTAAAACATGTTATTTGGGGGTAGCCTATATCTGTGTTTCCTAGTCATGATCACTCAAATTTGGTTCCAGAGTAAATTCCTCTTATTTTCTTTAAGGTAAGAGCTGCAGGGTTTGCTTGTTTGCTGCATCAATACAAATATCTTGTAAACTTTGAAAGATAATACTTATGCCCATTGCCCTATTCTTTCCATGAAATGGGTACTTTCTATATCCCTGGCACACCAGCAGTGCACAAAACACAATGGGAAAGTGTCTAACGGGGAAGCTTGATTTTTCTCCCTCTTCCCCACAGCACACAGTGAAAATCTCCAGCCCCTTTGGGTGTGAAACGATGAAATAAGTTGAGGAGAATCTTCTGGTAGGGAGTAGGCCAAGAGCCTGTCAGCCACCATGTCTTGCCACCCTGCCTCATGCCCCAAATCCTGGAAGTTGTCCTCCATTCTCTCATGTGTGTGCACTAAGCACGTTTCTGTGAAGACAAGTTTAACCAGAGATATCTCTGCCCAACAAGGTCCCTGGGTTGTTATGTAAGTTGACATGTTCACCCGAGGACGCACAACTGGAGGGGGCTGCTACAAAGCACTAGGCCAACCTCTCCGTGCTGAAGCCTTCTCTGTTATGTTTCGTTCCTACCAATTATGACCATTTTGATGATTTACGGTCCATGCAAAAGGATGCACGAGACTGCAGGAAAGTGATGGCTTTCATACGTTATGGTCGCAGAGCTAGCCAGTGTCAGAGTCACGTCTTCACAGAGATACCCTTCCTCCACATTTAAACCTCCCACTCTAATGGCGAGTTTTGCTATTCATTACACATTAGTGTAGGGTCAGGACAATGGCTCAGAGAGTGAAGGCATTTGCCAGCAAGTCAGAGGACCTGAGTTAAATTCCAAGGATCACTGTAGTGGAAGGAGAGAACTGACTCCCTCAAGTTGTCCTCTGACCTCCTCACAAGTGCTGTAGTGCTGTGGTACTCATGTGTGTACTCATATGCGCACACGCGCGCGCACACACACACACACAATTAGTCCATATATATAATTAGTACATTGTGACGTTTGCTTATTTGGTTTTGCAGTACTGGAGATATGAGGGAAGTCCAGGCTTTGCACATGGTAAACAAATGCTTTACCACTATACTCTACACCCAGCCCCAGCTCGAGCCCTCAGTAATGAGTTCAGAAGATGATTTAATACGATGACTTCATTAGAGGAAGTACAGAGGTGTTGTCATGACATTTTCAGCCATTTTTAACAGCTAGTGCGTCCACGCTTTGTGCGCAGGACCTGTGAAATGAAGCACTCAGAACACTGTGCCACTTCCTCTTTTCCACTCTGTGTGAGCTCCACTTCTGACAACACGATGACGAGCCTTCCTGCATCGGATGAGATTTCAACTATAACTTTTTTTAACCTCTGGTTTTGTTGAATACTGAATGAAAAAATGTTCTGGAAGAATGGAAACCCCCAGCCGTTGTTTAATCACCCAGATTATCAGCGCTTCTATAAAAAGCTTTAAATGGCAAGAAGATAAAATGCTAAATGTGAGCAGTAATTACCTGCCTTTATCTCTTGCGCCAGGTTGCAAACCTTACCATATGGGTGCTTGTGCAAGGTTAAATAGCTATCCAAGTGTGTAATGAGATACAGGTAACAAACTGGACAAAAGATGTAGATAACATCAGTAAGCCAGGCATGATCGATGCTGCAGGAATGGACCACAAAAGATGTGATTGACAGATCTTCGTGGTTCTAATCATACATACGTTTTGAGAGCCATTTAGTAAAAACTTAAAATGCCTTTTATTTGTTTCTATGTATGGCAAAATACTAGGAAAAGAAAAATGGGGGGGGGGGAGAATAGACTGCTATCTGAAATTCATTAGAGAGAATAGGGGCTGGAGAGATGGTTCACCAGGTGAAAATACTACACGTGAGCCTCACTGTCAGTTACATCCTTTGTGTCTACAGTGGAAGCAACTTCCAAAAGTTGTCTGCTGTCACATGCACACACACACACACACACACACACACACACACACACACACACACACGCATCAGGAACACAGTCTGTCATCTATCTATCTATCTATCTATCTATCTATCTATCTATCTATCTATCATCTCCCTAGGGTGCACAGATGTCTGCTTGCACATACATTTTTTAAAAGGAGCTTGAATGAACACTTGATTTGTTGAGAATTTCCGTTCTCATACTTAAAAATGTCCCATTTAGTTTGATAAATTGTCAGATCACTCTATCTGCAGTTATTTTTTATAACTGTCATCAGAGACACTACACAAAAAAAAAAAGTCTGAGACTTACTTCCACAAAAAGTCAATAAAGATGACATCCAGAAGAGATACTTAAGGGGAGCAAAGACAACCGTCAAAACGGGGCCATCAGACTGACGTTATAATCTTAAACTATGAGAGGAGAAAATAAAGATCTGGGGGCCAAAGAGATGGCTCGGTGGTTAAGAGCACTGTCTGCTCTTCCAGAGGACCTGAGTTCAATTCCTGGCAGCACATAGTAGCTCACAACCATCTATAACGTGATCTGATGCCCTCTTCTGGCATGCGGGTGTACATGCAAATAGAGCACTCATATACATAATAAAATAAATTTTTAAAAAACGTTTTTTAAAAAGAAAATAAAGCTCTGGAAACATAAGCTACACTGCAGGGAACGGGATAGTGTGCATACAGGAGTGCAATGACTTGAAAACATTTTGCACAAGACTAGAAAACAGAGCAAGATGCCTGGAGAAGTAGCTCAGCACATAAGAACACACACTGCTCTTGTCAAGAGCTGGCATTCTATTCTCAACACACACACACACACACACACACACACACACACAGACACATGCTTTTATAAAATTAATCTTTACTAAGAAACCAGAGCAAGAACCCTCAATTTTGGTTATTTGAAACAGGAGCTGTTCCACTTTCCCTCCAACCCTCAGACTATGTTGGATGACATATATAGGAAGATTAATTTTAAATTAGATTGAAAGTGATGTATGCTTTAGAAGCAAATTTTGAATTCTTTATGGGAAACAGAAAAAATGTTCAAGGTATATTATTAAATGGTAAGACTGTGCAGCAAAACATAAGATTGTGGCTTTTGAAGCATCTTCAATATTTTGACATATTTTGAAAGAAGTCAAAGACTACACACTAAACGATTAATAATGATATTGGAAGCTGCATAATTGTTCGTAATTGTCTTAAATGTGATTATATGCTTACTGCTTCATTTGTGTGCTCTCCTTTCTATCATAATAGAAGTTTCTTTTTTAGTGAAGATGCTGGAAAGACAAAATGCAAAGCCGAGAGCTCATGCAATGCCTCTGTCAGTGAAGTACTTGTCACATAAGCCTGAGGACCTGAATTCACTCCCCAGTATCCACATGAAAAAGCCAGGCACAGCTGGGAGTGGTGACACATGCCTGTAATCCCAGCACTCAGAGAGGCAGATGCAGGTGGATCACTGTGAGTTCGAGGCCAGCCTGGTCTACAAAGGGAGTCCAGGACAGTATAAGGTTACACAGAGAAACCCTGTCTTAGAAAACAAGACAGAGAAAGGAAAGGAAGGAGGGAGGGAGGGAGAGAGGGAGAGAGAGAGAGAGAGAGAGAGAGAGAGAGAGAGAGAGAGAGAGAGAGAGAGAACCAGGCATTGTGGCCTGGACCTGTAGTCCTACACTAGAGAGGCAGAGACAGGAAAATCTCTGGGCTCCCTCCAGGTTCAAAGAGAGGCCCTGTCTCAAAAAACAAGGTGGATATTCAGGTAGATATCCAATGTCGACATCTATGTTTTATACATACATGCATACAGACATGAGCATGTATGCACAAGATGCACACACAAAAGCATTGATTAATTAATTAATTAATTAATTAAAAAGAAAATATAGACCCTAGTCAAACTAGCATGACTCGCAGTTCTCACGTAGTAAAGGCCTGGGCACAGGGGCAGAGGGGAGAAGGGAAAGATAGGTCTCTGCTATAGCTAAAGGCAATGAATTTAAGTTGTTATAAAATCATTAAAAGTTTTTCTTCCCGTTAGCCAAACTAACTAAAAAGCAGAGAGACAGTATTGAAATCAACAAAATCAGAAATGAAAAGGGAGACATAACAACAGACACTGAAGAAATACAAAGAATCATAAGATCCTACTTTGAAGGCATATATGCCACAAAATTTGAAAATCTAAGGAAAATGAATGATTTTCTTGATCAATTTCACTTGCCAACATTGAGTGAAGAACAGATAAACAAGCTAAATAGTCCCATTTCCCCTACAGAAATAGAAGCAATCATCCATAGTCTCCCAACCAAAAAAAAGCCCAGGGCCAGATGGTTTCAGTGCAGAATTCTACCAGACCTTCAAGGGCAAGCTAATACCGATACTCTTCAAGCTACTCCAAAAGATAGAAATGGATGGAAAAGTACCAAATTCATTCTATGAGGCCATAGTCTCATTGATACCTAAACCTCACAAAGACTCAACAAAGAAAGAGAATTTCAGACCAATTTCTCTTATGAACATAGATGCAAAAATACTAAATAAAATACTTGCAAAACAAATACAAGAACACATCAAAGATATCATTCATCATGACCAAGTAGGCTTCATTCCAGGCATGCAGGGATGGTTTAATATACGGAAATCCATCAATGTAATCCACCATATAAACAAACTGAAAATAAAAAACCACATGATCATCTCTTTAGATACAGAGAAAGCATTTGATAAAATCCAACACCCATTCATGTTTAAAGTTTTAGAGAGATCGGGGATACAAGGCACTTTCCTCAACATAATAAAGGCTATATACAGGAAGCCAATAGCCAAAATCAAAGTAAATGGTGAGATACTCAAGGAAATTCCTCTACAATCGGGAACAAGGCAAGGCTGCTCATCTCTCTCCATATCTCTTCAATATAGTACTTGAAGTTCTAGCCAGAGCAATAAGAAAACAAAAGGAGATCAAGGGTATCCAAATGGGAAAGGAGGAAGTCAAACTATCCCTATTTGCAGATGATATGATAGTGTACATAAATGACCCTCAAAATTCCACCAGAGAACTCCTACAGCTGATAAACACCTTCAGCAAATTAGCTGGATACAAAATTAACTGAAAAAAGTCTGTAGCCTTCCTATACACAAATGACAAGTTTGCAGAGGAAGGAATTAGGAAAACCACACCCTTCACATTAGCCACAAGCAATATAAAATATCTAGGAGTTACTCTAACTAAGTAAGTGAAGGACTTGTTTGAAAAAAAATTTCAAAACTCTGAAGAAAGAGATTGAAGATGACCTGAGAAGATGGAATGATCTTCCTTGCTCATGGATCGGGAGAATTAACTAGTAAAAATGGCCATCCCGCCAAAAGCAATCTACAGATTCAATGCAATCCCTATCAAAATACCTACACAATGTTTTAAAGACATTGAAAGTTCAATTCTGAACTTCATATGGAAAAACAAAAAAAAAACCAGAATAGCTAAAAAACAATCTTGTACAATAAAAGGTGCTCCGGAGGAATCCCCATACCTGATCTTAAACTGTAATAGTGATTAAAACAGCATGTACTGGCACAGCAACAGGCTGGTTGATCAGTGGAATCGAATCGAAGACCCAGATATTAATCCACACACATATGGTCACTTGATTTTTGACAAAGAAGCCAAATCTGTTCAATGGAAAAAGGATAGCATCTTCAACAAATGGTGCCAGTCTAACTGGAGGTCTATGTGTAAAAAAATGCAACTGGACCCATATTTGTCACCTTGCACAAAACTCAAATCCAAGTGGATTAAAGACCTCAACATAAAACCAGACACAATAATAAGTCACTTAGAGGAAAAAGTGGGGAAGAGCCTGGAACATATTGGCACAGGAGACAACTTCCTGGACAGAACACCAACGGCCCAGGCCTTGATGTCAACCATTAATAAATGGGACCTCATGAGGCTGAGAAGCTTCTGTAAGGTAGGAGACACTGTCAAGAGAACAAAGCGACAGCCTACAGACTGGGAAAAGATCTTCACCAACCCTACATCTGACAAAGGTCTAATATCCAAAATATATAAAGAACTCAAGAAATTAAACACCACCAAACCAAATAACCCAATTCAGAAATGGGGCTTGGAACTAAACAGAGAATTCTCAACAGAGAAATATCAAATGGCTGAGAAATACTTAAAGAAATGCTCAACTTCCTTAGTCATCAGGGAAATGCAAATAAAAACAGAACCTGGAAACAGCCTAAGTGTCCATCAGTAGAAGAATAGATAAAGAAACTGTGGTACATATACACTATGGAATACTACTCAGCTATTAAAAACAAGGAATTCCCGAAATTTGTGGACAAATGGATTGAGCTAGAAATGATGATAATGAGTGAGTTAACCCATAAACAAAAAGACTCAAATGGTATATACTCACTTATATCTGCATACTAGCCCAAGGGGCATGTCCCACGAAAGCCTTCACTTACCAGGAAACTGGGACAGAGGGGAGGACATCCTATTGGGACTCTAAATGAGAGAAGCATGGGAGAATAGCAAAGTAGAAGAATCCAGAGGGTCCTAGAAACCTACAAGTAGAACATTATGATAGGCAGATTTGGGCCCAGGGGTCCCGCTCAAACTATGGCACCAGCCAAGGACAATACAGGCAGTAAACTTTAAACCCCTACCCAGATCTAGCCAATGGTCAGAACATTCTCCACAGTTGAGTGGAGAGTGGGATATGACTTTCTCATGTACTCTGGTGCCTCATATTTCACCATGTCCCCTGGAGGGGGAGACCTGGTGGCACTCAGAGGAAGAACAGCAGGTTGCCAAGAAGAGACTTGATACCCTATGAGCATATACATGGGGAGGTAATCCCCCTCAGGAACAGTCATAGGGGAGGGGAATAAGGGGAAAATGGGACGGAGGGAAGGATGCGAGGATACAAGGGGTGGGATAAACATTGAGATGTAACAAGAATAAATTAATAAAATAATTAAAAAAAAAAAAAAAGTTTTTCTTCTTCCAGGACAACCAAGGCTACACAGAGAAACCCTGTCTCAAAAAGCAAGAAAAAAAAAAAAAAAAAAGAGGTTTTCTTCTATTTATGTAATGAAAGACCTTTTAAGAAACAATGCTTTTATTTAGTCTTTTAGAATTTCATGCATGAATACAATGTTGTTTGGTCACATTCACCCTCATAACTCCTGGGTCCTTCGCACATACAACCTACAACTTCATGTTCTTCTTTCTTCCTGCTTGTTTCTTTCTTTCTTTATTCTTTCTTCCTTTCTCTTTCTTTTTTCCTATATTTATTTATTAACAGCACACTGAGAAAACAAACAAACAAAAAACCACACTGAATATAATGTGGACCACCATCACAGTGGGTCTCAACCTGTGGGTCACACTCCCTTTGGGGGTCAAGTGACTCTTTCACAAAAGCTGCATATCAGATAGTCTGCAAATCATATTCTTACATTACAACTCATAACAGTAGCAAAATCACAGTTATGAAGTAACAACAAAAATAACTCTATGGTTGGAGGTCCCCTCAAAATGAGGAACTGTATTAAAAGTTCACAGCACTAGGACAGTTGAGAATCCAACAGGGCCCACAACCTAAAGAATACTGACTCTCCTTCCCCTGGCATGCACCAGCATCAGTTATCAATAGCTCTAGTGCTAGGGGTGGGAGGTTATCTGTCTCTTCCCTATCCATGCTGCAATATTGGTTGGCTTGGCCTTGTGCCAGGTCTTAATAGGTGATCACAGCTGCTATGGGTTCAGGAGTACAGCAGTCCTTCCTGTCTTGTCTAGAATACATTGCGTTGCCTCAGTCCTCTCTAATCTCTGGCTCTTAACAATCTTTCCATACCCTCTTCCTATGAGCTTTGGGGGAATAATATTTGATACAGATGTCCCATTGATGACTGAACACCCCACAGACAGGCATTCCCTGCACTGCGGCTGTTACCCACTATACAAAGTTTAGTTGTTTAGGGGTTAAGATGTTTTTAGGTCTAGATAGATGTTTTAAGTTGATAATGACAAGATGTGATGGAGATTGATTTACATTCAGAATTTTAGATTCACTAGGATAGGAAAAATGTTTTCTTCAAGGCTTTCAAATATAAAGAGCCAAAACACTAAGGAATGTAACATTTATGGAACTCCTGATGGTGTCATCATTTTTCTTGCTACAGGTAGTCTATTGTATATATATGTGTAATAATATAAATGTGTATGTAAAAATAAAAAGTTTAATTAATTAAAAAAAAAGAAAGAAAAAGAAGCCTCTCTGATGAGCCCTGGGAGTCGCACTAAACTATGGGTACAGATATATATACTTAGAAGGCAGTTTCATACTATGTCCATTTAGTTTAGTAATGATAATAGGCTCTCTCGAGGACTCATGTCCTCCCCTAACCACAGGCTTGTGTTTCCTCCTGTGAAAGTCAACCTCAAATTCAGTGAGAATTCCATTGGTTACCCAACATGGGTGCTGAGAACTAAATTTGGGCCCTCTGTGAAAGAAGCACATGTTCCTAGCTGAGTGGTGATGGCTCACACCTGTAATCCAAGCACTTGAGAGGCAGAGGCAGGTGGATCTCTGAGTTCAAGGCCAACCTGGTCGACAGAGTGAGTTCTAGGGCAACCAAGGCTACACAGAAATGATGTCTCAAAAAAAAAAAAAAAAAAAAAAAAAAAGTACATGCTGTTAGCACTGAGCATTCTCTCCAGCCCCCACATACCTTTTGATCTAATCTCCCACACCGCTACCTTTCACCTCCCTCCTCACCACAGCCAGCACACACTTACTGAGACTCTATCAGCTCTTCTTACTTCCTGAAATTTTCTTCCTCTAGTAGCTAGTTGACAAATGTTTCCTCCTCATCATTTTTGCTCAGATATTAGTGTTTCTATGAGTCTCATCCCGACCAATTTAAAATTGCTATTCATGTTACTTTTCATCACTCGTATACATCCTGTCTTTTCTTCTTACATAGAGTTTATCACCCTATTATCATATAATTTACTGTTGTAGCTGCAGGCATCAGGGTTTTTTTCCCATTGGGAATAGATATCACCCACCGACATGCAAATTTCCAGAGAAGAATATATTTGTAGAAATAGACTAAGTGCTTGGATGGGTATCTGATTCTAAGTTCATAGACTACTGGCTGATGCACCCTAGCCGCTCAATATTATTTTTGACTTCTGTTTTTGCAAACTAGACTAAATTAATGACAATATCATATGTTAGTTTATGGACTTTCCTTCTCTCAACCAGGGATTTAGCCACCGGGTTACTTCTAAATTACTGTGTTGTCGTTTCTCATACCTATAGCTCCTTCAAAACACATGAAAGCCAGACATGGTGTCGCATACTTGTAATCTCAGCTTTTAGGAAGTAGACGCAGGAGGATTGTCAATTTGCTGGTAAGCTTGGCTTATACTAAGTCCATGTATTACGAATAAAAGAAACGTTGAAATAAAGTAATATATCTCACTTTAACATATTATGTGCTCACATCTAATTACAGAATTCTAGCACAACTTTAGGAGTCAGGTTGAAGTTAAAATCAGATCGTTTACACGTTCTCTTTAATATCTCCGCAACAGAAAGTGTTGGCTCTAAAAAACTAACCTCTAAGCACTTCTCACACTTCTGCTGCTTAAACGTGTCTGGGCTCCTTTCTGCTTCAAGCTAAAGCCAATGTTCCTTAATGTGCTTTGCACACAAAGTCCTTCACAAGCACATTTCTGCCTGGTCTCTCAATTCCTCCTTTGACACCGTTCCCTCTCACCAGAAATGGAAAATCCACATGAATAATTTTGACCTTTCGCTCACATGTTTGCTCTAACTATATTACTCCCTTGGCCTAAATCGCTTCATGCTAATACATACACTGCCATTTGAGCACACTCTAAATCTATTCCCCTTCTTCCAAAGCCAGATGTAGGTTTTCTGGGTTCTCCTAACTTCTTGCATATATCCCATCTTAACACTATCCGCCCAACTAACACATAGCTGGGCTACAGCAAGTTCTAAATAAACCCTTACTGGACAGATTTTAGAAAGAAAACAAGACATTCGTTGGTGGGGCTGAGTCTGCAATTTCGCTCTCAGCACTTCTTTTTGCTCCACAGTTTGACTATACTAACACCTAGTGTTTCCGCGGTTTGAGGGACCTGCTCTGCTGTGAGGGAAGAACTCGTAACATAACATATACACATGTTTCTGTGCCTTGACGCTTTTATTATTGCTTTTGGAGGGGAGTCAGCAAGTAAGGACCTTATTTGGGGAGCACAGCTGACATTCCATAGACATTTTTGACAAATATTCAAGCCAGAGATGATGCTGATTCTATTTTATCAGTTTCCTGGTCCTTTATATATGGTCCTTTATTTCTTTATGAGCTTGTTTTACTCCATCTTTAGTCCTCAAATTCAGTGACCAAGGTAATATAGTGATATGAGCACAGAATATGACCTCTGCGTGAAAGAATCCCATTTCCACACCATATATTTATAGTGCTTGGTGAAAGATGAGACTGCTCCCTGACTGCTGCCCTTTGGTTATCAACTAACAACGTGACTCTGGGGCTTCTTTTAGCCTGAATGGCTTTTTCTTGGATTTCTGTTTATGCCCTCTGATCTAATTAGTGTAATTAGCTTTGGACACACAATGGACAGTAAGCGGGGGGGGGGGGAGGCGCTCACAAAATTCTACCTCAGTAGCCTGCCTCTCTTTCACACACTCCAAGGATCTAAAGTGTTCCGCTGTCTTCAGAGCTCGTAACCTTTAATCCTGGCATCAATCTCCGTGTTCTAGTCAATTCCAGCTGCTGTCTACTGAAGAGCAGCAAAGGTTGGAGAGAGTTGTGGGAATGTGGATGTTGTCCCATTCGTTTTCATTAGTCAACTCAGGAGACACAGATTTCCCTAACATTGCCAAGAGAGCTCCTGCAGCCGCTCAATGATTTATTGTTAGGCATCATACTGCTTTTCAAAATGTGGCTAAGAGAACTGAGGGAAAGCCTGTGAGTGTTTTATCTAAAGCATTACATAATCTTATCACCTGTACCCTGAAGTTAGTGCCTAGCACACAGGTGATAGGCTGATACAAAGTTCTTTGCCTTGGTGGGGGAATGGCAGGCATTTTCTTCAGTAGTATAGTCACAAAATTATGTCCATGCTGTTAAAAATAACTCCTCACTTATTTTCATGTAAGCAATCCTGACTGAAATCATTAGGACAGACACACACATACATCCATACACACACAAAAAAAGTGGAAAGCCACATACACACATATGAAAAAAACACACATGTGCATACACATACACACACAAAAGTAGAAACACATACACACACATACATGAAAGTAGAAAGAGGAGCTTGTTAGAAAGAAGGAGATAAAAAGCAGAAGCAGAGGTCTGGCATGGTGGTGCACGCCTGTAATCCCAGCACTTGGGAGGCAGAGGCAGGTAGATCTCTGTGAGTTCAAGGCCAGCCTGGTCTACAATATGAGTCCAGGACAACCAAGTATACTCAGAGAAACCCTGTCTTGAAGAAGAAGAAGAAGAAGAAGAAGAAGAAGAAGAAGAAGAAGAAGAAGAAGAAGAAGAAGAAGGGTGCTAAGAAAAGATTATGGAGAAAAATATGGTTAAATATATTATATACATGTATGAAAAAACATAATGAAACCCATTATCTTATAATTATCTTGTATAGTAAAATATATATGCCAGTAAAAACTTAAATTAAGAAAAAGCTTTCTGCTGGGCACACACCCAGCACTCTGGAGGCAGAGGCAGGTAGATTTCTGACTCTGAGGTCAGCCTGGTCTCCAGAGTGAATTCCAGGACAGCCGGGGCTACACAGAGAAATCCTGTTTTGAAAAACCAATACTAAATGAATAAATAATGAAATAAAGCAAAGAGATTATTTCTTTTTTATTAATTATTCACATTTACATCCTGGTCATAGACCCCCACCCACCTATCCTCTCTGTTTCCCCCCTCCCCTACTCCCCAGAGAAGAGGAAACCTACCTACCCACCCCAGCATATCAAGTCGCATTGTGACTGAGGGCACCACTTCCCCTGTGGCCCAGTGAGGCAGCCTCGCCAGGGCAAAGTGACATCATCATCATCCTCAAAGAAGGCAGCAAAGATCCAGTCCATGCATGGTCCCTGGCTGGAGCCCCAGTATCCACAGGGTCCCTGGGCCCTGGTTAGTTGACTCTGTTGGACCTCCCATAGAGCTCCTGTCCCCTGAGTCCTCCATCCTTTCCCGATTCTTCCCCAAGACACCCTGCGCTCCACTCCATGTGGGTTTCCTCATGTGCTTCCATCAGCTGCTGAGTGGAGCCACTCAGAGGGCAGCCATGCTAGGCTTCCATCCGCAAGCACACTAGATTATCGTCAATCATGCCAGGGATTGGCTGTCTCCCACGAGTGGGTCTCAGGTTCGGCCAGGCACCTGCTCCGCGTTTCCTCAATCTCCCTTCCATCCCCCGGCCCTGCAGAGCTTGCAGGCATGGCAAGTCCTGGGTCTACTTCCGTGCGTGGGTTGATGTTTCCTTCCTTCCACTAGCAGTCACATCAAGTTAGAGGGTGTCCTCTTCAGTCTCCATGATCTCTGCTACTAGGAGTCTCAGCTACAGTCATCCTCATATCCCCCCTGGAGCCTACCCTGTCATAGGTTTCCAGCTTGTCATAGAGGAGCCCTCAGTCCAAGGCTTAGTCTCTACAAGCCATCTGTCCTCCCGCCCCCCACTCACCCCAGGTCTGATATCACCTCTCATTTCTCTACTGTCTTCCCTCTCTTCCCATGTTCCATCTCTTTAACCACTTCCGCTGTCTGTTTCTTTAAAATCAAGTTAACAAGTTGTAAGATTTTGAGGCAATGCACCAACATCAAAGGGCAAACATTATTAATTTATAAAAGCAACTGACAAAATGGTTAGATTAAATGATCCATCCTTGGCCTCTCAGGAGACCTGAGGGATTAAGTTCCTAAGAACAATAGTCAAGACTTTCTGCACCTGGCCCAACTGACCTCTCATGGCTCATAACCCACAATGCCGCCAGAGCCAGCCACCTGTGCCGTTCTGCAATCCATACCTTAGGGTCACCTCGGAAGCTTCTAAAAGTTATATGGAGATCAGCTCAGGCTGATGAAAGAACCTCTAGTTTCCAAGGGGCCCCCCACCCTCTCACCATGCCAAGGTCACAAACTGGCCTCAAACTGAGAACCACTGAGCGCCAAGTCTCACTGTGACCAGCCTTGTTCAGAGCTGTCCTGAGTCACAACCCCCCTCCCCCACCCCCGCCACACACACACACTCCCCCCCCTCCCCGATCCCCCCCTCCCCGCGCCAGCTACCTAGATTCAAATGAACTGATCCGTTTCCTTCATCCTTTTGATAGCTCTCACTAATAACAAAGGATGTGCAGAATATGCTATCACAGCTTAACCTTCATGGTAAATTTCCTTTTCTCAGGCATAGGACTACACTGGGTTTTTTTGTTTGGTTGGTTGGTTTTGGTTTTCTTTCTGACACAGGGTTTCTCTGTGTATCTTTGGCTGTCCTGGACTCACTTTGTAGACCAGGCGGGCCTCGAACTCACAGAGATCCACCTGCCTCTGCCTCCCAAGTGTTGAGATTAAAGGCGTGCACCGCCACTACTGCCAGGCTTGGGCCACACTGTTTCATCCCTCCTAGATGTGGGCTCTGTCTAGGCACCTATCTGAGTTTGTAAGAGACTGAAGAAATGAGTAAGTTCCTATGTGTAACTTGCAAGGGCTGTGTGGCCTTGCACAGTCCTGCACAAGCCAGATAGGTTCCAGTGCCAGGAGGGGAAGTGGCTCCAAGCTATCTCCCAACTGATAACTGCTCACGAAGGAAAAAATTAGGTGTTTTGCTTTGTATTGTTGGTTTTTTGTTTGTTTGTTTGTTTTTAGGTTTTTCAAGACAGGGTTTGTCTGTGTAGCCTTGGCTGTCCTAGACTCACTTTGTAGACCAGACTGGCCTTGAACCCACAAAGATCCACCTGCCTCTTCATCCCAAGTGCTGGGATTAAAGACATGTGCCACCATGCCCGGCTCAAAATTAGGTTTTTTTGTAGATGCCTTTTTGTATTCTAATGAGAGAAAGGAAAAAAGGAAGAAAGGAAGGAAGGAAGGAAGGAAGGAAGGAAGGAAGGAAGGAAGGAAAGGTAGATTTGAGTGGGTAGAGGGAGTTGAGAAGGATCTAGGAGGAGTTAGGGAGAGAAAGAACCATAATTAGAATATATTGTATGAAAAAACATTTATTTTCAGTATAAAAGGAAGAAAATAAGGTATGTTGATAGACTTTTGTGATTTAAAAATATATAGCTGGACACAGTGCTGCACACTGTGTAATCCCAGCACTCTGGGAGGCAGAGGCAAGCAGATCTCTGTGACTTCGAGGCCAGCCTGGTCTACAAAGTGAGTCCAGGAAAGGCAAAGATACACAGAGAAATCCTGTCTTGAAAAATCAGGGGCCGGGTGTGGTGGCAGAGGCACATGGATCGCTGTGAGTTCGAGGCCAGCCTGGTCTACAAAGTGAGTCTTGGACAGTCAAGGCCACACAGAGAAACCTTGACTCGAAAAACCAAAAAAAGAAAGAAAGAAAGACCAAAAAAATCCAAAAAAAGAAAAGAAAGAGAAAAAGAAAAAGAAAAATATATTGGATTTTGTATTTCATTAACTGTGGTCTTAAATATTTTTTATAAACAAAAAATAGTCTGAAACAAATATTCAGTGTTTGAGAGAGAGAGAGAGAGAGCTGAGGGAAGAGACATACACCAAATAATGATAAATAATTTTTTAAAAAATATTTGACCCTGTTATCTTTTTATTATGCTATGGAGAAGTTTTTTATATGATCATGGGGGGAGAAGGAAGGGGATGCTGCAGGGGGACAGAAAGAAAGACAGAGACGGACAGGAGAAGAGGAAGAGAAGAGGAAGAGAGAGGAAGAAACAGACAGAGAGAATAAGAAAGAGGAAACAAGGTAAGAGAGCAACCCCATTATCTTAAATTGAATAAGAAAGAATAAGCAGGCTGAAAAGAGGGTAGCCATTACATCTCTTTTAAAATATTTTATTCTCTGGATTATTCCTTGCTCCCTAGCTGAAACTAATGAAGAGTGAAGACAGAAAAGTGACGTGTGTGACGCATCTCTTCACATGATTTGCACTTGCTTAAGATGAGCCCAATAATTAGCCAGCATAGAAACTGCTGCGCGCATTCATTTTCTAAAGTGACGCTTTGTTCCACATTTTGCTATGAATTACACAGCTTAATCTAGGCTATAACAATATAGGGAAAAAATAAGTGAGTTTCCCTCCCCCTTGGAATTGAAATGAAGCTACTGCTTTTATATGAATATTTCTATTAATTCCCTAGCACCAAGAAACACAACCATTTATTCTTTGTAAGGGGAGTCATAAACATGAATGGTTGAGGTAAAACCTCTACCCATAACTTGGGTAAAAGGAGAAAAAATGTTGGAAAAGCAGTGATATCTAAAGAAATACGGGACGCAAATATAATTTGTATTTTTAATAGCTAAGCTCATTATGACCAATATGATATTTTAGGTGAAGAACCTGTTAGATGGATTTGAATTAAATAACAGAAATCCGTAGAATTCTGAAAAGGAAAAGTACTCATTCAACAGATATCTATTGCATGCTATTTAGTGTCACAATTCTGATACAGAGTTAGCATAATAAATACAATGTTCCTTTTAAATATCTCTCATCTGAGAACGTGAAGAATAACTGATGAATGTGAAACTAGATGTCTGGGCCTTGAGGAATGTCAGAGAAATATGCACGGGGTTAGGTAAGAACAATCAATCCTAAAGGAAGAGCAAGCATCAGCAATCAGTTACAAACTCTTAAAGGCCTGTGCCACCACGCCTGGATAGCAATTTCACAATATTTATTTGGTGAGTTTTTCTCATTTCTCTGGTGTGTTAAATTACTTGTAACATATCGAGCACACCAGCTTCTGTAGTGGGTTCCTACACTCTCTTATTCCTGGGAAAATTGTATGATCTCCCCACACATTCATGTAGGTTTGTTTATTCATAACACAGACACTTTGCACAGCTGGACTATAACACTGCCGGCAAATGGCTTAGACTGGGGTAGCAACAATACTAGTCTTAGTGTGTAGAAATTTATATAAAGCTGGGGCAGGCATGGTGGTGCACACCTTTAGTCTCAGCACTAAATGCGGGGGTGGGGGGGGGGGGGGGGGGGAGGAGGCGGGGGGGAGTCAGGCAGGGGCAGGGAGATCTCTTTGAATTCCAGGCCATCCTGGTCTACAGAGCTCATTCCAGGACAGCCAGGGCTACACAAAGAAACTCTGTCTCAAATACATACATACACACGCGCGCGCGCACACACACACACACACACACACACACACACACGAAAGAGAGAAAGAAAGAAAGAAAGAAAGAAAGAAAGAAAGAAAGAAAAAACAAAATTTATATAAAACTGTACCAAGAAAGCTTTTTTCTGAAATTTTAGTTTAGGCCACAAAAATTCAAGCTACCAATCTCCTCAAATCTGAAGCACTAATACTTTCTCCTTCTTCTTCTTCTTCTTCTTCTTCTTCTTCTTCTTCTTCTTCTTCTTCTTCTTCTTCATGTTGTTCTTCTTGCTCTTCTTCTTCCTCCTCCTCCTCTTCCTTCTCTTCCCCTTCATCATCATTATTGGTCTCTGTCTTCCTAAGTGTTGGAATTAAAGGCATGCATCACTGCACCTGGCTACTACTATTTTCTTTCTCTTTTTTCTTTTTGGCTTTTTTGGATTTTCGAAACAGGGTTTCTGTGTGTAGCCTTAGCTGTCCTGGAGGTCACTCTGAGGTCAAGGCTGGTCTCGAACTCACAGAGATTCCCCTAGGTCTGTTTTTGAGATGCTGGGAATAAAGATGTGTGCCAACAACACCCAGAAACATATTTTTAGATTTTCATTATTTTCTATACACATGGGTGTTTTTGCCTACATGTAAGTCTGTATATAGCACATGCATCCCTGGTGCTCGTGGAAGTGAGAGGAGGGTAATGGATCCGCTGACACTGGAGTTACAGATGGTTCTGAACTGTAGATGCTGGGAATGGAACCCAGCTGGGAGAGCAACAGGTGTTCTTACCTGCTGAGCCATCTCACCAGCTGCTAACTAAGGTCTTCTCAATCTACAAGAAGGTGGATGAAAACTGATCATAATGGCAATGCTCTGAATAATGACAATAACTAGACATAGTAATTATAACGTGGGTGCTCATACACAAGAGCCATACCAACTAAGAACAAATCCCTAAGTAGAACTGGCTCAGTTTCTCTTCTACAGTTTCACTTCCTTGTCCTTCTAAAACTAGAAGCCGCCCAGCATCCTCCTGCTTGCTCAGAGAACAATATTGTAATGATTTATGATGCCCCTCCTGGAAGCTTTCAGACTTCAACCTATAAAACATTTTCCTTCCTTGTTGGAAATGGACCTGTTTATTCCCTGGTCCTTCAGAGAGTACTACCTATCTACTTTCGGGGATCTGGCTAGATAGATAGACAGAGACCAGATTGTAATGTGTTAAACGCCCTCACTGTTGTAGGCATAAGGTTATTATGAATGCTTATTCCTTGACGGACACACACACACATACACACACACACACACACACACACACACACACACCAAACAACAAACACCATATCTGGTTGCAATCCTTGTTCTGAGCATTTCCTGTTTCAATTTTGTGTAAACACTGTTCCCTAATTGTACCCTGAGATGTCAATAAAGCAGCTTTCAGCCAATGGCTAAGCAGGGGAGAGAATAGGGCTGGACTTTCTGCCAGCCCGGAGAGGAGTTAGAGGAGGAAGTAGTGGCTTTGGCCAAGAGCAGAAGTCCAGAAGATATCAGGAAAAATGTTCTGGAGCAGGAAAGCTGCAAAGTGCAAGTATCTGTGGAATGTATGCTGGAAGGAAACCAAATTAGCTTAGAGAGTTAAGAGTAGTGTAACAAACTGGGCAGTGGTAGCACACACCTTTAATCCCAGCACTAGGGAGGCAGAGGCTGATGGATCACTGAGAAGTTGAGGCCAGCCTGGTGTACAAAGCAAGTTCAGGACAGCCAAGGCTACAGAGACAAAACCTGTCTCAAAAAATTAAAAACAAATGCTGGCGAAGATGTGGAGAGAGAGGAACACTCCTTCATTGCTGGTGGGAATGCAAACTAGGACAGGCACTTTGGAAATCTATCTGGTGCTATCTCAGAAAACTGGGAATAGGGCTTTCTCAAGACCCAGCTATTCCACTCGTTGGAATGTACCCAGAAGATGCTCCAGCACACAAGAAACTGCTCAACCATGTTCATAGCAGCCTTATTCATAATAGCCAGAACCTGGAAACAGCCTAAGTGTCCATCAGTAGAAGAATGGATAAAGAAACTGTGGTACATATACACTACGGAATACTACTCAGCTATTAAAAACAAGGAATTCCCGAAATTTGTGGACAAATGGATTGAGCTAGAAATGATCATAATGAGTGAGTTAACCCATAAGCAGAAAGAATCAAATGGTATATACTCACTTATATCTGCATACTAGCCCAAGGGGCATGTCCCACGAAAGCCTTCACTTATCAGGAAACTGGGACAGAGGGGAGGACATCCTATTGGGACTCTAGATGAGAGAAGCATGGGAGAATAACAAAGTAGAAGGATCCAGAGGGTCCTAGAAACCTACAAGTAGAACATTATGATAGGCAGATTTGGGCCCAGGGGTCCCACTCAAACTATGGCACCATCCAAGGACAATACAGGCCATAAACTTCAAACCCCTACCCAGATCTAGCCAATGGACAGGACATTCTCCACAGTTGAGTGGAGAGTGGGATATGACTTTCACACGTACTCTGGTGCCTCATATTTGACCTGGGGAGACCTGGTGGCACTCATAGGAAGGACAGCAGGCTACCAAGAAGAGACTTGATACCCTATGAGCATATAAAGGGGGAGGAAGTCCCCCTCAGGCACAGTCATAGGGGAGGGGAATAAGGGGAAAATGGGAGGGAGGGAAGAATGTGAGGATACAAGGGATGGGATAAACATTGAGATGTAACAAGAATAAATTAATAAAAAAAATTTTTTTTAAACAAAAAATGAAAAACAAAAGGACATTGGAAAGCTATCAAAAATCTGTCTTTCAAGGGCCAGGCATAGTGGCGCACCCCTTTAATCCCAGCAGTTGGGAGGCAGAGGCAGGCGGATCACTGTGAGTTCAAGGCCAGCCTGATCTACAAAGTGAGTCTAGGACAGCCAAGGCCACATAGAGAAACTCTGTCTTGAAAAAACAAACAAAACCAAACCAAAGAACAAACAAACATGTCTTTCAAATTATGAGCTGGATTAATTTTGCCTAATCTGGGATTATCCTCAATTAAGTGAGAACTCATTCAGAACAGTTTAATGATTATCTTTTGTTGAATGTTATTACAACTATAATCTTAATAAAATTCAAATAATATTCATTTGTAACAATGATGGATTGGGGTATTTCAAACACATTTTATGGTTATAATTATATAAATCATAATGTATATTATCTTCTATAATAAGTAGTGGTTTGCAGTGGTTACTTCTGTATACAAAACTAGCAACAGTATTTAGCCATTCCGGCTAACCAAATAACCTTTGCACTGATCAATTCTGTATTGTTTTTATAGTTGGCTTCATGCCCATGTTACTCAGGACCCCTTAAACAGCACAGGATAGAACTTTGCTTTAAACCAGTTCACACAACAGAAAAAGAATGTGTTGCTTCATAAAACTTAGAAAAAAAATACTGAAGAAGCTCATAAAATGGGAAGGAAAATAGATCCTTGCAAAGGAGGGTTCAATACAACCAGAAACCACTCTTATCTCTTTAATGCATCTCCTTAACCTTGCACTGTAGATTAACTTTGTTCAATAACAGGAAAGATGGTGCTAATAGCTCTTAATATATATGTATAGACACTCCTGGTTCAAAATCGGGAAGGGCGATCCATTTCCAGTCTCCAGGTGTCCAGAAAAGTTCTGATTAGCCCTTCCTGGCACCGCCCACACTATGGCAAGTTCCTGTGGTGAGTGGGCTACATTGTTATTACTGACTAAACCAGTTTGACAGGAAAGAATAAAATCTGGGTGTAGCATGAGAGAGGTAACGTACTAGGCAAACAAACAAACTTGGAGAAGCACATTACAGCCCTCATATATTCTGTCCTCATTTTTCTCAAAGTATAAGCTGTCTATACAGAGTCTGATCCATTGGCTTCTCTGGAAATATTTTCTCTGATCCATCAATACTGTGTCTTCCACCGGTTAGGTCCACTGGTTACATTTTGCTGTCTTCTGACCTGTCAAAAGAGACGCTGATGTTCTGCATTCCTTCCAGAGAAATGAGCATCACTGGGGGCATGCAATGAGGCAGGAAGGACTTCACAGCTCCTTTGTGACTCCCAGCTGTTAATTAGAACTGAAAATGGAACACCTTTTGTGTAGCATTACCACACATCACCTACAACACCACAAGCCTTTTTCATGGAATAGTGGTTCGGGACATTAATGTTTCAACACTTTATGCCCAATGTCTTGCAGGTGATACTCAGATTCAATGCAAAATGCCTTTGTGGCCCTCAAGCACTTGGTATTTTCTTCCATTTCTTTCCTCAATTCATACTGTCATTGAGTGCACAGTGTTGTCTTCTTGTGCCTGTCAATCTCTCCTTTGACTTCATGTCAATGTCTTCATCTTTTGTGGACGATAAAGCTTTCCCTTCTGGCTACCACACTTTTCTTGTTTTGTTCTGTCTTGGACACTTAAGATGACCCCTTCTTATTCAAATAGCTCTCCATTCTTTCCTGTTCTTGGCCCATCCTCAACAAACCAGTAAGAAGATGGGTCTCAACAATGCCTCATTAGCTGATTAGCCATATAGATCTTTTGTTTAGTTGGTTGGCTGGTCGGTTGGTTGGTTGGTTGGGTTGGGTTTTTTCAAGACAGAGTTTCTCCATGTAGCCTTGGATGTTCTAGAGCTCACTTTGTAGACCAGGTTGGCCTTGAACTCAGAGATCTGCCTGCCTCTGTCTCCTGAGTGCTGGGATTTAAGGTGTGTGCCACCACCACCTGGCTAGCCACTCTCAGCATCTCATCATCAATATCTTTGCCTTCTGTCTGCCTTCCGTCTTTGCCTTCGATGACCTGGGAGCTCAGCTTTCTCACCACATCTTCCCATCTCAGAGTGAGGCTCATGAGGATCCTATGAAAGCACTGAGTTTTCTTCTTCTTCCTTGTTTAACTGTCTCATAGTTTGTTTCTGCTGGAAATAAAGATAGCAAATATATGCATCTTTCTCTTCCTGAAATCCTCATCACTTTAAGATCTTGTTTTAAATGCTCTCGTTACAGCATCCTTGCTCACTTTGTGGTCTTTTATCTCCTCGAATTGTCTTCCACTAATACATTTTAAAGTGCAAGCACTGTGATCAAAACTGCTAGGAGAAGAAATAAATCAACAGCTGTTTGCTTAGACATCTAGCTTTGCCAAGGGGAGAATGACAATAATCTCTTTGAGGATTTGGATGAAAAAGGCAATCATTATATTTGTTTTACTTTGACATGTAAAGTAAAATGAAAATGTAGCATTCATAAGAAATGAGAGGAACAGTGGCTTCATTAATAAGGAGATGGAGATACCTTTTATTTCAAAAATACATTTCTCCAAAAATCAGTGTTAATTTTTTTCCTCTAATAACTTCCTTAGCACAGACAAGAGGAGAATTAAAATCCTAAAGTGCTTTGTGGGAACAGCTTTGTAATTTCAGGAGGTTTTTTTTTTATGGCACTCTAAACCTGTTTAAAAAATTTTTTAAGAAGAAAAAAATTATATTGACAGAGTTCCTATGCTTAAGCCTTCCTTTTTATTATCCTATTTACCCTGAACAAATTGTGATACAATATTTAATTAAGCTGAAAAGATATTTTATTGAACATACAATATCAAAGGTGATTCTATTGTTTTACAAAGAAAATCAATATTAGATTTTGGACATTTGTGTTAAAAGCAAAATAGTTTTATATCATAGCTGGATATTTCAAAATGAGATTTATATAAAAATACTAAAAAATTATCTTAAAATATGCAGTTTTTGCATGCTTGCTTTTGAGACATGGTCATGTAGCACAGGCTAACCAGACCATTGAGATACCTCAGCCAGTAAAAGCACTTGCCACTAGGACTCATATAGAAGGAGAAAATTGACTCCTAAAAGTTGCCCTCTGACCTCCACATACATGATGTGGCATGCATACACCCACACACTCAACAAATAAGTGAATATAATTTCTAAAAATGGATTCAGAAGCCATAGAGGTGGCAGGTGGCTCAGTGCAAATGTACATGTTGCCCTCGCACAGGACCTGGATTCAGTTTCCAGCACTCACATGGAGGCTCACAACTATTCACACCTCCAGTTCCAGGGGATCCTGTAACCAGATTGAGCTATTTTGTGGGTTCTTCTTTCTTCCATTCTTCTCTACCCCTTTTCTTCTTCCCTTTCAACCCCCCTACACACACACACACACACACAAACACACACACACACATACACACACACACACATACACACAGTCAGGGGTTGGAAAAGGGTGACATCATCATCATTAGACTACTTTCTGTTGATTAGGGACATTGAGCTCCTTGGGGCAACTTTAATCTTCACCGTCATGATGTCTAATTTCTTCTTCTTGCTGTTTCTTCTTTGTGCATGACTATTTAATAAATCACAACCAACAACCTATCACAGCTCCTAGGGCCCTAGCATTTATATATCCCCTGAAAAGTCCCCAGAATTCCAAACACCACACAATCACAGAAACTATCTGAAGCTGGCAGAAATACACCTCTGCTAGAGCACTAGGCAAATCATCGCCAGCTGCTGCAAAGCAGCCTCATATCCCCACCCCAGGGATTAAAATGAAAACATATTCTTATCATATTTCTGTCTTTTTAAAGAAATCAAACTTCCAGAACTCTCACTACAAGACCTGACACTCTCTTCTGATCTCCAGAGGTATCAGGTGTGTACATAATACACATATACTCAAGAAGGCTATGAGGGTTTGAATTCCCCATGTCTCAGGCGTTTGAATACTTGGTCTTCAGTTTATAGTACTACATTGATAGAGGTATGGCCATACTGAAGGAAATATGTCATTTGGGCCTTAAAGTGTGTGTGTGTGTGTGTGTGTGTGTGTGTGTTCTGAAATTATAATCAGGTCAATTTTACCCTTTCCTTTCCTCCCACCAATATTGCCCAAATAACCCCCAATGTATACTCCCAAATTCATGGTCTTTTTCTTTTTCTTTTCTTTTTTTGAGACAGGGTATCTCTGTGTAACAGCCCTGGCTATCCTGGACTCTCTTTGTAGACCAGGTTGGCCTGAACTCACAGAGATCTGCCTGCCTCTGCCTCCCAAGTACTGGGATTAAAGATGTATACCACCACCGCCCAGTGGTCTTTTTCTTTATTTGTTCGTGTGTGTGTGTGTGTGTGTGTGTGTGTATGTGTAAATTTAGACATGCATATACAAGCCAGGTGTGGTGGTGCACGCCTTTAATCGGAACACTTAGGAGGCAGAGACAGAAGGATCACTGTGAGTTAGAGGCCAGCCTGGTCTAAAAAGTGAGTCCAGAACAGCTAAGGCTACACAGAGAAAACCTGTCTCAAAAAGTCAAAAAGAAGAAGAAGAAGAAGAAGAAGAAGAAGAAGAAGAAGAAGAAGAAGGAAAAAGAAAGAAAGAAAGAAAGAAATGCATATACATATGTATGTGCCTAATTTTAGAAATACAACCTGTGATATCAGTTTACTATTATTCATATGTATATGATTTTAGGGCTGAGCACTTGGAATAAGACAATCAATTGAGGGGAGAGGGGTTCTTCCATAGGGAAAACTACTGAAATCTCCCTTCAACATTCTTCAGTTGCCTGTAGTTTCCCTGAAGCTTCATCAACATGGATGCCAAAAAAATACCTATGGAACCATGAGTCCAGATAGACCTTATGACATCTTCAGATTACCATTGCTGTGATAAAATGCCAAGGCCATAAACAACCTGGGGAGGAGGAGATTTACTCCAGTTTACAACTCTCAGGTCACATTTTGTTGCTGAGGGAGGTCAAGGCAGGAACTCAAGCCAGACAAGAACCCAGAGGCAGGGACTGAAGCCGAGGCCATGGAGGAGTGCTGCTGACTGGCCTGCTCTTACGGCTTTTTCAGTGCTGCTCTCCTTTTTTGTTGTTGTTTGTTTTTTATTTTTATTATTTTAAAGATTTATTTATTTATTATATATACAATGTTCTGCCTGTGTGTACACCTGAAGGCCAGAAAAGGGCACCAGATCTCATTATAGATGGTTGTGAGCCACCATGTGGTTGCTGGGAATTGAACTCAGCACCTCTGGAAGAGCAGCCAGTGCTCTTAACCTGTGAGCCAGCTCTCCAACCCTTGTTTTGTTTTTTCAAGACAGGGTTTCTCTGTATATCCTTGGCTATCCTGGACTCGATTTTTAGACCAGGCTGGCCTCAAACTCACAGTGATCCTCTGCCTGCCTGAGTGCTGGGATTACAGGCGGGTGCCACTTCGCCTGGCTTCAGCCTGCTTTCTTACAGCACTCAAAATCATCTGCCTAGTGATGGTGCCACGCACAGTGTGCTGGGTCCTCTGACATTAATCATTAATTTCAAAAGTGCACACAGGCTTGCCTATAGGCCAACTCAGTAGGAACACTTTCTCAGCTGAGGTTCTCTTCTCCAAAATGACTCATTTAGCCTGGTGTGGTGGCACATGCCTTTGAACCCACCACTTGGGAGGCAGAGACAGGCAGATCTCTGAGTTCAAGGCCAGCCTGGCCTACAAATCAAGTCCAGGACAGCCAAGGCTACACAGAGAAACCCTGTCTTGAAAAGAAGCCAAATGAAACAAAAAACAAAGTGACTCATTTGTCAAATTGGTATAAAACTAGACAGCACACCTTTCTTCTAGAATTACCTTGATCGTAACGTTTTACCACAACATTAGAAAGGTGATAAGCAAAACATTCATACACATAAAGTAAAAATAAATAAGTATATTTTTCTTAATTCAGAAAATAGATTTGGACATATACTTGCTAAATATAAATAGTTAATAACAACAACAACAATAATAATAATAATAATAATAATAATAACAACAACAATAATAATAATAATATCAACTAGTGATTGATGATGTAAGTATTAAATAACATGAAATTTGGTGATCGTAGCTACCTGAGGGTGAACTTCCTCCTTGATATTCACCATATTGTCTTGGTGGAGGAGTTCATTATTAATAGAGAATCTGTTTTTAGGGGTTCACAAAGGAAAAGTCTGCGTGTTCCATGTACACGGAGCAGAGCAAACCGAAGTGGCTGTTTGAATGTGACTAGAGCAGGCTTTAGAGCAAGCACTGTTGCCAGGACGAAAAGCGCACTACATAATGATCTAAAAACCAACTCACCAAGACAAGGTAGCAACCTTAAATCTGTGTCAACTAATCGCAGAGCTACAGAACGTACAGAACATAGAGTGAAAGCTGATAAGATGAACGAAGGGAACATATGGCTCTACCTGTGGGTTTCAACATCCCCTCAATAAAGAGGAAGCCACACAGAGAGTTAATAAGGATCCATGGTGGACCTACTTGACCTGATAGTCTAAACACTCACCAATCTAGGCTGGGATATTGCCCATTTGGTTTGGTCATTTGTTTATCTAGTTAGTTTTCAGCACTGGGGATTAGAACTAGTATGTCACTCATACTGGGCGAACTGTTTTTACAATGGGCTATAGCTCCAGTCCTTTTTTTTTTTTTTTCCTTCTTTTTTTTTTTTATTAATTTATTCTTGTTACATCTCAATGTTTATCCCATCCCTTGTATCCTCCCATCCTTTTTTTTTTTAAGAGGCAAAGGAATAAATAAATAAATAAATAAATAAATAATTGAAAAGAGAGAGACGCCAGGCACAGTGCGCTCACCTTTAATCCCAGCACTCTGGAGGCAGAAGCAGGCAGATAGCTGTGAGTTCAAGGCCAGCCTGGTCTACAAAGTGAGTACAGGCAGTCAAGGGTACACAGAGAAACCCTGTCTTGAAAAACCAAGAGAGAGAGGGAGAGCGGGAGACAGAGAGAGAGAGAGAGAGAGGGAGAAAGAGAGAGAGAGAGAGAGAAAGGGAGACCTATGAGGCCTTGAACCTCTATCAGCCCTCAACCTCCTAAATATCCGAGATTACAGACAAAATATACATGCACCACTGGTCCAGGGTACACTGACATAGCATACTGTCCCCTGGGCAATAGCACTTGATAATTAATATCCTTGAAATCTACTTAATTCTATTGATCATGTCCTTATGGATTCATTTTCCAGCCATATATTAGAAGAAAAGCATGTCTTAGACTTCACTCCATCAATTCTACAAATATCTAATATCAAGGAAGCAGAAAAAAGAGTCAAATAGCTTCTTCTCCACTCCCTGCACTTAGAAGCCTGAAGACATATTTCATGCAGAAGAGTCACTTCAAATATATGTAATGATAATTTGTTGTTAGTGAAACAAGTTTTCTGATTATATATGGTTTTGTACCTTTTATCAATGAGATTATCATCATAGGACCGAAGAGGTTCCCTAGATTTAAAAATATACTGTGTTGGGCTGGAGAGATAGCTCAGCAGTTAAGAGCACTGGCTGTTCTCTGAGAGGACCTGGGTTCAATTCCAGCACCAAGGAGGTAGCTCACACCTGTCTATAACTCCAGTTCCAGGGGATCTGCCTCCCTCACACAGATACACATGCAGTCAAGACACAAGTGAACACAAAAATAAAAATAAATTATTAAAAAGAAAGAATATATTAAGCAAGGTGTGGTGGCATATGCCTTTAATCCTAGCACTTGGGAGGCAGAGGCAGGCAGATAGCTGCAAATTCAAGGCCAGCCTGGTCTCCAAAGTGAGTCTAGGACAGCCAAGACTACACAGAGAGACTCTGTCTCAAAAAAAAAAAAAAAGAATATACTGTGTCGTGGTTGATATATGGCTCCTAAGAAAGTCTTGTTCCTGTTATTCAAAGACAGCAAAGCTTGAGAAATCTTTCGTGCCATATCTACTCTAATTTGCTTTACACTGCTGTGGTAAACACCATAACCAAAAGCAAGGAGAAAAGGGTTTCTCTTACATGTGCCAAGCATGGTCCATCATTGAGAGAAGTCATGGCAGGAACTCAAGCAGAGACCAAGAAAGTGACCATGCAGAGATGTTGCTTTTGGCTTGCTTGCCCTGGCTTGCTCAGACTGCTTTCTTATACAAGCCAGGACCACTTGCCCACGGGTAAACCTACCCTTTGTGAACAGAGACTTCTCATGTCAATCGTGAAGCAAGAGAATGTTCCAAGGGCATGAACCACAGGCCAGTCTAGGAGAGGCAATTCCTCACTAACTCCCAATCTTTGTGCTTTAGACTTGGATATTTGAAAGTCTACGTGTCCTCCTCTAACTGTTAAAATTATAATTGAGCACTTCTAACGAGTAAAATCGTATGTAATATGTAAATGTATTTATCCCACTCTGTCCCAATCACAAATTATGTTATAAATTGGCCACATAAAAATCAATATAGTGAAAGCATACTAAAATATTTTTATTTATATCACTAATATAAAATCTTGTGAACCAGGAATGGTGGTGCACGCCTTTGATCCCAGCACTCGGGACGAAGAGGCAAGCAGACCTCTGTAAGTTCGAGACCAGCCTGGTCTACAAAGTGAGTCCAGGACAGCCAAGATTACACAGACAAACCCTGTCTCAAAAAAAAAATAATAATAATAATCTTGTGATAGAATTTTGTCACTGAAGTGTGGATTCAAAGAAGTTGCATAAACTCAGGATGCCATTAAAGAATTGAAAATCATGGCATTTCATTTATTTATTTATTTATTTATTTATTTATTTATTTATTTATTCTTTTTCAAAAGTGTTTCTCTGTGTAGCCTTGACTGTCCTGGACTTAGCTAGACCAGGTTGGCCTTGAACTCACAGCGATCAGACTGCCTCTGCCTCCCAAGTGCAGGGATTAAAGGTGTGAGCCGCCACCGCGCAGCAAGATAGGTTGGTTCTTTTCTGAGACAGACTTTCTCTGTGTAACCTTGACTGTCCTGGACTCACTCTGTAGCCCAGGCTGGCCTTGAACTCACAGAGATCAGCCTGCCTCTGCCTTTCAGAGTGCTCGGATTAGAGGCATGCACTACCAGGCCTGGCAAATCATGAGATTTTAAATACTGACAGTGAAAAAAGAAAAAAGTAAAACCAACTTCTTTTTCATATTTTTCCTGTCATTTCTTGGTATCCTCTATCATTATTTTTCTACAAGTTAAGAACAAATTAGTTCTCTGCAGATAATAGGACTAACCTTTTTAAAGCCTTTATTAAGATGTTATATTTCAGAGTGGTAATAATGATTTTTAATTCAACATCTGTTTGACAGAACAATTCAAACTATCTTAATTTTAGAAGTACATGATAAATATTCTTGTTGCATTGCATACGAAAAGATTCTGCTTAAAAAGATACATTCTTTGCTACGGTTGGGTTCATCTGTGTTTTCCCACTTAAATCACGCACAGCTACATCATTAAATTGAATTCATTTGACTGAGGCATTGAAGGACTGTTCATCTCCCACATGCCAATTTTAACACCTATTCTTTGCTCCTCGTTCCACATAGGCTGAGTTTAGTTCCACAGAGATTTGTCTATCTATAATGCTTGCCAAACTTTTTCAAGGATTTCCTCTAGTAGTCCAGACAGAAGTTTTCTTTGAAGGGTTCTGACTAATCTTTAAACACACAGTCGAATGTCAGCAAGATGAGTCACCAGGTAAGAACACCTGTTGGTAAGCCCAAGGACCTGAGTTTGATCCCCGGAGCCCACATGGTGCAAGGAGAGAAAGGACTCCTATGTTTGTCTTCTGACCTCCACAAGTATGTTGTGGTCCAGAGGTACACACATGCACTGAATAAAATTAAATTTAAAAAATATTTTTTCTATATGTTTTTTATTAAAACAAAATATTTTGCTGTTAATTTTTTTCTTGTTTGTTTGTGTTTTGTTTTGTGTTTTGTTTTGTTTTTTTCAAGATAGGGTTTCTCTGTTTAGCCATGGCTGTCCTAGACTTGCTTTGTAGACCAGACTGTCCTTGAACTCATAGCGATCCACCTGCCTCTGCCTCCATAGTGCCGGGATTAAAGGAGCACGCCACCACACCCAGCCACAAACTCATATCTTTATGTATGTATGCCTAGACTAGTTTGGAATCAGAAGCATCTCTTAAATGTCACTGTGAAGAATGAAAGATGCATCATGAAACTAGTGTCTTTTCGGGGGTACCCTGCTGTGGGGGGAGCTTCCCATTTCAGAATGCCCAGCTCAGTAAGAATCAGGGGAATATTGTGAGTGACCATTTGCAGTGTCAGTGGAAACAGGATAAAGTCCATGGGGTAGCCTGTACGTTCAAGGATCTCTGTAATTTCTCATATTCCTAAAAGGCCAAACTTCAAGAATCATCTCCCAGGCTTTTGCTCAGGAATACTAGGAAGCAATGGAGATATTTTTTTTTAGCTCAATAAATCACTACAAATAAGGAATTAACCATTTGTGCAGTGCATTTCTTTTTAGGGGTAACTTGATGTCTTCAACGCGAGAGCAAGAAATAACCTAGACAAGGATGGCTACAATTGGTTGTCCCTGGGAAGACATCGCTGCTTTGAAAATCAAGAAGAGGAAAGAGATCATGCATTTGTAGTAGCACCCTTTTAGAAAATAAATATGTAATGGCTTTTTGGGGTATAAGAATAAAATGAGAGGGCTGGAGAGCTGGCTCAGAGGCTAAGAGCACTGGCTGGTCTTCCAAAGGACCTGAGTTCAATTCCCAGCAACCACATGTAGCTCTTAACTATCTATAATGAGATCTGGTGCCCTCTTCTGGTGTGCAGACACACATGGGAGCTGAATATTGTATAAATAATAAATAAATAAATCCTTAAATTAAAAAAAAAGAATAGCCTTTAATCCCAGCTCTTGGAGGCAGAGTCTGGTGGATCGCTGGGAGTTTGAGGCCAGCCTGGTCTACAAAGCGAGTCCAGGACAGGCAAGGCTAACACAGAGAGACCCTGTCTCGAAAAAAACATAAAAATAAATAAATAGATAGATAGATAGACAGTTAAAAGCAGAGCTGGGTATGGCAGCACATGCCTTTGATCCCAGCACTTGGGAGGCAGAGGGAGGTGGATCTCTATACATTTCAGTCCAGCCTGGACTACAGAGTAAGATCCAGGATACCAAGTCTACACAGAAAGAAAGAAAGAAGGAAGGAAGGAAAAAAGGAAATGGAAGAGAAGAAAAGGAGAAAAAAGCTGTTCACTATATAGCACAGACTAGCCTTGAACTCCTGATCCTCCTGCCTCTGCCTACCAAGTGCTGGGATTGCAGGTGTGGACCAACTTAGCCAGCCATAGTGTAATTCTTGAATGTCTCATACAAAAACCTGCAAAGGATCTCAGAAGCACAGTAAATGGAGCATCTATAACTGATGCTGTCTTAACTGAGTAATGCGTGATCGATCAGTCTTGGCCTTGAAAATGAGGCAAGTGATACAAACGTGAAGGCTAGCTTAAAGTCACCCACAGCATTGCACAGGCCCCATTCTCTGACAAAGGAAGCAGTATACCATGACTTTACTCATCAGGATTGACACCAGGCCAGTGAGAGGACTCATCAGGTAAGAGTGACTGATGCTAACCCTTCATCCCAAGGATGCACATGGTGGAGAGAAAGAATCAACTCCTACCAATTGTCCTCTGACTCCCACTAGATGATGTATAGGAAAACAGAGGTAAACTGTGTGAGACTGGAGGCTGTGGCAGGCTGTGAGTGCCTGCAAAACCTCTTCTGCTCTTGCCCAGCTTTCCCGCATCCCTGGCTGGGTTGTGCAAAGGTTAGACAGCAGTGTGTTCCAGTGAAAGATACCAAATAGAAACATACCTTTGAGCTGGGCATGGTGGCACACACCTTTAGTCCCGGCACTCTGGGAGGCAGAGGCAGGTGGATCGCTGTGAGTTTGATGCCAGCCTGGTCTACAAAGTGAGTCCAGGACAGTCAAGGCTATGCAGAGAAACCCTGTCTTGGAAAGAAGAAGAAGAAGAAGAAGAAGAAGAAGAAGAAGAAGAAGAAGAAGAAGAAGAAGAAGAAGAAGAAGAAGAAGAAGAAGAAGAAGAAGAAGAAGAAGTTGTTCTTTGAAGTTCACACTCCTCTCCTGTGATTCTCCAGCTTTTCATTCAAAGCCTTAAGGATTTACAGTGTAAGCAACTAAAGGGGATGAACAGTACAGGGATGTTTTTCCACTAATGCAAAGCCCCATGCTGGAATGCCTGTCCTGCACATCATGAAAACTGGAGGGAAACTGGAGGATGGGATGGAAAACTCCATTTGCTCAGCCTTTCCTTAAGACAAACTTTCCATATTCAAGGAGTGACTCTTTCTCCTTGGTCAATCTGGGATGTTTAGAGGGAAAGGCGCTGCTCGTTACTCATTTTTTATTCTACAGCCATTTAAGTCCATTGCTGCCAAGGGGAAGAGGGACTGGCTAAATGGCTTCTAATTAAAAATATAGGAATGCTTAAAGTGACTTCATAAAGATGTCAGGGCGATCTAGTGCATTAGTAAATCACCTTAACTCCCCAGATCTGAGCAAATAAGCACGATCCATTTCATCTCAGATTTTTATCTCAGAATATGAGTCCCCTGCCCACTCTGAAGGTCTACTTGAACACAGTTTTCCTTCTTTCCTTTGTTCCCAAATAACACCTATAAAATAATTTATGTCCTCCTCAATAAGGAGGAAGCAAATCCCTTCCTATATATAAACACATAAGAATCTGCCACTATTTCAAAAGTCCTTGTCCTGTGCAGCCTCTAGGAGACCAACTTTTTACGTTTTCCTTCTATCTTCTTTGTACCCAAAACTGGCCAACCGCCGCGTGCACACACACACACACACACACACACACACACACACACACACACACACACACAAAACTCCTACCTTATGAGTCACTCTGTTTCTTTCTTTCTTTTTTCCCCCCTGAGACAGGGTTTCTTGGTGTAGCCTTGGCTGTCCTGGATTCACTTTGTAGACCAGGCTGTCCTCGAACTCACAGCGATCCACCAGCCTCTGCCTCCCGAGTGCTGGGACTAAAGGCGTGCGTCACCATGCCCAGCTTCACTCTCTGTTTCAAATGTATTAAAGCCTTGAAGAAATGTTTGAAGCACACAGCTGAGATGAGATGGCCCCATGATTAAAATGCCAGCTTTAAAAGCAAGAATCCCCAGCATTTATGTAGAAAAGCTGGAGGAGGCAGAGGGAGTTTGTCCCCCTGGAACCAAGGGAGACCTAGGAAACCAGTAGCTAGCCTGAATAGCCACAGTGGACCTCCATGGGAAAGCCTGTCTCAAAAATAAAGTAGAAAAGCTCAAGAGGTCGCTTTTGCCCTCTGCAGAGGACTGCTGGCTCCCACCCATCTTCTACCACAACAGATGATCTAGCACTCTCTTCTGGACTCTGAAGGCATCTCTCTATCTGTCTGTCTGTCTGTCTGTCCATCAGTCTGTCTGTCTGTCTCTGTCTCTCTCTCCATCTCTCTGTCTCTCTCCCTGTCTCTCTCTCATGCATGCCTGCACACTCACACACTTAAAAACTAAACAAAGCTTAGAATAAACAAACAAACAAATAAATAAAGCAGGCTGGAGAGCTGGCTCAGAGGTTAAGAGCATTAGCTGCTCTTCCAAAGGTCCTGAGTTCAATTCCCAGCAACCCCATGGTGGCTCATAGCCATCTATAATGAGATCTGGTGCCCTCTTCTGGTGTGCAGGTGTACATGCGGGCAGAACACTGTATACATAATAAATAAATCTTTTGAAATGTTAAAATAAAAAAATGCTTTGGGAAAAAAACAAACAAATGAAAAAAAATTTTAAAAAAGCATTTGAGGAAGATAATCTCAACACCAAGCAAATCTCTTTCTCACCCACCTACCTAGCAACACAAGAGCATGCATGTGCACACACACATACCAGAAAAGAAGAAGAAGAAGAAGAAGAAGAAGAAGAAGAAGAAGAAGAAGAAGAAGAAGAAGAAGAAAAAGAAGGAAAGAAAGAAAGAAAGAAAGAAAAGGGAAACAAAAGTGTGACATACCATAAGCACTGAGTAAAGACTGGCAACAAGGAAAATGTATGTTTCAAGCTAAGCATGGTAGCTCTTAGCTATAAACTGTAGCACTCTGGAAGATGAACAGCAGCCAGAAAGACTGCCACAAATAAACCTAGCCTAGGCTACAAGAGTGATACCTTGCCTCAGAAAAACAAAAATAGACTTGACTTCCATTCTCTGTCTTATGGCAAACACCTATGCTATCTTAGACTAGTCATTAGATTCAGTGACGTCTATGTCTCCAGACTTATTTTTAGCACCAGGTGAAAATGAATACTTTAAGGCTTGTCTGGGTTCTTTATCCCCCTTAACTCACTCCCTGACACTCTCTGAGTCAGCTTCAATCTTTCCCCTCTGTTCACCCTTGCTATCCACTGCTATTATGGGATGGGCCATCTTTCGCTTCTCAGCTCCAGTCCACAAAGTCCTAGATATACATCTATTACTCTGCTCTAAAGACATATATTTATTTGTTTATATAAAAATATATATTTAAAATTTAGGGTCTACCTCAGTGAATCTGTTTTTCAGGTCACGTGTTGGTTTAAAAATACTGTGTATACAGACCCAGAGAAGCTAAGTAACAAGAAGGGCTGAAAGTGGGGCACACGAATCTCCCTGAGAAAGGAAATAAAATAAATATCTTGGAGGTACTGGGGGGCCAGATGGGGACAGGAACAGGAGGGATCAGGTATGGGGAGGATAAACGGAAACAGTTCTAGGAGAGACAACTAGAATAGGGAGACATTTTCGGAGCAAAGAAGAAAGCTAGTGCAATGGAAACCCCCAGGAATCTACAAGGAGGACCGTAGCTAAGATGCCTGGAAATATGGGATATGAAGCCTGAACTGGCCATCTCCTATAACCAGGCCATACTTCCAGTGAAGGGACTGGGACACCAGTTGGGACACTAGGTGGAGCTTGGGAAATCCTTGAGAAGAGGTGGGAGGAAGGATTATAGGAGCCAGAGGGGTCAAGGACACCACAAGAGAACCTACAGAATCAACCAACCAGGGCTCGTAGAGGCCTTAACCAACTGAGCCACCTCCCACCTCAATTAATATAAAATATTAAACTTAATTCTTGGCAGAAGTTCAAGGTCAAAGAGTCCCTTGTTTTCTCAGGCTGTTTTGTTCATTTGTTCATTCAACAAATATTTACCTAGCATAAACTGTATGTCAGGCATTCCTCTGAAAATTTTGTGAGAGAAAACAGGAGAAACACTGAAGTAAATCATTTCAGACTACTTCAAAACAACTCTGAAATGGTGAAAACAAAGCACCATGAATGGATAATATATGTCTAGAAAATAAACTTCAAAAAGGGTGACCAGAGTCAGGTGTGGTGGCATACACTTTTAATCCCAGCCCTCAGGAGGCAGAGGGAGGTAGATCACTGTGAGTTCAAGGCCAGCCTGATCTACAAAGTGAGTCCAAGACAGCCAAGGCTACACAGAGAAACCCTGTCTCGGGGGAAAAAAAAGAAACAAACAAAAAAGGATGACCAGGTATGATGATCCAATTAGAGCCAAGATGCAACAGAGGAAAGTTAGCATGGGCATGCTTTCCCAAGCTGGAGAGATGGCTCAGAGGTGAAGAGCACTGCCTTCTCTTCCAGAGGTCCTGAGTTCAATGCCCAGCAACCTCATGGTGGCTCCCAAGCATCTATTAAGAGATCTGGTGCCGTCTACTGGTGGGCAGGTGTACATGCAGGCAGAACACTGTATACATAATAAGTAAATAAATCTCTAAAAACAAACAAACATACTGTCCTGGTATAACTTTCATCATTCACCATATACTGCTCCTTTTACATTTGATCTGTTGGATGCTCTGTGGCTTTCACTGCTGAACATTTTGTAAACCCAGTAAGTAGGTATCCAACCATCTTTTCTCATCCACACTTTAAACTCCTTTTTTTTTTTTTTTTTTTGGTTTTTTGAGACAGGGTTTCTCTGTGTAGCCTTGGCCATCCTGGACTGACTTTGTAGACCAGGCTGGCCTCGAACTCACAACGATCCACCTGTCTCTGCCTCCCGAGTGCTGGGATTAAAGGCGTGTGCCACCACGCCCGGCTCTTTTGGTTCAGTTTTTCAAGACAGGGTTTCTCTGTGTAGCCTTGCATGTCCTGGACTCACTTTGTAGACCAGCACTTTATTTATTTATTTATTTATTTATTTATATTTTTAGATCAGTACTATAAACTCTTTACAAATCAGAAAGGAGATTGGCTACATGATGGCCTTGCTGGAGACTGGTTCCCAGAACCCAAGAATCAGCTGGTTTCTATTATTGTTATTTGTGTATTTACTTATTCATTCAATCATTTTAATGGGAATGGGAGTCCAAGGCAGGCAGATTTCTTTGTATTCATGGCTATCTTCTGCTACACAGAGAGTTTCAGCCCACCCTGGGCTGTATAGGTGAGACCTACATAGGGAGCGGGGTGGGAGAGGGAATACAGAGGGCAGCAGGGTGAGAAATCAGCAGTGGGGAGGACAGAGAGAGGGAGAACAGAGAAGACTCCTGGGAGACTATGAGGGTGACCCTAGCTGAGACTCCCAGCAGGAAGGTTAAGGAGCTTGAAATCACCACCTCTTATAACCAGGTGGGACTTCCTGTGGGTGGGGGGGAGAACTTACCCATAAAACTTTTGACTCAAAAGTTGTCTTACCTACAAGAAGTATAGGGATTAAGATGGAGCACAGATTGAGGAATGGCAAACCAAACACCTCATGGGAGAGAGTCAACCCGTTACTATTAATGATTACTCTGCTGTGTTCGCAGACAAGAGCCTAGCATAGCTGTCTACTGAGAGCCCTCATCCAACAGCTGGTGGAAACAGATGTAGAGACCCAGCTCCAGGAGTTTTGTGGGAGAGTGGGAGGAAGGATTGAGGGAGCCAGAGTGGTCAAGAACTCCACAAGAAGACCTACAGAGCCAACTAACCTCAGTCCATGGAGCCTCACAGAGACTGAACCACCAGCCAAAGAACATGCATTGGTTGGACCTAGACTCCCTCCCTACTCATACACAGCAGATGTGCAGCTTGGCCAACATATGGGCCCCCTGACAATGGGAATAGGTGTTATCTCTGACTCTCTTGCCTGCCTCTGATTCTCTTTCACCCAGCTGAGCTGCTTTGTTTGGCCTCAGTGAGCGAGGATGTGCTAAGTCTTACTTTGACTTGAGGACCAGGGTCAATTGACACCTATTGGGGGCCTCCCCTTCTCTGAGAAGGAGAGGGGGGGGAAAGTGGGGGAAGGGGTACATGAGGGTGGGACTGGGTAAGCAGAAGGAAGAGTGCTGGAATCATGCTGTACAGTAATAAAGAAATAAATAAATTGATTAAATACACAAATGACAATAATAGGAGAGTAATATCTAAGGCCCTTGCGTGTGGGAGAAGATTCCCCTTGATAAGCAGGATTTGAACCTTTACCATGAGAAACTGTCTTATGACTGAAAAGTGGGATACAGAGGGAAATGAGGTGTGAATTTTGTCTTCAGGGGGGCTTAAAAAGAAACATAAATTAAAATGGAAAAAGTAAGAAGCTAACAGTACACGCACGGCTTTAATCCCAGCACTCAGGAGGCAGAGGTAGACCGATCTCTGTGAGTTCGAGGCCAGCCTGGTCTACAAAGTGAGTCCAGGACAGCCAAGGCTACACAGGGAAACTCTTTCTCAAAAAAAAAAAAAAAAAAAAAAAAAAAAAAAAACAAAACCTAAAAGAAAAGAAAGGGGGAAAAAAAGTGATTAATTTCACCCAGGAAACTCTGATGATCATCCATTTTTTTAAAATCCTTTCTCTAATCCTGGAGCAGTGGGCCATTAGATCTATATTTATGGATCCTATGAATGGCTTTTAAACTAGAGGAAACTAGTAAGGGTGTAAGTGGGGCGGGGGAGGGGAGTGGGGGAGGGGTAGAGGAATACACCCAAAGATTGAGCCCATGCAGCCATGTTACCGACCTTGAAGCTAAGGGTGCATAAGGAATGGAGGTTTCTTTCTATCGTAAATGATGGAAGAGCCAGCAAAACGGGAACTCGAAAGTGACCTTTGGATTTAACCTCCTGGAGAAAACTGGTAAGGTTAAAAAGAACTGCTTCACCAGAAAATAGAGAGGAAAGATACAGTGAAATTATTAAAGAAAAATCTGAGAACAGAAAGCCTATGTGACAAGTTAGGGTTTCTGGAGTTTTAATGTCACCGTGACCTTGGAGATCCTGCTAAAGGGCAGTTTCTGATGCAGTGGGTGCTTGGTTGAAACGGAGAGATGCTATTGCATGAAGTGAAGCCATGGTGCCGGTGGGTTCTTAGGTTAGTAAAAGCAGAGAATCTTTCTGTAAGAAGGAGCGGTGCACCGGGCGTGGTGGTGGTGCACGCCGATAATCCCAGCACCCAGGACACAGAGGCAGGAGGATCGCTGTGAGTTCGAGGTCATCCTGGTCTACAAAATGAGTAAAGGACAGCTGAGGCTACACAGAGAAACCCTGTGTCAGAAAACCAAAAGGAAAAAGGAGGAGGAGGAAGAGGAGGAGGAAGAGGAATGGTGCAGGGCATTGGAGAGATGGCTCAAGGTTAAGAGTGCTTGCTGCAAGCTGGGCATGGTGGTATACTTCTTTTATCCCAGCACTCAGAAGCAGAGACAGGTGGATCTCCATGCATTCAAGGCCAACCTGGTCTATAGAGTGAGCTCCAGGACAGCCAGGGCGACACAGAGAAACCCTGTCTCGAAAAACCAAAACCAAACCAACCAAACAAAACAAAAACAGAACAAGAGGGCTTGCTGTTCTTGACCTGAGCACATACCCACACTCATACACATTGCTAAAAATTACAAATAAATGAAAAGTGAATGGTAGCGACAGACACGAGAAAATCAAGTGCAGGAGGCTGTAGCATCAAGGGAATCGCTTCTAATAGTTACAAGGTCATGCAAGGGTATTTGTTTTTTTGTTTTTGTTTTTGTTTTTTGTTTTTCAAGACAGGGTTTCTTTGTGTAGCCTTGGCTGTCCTAGACTCACTTTGTAGACCAGACTGGCCTCGAACTCACAGCGATCCGCCTGCCTCTGCCTCCCAAGTGCTGGGATTAAAGGCGTGCGCCACCACGCCCGGCCCATGCAAGGGTATTTGTATGCTGACGGGAACAGCTAGGTTGGTGGGAGTATAAAAATGGAAGGTGGGGCTATAGCTTAGACTTGGGACTCTTTCCAGCTGGGCAAGGCTCAAGCTTTGATCCCTACAACTGGAAGCAGGGAAATAAGGGATTCATTCATTTTCTTTCTCTTCTCTTTTTTTTTTTTTTTTTCTTCTCTTTGAGGGGTGGATATTCTTTGAGCAAAGTTCCCAATTAAACAAGATGAAGCATAACGGAAGAATTCAAGAGGAGGAAGCCCAAGGGGTAAGCACAGCCAGCTGGTTCACAGTACCCAGAGGGAACGCAGAGTGCGCAGGTGCGGATGTAGACACATTGGATGACAGAGAACAGGCAGGCTCCTTTCTGTTTTTTACTTCTCAGTGCAATTCGACACTTAGTTAATAGGTCTAAAAAGAAGATGGTGTTAGCCTTGAGAAGAGAGGGGGAGTATGGAATAATCATGAGAAGGTACGATGGCTAGGGGAGTTGCTCTCAGTCCTACCATCTTCATATCCCTCCGACCCTCCTTCCCTCCCTCCCTCCCTCCCATCCTCATTTCCTTCCTTCCTGCCTGCAAAGAATGGAACCCACAAAGTTGTCTGCCCAAATCAAGCATCTCCAGGAACATTTTAACGTCCTCTAGAGGGCGACACTACCCTTGCTGAGAGTCCTGAATTCATAGCCCCTCATACAACCCATGCTGGAGAGCATTGGGTGTAATCTCAGGGTGTGTGTGTTTGGGGAGGGGGGGTGTTCGCACTCGTGTATTCTTTGCTCAGCTGCTTGAATGTAAACTCAGAGAAGATGGAGCTGTCTTTCAACAGGATGGCAGCTTTATTGGGGCGTAATTGGCTAGGAAGCAGCAGAGCAAGGAAGTTTACAGTCCAACTGTACAATCCCTATGTGAAATTTCAAAATCCCAAAGATTTTTCAAAATAAAAAGTGGTTTTAAAAAATTGTAGCTATGTATGTTGGCACAGTACTCATGTAATACCAGTACTTGATTCCCCCCAGCCCCCAAGACAGGGTCTCTCTGTGTTGTTAGCCTTGGCTGTCCTGGACTCGCTTTGTAGACCAGGCTGGATTTGAACTCACAACAATCCGCCTGTCTCTGTCTCTGGAGTGCTGGGATTAAAGGTGCACACCACCACGCCCGGCTCATAATACCAGCACTTGAGATGTGGTGTTAGGAGGATCAGGAGTTCAAGGTCAGCCACGGTTATACACTGAGTTAAAGGCCTCTCTGGGCTAGATAAGATCTTGGGGGTGGGGCAGGGAAAGAGGGAGAGAAGGAGAGAGAAAGGGAGAGGAAGACACAAAAGTAGACATTTTTAATTGAGAATAAGAGGAAACAGTTTTAGGTAATGACATATTCTGACTATGACCTAAGGACGAATAGCTGAGGTAAGCATGTCAAAGTTGTCTATGGAAGAACCACCCATGTGGATTTTAGAATCACTAAAGCCTAGGGCACTGGCAAACACTTGGATGGTGAGTTGAAAACCAGCCTGAAATACAAAGCATGACTATGTCAAAAATATAAATAAACAAGGGTAAGAAAGATGGCTGGGGGGGGGGTGGGGGGGTTGGTGATTTGGAGGGAGGGAAGAGGTGGTGGCAAAGACACTTACTCCTGAGCCTGATGACCTGAGCTCAATCTCTAGAAACACTTGGTAGAAGAAGAAAACTGACTCCCGCAAGCTGTCCTCTGACCTCCACAGACGTATTATAGCATGCCTCATCCCCCCTCTCCAATAAAATTATATATATATGTGTGTGTGTGTGTGTGTGTGTGTGTAACAATCATAGGAAAAACATTATACATTAGAAGAACGTTTGTTATATTTTTTTAATTCATTCAAAATTGTCAGAGAGGCAAAAGAGAATATCTAATTGAATATCTAATTGAGCTTCAGCCAAATAAGTGGTTGGCTGGCTGTGGCGGCAGCATGGCTGCGAAGCCTACACTCTGGAAGCTGAGGCAGGAGGGCTATATATGGAGCCAGCCTGAGCTGCACAGCGAGACCTGTTTTAGATACCTAGAGATAGATTAGATAGGTAGGTAGGTAGGTAGGTAGACAGACAGACTGACAAAACTGACAAAACTGTCAGGCAGGAACACAGACAGATAGATGGTAGGTAGGTAGATAGAAGACAGATAGTGATAGATAGATAGATAGATAGATAGCCAGATTGACATGTAGATGATATAGATAAAGATATAACAATGCTGAGTTAGAAACTGACTTCGATGGGCTCTTCCAGACATCCTGAGTTCAGTTCCCAACAACTACATGGTGGCTCCTAACCATCTATAATCAGATCTGATGCCCTCTTCTGGCAGGCAGGCACACATGCAGGCAGAACTTTGTATACATAATAAATAAATAAATCTTAAAAAAAAAAAAAGAAAGGAAACTAACTTGATCACTTTTATAGAGAAAACATAGTTATCCTGGGTTTTGTTTTGTTTTGTCTGTTTTGTTGTTTTGGTTTTGGTTTGTTTTGGGTTTGATTGGTTTTTGTTTTGTTTTATTTTGAGATTTTGTTGTTGTGGTGGTCTTGGTTTGGTTTTGGTTTTGGTTTTGGTTTTTCTGTGTAGCCTTAGCAATCCTGGACTTGCTTTGTAGACCAGGCTGGCCTGGAACTCACTGAGATCCGCCTGCCTCTGCCTCCGGGAGTGCTGGAATTAAAGGTGTGCACTGCCACACCCCGGCTCTGTTCAGAGAATGTTTTGTTTGAGAAAATCTAAGCTATTCAGTATCATTAAAAGCAAAATAACCACAATATACTTGTTTGATTTTCTGAACATACAATAAGGAAGTAAATCATATCAATTAAAAAAAAAAAAAAGGGTAGCCCAGTGTCTGGAGATTGAACTATGAAGGCTGCAGGCAGGGGGAATAAATAGGGAAAACAAGACCTAAGGCCTATAGACAGATCATACAAGAATCTTCACGGCATGACAGGTTTATCCAGCAGGAACTGGACATTAGGAACACTGCGCATGTAAAAATGATGAACAGAGCCTGGGACCAGTGCTTGAGCTATTTACTCTTGGATTTCGAAAATTACATTCTACAATCTCATTTAAAAAAAAAAAAAAAACTTTTGGCTTCTGAGTGAACCTCTTGGAAGGAAGGCAAGAGGATCACCACAGCCTTAGAGATCACAAGTGATTCTAGCCCAGCCAAGCATAGCTAAGACTCATTCCTCAACCCTCAGTTTGGGCCAGAAATGTACTCTTCTGGACTTCTTAGAAAAGAATTATGACACCGGGCGGTGGTGATGCGCGCCTTTCATCCCAGCACTCGGGAGGCAGAGGCAGGTGGATCTCTGTGAGCTTGAGGCCAGCCTGGTCTACAAAGTGAGTCCAGGACAGCCAAGGCTACACGGAAGAAAAAAAAAAATACTTATGGAATCCTTTGCCACAAGCTATGGAGTCCGGGTAGTATTAGCATCCCTCAGAGCAGATCCCTCCAGCGAGGTGAAGAGAGTTGAGCAGCTCCAGGAGAAAGCCGGGCTGGCTCCACTCGCTTCCGGATTGCCCTTTGTTGCTGTGTACTGACATTTTAGTTAGCTTAGTGAGACAGAGTCTCATGTAGCCCAGGCTGGTTTTGAACTTGCTATATAGCAGATGCTAGTGTTGAATGCCTGACCCTCTTGTCTCTTTGCTTGTTTAGTGAGACAAACAAGCAAAGCAAATAAGATCTTAAATGTAGATATAAATGCTGGTTGGCATTTAAAAATAATACAGTGCATTCCAATTTTGCTGCTTTACTTCCTCAGGAATAGGGTGAAGACGGGGAGACAGGGGAAGTGAGCTGCACTATTTCCAAATACAGAGTAGATTATAAACAAGCCTGTTTAATCAGCCACGACACTTTTCTGCATTTTGCTCCATTTCCAACCATACACATAACACACAATTCTTAGAGCCACATTTTCAAACTTCTCCTGCCCATCAATTGCTTCCACCTCAATTTGAAATGACTGAGCCAGGTGCTGGTGGTGCATACTTTTAATCCCAGCACTTAGGAAGCAGAGGCAGGCAGATCTCTGAGTTGAAGGCCAGCCTAGTCTACAGAGTGAGTTCTGGAACAGCCAGGGCTACACAGAAACTGTCTGGGGAAAAAAAATGTAAAGAAAAAAGAAAAAATAGACGATAGATTCAGACCTTTTTTTGGGGGGGAAGTTGGGAGGGTTTTTGGGGGGAGGTTCGAGACAGAGTCTCTCTGTGTAGCTTGGCTGTCCTGGACATGCTTGGTAGACCAGGATGGCATTGAATTCACAGAGATCAGCCTGCCCCTGCCTCCCGAGGGCTAGGATTACAGGCATGTCTTGGCCTTAAAAAAACGTTTTATGTTTTAAACGTAATCCAAATGGCTCAGTGATGGTAGACACAGCATTGAGCTTCCAAAAGGTTTCCTATGCACTCTCAATGCTCAACGAGAGTATTGTGGGTGGGGCTGAGGGTTACCAGAGTGGCAAAATAAGATAGATTCCAAGACAATAATTATGTTTTCTGAGCTTGAACTGAGGTTTGCTGGCAGTGAAACTGAAAGTCTGCATTTTAACTTGGTCCTGAATACAAAGTGGCATCCTGGAACAGATGAGTGTGCATTCGTGGAAAAACTGCTCTGATCCAAGGAAGTTTAGAGTTTGCTTAGTAGCATTATGCCACTGTAGAATTCTTGCAGTAAATGGAAGTTGGCTGTGGAATACATTAAACTTAACGGGGCCAGGTTAAAGTGTGTATGGAAACTCCCAATAATAGCTGCTCAATCCATGCACAAATTCAATAGCATGTCATAAAAAAAAAATTAAAAAGTGAAAGACCATTTTATTTGAGCTTGATTTCAAAACTCTGAGGAGGAAATGTGAGAATTGATATAAGTCAGAGTTGGTCAGGAAAATCCCCCAAGTGAGGCCAGTTTTAGCAAGGAGTATTAGGGAAAGGAGGTGATTTGAACAGTTGTCTATGTCTTCATAGGCTACTATCCAAAACCAGAAATTTTTATTTATTTATTTTTTGGTTTTTCGAGACAGGGTCTCTCTGTGTAGCCTTGACTGTACTGGACTTGCTTTGATGACCAGGCTGGCCTCGAACTCACAGTGATCCACCTGCCTCTGCCTCTGGAGTGCTGAGATTAAAGGCCTGTGCCACCACCTCCTGGCTGTACATCATTCATAATCACCAGAAATTAGTTTGTACTTCCAAAGGCTAAGTAAGATGTCTCAGATCAAGGCAACCTCAGACTCAAGGTTACTGAAGACCCATTCCGTACAGGTGACGCTTTTTATGTGTCCTTGAATGACAGGGACAAATGGGCTCTCTCAAGCACCTCTCCTCCTTTTCCTTGAGACAAGGCTTCACCATGTACCACCTCCCCACCTAACCTCACCCCTAGCCCTAACCCCCTGCCCCATGACCTGGAATTCACTTAGTAAACCGGTTGGCCTCAAATTTTGTGCCACCACCCTAGCCGCAGCATTATTATTATTATTTTTTTGAAGAGTGCTGTTCACATTCATAAAATCAGAGCTCTTAGGAACTAATTACCTTGTAAAACCACACCCCTTCTGCCATCTTGTGTGTGTCACCACCCTGACTGTAAGCATCTATTTTTGTATTTTGGTTTGGTGTGGTTTGGTTGGTTTGGTTTGGTTTTTCAAGGCAGCGTTTCCCTGGAATTAGCCCTATAAACCAAGTTGGCCTTGAACTCACAAAAAAACCTCCTGCTTCTGTCTCTTGAGTGCTGGGATTAAAGGTGTGTACCACAAAATCAAGCACCGCCACTGCACAGTTTTCCAACATCTCTTTTGGTTTTTCAAGACAGGGTCTCTTTTGTGTAACCTTGGCTGTCCTGGACTCGCTTTGTAGACCAGGCTGGCCTCCAACATCTCTTTTAAAGGGTACTGTTCACAGCCTGGTGGTGGTAGTGCACACCTTTAATTCCAGCACTCGGGAGGCAGAGTTCGAGGCCAGCCCGGCGTTGATGTCAGTGAGTTCCAGAACAGCACAGCCAGGGATACACAGAGAAACTCTGTCTCCAAAAACCCAAACAAGGCCAGGTGTGGTGGTGCATGACTTTAATCCTAGCATTCGGGAGGCAGAGGCAGGTGGATCGCTGTGAGTTCAAGGGCAACCTAGTCTACAAAGTGAGTCTAGGACAGCCAAGGATACACAGAGAAACCATGTCTCGAAAAACAAACAAAAAACCCAAACAAACAATAAGGGGGGGGGGGGGGGGGCGGGGCGGCTACATTCATGAAAGAAGAGGCCAGAGGTCTCAGTTAATCACTTTCACAAAGCCATAATACATCTCCCCCCCCCCCATTTGTTTTTATTATTTTTATTTATGTGGATGTATGTATATTTGTCTGTGTGAGTGTGTGCCACTTATGTTTGGGTGCGCACGGGGGCCAGAAGAAGGTGTTGAATCCCTTGGACCCCGAAAAGGCTACTGAGAACCAAACTCTGGTCCTCTGGAAGAGCAGGAAGAGCTCTTTGACAACTGCGCCACCTGCACAGATCCCGAGGTTTAGATTTCAATCCTTAAGCACTGGAAGGGCACAACCCTTCAGACATGTTATGAGTTTATAAGAACTGTTGCGTGAGCCGGGCGCAGGGTGGCACACGCCTTTAATCCCAGCATTTGGGAGGCAGAGGCAGGCGGATTGCTGTGAGTTCGAGGACAGCCTCGTCTACAAAGAGAGTCCAGAACAGCCGAGGCTACCCAGAGAGACCCTGTCACACACACACAAAAACAAAAAACAAACAAACAAACAAAAAAAAAAAGCAACAAAAAAACCTTTACTCCCTGTACTTAGGCCATTGTTGAATTCTCCAGGAGAAAATGAAATATAATAATGCTTATGTTTATAGCTTTTGTCTAAAGAGCATTACATTTTTTGAAAAGATATGACAATGTAATGAGAAGGTTCGTTTGTCTCAGCATGAAGTACCAAACATTTTCTATTTAGATTTTTTTAAAAGGGGGGGGGGGGGGAGAGTGAATACAAGAGATAAATGTTCCTCACTACACTCTTAGAAAATATGCTTTAAGATATCAAATTCCCAGTGGAAACATAAATTATTAGCTGATGGAGCTCTCTCTCCCCTTCATGGAAATTGAAGCTACATCTAGCGACCTTTTTAAACAGTTGGCTGAACCTGAAAAAATTAACTTTATATTTAAAGTTTGAGTCAGGAGAGCAAGAGTTGGGATCAAAAATCTTCCCCCATCCCCTTAATATTTCTGTGGTTATGAATAAGCATTTATAATTAATGATTTTCTATTTTCTCATCCATAAAACAGTAATAAGGATTTATAAGGATGCCATCAGGATCAAACAGCTTTGGGAAAGGTGTCATAAATAACAGCAACTAATACAACAGATTTTTTTAAAAAAAGTACAAGGAGGCTTGTAAAATATTCTAATTTAATGTAAAGTGATACATAAGGCCACCACCACTCGTTTCTAATTGGGCAGGAAGTTTCTAGACGTGAAGTTTTGGTTGCTCAGTATCATCATTTTACAATGCAGAAGAAATTTTAATGAGAATACTAATAAAAGGGTTTCATATATTTGATCAATTAATTGTCATCCGATACATTCAATTAACCTTATCTAAAACAGTAAAATCATTGGAGGTAAACTATGCTTTAACAAGAAAGCAATATTTTTGTTGCTGTTGTTTGGTTTTTGGTTTTTAGTTTTTAGAGACAGGGTTTCTCTCTGTGATAGGCCTGGTTGTCCTGGAACTCTCTTTGTAAATTACGCCTACCTCAAATTCACAGAGACCCACCTGCCTCTGCCTCCTGAGTGCTGGGATTAAAGGCATGTGCCAACACTCCCGACAATAAAGCAGTATTTTGCAATTATAAGGTTAATCAGCATTTATAGATGATACATATTTTCCTTTCTAAATTAGTATACAGCGATATTTCATTGTATCCTTTCCATACACATGTCATTATATTTTGTTGTTATTCATTCTCCTCTCTCACTGCCTTCCCTATATTAATTTCTTTTTATTTATGCTTTCACTTTTTTTGAGGCAAGATCTCAAACTCGTCATATAGGATGAAACTGAACATTGATCTTGTGTTCTTTCTGCTTCTACCTCTCATGTGCAAGACCTGAAGACAGGCCACCTTAGCCAGTTGTTGCATGTTTTCTTTTAGATCCTCTTCCCATGACGGTTGGGATGGTGCTCAGAGTATCTTGATGGAACTCTGAGCCTGAACTTTCCATCCCTATCCACACACCTTATTTCTTCCTCACTCATGTGTAGCTACAGTTTTCGGTCTACCATCCGGGACATCCTGATTTCCCAATTCTCTCATCCTTCAGTTCCCAACAGCTCCTAGGAAACTCCCCAAACCTTCTGGACTCTCATATTTTGGCCTCTCAAAGCAAGAAAGAGCTCTGTTCACCTAGCTAACCTTATAGGCACATTTCCACACGTCATTGCCATGGTGACTGGCTCATATCCTCTGACTATATTTTCATGTACACTTTGGATGTTTCATTAGGAATTTTTGTACTTCAGTTTCAATTCTCTCATTTAAAAAAAAAGTGTTAGATATTGTTATAATGACTGTTGAATACTTCTTGAAGCCCTTAAGTTTGCTCAAGGCTGCCAAGTTGCTACTCTAATCCTAATTCTGGTCCTGCATATTTAGCCAGTGAATTCCAGGAACCATATACCCAGGGCCTTGACAAGGACACGTGTAGGAGAAACACTAAAAATCTATGTAGCATGAATAATGTCTAGAGTTTTTCTTTTTAAACCTCGAATGTAAATATTGTCTAGTAGCAAACATAAATTGTCAGAATGTTTTTTTTTTTCAAGACAGGATTTCTCTGTGTAGCCTTGCCTGTTGTAGACCAGGCTGGCCTCAAAATCACAGCGATCGGCCTGCCTCCCAAATGCTGGGATTAAAGGCATGTGCCACCACACCCGGCTTCCTTTAGTGGTTTAACTGCTTACCTACCTCTGTTTTGGAAAAGCGAAGTTTCCTATCTGCAAAGTTCATATAACAGCAGATGAGTGGGTTCAGTTAGTGTTCCTTTGAAGGGACTTGGAAAGAAAGCAAAATTGTAATGGGACTCAAACTGATGGATGTGTGAGGTGGACTATGAACTGGAATGGCGGACAGTCCTCCATTGCCATCCCTGAGTGCCTTGACTCAGCTGCACCCTGATGCAAACTAGCAGGCAGACAGAATCCTGCTAAGGGAGGGGTTACACATTAATCTAGTTTGTTCTGTGTCAACAGAGGTTGAGGTTGAGACTCTGATAACAAAGGGTGTGGCTCTTGTTTGAATAGCTAGATCAAAAAAAGGCTCTCTCTGTAACCCTGGCTGGCTTTAACTCCCCCCACCCACCCCGGACAGGGTTTCTCTGTGTAGCCTCGGCTGTCCTGGACTCAACTTGTAGACCAGGCTGGCCTCGAACTCACAGAGATCCACCTGCCTCTGCCTCCTGAGTGCTGGAATTAAAGGCGTGGACCATCACGCCAGGCCTAGCTTTAACTATCACTATTTACATCCCTTCCCCTTTCTCCCCCCTTCTCTCTCTCTCTCTCTTTCTCTCTCTCTCTCACACACACACACACACACACACACACACACACACACATACACACACACACACACACACACACACACACACACACGTCAACGTAACATGTAGACAGAGAGCTTGTGGAGAATTTGCCTATGCATTTTGTTTGTTTTTGTTTTCGAGACAGGGTCTCTCTGTGTAGCCTTGACTGTCCTGGAATCACTTTGTAGACGAGGCTGGCCTCGAACTCACAGTGATCCACCTGCCTCTGCCTCTCGAGTGCTGGGATTAAAGGCATGTACCACCACCATGCCTGACGCCTATGCATTTTTTAAAAAGCCACAATGAAGTGCCATCGAAACCAATAGGAAAGCAATTCCTTATTATCCCCTCAGCCACAAATTTACTTCAAAGGATCTGCTCCTGGAGAAGGAAGCAAGGAAAATTTATTCTACTTCCATTCAGATAAATGAGAGACACTTAGTGGAAAAGCCTTCATAAATAGACTGATAGTTTAACTTTTTCACCAGTCTAAAATTTTCTTTTTCAATCTCATCATTAAATTTTATTAAAAAAGAAAGAAAGAAAGAAAGAAAGAAAACCCAAAAAACAAAAGACGAAGCAATAAATGACTGACTCCTCCCTGATAAGTAAATTACAGAAAAGCTTCAGGTTAAATGTAAGAGGATCTTAAATATTGATTTGGTTTTTGTTTTAATGGTGCTGATGTACTTACACGAACCATTAAATCTCAGTAGACCATAGGCAGTGAACGCTGATTGACCCACGCTCTCAAAGTGAGTTGTGTTGCTTTGCGGGATTCCAACAGTCACATTAAGGGCTGAAAAAGTTAAGGCTGCTAAAGTAGCTTAAGTGTGGCGGGGCCTGGGAAGGCTGGGATCCAGGGTGTTTGTGGAGGTAGAAACTGTATCCTCTCCTTGAATTTCTTTTCATCGGGTAATAAAAGCGTAAATTCGGTTACACGCGTGGCATGAGTTCATAGACAGGCACTGAGAATTTCTTTGGTCTTAAGGCCTGGCGGTCAGGATTCCAAAGACGCTGGAGCAGCCTCTGCCCTGCCCTCCCATGCTGACCGCGCCCTAGCCTTGGGACACGCGGCCTGCTATGGCTGGTCTACTCCTAGGGCCGTGGCCCCGCCCTCAGCCCCGCCCACTCCACTTGGAGCGCTTCTCCTTGAGAATTCCCATTTACAGTACTTGGAGTTAGTTACTGGATAGGTGTGGCCAAGACAGAAAGCGTCCACCTAAAAAGGGAGTGGTCGAGGAACCCATCTCCAGGCCGCCTAGATTTCCACTGCTGCTCCGGAGTGCAAGAGGCAATTTCTTCTTGGGATTTCAAGAAGGAAGCGAAGTAGGAAATATCGGAGAGCATCGCAGGTAAGTCTTGCATCATGAAACGGTTGAATTTTGTCTTTTTCTTTTCTTTTTTTCCTGATATGAGGAAAGGGAAGAGGGAAGGGTTTGAAACCCACAAATGCATAGATCTCCAGCTAGCTTGGGCAAAGTAAATACACATCATTCTGGGAATTCTGATTGGAAGCTCCTTAAAGTTGCGTTTTAAATTTTGTATATTTTCATGTGCTTTATTTCATAGGAATCTTTGGGTAGATCTATTTTATAATAAAATATTTAAGTTTTTGTTTTGGTTTTGTCTGGTATTTCGAGACATGATTTCTCTGTGTAGCCTTGCCTGTCCTGGATTTGCTTTGTAGACCAGGCTGGCCTCGAACTCAGAGTGATCCGCCTGCCCCTGCCTCCTGAGTGCTGGGATTAAAGGCGTGCGCCACCACGCCCGGCAATAACATACTTAAGTTATTGAGGCAACAGGGCACCTACCTTTTCTCTCCACGTACCTCTGCAAATTTCACCAGATTATTCCAGGAAAAGAAAATAGGACAGCTTTTTAAAATTACTATTGTTGTTGTTTTCTTTACATTTCCAAGTTCCTCTCCCTTTTTTCCAATCCAGCAGGAAGCTGGAAAGAACGTTTTCCTGTTTTCCCACCCCTGTGCATTTTCGACCTCCAAATCTCTTGGTTCTAAACTTGCCTGAGTTCTCTTCTCTTGTCTCCTAATAGTAGAACAAGAATTTTTTTTTTCTTTTCTATACATAGTTTCTCTTGTCTTGGCTGTCTGTACTCTCTTTGTAGACCAGCCTGGCTTCAAACTCAAAGAGATCCTCCCTGCCTCTGCCTCTGCCGCCGAGCAGCTTAAAGGCGCATGCGCTACCGCGCCCAACCAGTATAATCTTTTTAATTTAAACCAGAGCTTGTTGCACCTTTGCTTCCGGGTAGTGGTTTCCTTTGGTGTTGAAGTACAACGCAAACGACTTTCCGTAGAATTCCCATCATCCTCTGCGCCTGGCCTCTGACCCCATTCCTGTTCGGCATTTATGATAATTACAGCTTTAAGACTGGTGGTGGCGGCGGCGGAGGTTGTGGCGGTGCAGGCTTTTAATCCCAGCACACAGGAGGAAGAGGCAGGCGGGTCTGTGTGAGTCGGAGACCAGCCTAATCTACGAAGCGAGTCCAGCACAGCAAGGGCTACACAGAAACCCTTCCTCGAAAAACCGAAGGAGGGAAAAAAAGACGGCTTCTGTGGTAAATATGGCTTCCTCCTGTGCTAAATATGGCTTCCTTCCGTACTTGAACGTTTATCCTGGATTACTTTATTTCTCCATCTTGAGTCGAATCCCCTTTTACAGTGAGTAAACACTGCTTGAAGCCGAGCATTTGGAGGAATCTAATCTTACCTTTCTCCCAGGGAGCTAGCACTTTTTTTTTTTTAAATCACTGGAGGGTAGGGTGGGGTCCAAGACGGTCCTTTCAAAGATGGCGCCCCGCCGTATGCCGTCTCTCCTACTCCAGTATTTTCCTGAGTATTTTTCTCTATGGGAAACTATTTTGTTAACGTACTGTTTAGTATCTCTGTTCCATACATGATGAAAGCATGGCTCTGTGATAACTGTGGACTTTGGGATTTTTTCACTTTGTATGTTGAGCACCTGAACATTGTTGTATGATCGAAGTATTTCTATTCCTGTTTGAGGAATGAAACATTAGTTTTATCCCATGCCATTAAATTTTGTCCTTATCTCTGTTCGGTAAGCATTTTGGATGAGTATTTTGACTAATTAGAAGTTATTGGGGTGCCTGGGCGTGGTGGTGCACACCTTTAATACCAGCACTCCGGAGGAAGAGGCAGGCGGATCTCTGTGCCTTTGAGGCCACAAAGCAAGTCCAGGAAAGCCAGGGATACATACAGAAACCCTGTCTCGAAAAACAAACAAACAAAAAGAAGTTATTGGGCTGTGCTTGGTGACACATGGCTGTAATTCCTTAACTTCGAAAGTGGGGCCAGGAATCAGGAGTTCAGTCCAGTTTGGATTACATAGAAAGTAGCAACTTAATAACACACTTTATTTAAGTTTACTTGCTATTCTTACAAGGTTGCATATTGGGTGGAGGATAGCATCATGTTCAAACAGCTGATAAATAACCTAATGGAAAAAAAAAGTAGATGGTGATATATTCATAAAAACCTACTTTTTTTTTTTTTTTGGTTTTTCGAGACAGGGTTTCTCTGTGTAGCCTTGGCCATCCTGGACTCACTTTGTAGACCAGGCTGGCCTCCAGCGATCCGCCTGCCTCTGCCTCCCGAGTGCTGGGATTAAAGGCGTGCGCCACCACGCCCGGCTAAAAACCTACTTTTGTTGGCCGAGCCTAGTGGTGCATGCCTTAAATCCCAGCTCTTGGGAGGCAGGGGCAGGCAGATCACTGTGAGTTCAAGGCCGGCCTGGTCTACAAAGTGAATCCAGAACAGCCAAGGCTACCCAGAGAAACCCTGTCTCAAAAAAACAAAAAACCAAAAAATCCAAATGAACAAAAAACCCTAAAAACCTACTTCTTCGGTTTTGATCTGTTAAATATCATTCTAGCTGTGTGTGGTAGTACCCCTGTAATCCCAGCACCTTGAGAGACAGAAGCAGGTGGATCTCCGTTTGAGGCCAGCCTGGTCTACAAAGTAAGTCCAGGCTAGCCAAGGCTACACAGAGGAACCCTGTCTTGAAAAAGCCAAAAAGAAAAAGAGAGGCGGGGAGGGGGCGGGAGAGAAATATTCTACCTAAATAGCATTTACAAGTAACTCTTAACATTTTTTTCATTAAGTGTCTTAAAGTTCTGAATAAATTCCTAGTAAGTGTTCTCTCTCCTCCTAGACAGTTTCTCTGTGTAGTGCTCGTAAGTTCATTTGTAAAAAAAAAAAAAATTCTGAATCAGGCCTCACCAAAACTATAACTAACACATATTCATAAACTCATTTTGCTAGAGAAATGGACTAAGCTGGAACACGGGGCAAAGAAGACCGAGGCTTTTGCTCTCACAGCAAGAGTGCAGTACAGCCAGGAGGTAAGACTACACTCATTTACAGACAGCACGAAGTTCTGTGTTCCTACGTGTACCGTAAGCCAAGAAACATCTACCATGGGATTTACCCACACCTAAGAATGGAGGGAAGCTCTGAAGAAGGACTGTTTAAACACAGGTCTGAAGTGTGTGCGTGTGTGTGCATATGTAAGTGGAAGTCAGAGTCTATTGACCTGTGTCACTGGGAGGGTCCTCAGGCTTGGCAGTAAGCCACTTTCCCCACTGAGCTATCTTGCTGGCCAGCTCTGTTACTTAGGTATTTTCCTTTTTGGTTGTTTTTGATTGTTTCTTAGATTCCTGCACCTAGAACTCAATCGCTGAGAACTGTGGGCATGAGGCCTTGTGGCCAAAATTCATACCAGAGAGTGACTGGTTAAGAGTGTTCAGAGGAGCCGGGCGTGGTGGCGCACGCCTTTAATCCCAGCACTCGGGAGGCAGAGGCAGGCGCATCGCTGTGAGTTCGAGGCCAGCCTGGTCTACAAAGTGAGTCCAGGATGGCCAAGGCTACACAGAGAAACCCTGTCTCGAAAAAAACAAAAAACAAAAAACAAAACAAAAAAAAAAGAGTGTTCAGAGGACAGCCTCAACAGGATCAGTGTGACCTCTAGTTGGAAATTTAGAAATGCCACTACCCCTCACCATCCTGTGCTTGGGAATGTTGTTAACCTCTTCCCTGTGTTGGGCACCAAAAGTCCAAACAACCCAAGCAGTTACAAGAGTGCAGCAAACCAAGATCTGTATTTGGATAGGCAGCAAAAACTGACCAGTCAGGGACAACAGCACAGATTAAGGGGCTGACTTCACCTTCTGGTTTCATCTTATAAGTGTTTTAAGCAGATGATGTGTTATACTCAGGCTGCTACTGACCCATCAAGGCCACAGAGCAGACTCAGGCGGTGGCCCTGACCCTGAGCCAGAATGTTAGTGTCTTGTTTGGGAGGGGGTTGTTTGTTTGTTTTTGTGGGGTTTTTTGTTTTTTGGGTTTCTTTGTTTGTCTTTGTTTTTTGAGACAATGCTTCTCTGTGTAGCCCTGGCTATCCTGGACTCTCTTCGTAGACCAGGCTGGCCTCGAACTCACAGCAATCCGCCTGCCTCTGCCTCCCAAGCGCAGGGATTAAAGGTGTGTGCTACCACACCCAGCTGAATGTTAGTGTTTTTAATATCTGTCCTTAGGAACATGTATTTGTCGTAATGTTATACTGTTCCCATTGGTTGGGTTACTCAACTGTGGCAGGGTGACTTGCCCCGCATTCTTGTCTCAATTTGTCAGCCAGGATGTCAGTTATCCACATATATGTCTCTTTCTGCCAAGCAGGATGTCAGTTACCCAGGGAGGCCTTGGAAACTTTTCTTTTTTCCGAGACAGGGTTTCTCTGTGTAGCCTTGACTGTCATGGACTCACTTTGTAGACCAGGCTAGCCTCAAACTCACAGAGATGGGCCTGCCTCTGCCTCCCTGGGTGCTGGGATTACAGGTATGAGCTACCACCACCTGGCCTGGTAAAACTAATTTTCTAATCAAGGGAGAACAAGAAAAAATAGAAACGGCAAGAGATAAGCTTGGAGAGAAAAGAGAATCAAATCAAGTTGTAGTTATTTTAGATGGGTTTATGGAGAGAAATTTTGCTTGTTAAATATTCTTGGATACAGCCTTGATGAAGCATGTCATCAGTCTAAAGAACAGGTGGGGATGGGGGTGTTGCCTTGTCCTGTCCCATCCTGTCCTTCCCTGTCCCCCACCATGGAGGGGGAATCCAGCCTAAGCTCTGGGCATGTTAACAAGGACTACACTGACCCACTAAGCTATATGCCCAGTGTTTGTAACGTGTTTATTCATAGATAATTTTGAGAAAACTTAAACTCTTGCCCTGGTACTTGAAGTGTGCTTTGTTTCTGTTTGATGTATTTATCTTTTTGCCAAAAGTGAATGCTGTGGCTCTGTTGAGATGCATTTTTTTTAACCTAACATGGCAATTTCAAAGTAGTTTTAAGCTATTAATTCTCATCCCACAGCTTTCAAATTTGCCTTTATTTAAAGAACATTTAATTTCTGTTCCTACAGTATGACATCAGAACAATAGTGATCTTTTATCAGGCACACAAGCTGAACACTAAGCAAAAGGCAGCTAGAAGCATAGTAGTAACATTTGTTGCAACTTTAAATGGTCTTGCTTTTTAGGCTTGGTTTTGCTAGTGGTGGTAGGGTTTTTTGTTTTGTTGTTTTGGTTTTTTTGGGGGGGGTCCCCCCCCCCCAGGAGACAGCCTTGGCTGTCCTGGACTCACTTTGTAGAGCAGGCTGGCCTTGAACTCACGAAGATCCACCTGCTGGGAGTATTTTTTATTTTTTAATGACTGGGAAATAGAGAGCCAGATTACATGTGCATTTATTTTGCCTTAAATTTTCAGGACACGAGGATGCCTTAGATTTTGTGTTTACTTTTTGGATCCCAGAGAATCTTGTAGAATAATGGGCCAGAAACTACAGTCCAGGAATGAAACCTTGCCACTCCCTTTTTATTGCAACAACATTCTCAGTCCCAAATACATTTTACTCACTGTAATAGCTTCCCACTTCAGCAAGGCAGAATAGTTTAGACAGACACAGGGAACCTGCACCGGGTATATCCTGCCCTAAACAACAACAACAGTAATAATATAGCAGCTGCTGTTCCTATCCCAGTAAAAGCAGAATCCAGCATAGAGTGAGTAAAAAGAAACAAAGCGGCACCCACTCACATGCATGCAGAGTATTAACGTGAACTGCGGACTGTACCGTGCACCTCACGGGTATCATTTGTTTCCCTTCCACAGCTCCTGCATGTGAGAGGAAGCAGGACCAGCTCGCTGCATTGCCTCCCAAGTTTTGCCATCAACTGCCCTTGACCAAATAGTAGGTTTGCCTTAGTCCTCTGTTTAAACTTCAAACTTATGTTTTCTGCAAGTGCTGTTATTAGGCTCTCACACCATTCTTTGCAACCTAATAGTGTTTGGTATGCACTGCTTATTTTATTTATTGGTTTTTCGAGACAAGGTTTCTCTGTGCAGCCTTGGCTATCCTAGACTCAACTTATAGACCAGGCTAGCCTTGAACTCATAGCGATCCGCCTGCCTCTGCGCCATCAAGCCCAGCTTATTTTATTTTTATTTATTTTTGAGGCAGGGTTTTATGTGGCCCTGCCTCAAAGGCTGGGCTCTTAACTATAGTTGAGGATGACCTTGAACTTCTGATGCCCTGCTTCCACCTCCTAAGTTCTGGGGTTGTAAGCCTCTACTACCACAGTCATTTCATGGGGATTGAACCAAGGCTTTGTCTACTCTACCAACTTAGCCACACCCCCAGTCCACATTTATTATTTTATATGAAGAATCTGCTTCGTGGAGGCGTACATTGGTTTTGGTATTGCTGGTGTATGTGAGCGATGTATAGTCTAGCGTAGGAGCCGTGCCATTCTGAGTGCTCAGTCAGTACCAGCAGGGACAGCCTGTGGCCCACTGACAAGGTCCAGGTGTGCAGGTGTGTTCAGTGCCTCGATTCATTTTCTTTTAGTCTTAAATTGGTGTAAAGCCCGGCCAGGTGGCGCATACCTATAATCCTAGCACTTGGGAGACAGAAGCTGGCAGATCTCTGAGTTAGAGGCCTGCCTGGTCTACAAAGTGAGTCCAGGACAGCCAAGGCTACATGGAGAAACCCTGTCTTGAAAAACCAAAAAAAAAAAAGGGGGGTTGGTGTAGTCACTTTCTTTTTCTTTTTTGTTGTTCTTGGTGGTGGGTGGTTTTTGTTGTTGTTTGGTTTTTCGAGACAGGGTTTCTCTGAGTAGCCCCAACTGTCCTGGAAATAGCTCTGTAGACGTGAACTCATATCCACCTTGCTTCTGCCTCTGCCTCCCAAGTGCTAGAATTAAAGGTGAACAACCACGTATGCCTGGCTAGCGGTTGCTATGTTTGCAACTTGAATTGTAAACCAGCTGTTTTCCTTTTTATTCTTTTCTCATACAATGCAACCTTGCTGCAGTTTCTTGTCCCTCCACTCCTCCCCGACTCTCCTCCAGATTCACTCCTCCTCCCTTCCCTCAGAAAACAGTAGGCCTCTCAGGGATAGCAACTGAATGTGCCGTAACAACTCTTACATATCAAGGCTGGGAGAGGCAAAACTAGGAGGAAAGGATCTCATCAACAGATAGAATAGTCAGATAACCCTATTGCTCACGCACGCACACACACTCCCACTCCCACTGTTAGGAGTCCCACAGAAATCCCAAGCTAAGCAACCATGACATGTATGGAGAGGGCCAAGCGCCCTCTGAGCCCCATGAGTGATCCCTGCGTAGGTGATTCTGTGGCAGCGTTCTCCTGGTGTCCTCGAACCCTCTGGCTCTTAAAATTCTTCCCTTGTTCTGAGTGATTTCCCCAGGCTCTGCCTAATGTTTTGCTGTGGGTCTCTGTACCTGTTCCCGTAAGCTGCCGGACGAAGCTTTTCTGATGAGTATACTAAGTACAGGTCTGTGAGTATAGCAGAATATCATTAGGAATCATTTCATTGACATTTGTGTGTGCGCATGTTTGCTTCTACCCTAGATCTCCGGGGTATCCACCTGGTTCCTGGCCACCAGGAACCAGGCATGAACTCCCTCTTGTGCTGTGGGCCTCAGTTTAGACTAGTAGTCATTAATTGGCTCAGTTCCACAAATAGTGAGCCACCATCGCCCAGCTTGTAAGTCTAAGGTTTTGTGGCTAGTTTGGTATCCTAGTCCCTCCACGAGAAGACTTGTCTGGTTACAGAAGATGGCCAGTTCAGGCTCTCTGTCCCCCATTACTAGGAGTTCTTGCTAGGGTCACCCTGGTAGATTCCAGGGAGTTCCCACTGCACTAGGTTTCTACATCATCCCCAAAATGCACCCCAACTTCAGTCATCTTGACCAGTACGCTCTCCCTCGTCCTTCCTAACCTGATCCCTCCTATTCCTTACCCATCCCTTCTATTCTCTTTCCCCTTCTAGTTCCATCCATTTGCCTGAAACTTTCATGGCGTTACTGTTTTTTGTTAAGATGTATTTATTTATTCTTCCTGCATGCCAGAAGAGGGCACCAGATCTCATTATAGATGGCTATAAGCCACTATATGGTTGCTGGGAATTGAACTTGGGATCTCTGCAAGAGCAGCCAGCAGAAATGCTTTTAACATCAGAGCCATCTCTCCAGCCCTGGTGTCTTTTTTTAAAAAAACATCTGAGGCTTTTTTTTTTTTAAGGCAGCAACATTCCATCATGTGAATGTACCACATTCCCCCCGCCCCCCATTTCTTCTGTTCAGGGATATCTAGGTTGTTTCCAGGTTTCTAGCTATTATGAATAAAGCTGCTATGAACATAGTTCATGAGCGAGTATTCTTGTGGTAGGATAGGCATCTTTTGAGTGTATGCCCAAGAATGGTATTCCTGCGTCTTCAGGTTGATTCCGCCCCCCCCCCTCTTTTTTTTTTTTTTTTTTTTTGGTTTTTCAAGAGAAGTTTCTCTATGTAATAGCCTTGGCTGTCCTGGACTCACTTTGTAGACTAGCCTGGCCTTGAACTCAAAGAGGTCTGCCTCCCAAGCACTGATATTAAGGTTAGCACCACCAATGCCCGAAGACAGACAGCCATATTGATTTCCATAGTGGCTGTCCAGGCTGCAGTGTCTCTTACTCCACAAATTTGCCAGCATGAGCTGCCACTTGTGTTACTGATCTTAGCTATTCTCATTCTAACAGGTGTAAGGTGGAGGAATCTCAAAGTAGTTTTAACTGTTTCTCAGCCATTTGAGATTCTTCTGTTGAAGCCCTGGCTGTCCTGGAACTCATTATGTAGACCAGGCTGGCCTCGAACAGCGATCTGCCTGCCTCTTCCTCCCAAGTGCTGGGATTAACATGCACCCCATTTAAAAAAATTTTTTTTCTGCACCCCATTTTTTAATTGGATGGCTTGGTTGTTTTCATTTCTTGAGTTCTTTATATATTTGGTGTGTTAACATTTTGATGGGAATTGCACTGAATCTGTAGATTACTTTTGGTAAGATGCTCATTTTTGCTGTGTTAATCCTACCAATCCATTATCACAGGAGATCTTTCCATCTTCTGATAATCTTCTTCAATTTCTTTCTTCAAAAACTTGAAGTTTTGTCATACAAGTCTTTCCTCTGCTTGGTTAGAGTTACACCAAAATACATTATATTGTTTGTGGCTGTTGTGAAGGGTGTTGCCTGTTACCCAGATTGGAAGTATGTCCGTCATTTGTATATAAGAGGGCTACTTTTTTTTTTTTTTAAGTTGATCTTGTATCCAGACAGGTGCTTATCAACCATAGGAGTTTGCTGCTAAAATTTTGGGGGTTGCTTATGTATACTATCAATTCATCTGCAAATAAGATACTTCCTTTCCAATTTGTATCCTCCTGATTTCCTTTTCATTGTTACTCTGGTTCGAACTTTGAGTACTATATCAATCAGATACGGAGGGAATGGGCAGCCCTGTCTTGTTCCTGATTTTAGTGGAATTGCTTTGAGTTTCTCTCCATTCAATTTGATGTTGGCTATATAGGCTTGCTGTGAATTGCCTTTACTATGTTTAGGTATATCCTTTGTATCCCTGATCTCCAAGAATTATGAAAAAGTGTTGGGTTTTTGCCAAAGGCCTTTTCTGGTATCTCATGAGATGATCAAGTGGTGAACCATTATTCACATAACTTTGTTTAGCAAGTGCATGCGTGCATCTGTGTGTGTGGCTCAGCGGTGGTGGTCAGGACAACCTAAAAGTCTCTTCTTTCCTACCACGGGTATCCCAGGATCAAGCTGCTCAGTGGCAGGCAGCTTTCTGGTGAGCCATCCCACTACCCATAAGCCATTTACTGAAGTCACCGTCTCACAGTGGCTCCAGCCCTGGAATATATTTTAACTTCAAGTTATTATCTAAGGCAGGTGTTTGCCTGAGGTGACTTCTCTGGATCAGCGCTGCCTTGGAAGTAATTTACACTCGTCTTTGAAGGAGGAAGCAGCTAAGAGAACATGATGAAGAAAGTGGCAAAGAAAAGTGACCAGAAAGAGCCGGAAGGAAGAGCCCTCAGTACAGCGAACCTAAAACAAGATGACGAAATGCAAGCCCAGATGACACCTCCTTACATAACATACATCATCGAGGAGGAAGGTGTGTGCAGTGAGAGCAGCCCCGAGCCTGAGGAAGATGACTTCCCTGATGGTTACATAGAGTGCGTCATAAGCGGTGAGTTTTCTCAGCCCGCTTTGGAAGAGGATTTGCTTTTTAAATCCTTCGAAAACCTAGAGGAAGCTGAACACAACCTTTCTCACCATGTTCTTGAAGAAAATTCTCTTCTTGAATGTTCTTTGGAATACACGACAAAGGAAATGACACAAGAGAAAAGTCAGGCCAAGGGAGAGCTGCCTCTGCAGAGAGTTGAAGAGAACTCAGAACTTGGCTGTTTTGAGTCCACGAGCAGCAGGCAGCTTCCTGTTGGAAAAGCATCGGCGATTGATTTATCGGGTCATAAGCAGCTTGCAGGGTTTGCTGGAGAGAAGGAAAAGGGCAGTGAATATCTTGGTGCTTTATCAATGGTAGAGTGTCCTCACAGTGGGTGCAGGAAGCCACTGAGGGATAAAAATGCCCTGAGGAAACACATGCTTGTTCACAGTCCAAGGGAGCATGTGTGTGCAGAGTGTGGAAAAGGTTTTGCAGAGAGCTCGAAACTCAAGCGCCATTTTCTGGTTCATACTGGAGAGAAGCCATTTCAGTGCACGTTCGAAGGGTGTGGGAAGCGCTTCTCGCTAGATTTCAACTTGCGCACCCATGTCCGCATCCACACCGGTGAGAGACGCTTTGTGTGTCCCTTTGACGGCTGCGAGAAGAGGTTTGTTCAGTCAAATAACCTGAAGACTCACATCCTCACGCATGCCAAGGCAGGGAAGAAATGCTGAAAACCAGGACAGAGCTTGTCCTCAGGCTGGTGGTCTTAATGGATTTTGCCTGCATTTTGCATTATCATTTGTAGGGAAGAACTCTGGCTAAGATAACTTGGCAACTCGAGAAGGTATACTTTTATTTTTTATTTTTTTTTATACTTCATTATACAATTTTAAGACCTTTTCTTTATATTCCACAGTGTAGTTCCAACAGAAAAGACAATGATGAAGTCAATTCAAAAGCATAATCTTGGGCTGGAGAGATGTCTCAGATGTTAAGAGCACTGACTGTTCTTCCAAAAGTTCTGAGTTCAATTCCCAGTAACCACATGGTGGCTCACAACTATCTGTAATGAGATCTGGGGTCCTCTCCAGGTGTGTAGGTGTACATGCAGGCAGAACATTGTATACATAGTAATAACGAAACAAAATCTTAAAAAAAAAAAGAAAAGAAAAGAAAAGAAAAAGCATAGTCTTGGTCAGGTGTGGTGGCACACTCCTTTAGTCCCAGCACTTGGGAGGCAGAGGCAGGCGGGTCACTGTGAGTTCAAGGTCAGCCTGGTCTACAAAGTGAGTCCAGGACACCCAAGGCTACACAGAGAAACCCTCTCTCAAAAAACCAAAAAAAGGGCTGAAGAGATGGCTCAGAGGTTAAGAACCCTGGCTGTTCTTCCAAAAGTCATGAGTTCAATTCCCAGGAACCACATGGTGACTTATAGAAAGCCATCTATAATGAGATCTGGTGCCCTCTTCTGATCTGATGTGTAGATGTACAAGCAAGTAGAACACAGTATATATAATAAATCTTTTTTTTAAAAGAGCATAATCTTTAATATGTGTTGCATTATTGAATGTGATGGGGTATTTTTGCATACTTCATAGAAAATAACTAGTTTTTAATTATGCAGCTCCTATCTGTCTAGCTTTTACCTTTAAAGATGTGCTTCGTGGTAGATGTGAAAATCCTAAGGAATAAATCATGTTGGAGGTAGTCAACAAATGAGTACTACGTGTTTTTAAATTTATCAGTTTTTTGTTTGTTTTCCTCATTGTATCAAACTATAATAATAATAATAGTTAAATGTGTATAGCTATAGAATAAAGTTGGTCCAGACGAAGATTTCAAGTGTTTCAAAATAAAACGTCATAAAATTCTAGAAATGTGGTAAATTTCTGAAAAAAATAAACATCAACGGTGCATTTAAAACAATATGGCGGTGCATTTACTCCTAGCATTCCTAGAGACAGGTAGATCTCTGCATTTGAAACCAGCCTGGGACAAAGTTGAGCTCTGATGCCAGTCAAACTGTATAGAGGTACCTTATCTCAAAAGAAGAAAGAGCATTTAATTGTTTAAAATATAGGAAGAGGAAGCCAGGCAGTGGTGGCACACCCCTTTAATCCCAGCACTTGAGAGGCAAAGGCAAGTGGATCTTTGTGAGTTCAAGGCCAGCCTGGTCTACAAAGTGAGTCCAGGGCTACACAGAGAAACCCTGTCTTGGAAAAAACAAACAAAAAGGATAGGATGAGGTGGTTCACACCTTTGACCCCAACACTCAGGAAGTATAAATAGGTAGGCAGATCTCAGTGAATTTGAGGCCAGCCTGGTTCACCTAGCAAGTGTCAGCTCAGCCAGGATTACACAATGACATGCAGTTTCCAGAAACAGTTGCCAGCATTCAATATTGATATCTGTCTCTTAGAGGAAAGATTGCCACAGTTATTTTGTTATGATTCACAAAAATGCCTTATTACATTTCTGAGAGCCTCCACCATAATGACAAAACCAGTGCTTCACACAAGACAAATGTATTATTACAGTTATGGAGGCTAGGAAGATACTAGTCCAAAATCAGGGTCACACCAGAATTTTGTTTTATCTGCTGTGCGGTGTCACCTAACATCACTTGCCATTGTTGTTTTCTCGAGACAAGGTTTCACTGTGTAGCCTTGGCTGTCTTGGACCCCCTTTGTACAACAGGCTGGCCTTGAAAGAACTCACAACTTCCACCTGCCTCTGCCTTCCCAGTGCTGGGATTAAAAGCCTGCACCACCCCACCTGGCTGCTGTTGTTTTCTGTTCAGATTTTCTTAATACCAAGTAACACTCCATCCTGAAGACCTAATTTTAACTTGATTGTCTAAAAAAACCTCTCTTCAGATAAGATCACATTCTGCTTCTGAGGTACTAGGGGGTAAAGTTCTAATGAATGAATTTGGAGGAGGATAAAAACCCATAAATTAGCTGGGTGGTGCTGGCGCACACCTTTAATCCCAGCACTTAGGAGGCAGAGGCAGGTGGATCACTGAGAGTTTGAGGCTAGCCTGGTCTACAAAGCAAATCCAGAACTGAGGTTACACAGAGAAACCTTGTCTTGAAAAGCAACAAAAACAAAACAAACCCCCATAAATTTTGGCTGTCCTGGACTCACTTTGTAGACCAGGCTGGCCTCGAACTCACAGCGATCGCCTGCCTCTGCCTCCCGAGTGCTGGGATTAAAGGTGTGCGCCACCATGCCCCCCGGCCCCTCCAGAGGTCTTTAGAAATGCTTGTAGTCATGTTTGAACCTCAAGGATATTAGGTAAATTCTATTTAATTGTAGTAAGTTCATAACAGAAAAATGTCCACTCAGTAAAAACAATTGCATTAACCATACTAGATCTCCTCAACAGAAAAATATACAAATGTTTTAAGAGCCCTACAAAGAGAAAAGGAGAAAGAATCCTATCTAGAAGGGCCCCCGTAAGTAATGGGATTTGTTGGCTTTAGGAGATGGGATGAGCTGCTATGTGCATACTAGGGAAGGAATTCAAAGTGGTTAAATATGGACAGAGGAAAAGGCAGCTGGAGTAAAAAGCTAGCTATTACAGGATTTAATTTTATTTGTATAATTGCAAAGTGAACAATCAAAGACTGGTCAGGAAGTAAGCAGCCATCAAACTTTAAATGCATCCTCCACCCACCAGTCAGTGTAGATAATTTGGCTATGTTAATGCCATAATCAGCCAGGTGGATCTGAGTTCAAGACTCCTGGTCTACAAAGACAATACAGGACATCCAAAGGCTACACAGAGAAACCCTGTCTTGAAAACCAAAACTAATAATAATGCCATAATACAGTTTAGTTAAAATGCCACTAAGATTTGAAGATTTGCCATACCCTTGGAAGTTACAGTCCATCTTTTAGAAAAAAAAGAATGAATGAAGATTAATCTTGATTTCTGCAAGTGACCGAAACATCAGGACAGCAGGGCATGGTGGCATACACCTTTAGTCGAAGCACTTGGGATTCAGAGGCAGGTGGATCTCTGAGTTTGATGCCAGCCTGATCCAAGACAGCCAGGCTACACAGAGAAGCCCTATCTCAAAAACCAAAAAGCAACAACAAAGTCAGGGCTTACAGTTTGACTTCAGTGTGAAACTTGTGAATATGAGCTATTACAGAATGTCAACTATGTAGGATATATTTGTAGAACTATTCTACTATCGTTCTTATAGGAATGTGGATCCAGGGTAGTATCAGTAAACTAGTGCACAAAGACCATAAGTTTTCAGCTTTCTTCTAAATCAAGCACACGCATACAGAACTTAAGAAGAGCTTAATCAAGGTGAGATGGATTGTATGTCCATCTGGTGTTGGCTTTTGCCAGCCTGGGTGCCCGACTCAAGCTTTTTATGGATTCTACTTTCAGAGTAAAGATTATAAAGACCAGACAAATATGCAGAGATTGGGGTGCAAGCTCTTCATAGCTGAGACCCAGAGCACTCAGGATTGGATTGGCCCTCCTTGTAGAGGCTGGTCTGCTCTATATTCCTTTTCTGAGAAAAAGTCTCAAAGTTGTAAGATGTTCATTCCTGGATTTCTCATATTTTGTTGGTTTGTTTATTTACTTTTAATTTACGTCTGTTGGTGGGTTTGCCTGTATGTATGTCTGTGAGGGTGTCATTCAGATCCTCTGAACTGGAGTTACAGGCAGTTGTGACCTACAGAAATGTGCTAGAATTTGAACCTGGGTCCACTGGAAGAGCAGCCAGTACTCTTAACCACTGAGCCATATACCCAGGCTCTTATTTTAGTGTGTGTGTGTGTGTGTGTGTGTGTGTGTGTGTGTGTGTGTGTGTGTGTGTGTGTGAGAGAGAGAGAGGGGGGGGGTTTGCCTTCATGTATGTCTATGAATCATGTATTTGCAATGTCTGCAGCAGCCAGAATGGAGCATTGGATCTACTGGAGCCAGAGTTACAAAAGATTATGAAGGTGCTGGGAATTGAACCCATATCCTCTAGAAGAGCAGCTGGTGCTGGGAATCACTGAGCTGTGTCCCTAGCCCGTTTGTTACTGTTTTAGAGATGAATGCAGACATAGTTCTCATGTATGTTTTACATAAGAACAAACATGTCCAAGCACAACTGAAAGAAAGGCAATCCGTCAGGTTTTTACATAAACCCAGATACTGCCATTTAATCAGTCCCACATCTGGACGGCAGGCAGCTATCACAGGCATATTAGATGGCTAGGCTTTTCTACACAGCTGAAAGTTTATCTTGCCAACTTGTGTACCTTCTCTGCCTCCCTGCTTCTGGTGATGAAAAGTAAACTTTCTATTTGATTTTCTTCTGTGTTTTAACGTAAGAATATGTACTTTGCTGTTGGTATTGGGTTTTTTTTTTTTTTCCTTCTAATATTGTGGCTTCCAAGACTTCTCACATTACAAAAGGCTGTGATTCCTCCTTTTTATTTTTATTTATTTTATTTATTTTGGTTTTTCCAGACAGGGTTTCTCTGTGTAGTCTTGGGAGTCCTGGACTCACTTTGTAGACTAGGCAGGCCTTGAATTCACAGAGATCCACCTGCCTCTGCCTCCCTGTGTGCTCAGATTTTTTTTTTTTTTTTTGAGTGCTCAGATTACAGGCATGCACCACCACAGCCTGCTGTACTATGGTTTTGAATTTTGAGACCATGTCTCATAGTTCCAATAGGCCTCAGACTCATTAAGGAAGGACCCAGAGGGTTCAGGAGCCCCACAAGAAGACTATCAAGGCTGGCGGATCTGGACCCAGGGGGGCCTGCACAAACTGTTGCACCAACCAAGGACAATGCATGCAGTAAACCTAGACCCCCTGTTCAGATCTAGTTAGCAGCTCATTCTCCACGGTTGTGGGGAGAGCAGGGACTGCCTCTGACATGAACTCTGATGTCCCCATTAGATCACTTCCCCTTGTCGGGAGGCCCATTGGGCACACAGAGGAAGCAGGGGGAAGAAGGCTCTCCAGATGAGACCAGACAGGCTGTGGTCACATGGTGGAGAAGGACATCCGCTTCTGTCAGAGGTCTAGGAGAGGGGAATGAAGGGATGTAATTGAATAAATTATAATAAATTAAAATTTAAAAAAAGATTTATTTGTTATACAGTATTTTGCCTACATGTATGCCTGTAGGCCAGAAGAGGGCACTAGATCTCATTATAGATGGTTATGAGTTGAACTCAGGACAGCCAGTGCTCTTAACCTCTGAGCCATCTCTTTGGTTTTGTGGAATTCCACTTACTTTGTTTTAGCTTTTTGTTGTTGGGGGGGTTGTTTATTTGTTTGGGGGTTTTTTGTTGTTATTTTGAAACAGGGTTTCTTTGCAACCCTGTGGGGAAACTCATTCTGGACCAGGTTGAACTCACAGAGCTCTTCCTGCCTCTGCCTCCTGAGTGCTGAGATTAAAGACATGCACCGCCACTGCCGCCTGTTGTTTTTACCATTAATTGCTCCAACCTATAAACAAAGGATATCTTTTCATTTTACATACTTTGCAGTTTTAGTAATATTTATAAATTTCAATGTATGATTCTTTGGTTAAATTTCTTCTGAAGTACTCTAATGCAACCATAACTGAGACTATTTGGGGTTTTTTGTTTGTATGTTTGGTGTTTTGAGACAGGGTTTCTCTTGTAGTCCTGGCTGTCCTGGACTCTGTGTAGATCAGGCTGTCCTCAAACTCACAGTGATCTGCCTGTTTCTGCCTCCTGAGTGCCGGGATTAAAGGCATGCACCACCACTGCCCAGCAAATATTTCTTTTTTTCTAGATTATTACCAGTATAAAGAAATGTTAGTTGATGAACAAGCTGGAAATTGTTACAGTAGATCCTTTCTCTTTAACACTATTGCATTGGAGTTGGAGAGATGGTTCAGCAGGTTAAAGATGGTACTGTTCTGCAGAGAACTCGGATCTTTGCCCAACAACCACATCAGGCGGTTTCTAACTGCCTGAAACTCCCATTTCCAACACCCTTCAACCTCAGTGAGCACCTCCACAAATGTGGTGCACGTAAATACACAAAATTAATTGGCTTTACATAGCACATGAAACATCTACACTGTTCACTTCACCATGGAGACTTTGAGATGGTCTCACTGTGTAACCCTGACTGGCCTGGACCTCACTATGTACCCCCATGCCCAGCTTGTTGGCTTCCTACATTACTCTTTCCTGCCTGGTGTAGGCATGTATAGACAGCCCTGTGTACTTGTGTGGTAAGTACCCCATGCACTGTCTCTGACTGAGTAAACTACATGATTACATCCTGCATTGGACACAGAACAGTGCAAGTTACATTAAAAGCCCATTATATTTGCAACTCTGAGCAAGAGACTATAATTAAAAGGCAATTGGATGAAATTAGCTTTAAGAGTACAAGAACTTAAGGAAGCTTTGGTAAATGAATGTTAATGGTTAGCATGTGGGTTTTATTAGGGTTTTTGCTTCTTTTCTCTGTGACCCCAGAGTTGAATTTCTTAGATGTCAGTGGACCAGATATGAAGAACACCTGTACCAAGCTGTGCTTTACCATATGGCGAAAGTCATATCCATAAAACAAGCCAACATAACTTTTGTGACTTTAGTAAATCAAAGGTATTAGGTAGAATTCAATGATGCCCCGGGCATTAATAAACTATTCTTAGCACTCCTAAGATCATAGTTTTGTGCCATAAAAAGACAGTACATGCTCTGTACAACTCAAAATGATGGTCATAAAATACACATACAAATCAAGGATGCAGTAAAACTGGGAAGAATTTTGATAATCATCACCATTAAATGTCAAAATGCTGCACACAATGTATGTAATTTTCTAAGAAAATCGGTGCTTGTACAAACTGCTGATGAACAACCATGGTAAAAAAAAAAAAAATTTGTGTGTATGGAAATGCTTTGGTTTGTCAAGACTGTGCTTTCTAGAACTTTTCAACTCTTGAGTTAATAAATATGGCAGCATGTTCTTTGCTATTCCTCTAATTAAAACCCAAGGTCCTATGCCACAATTCATGCCTGTAATCTCCAGCTCTCACAGGTGAGGCAGAAGGATCACGAGTTCAAGGCTAAGCTGGGCACCTTAGTGAGACCTTGTCTTAACATTTTACATCTTCAAGGCATTGGGTACTCTCCCTAGCACTTCATACACATAAATAACATTTCAAATAAGAGCTGAGCCTCTGGGTATGTCAAACTAGCTTGATTTAATTATATTCATAAATTCTTACATCACTATCACATGCTTATCCAATCAAGAAAAGTAAATGAAGATGCAATTGCAGGGAGGGGGGTTGTTTTGCTTTGATACAGGGTCTCATGTGGCCCAAACTGGCTTAAACTCAATACACAGCTGCAGAAGACCTTGAACTTTGAGAAGTCCTTCCTGCACCTCCTGAGTGCTGAGTGGTCCACTGTCCTGTATGCTGTGCTCTGGACATGGAACTCAGGGATCCATGCATTCTAGAGAAATACTCCACTGACTGTGCCACATAATTTTCTTCTAGAAAAATCTATCCAGCCTGAGGTTTGCCAGGTCTTGGGTGCAGCCCATGGATATAGGGGGTTGACTGTAATTTCAAGTTTACATCCTTGATGTAGTTTCAAAGGGATACCCAGGAAGCTGGAGAGTTCCCTCTTACCAGACAGCAAGCCTATTACAGCCTGTACGTGCTCTAAGGAAGCTGCAGCCGCCTTTACCAAAACTAAAGCTTATCTCAAGACAAGCACAGGTAATCTCCACTTGGGAGAAGCAGTTTCTCTTCAGTTCCCCTGAGAGGCTCCTCCCTCTGAGAACTCCCAACGTTACTGCAGCCACCACCGTGGCCTTTAAAGGCCATGCTCCACTTTAACATTCTGCCCCAATCTACAGCACAGCTCTTTGCTATTTCTTAGTAGTAAAACAAGACGAGACGGGAACATTTAAAGAGCCTATTAAAAGGAAGAAGGAAGCAGCTTGTTTTTCTCAGGCCACAGGCTTAAGACAGAGCCACTTGTTTCAGGATTTACGTTTAACCAAAAGGCACCTGTGATTCATGTTCCTCTGGGACCTGGTCTTTGGTTTTTCTCCTGGTTTGCTCAGTATGTTTCTTTTCTCTCCTGAAAGCTTATAGCCACAAATCACGTGACTCCACATTTCACTTACACGTTAACAATACATGCAATTTGGCAGCCTCAAAATACAGCTAAATGTACATGGGGGTTGAGGGAGGGCAAACAGGCTTGTATAGGTAGGGCTGGCCTTGAGCTTCTGGATCCTCCTGCCTCTACCTCCTGAACACTGAGATTATAGGGAAGCATCACCATGCCTGGATTAGCGTTGAGGATCAAAGTCGGGGCTTCACATGTTAAGCAAGCCTTGTATACATACATATATGTGTATATATACATATATGTACATATATATGTATGTATGTTCAGTATGGCCTTTTTCTTCTGAACTCCCTCCAGAGGACTAAACATATTAGAGTATTTCATTAGAAAACCTTTAAAACTCCAACATGGAAGTGGAGAACAAACAGAAAAGAGCACTTGGCAGAGGCTGGCAAGGAGCAGACTCTGAAGGCTTCATACACCAAGGTTAGGACATTACCTTGTAGTCAATAAAGCAAGCATAAGAGAGTTAATCAAGTAAGGGACGTGATCAAATTCGCTTTTGAGAAAAGTCACCTGGGAGGCAGACTGAAGATGGATTGGCAGAAAGGAAACGTAGCAGCTGTTGCAATAACCTGGAGGAGAGATGACAAGTCTTGTTGGGCTTTATATTTCTAGTGCAGTTATGGAACACAGTAAGTGATTAATGGATGTTTAAATGAATGCTTGACTAGACATAAGTGAGGTTTCCAAGCAGCAGTAAAAATAGAAAAATGACAGCTGCCCTAAACTCAAAGTCAGTGGCACACAGCAATCAAAGGACAAACAGTCCAACTTAAAATGGCCATGAGGCTTGAGTAGACACAAGAGAAGACACACAAATAGCCAGTAGACACAAGAGAAGACACACAAATAGCCAGTAGACACAAGAGAAGACACACAAATAGCCCGTAGACACAAGAGAAGACACACAAATAGCCAGTAGACACAAGAGAAGACACACAAATAGCCAGTAGACACAAGAGAAGACACACAAATAGCCAGTAGACACAAGAGAAGACACACAAATAGCCAGTAGACACAAGAGAAGACACACAAATAGCCAGTAGACACAAGAGAAGACACAAAAAGCCAGTAGACACAAGAAAAGACACACAAATAGCCAGTAGACACAAGAGAAGACACACAAATAGCCAGTAGACACAAGAGAAGACACACAAATAGCCAGTAGACACAAGAGAAGACACACAAATAGCCAGTAGACACAAGAGAAGACACACAAATAGCCCGTAGACACAAGAGAAGACACACAAATAGCCAGTAGACACAAGAGAAGACACACAAATAGCCAGTAGACACAAGAGAAGACACACAAATAGCCAGTAGACACAAGAAAGACACACAAATAGCCAGTAGACACAAGAGAAGACACACAAATAGCCAGTAGACACAAGAGAAGACACACAAATAGCCAGTAGACACTTAGAGAAGACACACAAATAGCCAGTAGACACAAGAGAAGACACACAAATAGCCAGTAGACACAAGAGAAGACACACAAATAGCCAGTAGACACAAGAGAAGACACACAAATAGCCAGTAGACACTTAGAGAAGACACACAAATAGCCAGTAGACACAAGAGAAGACACACAAATAGCCAGTAGACACAAGAGAAGACACACAAATAGCCAGTAGACACAAGAGAAGACACACAAATAGCCAGTAGACACTTAGAGAAGACACACAAATAGCCAGTAGACACAAGAGAAGACACACAAATAGCCAGTAGACACAAGAGAGACACACAAATAGCCAGTAGACACAAGAGAAGACACACAATAGCCAGTAGACACTTAGAGAAGACACACAAATAGCCAGTAGACACAAGAGAAGACACACAAATAGCCAGTAGACACAAGAGAAGACACACAAATAGCCAGTAGACACAAGAGAAGACACACAAATAGCCAGTAGACACAAGAGAAGACACACAAATAGCCAGTAGACACAAGAGAAGACACACAAATAGCCAGTAGACACAAGAGAAGACACACAAATAGCCAGTAGACACAAGAGAAGACACACAAATAGCCAGTAGACACAAGAAAAGTTATTCCCTGGTGTCGTTTGGGAAATGCACATCAAAACCACAGTCGGAGCCACTTTGCATTCACTCACAGATGTTTGCCTGAATGTAAATCAGACCCTCAGCTACTGCTCGTGACGTCATGCAAGAGATGTATGGCATCCTGACAGCTCTTCATTTACCGTAGGAATCTTCGGCAGCACTCTGAACTTGACAGTCATATTTGGGCAGTGGGTGGTGGAACCATGCGAAAAGTATGATCGTTTTAAGAACGTTAGCAGGCATTTAGAGATTTGGTAATCATCCTCCCGCCTTAAACTTCACCATGAACTCAAGTCAGCCCTTTCTTCTTCCTGGTGTGCATGTGTTTTGCAGGGTTAGGAAAATACTTTGTCTCTGTAAGGACCTATAGATTGTATAGCTGTTCAAGCCACTGTAAAGGATGGGACCTACAACAAGGAGTATGCAGAGCACTGCTCACAGGCACATCTAAAATAGCCGGACAGCCAAAGCAAGCTTTGGGTTTCTTTCTTTCTTTTTTTTTTTTTTTTTTGGTTTTTTGGTTTTGTTTTGTTTTTTGCTTTTCGAGACAGGGTTTCTCTGTGTAGCCTTAGCTACCCTGGACTCACTTTTGTAGACCAGGCTGGCCTCAAACTCACAGCGATCCGCCTGTCTCTGCCTCCCAAGTGCTGGGATTAATGACATGCACCACCACCACCTAACTTCCAAAGCAAGTTTTAAGTAATTTTTAATTGACACATAAGATTGAATAGATTTCTCATGTACAACACACTGTTTTGAAGCCCATATATTCCAGTCTACATTGGAATAGCACTTCAAAATGGATATGAAGCCAGAACTTGGGAGGCAGAGGCAGGCAAATCTCTGTGAGTTCAAGGCCAGCCTCGTCTACAAAGCAAGTCCAGGACAGCCAAGGTTACACAAATCCTGTCTTCAAAAACCGTAGAAAAGAAAAAGAAACAAACAAAAAACCCAAATGGAGGTGATTAACTCATGCCTCACCCCCACCTCCTTACAGTTGCCTTTTTTGTGTGTAGCTAGAACTTGTGAGATCTATTTTCAACAGTTTCAGACACAAGCAAAACACACACATAAAGTGGAAATAGATAAGATCTCAAAAAACTATCAGTTTCATCAAATGAGCATTTAGGTAAAATTGGTGTGTTATGCTAAATATTGTGTAATTGTGGGGTTTGGTGGTTGAATAAATGTGGCCCCCATTAGTATTTGAATGCTTGGCTCTTAGTGACACTATTGAGAGGCATGGAGTTATTACACTAGGTGTGGCCTTATTGGAGGAATATGTCACTGTGGAGGTAGACTTTGATGTCTCGTATATACTCAAGCTGCACCCAGTGATGCAGTCTCCTTCTGCTGCTTTTGGATCAAGATGTAGAACTCTTCGCTCCTTGGTCATGGTGTTTCTTGACAGTAATAGATCCCTAACTTAGACATGAACATGCAGGTACAGAAGGTAGAAGTGAGTGACAGACTGGAGAAAAGTCATCTTGGAAGACAGAAATTTTAGACCCCTGGAAAAGGTAGCTACTGTAGAGCTAAGAACAAGAACAGTAAACAACAGGCAGGTTGGTCGACAGGCGTTGGGCATATGCAGGGAGACAGGGAGTGGCATCTTGAGGTTAGCTGGGTACCACAGTGGATTGTGATACAATTAAGACAGAAACCAGCCGGGCAGTGGTGGTGCATGCCTTTAATCCCAGCACTTGGGAGGCAGAGGCAGATGAATCTCTGTGAGTTCAAGGCCAGCCTGGTCTACAAAGCCAGTCCAGGACAGCCAAGGTGACACAGAGAAACCCAGTCTTGAGGGAAAACAAAAGAAAACACAGAAACCAGGAGTGCAGAAGAACAGTGAAAAGGAGAGAGGGCTAGATAACTTATTGTAAGAATCTGTCTGTGGATGCTGAGCGCAAAAACTCATAATGAAGAGTAAATCTAATGAATTTGACCAAGGAAGCTAAGGTGAACAAAACTCCAATTCTGAAGACAGTCTAACTCCTGTAAAATAAGCATAAACAAGAGTGGAACGTAGTGCTGGAACAGGAGAGACATAAAGGGATGTCATTACATTTCAGCTCTGCACTTGACTAGTACGTCTGACAAAAATCACAACTTGGAGACAAATCAAAGCTCCTTTCTCTCTGGCAGCCGAGTATGCATTTGCTAGAAGATGGACATAATTAGGAATGTCCAGCTAAGCCCCTGGAATAATTACGGATTCAAAGGCCTGCTATCTAGAAACTTCTCTAGTTGAGGAAATAACCATAGCACTAAAGGAGCTGACATGTCATTTATTAAAACAGCAGCCAACTAAATGTGTCTCCTTGCCTCAAGGTTACCTTATAAATCAACTTAGAGGGGCAAAAACCTTGTAGGAGATCTGTAGGAGGATGAACAATTTAAACTACTAAAAAAAAAAAGTCCTAAAGTGCTTATCTTACTTACAGAAAGAATGAGATTCAAAAGGGTGATAATTAACAGAAATTAACACAGCTGGCATCCGGCAAATTCCAAATGCAAAGATCATATAAATTGATTTATAGTGTTCCCGTGTGACTAATGAAAGTAGATTGGTGGCCATATTGTTCCAAATGATTGCATTATAGAACATTATCACATCCAAGAAGTGCACATTAATAATAAAATCCTTATCACCAAAGAATAAACAAAATAATAATACAGGATCACCATTTGAGGTTTTAGCATTCATTTCTTGTTATTAAATATCCTTCACATATTAAATACATGGTTAAAAAGGACGCGCTAAAAAGCACCAGCTCTGCTTTTTATATTATCAGTCCCCAGGAAGAGAGAAGGTTCCAGAGCTTCCTGATGTCAGCACTTAGAAAGGTTAATTATTCATCCAGAACAATGAAGAAGCAGCCCTGGACTTAATTGGACACATGCTTCTCACTTTTAAAGATGGGGGAGTGGATAACGATGTCCCTTTTGTGTCCTTCTGAAAGAAATATGGGGAGCCGATAATGTCTCATATAAGTCTTAAAAGATGAAAGTGCACAGCCTCGCACTTTCACAAATCACTCATTAACAAACAAGCTCGGAAGAAATGTGGTCTCACCAGAGCATGATCCAGTCTGCCTAAAGCAGTTACAGATGATCAAATTTAAGTATCTCACGAGCTGGTCAGTTTGACATCCTAACCTCCAGAGATTCAGGGGAAAGTCGCACAAGTGAAGCTTTGCCTAATACTGGAAACCCTGGACCAAGAAAATAATTGAAAGGGTTGTTTTTCTCGTTGTTGTTGTTGTTGTTTTAAGAGAAGGGGTGAGTAGGTAAAAGAACATTACTTCAATAAATTATGATCCAGATTTGTACCAAAATAGAGTAAAGTTTCCCCGAGAGCAAATAAACTACATCAACACTACGTGAAGCAGGGCTGAGGATATGGCTCAAACTGCCAAGTGCGTGGCACACAGTGTCAACACTAGATTCAGACCTCAGGACTCACATAAGTTCTGCGTGGGTGTGGTGGCCTACCCATAATTCTAGTACTCTGAAGATGGAGACAGGGACTCTATGGAGGAAACTTGGCCAGCTAGAATACTCCATCAGCTCTGGGTTCAATAGAGGGTCCCTGTCACCAGGAATGCAGTGGAGGAAAATCCAGGGACAATCCAGATAAAAGCCTGGGCCTTCCATACATCCATTCACATGCACTCATACATACGTGCATACACACACGCATGCACAAGCTGCATATGCAGACACATTCAAAAGAAAACAATTATGAAAGGAAAACATGAAATCTTTTGTTTACCATTGTATTTTCAAAGCTTATTGTAGTATCTAGCATATAGAAGACAGAGCTGGCTATATGTTGAATTCATCAACTATGTGTTGGGAAATTCAATTCTAAGAGGGATAAACAAGATGGTTTTTTAAAAAAGATTTATTTATTTATTTACTTATTGTGTATTCAGTGCTCTGGCTGCATGTACACCTGCACACTAGAAGAGCGCATCAGATTATACCATAGATGGTTGTGAGCCACCATGTGGTTGCTGGGAGTTGACCTCTGGATCTCTGGAAGGGCAGTCAGTGCTCTTGATCTCTGAGCCATCTCTCCAGCCCAAGATATATATTTATTTATATTTATATTTATTATTTATAGTGTTCTGCCTGCATATATACCAGAAGAGGGCACCAGATCTCATTATAGATGCTTGTGAGCCATCATGTGGTTGCTGGGAATCGAACTCAGGACCTTTGGAAGTCTCAGCCAGTGCTCTTAACCTCTAAGCCATCTCTCTACCCCGCCCCCAAGATATTCTTAAAATAAAATAAAACTTAACATTTCCCTCAATCTTTTCATGCATATTCTTTATCAAAATATTAGATATTGAAAATGCATAAACTGGAAGTGCATTTACATCTCTCTCAGCTTCCACCACACCTTTCCTTCCCTCCACCAAAGGTAGCCATTCTTCTGACTGGGTGTACTCTGGGTGGCATAGGAGAAGCATATCAGTTTGAGCTATTGTGAGTACAACTGTAGCGAAATTCTTGTCATGTCTGCTAAAGTCCAAACGTGCATGTTTCTTCCACCTCTCACTACAAGTATGATAGCTCGCTGTCTGGATAGGAAAATTATCTGCCTTAGAATGTGTTAGCCAATAGCTTTTCAAAGTGAGAGAAAATTTTCTCCAAAGAATTGCCTCTCCCCTGCCACTGATTGTGTGTGCTTTTAGTTCTAGAACTAGCAAGGCAGAGGCAGATAGATCTGAGTTCAAGGACAGCTACATTTATTCCTTTCAATGTCTGTTGCATATGACAATAGAATCTCATTTATGTAGTTAGACAGGCTTTGGTTTGTTGTTTGGTTTTGGCTTTAATGAGTCAAGGACTCACTGTATCGTCCAGTCTGGGCTCAAACTTACTGTGTAAACAAGGCTAACTTTGAACACCTGTTCCTACTGCCTTTGCCTGTCCAGTGCTGGTGTTACTGGTGTGGACCACCACATCTGGCATCTGTGATGCTGAGCATTAAACACCGGGCTTCCTGCATGATAGGCAAGCACTCAGCCAACAGAGCCACATCCCAGCCGTCAGCTAAAGCCTTTCAGAGTTTCATGTGATGACCGTTCAAAGGGGCTTCAAATCCCTTTGCTCTGTATCCACTTCTTTGTTTTCCTTTCCATTCATTTATTCAATCTTCATTTCCGTTCTTGGTGATTGAACCCCAGACCTTGTGCATGCTGGGAGAGTGTGCAGCCACTGGGGCATCCTAGTCCTTCTTATTTACCTTTCTCTGAAGCCGCCTTAATCACTTTTACTGACTCATTGGTTTGGTTTGTTTTTTGTTTTTTTGTTTTTTTTTTTTTCCTCTGAAATTTGGACTCTGTGAGTTGCTCCACAAATGCAAAACTGGTCTTTCACTTTTGTATGGTATGATTTCAGTAGCTTTGTATTCTTCCAAGTACCACTGCAAAAGCCTGCCACATGGTAGGTACTCAATAAATATATATGTCAGATAAATGAATGAATTCCAGGAAATTGTATCTGGTAATCTGTTAGGGAACGGCCTGAGATTAGATAGAGTACTGAAATGCAATCTTTGAAGTAATAGCCTGCAAAAGATACTGTAGTGTCTTGTCTATTTAATGTGATGGCTTTCCAGGGGAGACACAATACAGATTAGGACATTTGTCTTAGGACTACACTGCCTTTATTCTTTGTTTTCGTTTTTTAATGCTACACAATGTCTCAGCATGTTCTTGAGTCAAAACAGATAATAACGAAAATTTATTCTACATTTTACATTTAGATAGATAGATAGATAGATAGATACTGTAGTTAGTATTAAATGTGGGTGGGATTTTCAATATTTCAAGGGTTTTATAAATTTTAAATTCTATAGCAAGTAATTCTTTTACTCTTTGCAAAAAAATCATCAACAAAGCCGATGTGGTGGCGCACACCTTTAATCCCAGCACTCCGGAGGCAGAGGAAGGTGGATCACTGTGAGTTCAAGGCCAGCCTGGTCTACAAAGCAAGTCCAGGACAGTCAAGGCTAACATAGAGAAACCCTGTCTCGGGGTGGGGGTGGGGGGTTGGGGGAAGAGTCAACAAAAGCACAGAGGGAATGTTACCTACATAAGTGATGCGCAGCTTACTTACTTTGTTTTTCATGTTTATCGGGCTTTTGTTACTATAACAAAATACTTGAGAGAATCAACAAGACGAAATGTTCACTTTGGCAGCCTTTGGATGCTCCGACCATGGCTGACTGTCACTATTTCTTTTCACCCTGCATATGACGGTAGCAAAGGTTCACGGGAACAAGCTGCTCACCTCAAAGCTGCTGGGGACAGAGGAGAAGGAAAAGGAAGTGCCTGGAATCCGAATGGCATTACGACCAGGCCACACTTCATATGGTTCTGCTTTCTTTCTTTCTTTCTTTCTTTCTTTCTTTCTTTCTTTCTTTCTTCTTTCTCTTCTTTCTCTCTCTTTCTTTTCTTCTCTTTCTTTCTTCTCTTCTCATCTTCTCTCTCTTCTCTTTCTTTCTTTCAAACACTTTTTTTTTGTTTGGTTGGTTTTGTTTTTTGAGACAGGGTTTCTCTATGTAGCCTTGGCTGTCCTAGACTCGCTTTGTAGACCAGGCTGGCCTTGAACTCACAGTGATCCACCTTCCTCTGCCTCCCAAGTGCTGGCATTAACGGCGTGCGCCACCACGCCTGGCATGGTTCCACTGTCTTTCAATAGCACCGTTAACTGAGGATCAGAGCTGTAACCCAAGGACCTTTGCAGGGACTTACCTAAACGCAAACAAATTTCAATAAAATCCAACTCCTCGTTATTTTTTATCTTTAAAATTACACTTACTCATTTGTATAGAAACCACTAGGAAGAAACAGGCCCAGGGCTGTAATTCTGTTTTTAAAGACCAATGGCCAGGAAGTTTCCAGGCCTAGGAGAGAACTCACTACTAGTTTTATGCTGAACAAATGTCATCTGAAGGGCGCACTGGGGGTGTGGTTGCTGCATGAGCAGTGCACGAAGTCAAGCCAGCCAGCATTTCAGCACAGTGAAGGGGTGGGCTCCAACCCCTAGCTACTGACAGATGAGAGGCTGTGGCCTGTGGTAGACTGACCATGTTCCAAGGCATGGTCCCAAACCCATGCACGTGTGGGCAGTACTCATTAGATTCCGTGGGGTTGGGTGGGGTGCTTTTGTTTTGTTTAAAGATTTACTTGTTTATTATTTATACAGTCCAAGTGTGTGCCTGCATTCCAGAAGAGGGCATCATATATTATAAATGGTTGTGAGTCACCATGTGGTTGCTGGGAATTGAACTCAAGACCTTTGGAAGAACAGCCAGTGTTCTTAACCTCTGAGCCACATGTTTTATTTTTTGAGACAGGGTTCTCTGTGTAGCCCTGGCTGTCCTCGAACTCACTCTGAAGACCACGCTGTCCTCAACATTAGCCTGCCTCTGCCTCCTGAGTGCTGGGATTAACGGTGTGTGCCACGGCTTCAACATTTTTCTTTTTTCTTTCTTTCTTTTTTTGGTTTTTTGAGACAGGCTTCCAGTGTGTAGCCTTGGCTGTCCTAGACTCCCTTTGTAGACCAGGCTGGTCTTAAACTCATAGCAATCCTGCCTCTGCCTCCCAAGTGCTGGGATTAAAGACATGAGCCACCATGCCCAGATCTTTTTTTCTTTGTTTTTAAGAAAATTTAAAAAAAAAAAAAAATGACATTAAGTTGAGAGACATGGATGGTATCATCTGCAAGGAGTTAGTTGGATGAAGAGGTTAGGAATGAACAAGATCTAAATATATTGCAAAAAAAAAAAAAAATGCATATGAAATTCTCCAAGAATAAAAATAATATATTTTTTAAAAGGCATCCACTACATTGTAATGTAATAGATGTGACCTTGAAGCTTGTTGACTGAGAGATTAATTCCAGGTTACCATCTCATTTGTAATCACAAAGACAAAGGCACATTTCCCTTTGTTTTGTTCCTCTGGCCCTCTCTCCATCACTGAAATGTGTAAGTCTTAATGACTCCAACCTTTGGAGTCTAACTAATTGGCACTAAATTGGTCCCTTAAATAAACTTGTGTTCATCAAAACATAATAAAGGACACTGCAGGGGACCATCCACCAATACATTAGCCTTTGGGACAGGAGTGGGAAGTATACAAAACAAATAGCCTGGTTTCTTCAAAACCTAAGGGAAAATGGGAGGAGGACGGGGGCGGGGGTGTGTTGGGGGGCAGATTACAAAGGTTTAACAGTTGCTATCTAACGTGCGATTAGTATATGTGAGGCTTGTTTGGAGTCAGGTTGAAATTACTCCAAAGGGGTATTTCTGAGATAATCAAAGGTCATTCTTCTTGGACTTGGGTTGCAGAGTGCTTGCCTAGCATGTGTGAAGCCCTTTATTCATTTTGTAGTTCCACCGAAACCTGGTGTCATGGTGCAGGTCTTTAATCCCAGCACTAAGAAAGTTGAGACAGGAAGTTTGTGAGTTCTATGCCAGTCTACTCTACAGAGTGAGATGTTGTCTCAATAGAACAAAAGAAACAACATAAAGCCAAATTCTCATCTCTTATTAATGCATATTGATGCCTTACCAGGTCTGGGACTTCCTTTATATATATTTTATTGAAAAATAAAATAATTCATATTACATCTCAATTGCTATCCCATCCCATGTATCCTCCCACTCCTCCCTTCCTCCCGCTTTCACCCCATTCCCCTTCCCTATGACTGTGACTGAGGGGGACCTCCTCCCCTTGAATATGATGCTAGGGTATCAAGTTTCTTCTTGGTAGTCTGCTGTCCTTCCTCCAAGTACCTCCCCATCAAGGGGACATAGCCAAATATGGGTCACCAGAGTTCGTGTGAAAGTCAGTCCCCAGTCTCCACTTAACTGTGGAGAATATTCTGTCCCTTGGCTAGATCTGGGTAGGGGTTTGATGATGACTGCATGTCTCATGAAAGTCTTCTCACTTACCAGGAAAGCGGGACTTCCTTTTTAGAAATACATGTAGGTGGTCTGGAGAGATGGCTCAGCTGTTAAAGGCTAAGCTCCCAACCAAAAATATAAGAAATACATGTAGGTGTCCAGGCAAAGCAAGTGGCAGTGCCTCTGCCTCCCGAGTACTGGGATTAAAGTTGTGCACCACCACTGCCCGGCATCCTTTTATGATTCTTGATGTTGGCACTGCCAAGGAATACTGGCAGGCCAGTTACTTTGCACGATCTCTCCCTTTTTGTATTTTCTGATGTTTCCTTGTGATTGGACTAGGTTGCTCATTTTGAGCGTATGTCCAGCTACACTCATGTTGATCTTCACATTGTATTAAATATAAAGCACATGAGGTTGGTATGCTCAGTGGTTATGTTATCCTTGAGCATTTGGTAAAGGTTGTATTAGCCTCATTTCTCAACTGGCAAGTTATGTTTTTCTTTGGCACTCACAAATCATTTGTGGGGAAATGTGTGGATAGTATGCACATATCTTTTTCTCTAGCAAACATTCACGTAGTAGTTTTGTATCTACTGCATCAAGAGACATATTGTGCACATAAGAAAAATAAACATTAGCTTTCAACATACATGTTTAAGCAGAAGGTTCACTGTATCCTAAGTGTGAATAAATTAAAAATGTATACCTTTGGTTTCTGTGAAAATACATTCATGAATTGAGTTAGGGAGTTTAGTCAACAAAATGTGTTTACAAAGAGAAAAAAAGAGCTTAAGATACTCAAAATTCTAAGGAATAGTCAGTGTCACATACTCTCTCTCTCTCACACACACTCTTGCTCACATACACACACAGTCTCTCACATAGACACACACACACACACACACACACACACACACACACACATTTAGGGGATGGAGCAAGACCAGCTCCAATGAGCAAGTTCTACCAAGCTTCAATCAACTTTATTTTTTCTCCCACAACTTATATATACCAGCAAAATCTTTCAAGCATTTTATACTTTATTTTTCTTCTAGTGAATGATTATGAAAAGGCAATAGGTTTCCCCAATACCTTTACCTGAAAAACATTTTACATATTACAGGTGAAGAAAACAAACTCTTCCCAAGAACCCACAGGCATTTGTAACTAAGCAAGTTGTTATGTAAGTGTAAGCAAGCATGGTGATTTTTTTTCAGCCAGTTTCTCTTTACTGACAGGCTGCAATTTGCAGATACAAAGAATCAATTATCTTAAAGAGTGATCTTATAAAAATCTTAAAAGAATCAGAAGTCTTAACTTTTACAGCCATTTCTACTTTAAATCTTCAAGCTGCACATCTACTGATTAGCAATTAAATCATATCAGGAAGGCGAGGGAAAAAATGGGTACAAGAAATTAATCATCACCTGATCACCAGCCCAGCTTCGGTGAGTCACCTCATCCAGTGCTCACTTGGGCTGTTTATTTGTTTGTTTTTGTATTTTTGAGACACGGTTTCTCTTGTAGTCCTGGCCTTCCTGGACTCACTTTGTAGACCAGACCTGCCTCTACCTCCCGAGTGCTGGGATTAAAGGCGTGCGCCACCACGCCCGGCTGGGGTATTGTTCTTGCTCTCTAACCTGAAAAAGTCCCCAGCTCAACTATTAAGAGTGTACCTTTCTGAACTTCAAATTGTTTTTCAAGATTTGCTACATCAGAGCTTCTGACGATCTTGAAAAGGCAAAAGCATCTGAACCTAACCTTACTAACAATCTATTTTTCCAAATTCTTCCTAAGGATGGTGATCATGGCTAACAATACACATCTCTAAGTTCTTTCCAAGGGTGACGGTTGAGTCAGTAATGTGCGCCATGAGCAATGCTTGAAAGAAATCAAGCACTTGTAAGTACAAGTGCTACTGGCCAGTCAGGGGCTGAGAGCCCCCTTAGAGCTTTTGTACAACTCATATCATACATTGTGAGGGATGTGGTGACCACAAGGACAGCAAGCAGAGCTCTGCTCCATAACACATGGAGTCCTTAGGACACCCAGTCCTCCGGGTTCTGCCTCCTCAAGACCCCAACCTAGGTATGCTAACCAGTGGGACACGTTCTCTGAGTTCTAAAGCTATTTTGGTGTTCCTCCTGCACAGCCTTCAACAGGAAAGAGTAAAAGGAATCTTAGGGTAACGACTGAAAAGAGCCGGGGTTGGAACTGAATTTACAACAAACGCAAAAGCGGTGATGGTGTGAAAGTACTTATTCTGTTTACGTAATATTTGAATCTGATTGCCTGGCTCTTGTGTTTCTTTTCTGTTGTGATAAAATACCTTGACCAAAGCAACTTAACAGAAAAGGAGTTTATTCTGGGTCTTCGTCCAAGCTTCCAGTCCATCACAGTGGGGAAGTGATAGGAGCAGATGCCTGAAGCAGCTGGCTACATTACATTCATAGACAGAACACTGACTGCACTGAACGTTTGGGCTCAGCTCACCTTGTCCTTTTATATACAGTCCAGGATCTCTGCAGGGAATAGTGGCATCCACAGTGGGTGTTCTTACCTGCATTAACACAATCAAGATAGCCCACAACAGGTGTGGCTAGAAGCTTATTTCTCAGACTAGTCTACAGACTGTGAGACTAATAACTAACATTATAACATGCAGTAAGCCTTTGGTACGAAAACATTTATACACAGTATTCCATTTTGTTATTGTAGCTGTAGAGACAGGTTTTTTTTTTTTTCACAGAAAAGAAACATGCAAAATGGATTGACTATTTAATAGATTATTACTCCTATGTCAGGTTCTATATTTAGCACTGGAAATATAAAATGGGACGTAACTGTGGTTCCTCTTATAATCCAGGCAAGACAGATAGGGAAATCACCAGTTTTAACAGAATGTGTAATAAGTGGCATTAGAGGGGTCTATGCAGGATACACAGAGAGGCAAACACCAGGCTCAAAGTCTAGAGGAAGACTTAGCCGGAGACCTTTCTGATTAAGGTAAGAAATGAGAATCTAGGTGAGAAGTGACCAGTCACAGTTGTATTGGAGGAGACAAATCCCAAATAGTCCAAGTAAAGGGAACACATTCAAAGACCTAAGGCTATTTGGGTAGTTGTTGTTGTTTAAATATTATATATTTGTTGAGAATTGGAACACTGAAGAACAGAAAGCATGGGTAGCAATGGACCCAGTACCCCCAGGGTCAGTGAACTAGGAGCACCCGAGCCATGCTTCCTACTCGAAGCTCGATTAGTATTGCTCTGGGTTTGCTCTTACTGTCTTGTGCAGGTTCTTACATACAGAGTGGCCACTGGTTTTAGCTTGTGTGTTTCAGGATTTAACGAGTAGCAATCAGTGTTGCTCCCAGGAACACTCTTACCAGTTTATACAGGTCCTGGCTAGAAGTCACTGACCTAGCCGAAATGTCAAAGAAAGTGGTGATTTGGCTTTTAAATAAATGATATATTGTGTTACTTCAACTGGGCTTTAAATAATGAGAAATGGGAGTCCTGGGATGTTGCAGACAAGCAGCTTATTTGGTTTTGTTTGGTTTGGTTTTTTGAGACAGGGTTTCTCTGTGTAGCCTCAGCTATCCTGGACTCGGTTTGGAGACCAGGCTGGCCTCGAACTCACAGCGATCCACCTGCCTCTGCCTCCCGAGTGCTGGGATTAAAGGCATGCACCACTACGCCTCGCTAGCAGCTTATTTATAAAGTGAAGCAAGGAAATTGCTTGAAAAGAAAAACAGCTTCAGATTGTTTGGAGGGAGTTTTGGGTTTTTGTTTGTTTGGTTTTTTGTTTGTTTGTTTGGTTTTTTTTTGAGAGAGTGTTTGTCTGTCTAGCCCCTGGCTGTCCTGGACTCACTTTGTAGTCCAGGCTGTTTTCAAATGCACAGAGATCTGTCTGCCTCTGCCTCCCATAGTGCTGGGATTACTGGTATACATCACTGCACCCAACAGGGTATCTCTGTGTAGACCTGGCTATCCTGGAACTATCTCTATGGACCAGACTGGCCTTGAACTCACAGAAATCAACTTGCCCCTGTCTCCCAATCTCATTTGTGTGTGTGTGTGTGTGTGTGTGTATGTGTGTGTGTGTTTATCTTGGCACACACCATGGAATGCATGCCCATGTAGAGGTCAACCTCTGAAGTTGCTCTTCTCTTATTTAGACTATGGAGATTCAAACTCAAGTCTTCACACTGTGGAGCAAGCTCTTTTACCCATGAAGCCCATCTTCCCATCCCTAGATATTCTTAATATTCCATAAATTAAGAATTCAGATAAACAAGAAAAGGCCTGTGTATTCCACAGTGAAATTACTTGACATTTCTGACAAAGAGCAGCACACAGTAAGTGTCCACCTGGGAAATCTAGCTGATTATTCTCATTTTCTGCCCCAGAGTACATACACTATTCGCTGACATTTAATGAGCACTGACTATGTGTAGGTTGTAAGTTCTGGATCATTTTCTCCATGTTAGGACAAAAGTACCATCCACACAGATAGGGAAATTCTGCACAAGATGAGCTTCTGACCTGACCTCACTTGGTGACAGAACACACATGAAGCTTATAGCAGCCTCTAATTGTCCCATTAAATGAGATACTTATATGCCTTTAATCCTAGTACCCAGTAGGCAGAGGCAGGCTGATTTCTGTGAGTTCGAGGCTAGCATGGTCCACATAGTGAGTCCAGGACAGCTAAGGCTACACGGAGAAACCCTGTCTCAAACAAACAAACAAACAACAACAAACAAAACAAAAAAGAAAGCAAGAAAGAAAGCAGCAAGCAAGAAAGAAATCATAGAACCTCAAATCAGAGTGATTTGTCACAGATTGCAGAGGTGATGGTCCTGTTCCCAAGAGACATCTCCAATCCTGGGGGCTGGCCTGTGGTGTCCAAAGTGTTCGCGGCTGAGGGTCTAGGACTTAGCACACCTGGACTTTGAAACACTGAGCTAAGCATGAACATGACAAGGGATCCAGTTAGAATCCTTTGCTCTGAGCAAACCACCAAACAACTCTGCAGCATCCTGATAACAGTTTGGCATTTAAATGCTGTGGGAACTGAATAACAACACAAGGTCTTTACGGCAGGCCCTTGGAAGGCACAGTGGATGCTGCCTACCTCCAAATGATATAATTACATAAAGAGATAATATAATATACTCCCCGCTCCAAGCAAATGGTATAAACCAGATAAAAGTTTCTATAAATGTTATGTTAAAATACAACATAGAGGAAGTCGATAGGACATGAAAAGGACCTTAGTGCATCATTAGACAATCCCCCAGCTGTGCTGTTACCCTCTCTCTGGCAAGTCCAGAATGACTGTTTGCTAGATAGCTTTGGCATGACCACACACACAAACTGCTACCTGGATGACATATGTTATGTTGTGATAAGAACAGCGAGCGTGACCCCTTCCCTAGGAAATGTGAAGGGTACACTGTATCAGACGCTATACGTGAGTTCCCAGCTGCACTGCAGCTCTCAGACCTTCATGCCTCTCATAGACATGCTGAGAGCTCAGCTGGTGACACGAGGGCTCACTGTAAACCTGCAGCAATTCTCCAAAGCTGAGTGGGCCAACCACAGCCCCACTCACCCGCTTCCACAGAGTTTCTAAGCTGACACAGTTGTGCGCTTTGTTGGTCAAACCTCATCCAAGAACCACATTAAGCTTTAATTATACTTTACCTCCACTGAGGCCTGTTACTATGCTAATTGAACAGTTAGACTTTAATAACTCCAGTCTCCGTGAAACAGGAACTCAGGGTGGCTAACATACCTCCTTCTCCGTGGAGTCTACCTCCTCTGAGTTACTCTTTACTCTGAGAACAAAACAAAACAAAAAAATTATCCTTGACAATACAGTGCATGCTTCATAAAATCAAACTTCATCAGTCTCTTGGTTTTTAACTATACAAAACTGTTCCTAAAAAGAAATTTTACATAGACATTAAAAGGTGATAAATGCAACCGGGCATGGTGGCACACGCCTTTAATCCCAGCACTTGGGAGGCAGAGGCAGGCGGATTGCTATGAGTTCAAGGTCAGCCTGGTCTACAAAGTGAGTCCAGCGCAGCCAAGGCTACACAGAGAAACCCTGTCTCAGAAAAAAAGAAAAGAAAAGAAAAGAAAAAAGGTGATAAATGCTCTGGAGCAGAAAAAAAGGTAGAAGTGGCTTAAGGAATGTCTAGAAGGAGTGGCCTGGCCTGGGGCACAAAGGTAAAAGGAAGTAAATACAAACCTGGCTAAGGAAGTACCTTTTGATCTGAGACTTGAGGAAGGGCCAAGTGGGTGGGTGTCGACCATCCAAGGGAAGGAGTATCAGGGTCAAATGCCAAGGTAAGAGCTGCTTGCTACATAAGATAACTACCCAAAGCATGCCCGCAGCCCTGAAATGAGCAGAAAAGGGCTGAGACAGTGGGTTCTGAGACCGGAGGTTAACATCATGGAAAATGTTACAGACTTTTGAAACCTCTGAGTGTTATGTACCTCTGCATCCATTTTAAATACGATTGTTTTCTATGTTCCTTGCTTTTTCTCTGTGGATCCAAGCAATCATAGTTTGGAATTATTCGGGAGAAGTACTTGCCTCTGTGCCACACACATACAGGTATTATTCTTGTCATTATTCCCTCCACAATATGCCATAACACCTGCTTGTACAGCACTGATAACATATTTAAGTACTATTAGCAATCGAAATATAAGTCATATATATGGAAATATGCTGATGTGTCATATGCAAATATAGGGACATAAATATCCTTTGCTGTCCTGGAACCAATCCTCTGTGGACAACAAGGAGACGTGTGTTCTGCCCTCATGGTCAGCAAGCTTTGTCTACAAAAGGGCAGACAGTAAATATTCCAACCGCATGGTCTCTGTGATCTCTGCTGTAGCCGCGCAGTTCAGCCCCTGGAGCAGTGAACCAGAGGCTATGTGTCAGTGAACGAGCACAGTTATGTTCTAATAAAGTTTTATCTGCAAAAACAGGCCAGGGACTACATTTGGCCTAGCAGGCAGTTTGCCAACTCCTACATTAGTCTAACTTATAAACACACATGCTTTCCCTTCTTTGTTTTTTTTTTTCCCAAGCAAATTAGAGTTTTATATTTACATCTTTATCTCTGTTCTAGTTTGAGGGTTTTTTGTTTGTTTGTTTGTTTGTTTTATTGTTGTTGTTTTTTCGAGACACAGTTTCTCTGTGTAGCCCTGGCCATCCTGGAATTCCCTTGTAGACCAGGCTAGCCTCAAACTCATAGAGATCGTCCTGCCTCTGCCTCCCAGGTGCTGGGAGTAAAAGCATGCACCACCATACCTGGCGCGAAATCAAATATTTTATGCAAACATACATGAATGTTTGTTAAGATTTGTTTTTAACTGTATGCACGTTGTATGCCTGGGTGTGGGTATACACATGCGAGAGTAGTGCTTGAGGAGGCAGAGGCACTAGATCCCCTGCAGCTGGAGTTACAGGTGCTTGGGAGCTGCCCAATATGGGTGCTCAGAATGAAGGCAGGTCCTCTGCAAGAGCAGGATGTACTCTGAACTGCAGGACCCTCCTCCTGACCTCAGAAATGTGCCTCTAACCTAAGTTTCAAGCGTTATTCATGGAAATGATTCTCCTTTCCCATTGTCATGATATTTGTGTCAAAAGTCAACCGTATGTGACCATGCATCACAGCTAATTGATTCGTTTATTGACTAGTATGTCTGCTCTAACACAATACAACATTTCTAATCACTGGCCCTCTATAGGAGACTTCACTCAAGGTAGGCTAAGTGCCATATCTTTTTCCTTAATGAAATCCGTGCTACTGCTGACTGTAAAGGACAAGACAGAGGCCTCACTGTGAGTTTGAGGCCAGCCTGGTCTACAAAGTGAGTCTAGGACAGCCAAGGCTACACAGAGAAACCCTGTCTCGAAAAAAAAACCAAAAAAAAACCCTACTAAAGAAAAAAAAAGGACAAGGAAACTACTTTTGCAGTGGTACTGATGTGTGCAGACTCACAGATGAGAGAGAGGGACATAGAAGGCTCCTGTGACAACCCCTACCCACATGCCTCCACCCCGTCCTCCCCCTGGGGAAAAAAAAAACAGCTAAGACATGAAACTATCGAAGAGAACTTTTTTTTTCTTCTTTTTTTTTTTTTTTGATAATGGTCTTCTCTGTTTAACAGCCCTGGCTCTCCTGGAACTCACTTTGTAGACCATGTTTGGCCTCGAACTCACAGAGATCTACCTGGCTTTGCCTCCAAAGTGTTGAGATTAAAGGAATGCGCCACAGCTGCCCAGCAAAGAGAACTTCTATAGGGATGCTAAAGTGTAGTTCTCTTTGATGGCTTCTGGTGGGGGAGGGGTGGGGAAGGACTCTGGTTTTCTTTAAGGGCTGGTCACTGGGGGTTTGACCATGCTCCAGTGAGTATATGGGCAACACAAATTAGACTTGTTTTTCTTCTTTGTGGAGAAGGAGGTCTTAAAGATGTGGAGTGGGCCTAGGAGGAATGGGAAATGAGTGTGATCAGGGCACATGATGGGAAATTCCCAAATAACCAATAAAATATTATGTTGGAAATTAGAAAAAATGTTCAGGGCTGGAAAGGTGTCTCAGTGGCTGCTCTTCCAGAGGAACTAGGTTCAATTTCAGCAAGACATAGCAGCTCACAACCATCTATAATGTGGACTGATGCTGTTTTCTGGGTTGCGGGTGTGTATGTAGGCAAAGCACTGTATACATAATAATAAATAAATCTTTTTTAAAAATCGTTAATCCCAGCACTCTGGAGGCAGAAGTAGGTGGAGCACTGTGAATTAGAGGCCAACCTGGTCTACAAAGTGCATCTAGTGACAGCCAAGGCTACACAGAGAAACCATATCTCGAAAAACCAAAAAGGAAAACAGAAAACAAAAACCACCACCAACAACAACAATTATGTTGGAAATTAGAAAAGAGATTGTCCATGGGCTGGAGAGATGGCTCATGGGTTAAGAGCACTGCCTGCTCTTTCAAAGGTCCTGAGTTCAATTCCCAGCAACCACATGATGGCTCCGTGTCTCCCAACCATCTACAATGAGATCTTGTGCCCTTTTCTGGCCTGCAGGTGTTACATGCAGGCAGAACATTGTATATGTAAATAAATAACAACAGCAAAAAATGTTCAGGGCAAGCCGGGCGTGGTGGCGCACGCCTTTAATCCCAGCACTAGGGAGGCAGAGGCAGGTGGATCGCTGTGAGTTCGAGGCCAGCCTGGTCTACAAAGTGAGTCCAGGATGGCCAAGGCTACACAGAGAAACCCTGTCTCGAAAAACCAAAAAAAAAAAAAAAATGTTCAGGGCTGGAAAGATGTCTCAGTGGTTAAAAGCATTGCATGCTCTTCCAGAGGACCCAGGTTCAATTCCAGCAACACATGGCAGCTCACAATTGTCTTTAATTCAAGTTCCAGTAGATCAGACTCCCTCACACAGACATACATGTAGGCCAAACACTAAATGTACATAAAAATAAATAAATAAGTAATTTTTAAAAGGAATTAATAAATTATACTTAACAAAAATTCAAAACAAATTTTATGTGTACTTCACACATAAAATTCCAAACAGCTATAATCTTGAGAAAATATAGAAAACTTATTTAATAAGGAGCTCATAGCTAGGATACATAAAGTGTTTTTACAAGTCAATAACAAAATTACAATCAACCTAATTAAAAGCCAAGAAAAATATGTGAAGAGACAATTTTTTAGTGAGCACACCAGAAAGCAAATAAGAACATAAAACATACTCTACATATTTAGCTATTGAAGAATGCTAACTCAGATAAATAAACTGTTTCTACATACCCAGGGGAATGGTGGGCCTCACAATGACTGATAATACTGACTTTTGCCTGAGGTATGAAGAAACCAGAGCCCTCACAAGCTGCAATAGGAATGCAAAATGAAATCTGGACAGGGTATTGTCTTTGTTTTTGAGATTGTTCTCAAGCCCAATATACTGCTACGTGTGGTGGTTTCAACGAGAACAGCCTCCATACGCTCCTGTGTTTGAGTACTTGATCCCCAGTTGGTGAAACTATTCAGGAAGGGTTAGGAGGTGTGGCCTTGTTGGAGGCGGAGGTGGGGGGGGGTTGTCACTGGGAATGGGCTTTGAGGTCTCAAAAGCCCGCACCATCCATTCCCAGTCAGCTCTCTCTGCTTGTGGGTCAGGTTAGCTCTCAGTTACCTTTCCAGTGCCATGCCTGCCTACCCACTGACGTGCCCCCTGATGGGATAGCCATGGACTCTAACTGTCAGAAACCATATGCCCCAGACTGAATGCTTCAGTCCCAGCACTCGAGGGGGGGGGCGGGGGAGGGACAGAAGCAGGTAGAACTCTGTGAGTCTGAGGCCAGCCTGGTCTACAAAGCGAGTCTGGTGGGAGCTGGAGAGATGGCTCAAAAGTTAAGAGCACTGGCTGTTCTTTCAAAGATTCTGAGTTCAATTCCCAGCAACTACATGTTGGCTCACAACCATCTATAATGAGATCTGGTGCCCTCTCTCCCTCTCCTGGCACGTAGATGTTACATGCAGGCAGAACATTGTATAATAAATAAATCTTTAAAAAAAGGGGGGGGGCAAGCTGGGAATGGTGGCACAGGCCTTTAATCCCAGCACTTGGGAGGTGGAGGTAGGTGGATCACTGTGAGTTCAAGGCCAGCCTGGTCTACAGAGCGAGTCCAGGAGATCCAAAGCTACACAGAGAGACCCTGTCTTGAAAAACCAAAAAGCAAAAGGAAAAAAAAAAGGTAACTAAAACTAAATGGATGACTTTAAACTCCTGACCCTCTTGCCTCCCTCCACTCCCCTCCCTTCCCTTCTCCTCCCTTCCCTCCCTTCCCCTTCCTCATGTTAAAATTACAAGCATCCTTCACCATGGCAGGTAAAACTACAGTTTTTTGTTTTGTTGGGTTTTTGAGACAGTGTTTGTCTGTGTAACCACTCTGTCTCTCCTGGACTCACTTTGTAAACCAGGCTGGCCTCGAACTCACAGAGATCAGAGATCCACTTGCCTTTTGCCTCCTGAGTGCTGGGATTAAAGGCGTGGGCCACCATGCCTGGCTAAAACTACAGTTTTGCTTTAAGTTTAACAGGGGCTTAGGACATAGAGCAGTTTGTAGATTGTTTGACTGGTATGCACAAAGCCCTGGGTTCAAACCTCAGTACTAGCACTTAGAAGGTGTGGAAGGACCAGAAGATCTGGCCATTTTTGGTTGGATAGCAAGTGGGAGACCAACCTCGAAAAGATTTCAGATACTACAGCAATACCTATGAGCAACTGGGGAATGCTAAGAACAGGAGAAATGGTCTTACTGGGACGAGCCCTCTGATTGGCTATGGAATACCAAATGGTCAGCCCTGAGGTCATATACTTGCAGGTAACAAATGGACTGAGCAGGTTGTATTTATGTATTTATGTACACACTCATGTTTATAGGCACAGATGTAACTACATTCTAGCGGGGAAAAGGCCATGAATTTGAGAGAAAACAAGGAGGTGCATGGAGAGGCTGGAAGAAGAAAAATTACTTATTTTCACCTCTTCTTTTTAGCCCCTCTAGCCCCTCCTACAAACCTCCTTGCTCATTTTCTCTCTCTCTCTCTCTATTATTATTATTATTATTATTATTATTATTATTACTATTACTACTACTACTACTACTACTACTACTACTACTTTGAGGCAAGATCTCCCTGGGTAGACCAGGATGTCCTGGAACTACCTGCTTCTGCCTCCCAAGTGCTGGGATTAAAAGCATGTGCTACCAGAGTTTGCGTGGTGGTACACGCCTTTAATCCCAGCACTCAGGAGGCAGAGGCAGGTGGATCGTTGTGAGTTCAAGGCCAGCTTGGTCTACAAAGTGAGTCTAGGACAGCGACAGCCAAGGCTACACAGAAGAGACCCTGTCTCAGAAAAAAAAAAAAAAAGCGTGTACCACCATGTCCAGCCATGTCCAGCATCCAGCAGCCTCCACCAATATCATCCACTCAGTGACCGTAACACAACTCAGCACAAGGTAGGACAGTGTCATTTGCCATCACCCATAAACTGTCCTCTTGACCCTTTTATGTGCTTTTCCTGCCACCGTTCCACCACCCCATTACCATGTAACACGCAATTTGCTTTCCGTCACCACAGGTGTGCCTTGTCCAGAATCAATTTTATTCATTAGAGTCATGCCAAATGTACTTTTTGTGTGTGTGTATCTTTCATGCATCACATGCTTTTGTGATTTACTTAAAGTGTTGCATGTGTTAGTAATCTAGTGTTCAAGACCTAAGGATGGATTAGCCAGGTCTTATATAACAACATGGCAAACTTCTATTTTTTATATGTTTTTATTTTTTGAAATTATAATTACTGGCAATTGTGGTCACCCTGAGCTACATAGCAGGTGCTTTCCTATCAGAAAATTGAACATTAATATATACATATGCATCTTAAATGCACAAAACATCGTTTTATTTTGTATTTTATTTTATTTTTGGTTTTTCGAGACATGATTTCTCTCTGTAACAGCTCTGGCTGTCCTGGAACTCGGTCTGTAATCCAGGCTGGCCTCAAGCTCATGGAGATCAGCCTGCCTCTGCCTCCCAAGTGCTGGGATTAAAGGTGTGTGCCATCACCACCCAGCCTAGATGAAACATTTAAAGGAAATAAAAAGAACCACCCACTTGGACATGGGGTGTAGCCCCATGTTGGTTTGAGTTTTTGTTGTTGGCCTTTTCTTGAGGTTAGAAGTGGGTGCTGGGCTTGGGAAGCAAAGGCAGACAGATCTCTATGAGTTTGAGGCTAGCCTGGTCTACAGAGTGAAGTCAGAAACAGCCAGGGCTACACAGTAAAACCCTGACTCAAAAAGCCAAAAATTAAAAAAATAGAAGACGTGGATACTGGCATTTGAACTCAGGTTGTCTAGAAGAACAGTCAGTGTACTTAACCACTAGCCATCTCTCCAGCCCCTGAATTAGCTTTAAAAATAATACATTTTAAGGAATTAAGAAGCTACGGAGCCAGGTGTGGTGGCACATGCCTTTAATCCCAGCACTTGGGAGGGAGACACTGGTCCATTGCTGTGAGTTCGAAGCCTGCCTGGTCTAAAAAGTGAGTCCAGGACAGCCAAGGCTACACAAGAGACACTATCTCAAAAAAACAAAAAATAAAACAAGAAAAAAACCACCACCAACAACAACAAAAAAGAAGCAGCAGCAGCTATGGAAACCAATAAAGTTAATTTTTTAATTAAAAAGCAAAACCTGGGGAAATATTTGTAATCAAGCAGGTTTTGTCGACTTTGGTAGCAACTGAAAATTATTTGGTTTTAAAATAACAAACCCAAATTTAAAACATCTGTATCTACTTTGCTAGGGCCTTTGGGCTAAGAACCAACCAGAAAATGGCTATTGGGCACAAAGGGGATTAATTAAATTACCAAGGAATAGCATTTGACCTCAGTTACTTTTGCTTATTAATTTCAGAATAATTACAAACCATGAAATTGGAACGAGTTTCATGAAATTAAAAGTTGTGGTGGCACTAACTATGTACTTGTACATTTTCACAAAAAATATACATCTTAACTGAGCACACACTGGTTTACACCTATCCTGATCTCTGTACTTCTGTAAGGTTTTCTAATTGAGTTCTTTTTTGTTTTGTTTTGTTTTTTTAATGTTTGGTTGTGGGATTTTGTTGTTTTTGTTTGCTTGTTTTTTGTTTTGTTTTGTTTTTGTGTTTTTCGAGACAGGGTTTTTCTGTGCAGCCCTGGCTGTCCTGAAACTCTCTGGCCTTGAACTGATGACGATCCACCCATCTCTGCCTCCCATCTAATTGGAGGTCTTAAGAATTAGGGGAAATAGTGGATTGTGTAGACTTACATATTATGCATTTACACTTTTGAGCCAAGTGTGTATTTATTCACACCAAGTGAAGGCTGGATAAAGGGATTTGCTCTGGCTTCAAAAGAAGACAATATGTCATTCACACTGCTGTGCTTTTACTGCACAGGTTTCATTGCTTTCTGAAAGTATGACTAGGACCTAGTTTTCCTTTGTTTAATAAGAGTTTTCCTCTAAGATAAAACCAGGGGAAATCTAAATGAAAGAGAATTATATGCTTTTGGCATGGGTGTATTTATTGCTCAGAAGACATGCACTATTAGGAGAAATGTTCAATGTGTAAAAAAAATGAATAGATAAATAAGATGGGGCCGGTGCTGTAGCTCATAACAGAAGAAGGGCTGAGTATGGATCAGCGCTGAAGAGAGAGAGCTGCTCCTGAGGGGGCCCAGGTGGTCCCAGCACTCACATACAGCAGCTCACAACTGCTTGTAACTCCACCCTCAGTGCCTCCTGTGGCACCTGCTCTCATGTCCCTATAAACACACACACACACACACACACACGCGCGCGCACACACACATGAAGTTAAAAATGAAAAAATATTTTTAGAGATAGCAAATCTGTTTGAATCACTGTTTCTGTCCTAACGAAATGTTCTCTAAAGTTCAGATTGTCTTGCTCTGAACTATATGACCTTCCACTCAGCTTCAGAGTGACATATGTAAAACAAATACTTCATAATTTGCAATGCATGCAAGTTCTGGGTTTGATTGTGAAAAACATTTTATATTAATGTATGCTTTGACTTGGTTTCTGTGAAGGAGAAAAGGCAGTACCCTCTCACCCATAACAAAGACAGATTAGTGAAAGAAAATGCACACGTGTATTTAAAGTGGAAGTCATCAGAAGTAAAAAGCCAGGGCCAGCCAGGGGGCTCAGTGGGTGAAGATGCCTGCTACAAAGTTGATGACCTGAGTTCAATCCTTGGGGCTGACATAGTGGAAGAAGGGAATGGACTCCTGCAAGTTGTCCTTGGCATGGATGCCCGGGCACTTGGCACCTTCTCTCCATCCTCTACAAAGCAAATTAAAACATTCGTAAAGAAGTGAAGACTAAGACGGACATGGTGGCACACGCACTCCTTTAATCTCAGCACTGGGAGGCAGAGGCAGGTGGATCTCTGTGAGTTCGAGGCCAGCCTGGTCTACAAAGGGAGTTTAGGACAGCCAGGGCTACACAGAGAAACCCTGTCTCAAAGAACCTTAAAAAAGAAAGAAAGAAAGAAAGAAAGAAAGAAAGAAAAAGAAAAGAAAAGACTAGCCTTTAATACCAGCACACAAGAGGCAGAGGCAAGCAGATCTCTGTAGTGTGAGGCCAGCCTCCTCTACAAAGTGAGTCCAGGACAGCCAGGGCTATTTAGAGAAACCCTGTCTCTAACCACCTCCACCTCCAAAGGAAAGAAGGAAAAAAATAAAAAAGAAAAGAAAAGAAAAAAGAAAAAGAAAGGAAGACTCAAATACCCACCAGAGATGGGACATGTTGTAGGCTGTGTTCCAAAGCGTGATTGTGAATAAGTTATGCTTTAACAGTCCTAAGCTGAGGTGACCTTCAGATGTATTTTGGACTCCAGGTCAAAGGCAGGATCCATCTGGAATAAAGATATTATGACCTGTTCAGGGGAGTATAGTGGGAGATCATAGAATGACTTCTTCCTTCAGCTGTCTCAGTTTGCCTTAGTGTAAAGTAGTATGCCAATGCACCAAATGCTGACTAAACATGTCCTCTAGCCATCTGCTAACATGTCTCACAATTAATACCTTACTGATGATTCTTTTTTTCTTCTCCCCCCTCCCTCTCTTCTCTGTGTCTGTTTCTGTGTCTCTGTCTCTTGTCTCTCCCACTTTCTCCATCCCCCCCCACCTGTGTGTATGCGTGTGTGCCCTGATATATGCCTATGTGCAAACATGAGGAAGCCAAAGGTCTATATTGACTGGCCTCTTCCTTACTAGTGCTGGGGTTAAGGTGCCATAGCCAGCACCCTTGTGTGGGTGGTGGAAATGCACACTTGGGTCTCCCTGCTTACTCAGGGAGCACTGGGATCACTAAGCCATCTCCCCAGCCTTGACTAATGCTGCTGAAGGAGATTTTAGTGTTTCTTTCTCGTTGCCATGAGCCCCTAGAATGAATATCAGCTTTGTGAAGACCTAGATGAGCATCAGAAAGCTTTTCAAAGCCATCTGCCCAAGCTCTGGGGCCCTATGGGTGCTGGGTTCCACACAGGGAGTCTATTCAAAGCGGGTGCCAGACTTTGGTGTCTATGACTCACCAGCTTTCCTCCAATTCCTGTCACTGCTGAAGCTCTTAGAACTACCCTTTATACACCTCTCTCAGATTTTAGCTTAGTTTATATACCACATTAATCTTTGAATCCTTTGGTGGAAATGTATTTCTCGTCTGACTTAGTACATTGAAATGTTTTCATCTATAACTTTAAACACAAGGGGAAAGCCACAGGTAAGAGATTTTAGAGAGACCAGGAGGGATATGTTGGGCTGTGAAACTGAGGCCTGAAGCTCATACCTAAGCCCTTCAAATCACATCACACCCTGAGACATCTTGAAACTCTTTCTCACTCTAGGAGCTCAGTTCCACAGGACACTAGAAGGATAACGCCTCTGTGTAACTCAGTTTGGGTTTCTTTTTTTTTAAAGATTTATTTATTTATTATTTATACAGTTTTCTGTCTGCATGTGTGCCTGCACACCAGAATAAGGTACCAGATCTCATTATAGATGTTTGTAAGCCACCTTGTGGTTTCCGGGAATTGAACTCAGGACCTTTGGAAGAACAGACAGTGCTCTTAACCTCTGAGCAATTTTTGCAGCTCCAGTTTGGGTTTCTTAGTGTTGTTTAAACACTCTCTTAACAAAGGGCTAGACAGATCGCTTAGGGATTGAGAGTGCATAGTGTTCTGGCAGAGGACCTGAGCTGGTCTTCGGTTACATAATGCAGCCCAAAACTTCATGTAACTCCAGCTCCAGGGGCTGCAACGGCCCCTTCTGACTTCTGTAGTCACATGCAATAGCTGCACACACACAAACACATTAAAAAATAAATCATTTTATTTTTTAGAGTTGCTCATGACAAAGCCTTGTATTATCATACGTTCATGATGCTTTCAGCTCCTAAACTGGCTTTGCTACCTCCTCTTATACAGTCTTTGGGCATTTCCCTAGTCGCCACCACCCCAGTATGTTGGCCAGGAGTTGTTTTATGCTATATTTATGTACATTGTTGCACCGATCCTAATAGCTTATGGGTAAGATAAGGTATGCAGGGAAAGAACTTGTTCTTCCTTTATCCTAGATTCATGGCTGAGACCCCCAGGTAACGAAGGCAAGTTAGCAAGAGAAACGCATGCCATGAATCCCAGCACTCAGTAGACAGAGGCAGGAAGATCTCTGAGTTTGAGGCCAGCCTGGTCTACAGATGGAGTTTGAGAACAGCCAGGTCTACACAGAGAAACTCCGTCTCGAAAAATGAACAAACAAAGAAAGAAAAACCAATCCAAGCGTGGTGGCACATGCCTTTAATCCCTTCACTCAGGAGGTAGGTGGATCACTGTGAGTTTGAGGCCAACCTGGTCTACAAAGAGAGTCTAAGACAGCCAAGGCTACACAGAGAAACCCTGTCTCAAAAAACAAACAAACAAAAAAAAAGAAAAACCAAAAAAAAAAAAAAAAAAAAACAAAGAAGAAAAGAAAGAAAGAAAGAAGGAAAGAAATAAACAGAGAACCTGTGTGCATCCTGTTAGGCATGATGACGAACTAGGCTGTTTTGAGGAACTGCAACTGGAGCATAGGGCCTGTTCTAACAGCAGCAAACCACGGGAGATAGCTCTCCATCAGAGCTGTTGGCTCAGATTCTTCGCTATGGTCCTGTGTGTTTGGAGGTAAGGATGGTTGCCTCTTCCTGGGATGAGGAAACGCCTCTCACACGAGGGTCTTACGGCTTGCTGGGGGAATAAAACTAGAGACCTTTCTGCCGATGCAATATCTCAAAAGCAAAATGTTGCCATTTCAGGCTAGCTTGACCTGCTGTCCATCAGGTGTCATTACCATTTAGGGCTGCATGCCACCTGCTCACTCTGTCCACTCTCCTCTTCTACCCAGCTGGGATTTAAAGCCATGTACATTATTCTCTGGGGAATTTTGAAATTTCTTTGTTTTTTTAAAAAAGTATTATTTATTATGTATACAGTGCTCTGCCTGCATGGCAGAAGAGGGCATTAGACCACATGATAGATCGTTGTGAGCCACCATGTGGTTGCTGGGAACTGAACTCGGGACCTTTGGAAGAACAATCAGTGCTCCTAACCTCTGAGCCATCTCTCCAGCCCTGAAAGTTCCTTGTTAAGTCAACAGATGATCTAAATCTAAAACAAAGCACTGACATAACTCAACAGCAAAACTGATAAAGAAACAATACAAAGTACTTATTGATAGTGCACTGCTACCCCATACAGTAAGTCGAACAATTTATGATATGTCAGCATGACATAACACGACTACTAAAATTGGTGCAAAAAATGCATATTCTTATAATGAAACATAAATCCCCATGGAGTATACCCATTTGCATTTCCAGCCTAAAGCTGGAAAATATGTATGATATCAAAGCTCTTTGTGTCTCCCTAAGGTCCTAAGGGTGGCAGAGCTATCATGAATTTTTGAAGGATTGGGGGCATTGTATTCTTTCCAGAAACCTCTACTGTTTTCTTTCTCAGGATGCTCAAAGCATACCCTTGCATCATAAAGACATTAAAAAAGAACCAGATGTATTAGCCTGGGTTCTCTAGAGGAGCAGAACCAATGATAGGCGCGTGCGTAGAACCCTTAGTTCCTCCATCCTGGAGTCCGGATGCCTCAATACCACAATAGCTTTCTCAGGGAGAGATATCTCAGTCCACAGAGTAGTGCCTAAGTATCTCCAGCCTTTCACCAGAAACCTAGAAGGTTCCTGGAAAGTCACTGCTCCCTAGTGCATAAAGAAAGCTTGGAAGCGAGGCCCTGTTATCAGTGAAGGAGTCCAGAGCCACAAGCAACCAGACAAACCAACTCTTCAGCAAGAGGGAAAGGCCAGTCCAGTGAAAGGCAAGATGATTTCCATCCTCCTTTTCTGCCCTGCCCCTTTTTATGTGGGCTGCTGCCAGAAGGTGCCACCCACAAATGGGGTGGCTCTTCCCATATCAACCAAGGCAACCAAGGCCACTTCAGGTGAGGCTCTCTACTTAGGAGAGTCTAGTTTGTAGCATATAGACTAGGCAGTAAACAAATTGTAGTACCAGATTAAGAAATCACAGGCAAACACCGTAGGACAGAGTATCACCAACTTACTCGTGCGAGGTGCACACACACACAGACAAGTACCAGACTCTGCCTTCCTGCCCCACAGGGCATTGAGTCCTGACCCCACTACTTACTAACTTCCAGTCTTGAGAGGGTTGTTTAGGTGCTCTCTCTATGTCTGTCTCATTATCTAGAAAATGGACACCATAACATCTCTTTCATGGGCCTAATAAGATGATGAAGTATTTGATGAGTACTCTGTAAGTAATTCATTCCACTACATTAAAATATTTATTTTGGAAGAGCACTATGAAAAACTTAAATCAGGTTTTAATCTTCCAATGAGACCATTCCTATCCACCTTCTTTTTCTAAGTTAAAAATGAAAATATGTTAACATATCTTCAACGCACGTGGCTTAGGTTTTTGATTCTAAAAATATAAAAATTTAAATATCACTCTAGAGATAAAATAGGTAGAAAATTAGAAACCAAGATACACCCCGCAAACCCTTTTATTATCAGTGCTTTAGTGAAATGCAAGCCTTCTAGGAAGTATGCACATTAAAATTTGAGTAGCAGGAAAAAAAAAATAGATACAAGCAAAAGTGAAATAAAATAACAATTGGGGGAGGGGCTGAATAGCTGGGTGTGGTACTGTGTCACTGTTTTCTCAGCACTTTGGAGTGGAGGCCAGATGCCTAACGGTTCAAGGTCAGCCTGGGTTACATAGCTAATTTGAGGCCAGTCCCAGCTATCTCAAAAAGGAAAAGCAGGGCTCAAATGACAGGAGCCCCCACTGCTCTTTCAGGGAATCGATTTAATTTCCATGTCCAGCATGGTTCCTTACAGCCATCTGTACCTGCAGTTCAAGATCCAGTCCTCATCTTCTGGTCCCTGAGAGCAATGCACAACATGGTTCATAGACCAGGTTGGCCTGGAACTCAAAGTGATCCAAGATCTGGGATTTAAGGGCCTGCGCCACCATGTCTGGCTTTTCTTTTCAGAATTTGTTGGGCCTGGTGACTCACACCTGCAATCCTAGCACTTGGGAGGCAAAGGCAGGTGGATCTCTGTGAGCTTGAGGCTAGCCTGGTCTACAAAGCAAATCCAGGACAGAGTGAAACCCTGTCTTGAAAAACAAAAACAAACAAACAAACAAAAGAATTATTAAAATTCAGTGAGCATTATTTGGTAACACTTGGGCACTTGCTAAATAGAACCTCCCCTGTTGTGAAGCCGCACCCTCCTCCCCCCCCCCCCCCCCCCCCCACCACCCCAGCCCTGGCTATTGATGCTCTCAATTCTAGCCCCGCACTTTTTTTCTTTATTTCTAGACCTTCTGTTCTCCACTCAGGTTGTTGTTAGGCCCGAATAACATCATCTTAAATCGGGACATGTCTTGAAACCGAAGTGGTCCTCAGTCAATGCTGCAGATACCACACTGAAATAAAAACCCTTGTTTTTCTCATCTTGGGAAGAAACTAATGATACAGCCAGGGAGTAAAGACTTCTGTTATGGGTGATGGGCGAAGAACGTCCATCTGCCTTAATTCTTGTTTGTGTTTTCTTAGGGGCAGTTTCTTCCAGGATTTCATTTTTATTGGACTGGTACAGTACACGCTTCTCTGTCACGATGCATTTGTTAAGGATTGTGCTAAGAAAGCCGGGCGGTGGTGGCGCACGCCTTTAATCCCAGCACTTGGGAGGCAGAGGCAAGTGGATCACTGTGAGTTCGAGGACAGCCTGGTCTACAAAGCAAGTCCAGGACAGTCAAGGCTACACAGAGAGACCCTATCTCGAAAAACCAAAATTAATTAATTAAATAAAAGAGGGATTGTGCTAAGAATATCAGTGCAAGACAAATATGCACTTAATCTAGGTTTGTTTGCATCTCTTCTGAGACAGCCTGTTAGCATCTTGGGATCTCCCTCTGTTTTCCAGGCGCTGCTGAGTGACCACAACCAGGTTCCCTACAGCTATGACCCTTCAATACTTTCATTTATGAAGTAAAATGATTTGACTGCATTGATCCTAAAATCAATTTTCTCTAAAATTCTACAAAGCTGTAAAAACATTTAACTTATAAACAGTAGGATTCCCTCAAGCTTCTCAAGTTTTGCTCACAAACCAGTAATGGTGAAAAATAATCTTGAAAGACCAATATTCCATATCACATCATCCTAAGAATTTCACTGTGGAAATCTAGTTGTCACAGTATTGGCCAGTCTTCAGTAACAGAACTGAACCTTTACACATGAATGTTTTCTACGAAGTTTTAGAAAACTTGTGATAAATAAAAATCACACTGAGTGTAATTTGGAAACTCTTCCAATTCATGGCATCACTCATTAGTCTGAAAGCTAATGAAAATTGCCAAACTATGATTATAACATTCAGGAAGACTAAGCATAAGCTAATTTGCTGATCAGAGACCACCATCATTTCAGTAATGCTCTAGGCAGGTTTGGTCTTGAGAATATAAAAATACCGTCTTAAATTTTTATTTAGTTGGAAAAGAACCATGCCCTAACACCATCATGCTGCCTTTTTTTATTCAGCCAATGTTCAGTTTTCGAGACAGAAAGATTTTAGATTTTAACAGTTGTTATTACCATTAACTTTTTTTTTTTTTTTTTTAGAAAACTTTGGCAGTGTCATTTGGAATGAGTCAAATGTTAAGGTGGTATCAATTTTGGAGTTTTACCAGGCACAGCAAACCATTCTAAATTCTGGCTTAAGTAACATGGTCACTGATTATTCCAGCTTACCAGGCCCCAGCTTGTCATTTTTGGCAAAGGAGAGAGATTTTCACCCACACACAGGGTTTTAGCAGTATTTGCTTTTAACAAACACTGCCAACTGTTAATTAATTTTTGAATGGGTAATACAGCATGCACACAATACAAAACTTGGAAGAAAGAATTATTAACAATAAAAAGTAAATTTCATTTTTATTTCAACCTACCAACTAGCTTCTCAGTCTCTAACCAGTTCATAAAACTAAGATGGTTTATTATTATTAATTATTATTATTATTATTAATTTATTTTTGCTTTTTCAAGACAGAGTTTCTCTGTGTAGTCTTGGCTGTCCTACACTCGCTTTGTAGACCAGGCTGGCCTCGAACTCACAGCGATCTGCCTGCCTCTGCCTTCTGAGTGCTGGGGCTCCGCCGCCCCTATTTCTTTTCTTAAGTGACAGCCCAGGGACTATTTGTCGTTTTGTGATTGTTTCCTCGTACTGCTTCCAGGAGTGTACTGTTTCAGAGAAGTAGAATATGTTCTCTTTTACTTGTGGGCTGACAGTTTTTTATTGTGCTAGTCATGTGCTTCATCGTGACATCATGGTCAGTGACAGAGCACCTGTGTAGCAGTGCTGAAACGTAGACTCATCTGAAGATGCTCTTTTCATGGTGTGTCCTCTTCTTAAGGGAACCATGAGTAAAACTTTCCATTTAGATTTAGACCTATAGCAAATTTGGAAAGAAAATAGAGATCCCATGTATTTCTCAGTCAGCTGTGACTGCTGTTAACATACAGCAGTGTCCCACGATGGGACACTGTTACAAGGACAACCTAACCTGATTACTGCTGTTCACCAAACTTCACACTGAATTCACCTGATTAGTTTTTCTGTAGTTTCCTTTTTTTTTTTTTTTTTTTCTTCCAAGAGCCTAAGGAACCAGTAGTATGTTCAGTTACCATATATGCCTTTCTTGATTTGTCTGTTTGTGACATGTTGCCATGAGCCTTTTTTTTTTTTTATCCTGGTGACTGACAGATTCTAAGAGTCCTTTCCAGGCTTTATTGTAGAAGTTGTTTCAATTTCCTATTTTCTCCTGAACATGATGATTTTAAGGCAAAGATAATGCAAAGACAAAGTGCCATCCATTCTTCTGTCAGAAGAGCATGGTATCAACAAGCACTGCCAATCGAGTTTGCCTTTATGCTTACATCCTTGAGGAGGGGTTTGCACTTTCATTCTTTGCTTGAGGCAGTCTCACATCACCCATGCTGACCTTAAACTTGCTCTGTAACCAAGGCTCTTGAATCTGTCTCAGCCTCCATGCCACCGAGCCCTGCTGGCAAGTTAGCCTCCTGTAAAACTGTCACACATTTGCCCTGGGCATCTGTATGTGAGGTCCTGTGTTAGGCACTTGATAAACACAACCAGGCACATGGAATGCTTTCAGTGGAATTTATGTTCTAGGAAGCAATCACAACGTGGCGTGATTGATGCCTGACTAATAGTGTGTATACACAGAGGAGCTCATAGGGTTTCCAAACAAGAGTGGTGGCCTAGGTGAGCTAACGTCTCTGCCAGAAGTGACAGCAAGCAATGTAGCTCATGTTTGTCTAGCTGCTCACCTGATACTGCACAGATGTCAGTGGTTTACATATACAGTTGTTTAAAGGGCAATGGGTAGGAAGCAGAGGATAAGTTCCTCCTGCGACTCTGTGCCTTGGTGACATGATTTTTCCAAATATGGTCTTTGGATACAGATGTAAAGTTGTAGACACCGATGACATCACCAGTTGCTTCCTAATATTAGGTGGAAGTCTTTAATTCCAGGACTTTGCTTTTCTTGTTTCCTAGGGGATTTTATGAGTATTCATTGTGGTGTCAGTTTCCCATTCTTCGTGCATGGCCCTTTGTAATATGATGTTTTAAAATCTTCTTACTTCCAAAGCACAAGTCCAATTTTTAACCTCTAAAACTGCAAATGGTAACATATTACTTGGCTGTTAGAAATGGAAAATTAACAGATATGATAAACAGCCAGAGAGAGAGAGAGAGACAGAGACAGAGACAGAGACAGAGAGAGAGAGAGAGAGAGAGAGAGAGAGAGAGAGAGAGAGAGAGAGAGAGAGGTGTTTATCAGGAGATGGTGGCACACACTTTTAGTCCCAGCACTCAGGAGGAAGAGGTAGGTGGATCTGTGAGTTTAAGCCAGCATAGTCTACAAATGAGTTCCAGGACAGCCAAGTTTACACAGAGATACCCTGTCTCAAAAAACAAAAACAGAACAACAACAACAAAAGCATTTGGTTTTTTGTCTTTTCTAATCCTGTAACTCTGCTTGTCGGGGGGAAATGTAATTTTGTGGAAGATGAGTCTGGATCAAGCTGGATTACACCACAAGCTGGTATACAGATGTAAAGTTGTGAACTGTACCAGCAGCTCAAGAGGACACTTAGGCCAGCCTCAGCCAGTCCACCGACTGACCTTGGAGCTGGCAACTGACCATAAATACAGTAGAAAACTTCACCAAAAATGTCCTGATTGGCTTGACCTAAACTGATGCTATAAGTAATCATGTGCTCCATAAAGGAATATGTGCAAATCATAAAGTATGGGGAGGGTTTATTAAGTAATTAGACAGCAGGTTAGACCAAATGAGAGAAAAGGTGTGATTTACATATCACTGTTTCAAAAGCCTACATGTTCAGTTCCCACCTCCTGTGTTTTGTTTTTGTTTTGCCTGGATTTGTCCACTAAAATTATATTTCTATAAAATTGACTGATATTTATTATGCATCTTTAGAAATGAAGAAGAAAAGTGACAAATTGGGGGTATAGCCTTGGAAAAATAACAAGGGTAGGAATATAAGGTGTCTTTTGGAGTGTTTTTTTAAAAATTTATTTATTATTATGTCTACAGTGTTGTGTCTGCATGTACACTTGCATGCCAAAAGAGGGCATCAGATTACAGTATAGATGGTCGTGAGCCACCCTGTGGTGCTGGAAATTGAATTCAGGACCTTTGGAAGAGCAGGTGGCGCTCTTAACTCCAGCCCCGGTGTGATTTTTTTTTAAAGTTTACTTTAAAAATTATGCATATATGCATGTGATTCTGTGGGGACATGCACACATGAGTGCACGTGGCTATGGAGCCCAGAGACATGAAAGCTATTGGATCTCCCCAGAATAGAGTCATAGGGGGGTTTGAGCTACCTGATATGGGGGCCAGAAATCAAACTCAGGTCCTCTGCAAGAGAAATATACACATTTAATCAAGGATCCATCTCTCCAGCCCCCAAAAGGTGTAGGTTACGAAAAGCTCTGGAGGTTAATCTATCTTGACTCTGAGAAAGCCAATGAACTATAGAGCTCTGTTGAGTATTTTTGTGTTAGTGGTGGTGGGGACAAAGATGGATGAAACTGTACACTAGCAACCAGCTTTCCAAGAAACACAAATAAAATCATATTCACACTTGTGTGAATTTGTTTTTATTTAAATATATGATAATGGTTATAGCCCTGAGAAACCCCAGTCCTTAGGATGGTTGTGCTCCTAACTGCTGAGCCATCTCTCCAGCTCGATTATTATTGTTGTTGTTATTGTTATTTTAAATATGGAGCCAAGTATAGTCTCAGACACTCTTGAAGCTGAAGCAAGAGGACAGCTCATGTCTATAATTTAAGAGCCAGCCTGGAGGATAGAGTAAATAAATAAATAAAATAGTGTATGTTCCTGTTATAAGACACAAGGAGTGGCAAAGGCAGGCAGATCACTGTGAGTTCCAGGCTAGCCTGCTCTACAACGTGAGTCCAGGACAGCCAAGGCTACACAGAGAAATCCTGTCTTGAAAAAACAAAAACGCCCCCCCCCAAAAAAAACCCACAGTGTCAATCTTTTTGAAAGCATGTTTGATCAAGAATTCATTAACTTGACTTGAAATTTATTGTATTACAAACACATCATAGTCTTTTATTTTAAGATAGAGTCTCAGTGTATAGACAGGCTGGCCTTGCCTTGAACTCAGAATTCTGTCTGCATATGTCTATCAAGTTCTGGGATCAAAGGTGCTCTGCTGTTGTTAAGGATTTCTAAAGGTGGGCAGAGCTAACTCAGGGACAAGAAGAATTTGCTGCTCTTGTAAAGGACTGGGTTCAGTTCACAGCACCCACACTGGGTAGCTCACAACCAGCTGTAATTCTGGCTCCAGGAAGATCCTATCTATGCCTCTGGCCTTTGTGGGTACCAGCTCTCTTATGTACATACCCAGGTGCCTACATAGTTTAAAAATAGTAATATAAATCCAGGCATGGTGGCACACGCCTTTAATCCCAGCACTTGGGAGGCAGAGGTAGGCAGATCTCTGTGAGTTTGAGGCCAAGCCTGGTCTACAAAGTGAGTCCAGGGCAGCCAAGCCTACACAGAAAAACCCTGTCTAGAAAAAAAAAAAAAAAAAAGTAAAATAAAAAGCATCTTGAAAATTTAAGAAGAACAGTAAATATCACTTTTTTAGTTAAGGAAGCTTAACAGCAAGTATTTGACCCCAAATTAATTTCTGTTAATTAACTAAGCCAATCTATTTAGGTCTTCTAAGTTACAGTTCATTCAAGAGAAATGAGACTTTTTCTCTTCCTCTTTACTAGAATTTTGAGAATTATGACAGTAAATGTGAACAATTCTGTCTTTAGAGGAAGTATGTATGAGGTTCCACTTGACTTATACTTTCATTTGTAGAACATTTTAACAAAGGCAGGACTTTTGTTTGTTTCTTTTGTTTTCTTTGTTGTTATTGTTTTTGTTTTGTTTTTTGAGACAGGTTTTCTCTGTGTAACTGAGATACCAGAAGAACTAGAATTGGATTTCAGGTTACTGGCACAAAGGTTAAGAAATAGGCCTACAGGAGATAATCTGGCCAGCTGCAAAGAACAGCCCCATTAGAGATAACGTTGCCTAGTGACTGCCCCAAGGGTCCCACTGGAGATAGAGTTGATAAGAGACCCAGTTTTATGGCTACATTCCTTCCTGCCTGCCAGAGACAGGGTTAATAAGAAACCAGACACTTGCCTGGGCAAGGTAGTGAACAAAGAAAGCTAAGCCATGGGTGGTCTTGGAGCCTTTTTCTGTAGCTTGTCATTTTAGACATTAGACGTCTTTATGGTACTCAACCAATAGATGCTTGCCAGGTTGGAACTCCCCTGCTTTGGGGCACTGGGAGGGATAGGAACCTATAAATTTACCCTCAGCCCAGAGATCGGGGCTCTGTCTTGGTGTCTGGTCAGATCCCAGCTCTGAGTCAATTAAAGGTCCTCGTGTATACTGCATCGGTATCGAATCCTGGTGGTTTTTTGGGGAGGTCTCACTATCTGGGTACAGCATAACCTTACCTGTCCAGGAACTTGTGCTGTAGACCAGGCTGGCCTTGAACTCATGGAGAATCCTATGCTTCTGGAATGCAAGGGTTAAAGGCATGTTCAATCATCGCCTGGCTCAAATGCAGTTTTTTTTTTAAGTGTTACATTTATTTATTTTTATGCAGATGAGTGTTGGTCTGCATGTATGTGCACATGTTTGCCTGGTGCCCACTGAGGTCAGAAGATGACATAGAGACATAGATCCCCTGGAACTAGATTTAGGATGACTGTGAGTCACCATGTGGGTGCTGGGACCTGAACCCAGGTCTTCTGAAAGGGCAAGTGCTCTTAACAACTGAGTCAACAGCAAATACAGTTAATCTCATAATTAGAAAAAGACTTTTTAGTCCCCTCTCCCCCCAAACCAAATCCAAAACAAACAAAAATACCAACCAAGCAATTAAGATATCTTTGTGGCTAGGCATAGCAGGACACATTCACAATCTCAGCACTGAGAAACCAACTGAGTCCAAATTCAGCCCTTCTCAGTGGCACACACATTTAATTCCAGCACTCAGGAGGCAGAGGCAGGCAGCTCCCTGGAGGCCAAGATCTCTGCAGGTCGACCTGATCTACAACGAGAATTCTAGGACAGCCAATGCTACACAGACAGACAGACAGACAGACAGACAAAGAAAAAAGTCCATGATCAGTTCCAGAGTTCTAGGCTGCCAGGACTATAGAAGAGATTTTCTAAAAAACAAAACAAAACAAAACCAGAACGAACGACACAGTTGCAATGTAATCATTTTCTTCAGGATCTTGAGAAATTTAGGAATCTTGTTTACATGTGAATAGAAGTTTTGGACTGGCTCCTGAAATCTGAAATTGGTGGTTTCTAGAGATCTTTAATAAGAGCCTTACACTGCAATTAAGACCTTTGTCCCACATCATTAAAAAAAAAAAAAAAAAAAAAAAAAAAGAAAGCATCTTGCCCTGGGGATTCAGTTGAGTGCTCTGAAGACTGAATTTTACATCCCAAATCTCCAGACCCTTTCCTGAAGAGCTTGCTTTTTTCTAGAGATTTTTCATTCTCACACAGACAGCAGTCCAGGTCAGACATCCTCACAGATCACAGCCTGGGGTGAAAAAGCATCAGGACTGAAAAACCATCAAGAGGACTTAGAAATGAAGGGTGAAGGCAGTCAGTGAGAGTGATATAACTTACAGCTAAATTATGACAGGAAAAAAAAGCCACTTAAACGACAGACGTACAAGGTAGTTAGTTGGCTGTGTAGCGTGAAGCTGAGTCACATGGCATATGTATGTATACAAGTTTCTCTGTGAAGCCCTGCCTGTCTTAGGTCTCTTTTTGTAGACCAGGTTGGTGTTGAATTCATAGAGATCTGTCTGCTTCTGCCTCCCAAGTGCTGGTACCAAAAGTGTTCGCCACCATTCCCAGCACTAATTTTTGTTGATTTGTTCATTATTAAAATATTAAAATCAGGCTGGAGAGATGCCTCAGAGGTTAAGAGCACTGACTGTTCTTCCAGAGGGCCTGAGCTCAATTCCCAGCAACCACAGGGTGGCTCACAACCATCTATTATGAGATCTGATGCCCTCTTCCGGCATGCAGGTGTACATGCAGATAGAGCACTCATGTAAAATAAAACTAAACAAATCTTTAAAAAATTAAAATCTACTATGTTAGTAAAGAAGTTAATGACTTTTTGGGAAACAGTGGGAGTTTCTCATTTTGAATTTTGAAACTGCTTTAGCTTTGAGAATGCTTTTCCCCCCCTCTATGTACACAAAATGTTGCAATACCTGGCCCAATCCCATACCATCTGCTTCTATTAATCTCTGTTGAGCTACCCCCCATCCATAATCCCAAATACTTGTTGATTTTCACCTTCTGGGATGAATCCTCCATCCCCGCCGGCCATGTGCTTCTCACTCCACCTACTTCATGGCCTTGCCTCTTTTCTTCTCTTCCTCTCTCCCTAGGATCCTCTTCCATTTCTCACTGTTTCCTTTCCCAAGAACCTCTCTGTATCATCAGCCAGAGAACCTTAGCCAAGCCTATCCCATTTGCCCTGCCTGGGTGTGCTGGCTGTTGATTGGTCAAACAGGAGTAAACATTTTGGGGTATGTGAGTGACTCTGCTTGTTTTGGGGAGCAAGCAGACCAACCCCCAAGAGCAAGCACCAAATAGTTGGTTAAAATGGTTGACATTAAAATGTACTCTTATCTTTGCAAGATAAAAAGATTTGTTTGAAGACAGGAGCTCTGTGGAGAGGCGAAAACATACTTTTTCAGCAGCTCCAGATGCTTGGCGTCAGACTCTCTAACCTGAGTTTGATCCTTACACTTCATGGGGTGAAAGAAGAGGGGTAATACCTGCAAGCTGGCCTCTGACCTCCACATGTGGGCCAAGGCATATACAATACCCCCCTACCCCCCCCATAACAAATAAACAAATGGAAAAATGTTTAAGACTGTGGTTTCCAACCTTCCTAATGTTGTGCCTCTATAATACAATCCCTCACGTTGTGGAGACCTCCAAGCTTAAAATGATTTTCATTATTACTTCATAACTGTAAGTTTGCTACTGTTATAAACTGTAATGTAAATATTGATTTTTTTTTGATGGTCTTATGTGATTCCTGTGAAAGGATCTTTCAACCCCCTCCAAAGGGGTTGTGACCCACAGGTTGAGAACCCGCTGGTTTAAGGTGCAATTTTTATGGGGAGTAAAAAGAAATCTCAGAGGTTAAGAGCTCTTACTTTTAGGTATATTTTATTGTAGAGAGGCACCCTCTTTTAGAATTATTATGGCAGGTTGGAGAGACAGATCCAGCTTCTATAATGTCCCACCTTTTTGTCCAGTTGTTATCTTTAGGATGTCACGTGATTACCTTTATTTCCTATGACACAAAAGTGAGACCTGAAAGTTTCATTAGCTATAGGGCATTTTTGGCAGGAACACTTTCTTTATTTTATATCACATCTTAAAGATGTTTTGTATTTATTTATGTATTTATTGGGGGAGTAGGGTGCACGTACCATAGCATGCATGTGAAGGTCAGAGCACAACTTGCAGGAGTCGGCTCTTTTTCTTCTTGTGGCTTCTGGGGACAGACAAGAGGTCATTAGTCCTGCCAACAAGTGCCTTTCCACTGAGCCATCTCACTGGCCCAATATTATATCTTATTAAAATATAATATTAGCTGTTCTATTATAAAAAATTTTTTTTTGGTTTTTCGAGACAGGGTCTCTTGGTGTTAGCCTTGGCTATACAAACAGCACTGTTTATATAATTGATACTCAGTGTCAAGTTATTCATTGATTGACTCAACGGGAAACTGAAAATGTATGCATTTGTGTAGCCAGGCCTAACCTAAATGCTCACCTCTGGGTAAACTATGGACAGATTAGGGTTCCTCAAGAGGAGAGTAAGTAGACCACTACTGGAACATTTGCCGTATAGCTACCGAGCAGTCACTGGAGGTGAGGGTGCAGAATACTGGGTCAATTTGGTAGGTCCGGGTGTTCATAAATATATATGTGTGTGTGTGTGTGTGTGCGCGTGTGTGTGTGCTATATTTATAGTATATATACAATATATAATATATATATACAACACATCCATACACACACACATACCACACACATCTACAAAAAAAATAGCTGGATGGATAAGTAAAGAATATGTGAAATCATGTAAGAAACTCAGAAAACATTAGATAACAAATTAGACAGTCACATTCCTTTTAAAGCATGTATTTTGGTTTTGTTTGTGATTTGTTTGTTGTTGTTGTGGCATAACTTCACTTAAATTATTTATATGTATGCATACACACATTTATATATTTATGTATTTTAGTAAACATAAAGTATTTTTTTCCTGTGACTCCTTCAGTTGTTCTTAGTGTTCTTTATTTCTCCCTTCCTGTCCTTCCCTCCCTCTCCCTTCCCAGATAAATTCCCCAGACCCATTTTTTTCATTTCCTCTTTTGTAACATCCATGTCCTAGTCTCCCCGTCTCTAACATTCCTCTCCCCTCCGCTATGGTCTCTTCCTGCTCTCCTGGTTTCCATAGTTATTCCTGGTTGTACATACACATATGAAGATTTGAAGCTAAGATCCACAAGGAGGAGAGAGAACACCAGGCCGGTTTCTTTCTGGGTCTGGTACCCCACTAAGTTTACTATGTTCTAGTTCCAATTCATGATTCCATTTTTCTTTGCAGCTGAATAGAACTCCACTGTGCACATGCACCACATTTTCATATCCATTCATGAGCTGAAGGGCATTTATCTTGTTTCCATTTCCTAGTTATGGCAGACAGAGTGACAGGGAAGATGACTGAGCATGTATGGTGGAGTAGGAAGTCCTTTTAGGCACATGCGCAGGAGTTTTAGCTTTGGAGAATCCTCTGCACTGATTTCCATGGTGGCTATACTCGTTTGCAATTCCATCAACAGTGAACGATACTCCTTTTTTCTCTGCATTTGCGCCAGCACTTGTTGTCAGTTGTTCCTTCGCTCTTAGCCATTCTGACTGGGGTAAGATGAAATCTCACAGTAGTTTTAATTTTCATTCCCTTAATTTTTAGGTGGAGTGCTTTTAATGATATTTCGCATCTGAACTCTGTTCAGATCTATAGCTCATTTTTCAATCAGGTCTTTGGTTTTCTAGGCAGTACCCTACAAATATACATTTGGGTTTTCAGGAGAGGGTTTCCTCTGTGTAATAGTTCTGGCTGTCCTGGAACTCTCTTTGTCAACCAGGCTGACCTCAAACTCACAGAGATCCGAGTGCTCAGATTAAAAATGTGCAACATCACACCCAGCAGGAAGGGACATTCTTTTTGATTTTGGTTTTTTGGTTTTTTGAGACAGGGTTTCTCTGTGTTAGCCTTGGCTGTCCTGGACTTGCTTTGTAGAACAGGCTAGCCTCGAATTCACAGTGATCTGTCTGCTTCTGCCTCCCAAGTGCTGAGATTAAAGGCATGTGCTACCACACCTGGCCTGAAACTAAAAATGTCTGATAAACAAAGGAAACAATTAATGGAGTGAAAAGGAAATCCATCTTTGCCAACTATATATCTAAAGAGTATTAATATCCAAAATATAATACAAATAGCCAAAACACTAAGAATGTAACATTTATATAATTCCCGATTGTGTCATAGTTCTTCTTGCTATAGATAGTTGATTGTATATATGTGTAATAATATAAATGTATATGTAAAAAATTTAAATATAATAAAAATATTAACAAATCACTTTTTTAAAAATTCAAAAAATATATCCAAAGTATATAAATAACTAAAAACAAAAAAGGGAAGCAAGCATTTTGAGTAAAGATCCATGTAGGTAAAGGCTGGCTTCTAACTCAGACTGTTTATTCATAGCCTTTTCAAGTATAAACTGCATGGTATCTCCATTTCTGACACATCTTACATTTTTCACACTACAGCTGTGCCTTTCATGGAATCACTATAATTTACTCACATACAAAGCAAGTAAGATATCATAAGTTTAATTTCTTGTTTGTTTCTTTGTTTGTTTTTTCGAGACAGGCATAAGTTTAATTTTTAAAGACAGTTTTGTCATGGGCCGTGACTGGACTAAACTGACGCTGTAGCCACTTTGAGTTCAGATGAGTGCTGGGATCACAGGCGTGCGCGACCCCATTTATCCAAGTTCACTTCTGAGCAGGTCACCTTTACAGCTTCCTCTGACCAATTTGGGAGAGCACAAGTGGCTCACAGTGGAAGTCTGACCCAGGAAAGCTAATCCTGTTCCAGGAATATTGAAGTTCAGACATCAGAAAACTTCACAAACAGATCAACTTAGATATCTCAAGCAAAAACCATCATAAGAACAAGAAGAGGTAGAATGAAGAATGAAAACCAACCAAAATAGAGCCGGGTAGTGGTGGCGCACGCCTGTGATCCCAGCACTCGGGAGGCAGAGGCAGGCAGATCACTGTGAGTTCGAGGACAGCCTGGTCTACAAAGTGAGTCCAGGACAACCATGGCTAAAACAGAGAAACCCAGTCTTGAAAAATCAAACCAAACCAAACAAACTAAAACAACAAACACCAAAATAGTACAATAATTACAAAACAGATGTACTCCCTTGCAAGTGTGGTTTCTGTTACACAACCACCATCATTAACAAAATAACAAATCTACATACCACTGGCTAAAGTTTCTTTTCTATAATTTTTTTTTATTAATTTATTCTTGTTACATCTCAATGTTTATCCCATCCCTTGTATCCTCCCATTCCTCCCCCCCCCCATTTTCCCATTATTCCCCTCCCCTATGACTGTTCCTGAGGGGGATTACGTCCCCCTGTATATTCTCATAGGGTATCAAGTCTTTCTATAATTTTTTAAAAGATTAACTTGTTATGTATACAGTATTCTGCCTACATATATGCCTGCACTCCAGAAGCAGGCACCAGATCTCATTACAGATGGTTGGGAGCCACAATGTGGTTGCTGGAAATTGAACCCAGGATCTTTGGGAGAGCAGCCAGTGCCCTTAGCCTCTGGGCCATCTCTCCAGCCTTCTTTTCTATAATTTGTTTTGTTATTTTGTTTTTTTGACACAGGATTTCTCTTTATAGCCTTGATTGTCCTGGACTTGCTTTGTAGACCAGGCTGGCCTTGAACTCACAGAGATCCACCTGACTCTGCCTCCTGAGTGCTGGGATAACAGGCATGCACCAGCGTGCCTTCCTTTTCTATAATTTGTAAAGTAATGTATGGTGTGTCTGTGTGTGTGTATGTACCTCACAAGTTGACATGTGGCAATCAGAGGAGGATAATTTGTGAATACCAGTGGGTATGGTGGCACACGCCTTTAATCCCAGCACTTGGGAGGCAGAGGCAGGTGGATTGATGTGAGAAAGTATAAAGCAAGTCCAGAATAGCCAAGGCTTCACAGAGAAACCCTGTCTTGAAAAACTAAAAAAAGAAAAGAAAAGAAAAGAGAAAGAAAGAAAGAAGGAAAGAAGGAAAGAAGGAAAGAAGGAAAGAAGGAAAGAAGGAAGTTCTTATAGGGAGCTACTCAGGCAATTATATTTGTGCCTCAGGGCTAGGCTAGGGGGACGTGAGATTGTAATAGAACTTGTGGCATCCTTGCTACATAAACCAAACTCGCTGTTAACAAAGTGGGCCTTGATTGGCATCCGTCTTGGCCTCATATCCAACACGTCTCTGTCTCTTCCAGTTCGCACCTCCTCTTTCAGATGAGCCCTGATTTGATGCAGCCCACCATAATGCTGCCTAGTAAAGACCCGGACCCCTGTCACAGGTCTTTCCAAAGGGGCTGTCCTGTGCCTCTCTTCCACTATATGTCAGTGAGCAGATAGAAAGTCATCTCAGCAACACCTTGTCTGTCTGGACACATGTTACTTCTTTCTGGCTTAGTTTAACAGGACGTGCTGCTCTTCGGTTTGAACACAAAACGACTTTCTACCTCAGTGCAAAGGGAAGCTAGTGACGGCTCACACTCTGCTTGTCTGTAGAGTGCTGCCTCATGTTCTGTCTTAGAAAACTAGCCTGTAGGGAGAATGCATAGAAATTAGAAAGGAGTGATGAGACAGCCTGGTAAAATAAAGAGAAACTTAACAGAGTATGAGCAATCGCCTCATTACATACAGTCCCTGTATAGAGTGTAAAATACTGCCCATGTATTTTCAAACCTCCTGATACACCACAGAGATCAATCAAGGTAAAATGTTTTTGAAAATTTAGTTAAGCCAACTGAAAAAAAAAAAAAAAAAAGAATGAAACTACATTTTGCAGCTTGGCCCTTGGACCTCACAATGATAAGTACTTTGTTTTATTTTCTTGCAGTCTTCTTTTGTATCTCACAAGCTAAAGACTTCAAACAAAATGTCTTCCAGCCTCAGACCACTTCCTACATTATGTCACAAGTCAGCTTTTTCCCTTGTGTGGTTTCTCTCTGCCCTGCACACTCTGCCCCTGCTGCCCCGTTACACATACAAAATGACATGAAAGGCAATTTTTCCTACCCAGTTTCCATCCTCAAACACAATCACTACTTTTCCAGTTTCTTTTGTAGATTTTTAGGTATAACCCCGCCCCAAGTTGTACATCAGCTAGATAGGTAGAACTGTGAGGACAGGTAACTAAATATGTACATGTACATGTGTATGTTAATATATGCATGTGTGCATGCTTGCATGTACCAAAACCATCCATTGTTCTCCCATTGAATTTCAATATCATATATATTTTCTTCTGTTACTTACTATGGTGGTTAGCTTTATGCCAGCTTCACACAAGCTAGAGTTATCTGAAAGGAGGGAACCTCAATTGAGAAAATGCCCCCATAAAATCTGGCTGTAGGGCCAGGCGTGGTGGTGCACGTCTTTAATCCCAGCACTCGGGAGTCAGACAGGTAGATCTCTGTGAGTTTGGGGACAGCCTGGTCTACAAAGTGAGTCTCTGTCTTGGAAAAACAAAACAAAACAAAACAAACAAACAAAAAATCTGGCTGTAGGGCATGTTCTTAATTAGTATTTAATGGGAGAAAGCCCAGTGTATTGTGCATGGTGCCATATCTATGCTGGTGGTTCTGGGTTCTATATGAAAGCAGGCTGAGCGAGCCATGGGGAGAGAGCCAGTAAGAAGTATGCCTCCAAGCTGGGTACAGTGGCGCACACCTGTAAACCCATCACTCAGGGAGGCAGAGGCAGGCAGATCTCTGTGAGTTCAAGGCCAGCCTGGTCTACAAAGCAAGTCCAGGACAGTCAAAGCTACACAAAGAAACCATGTCTCCTTCTCTCAAAAAAAGCAAAAACAAAGCAACATCAACAAAAAAGGAACAAACAAAAAAGACCTTGGCAAGAAGTATCCTTCATGCTCTCTGACTCCAGGTTCCAGCCCTGTTTGAATTTCTCTGCTGACTTCCTTCAGTGATGGACTTCAGTGTGGAAATGCAAACCAAACAAACCATTTCTTTTCCAACTCGCTTTGGTCATGGTGTTTCACCTCTTCTTTATAAAGACAGCATGGTATTTCTTGAAATACTTTTAGTTTTTTTGGCTGTTTAAGACAGTGTCTTCTATAGCCCAGACTGGTCTCGAACTCTTGATCCTCCTGACTTCAACTCTCAAGTGATGAGATTACTGCCAAGTGCCACCACATTGGGCTGCATGTCTTGAATTCTTGTTCAACACATCAGGCAGGTGTTCTTGTTACCTTTTTTGTGTTTTGGTGCAGCAGTGGTGATAATGGTTATTGTTTTTAAACAGGGTTTCACTACTGCTTGGGTTAGCCTGAACTTCGTCATGTAGCCCAGGCTAGTCTCAAACTCAATGGCACGCCTTCTCCTTCCGCCTCTGGACAGCTGAGTGTCCACGTATGCCCCCTTGATAAGGCTGATACGTTTTGGGGATTTTATAATTTTTTTTTTCAAGACAGGGTTTCTCTCTGTAGCCTTGGCTGTCCTAGACTCACTTTATAGGCCAGGCTGGCCTGAAACTCACAGAGGCCTGCCTCTGCCTCTCAAGTGCTGGAATTAAAGGCATGTGCCACCACGCCCAGCCCAGATTTTGTAATTTTTAAGCAATGCTTTAGTAAACATCCTTGTATGTTTGGCATGATTCCTGTGTGGCTACAGAGGGATAATACCTGAGACTGGGTAGTTTGTGTTTTAAGGGGGAAGGGTGGGATGGAAAGCTTGTAGTATTAGTCAGCTAGCAGCGGCTTCTGTCTGTTTCCAGAGTACCTCCTTGCTGTCATGTTCTCCAGAGGGGAGGAATAATGTCCCCACATCAATATAGAGAAAGGCAAATAAGCTGAAAGCTGGGTGAGCTCTTTGATTCCAATCATGACCTTAGAGATGCCTACGTAGCATCCCATCAGTCATTGCATTCCCTTGCCTGAATCTGGGAGAGACACAGACTAGCAACACCCTAGGAGGGCAATCATCACACCGAGGAGTACTATACCGGGACCTCTGATGATATTAGTGCATTTTCTTCCATAGGTAGTGGGCTAGAGTATGCTTCCTGGGCCACACCGAAGAGCCGCTGTGTCCTTCATGCTGCTCAATGCATTGCTGTCTGACATAGACAGTTTCAGAGCTTCTACCTTAACAGCGTCACAGTGTAACTTCAGTATTTTCTCTATACGCATACTAATTACTCTCACATTTTAGAGATACTGGTGATTGCATTTCTGTAATTCTTAGGAACTCTTTATCAAGCCCAACTTACTGTTCAGAATCTTTTATTTGCACTAGAATTGCACTCGTCAACCTGTTGCCCTGATTTCCACCTCACTGGCTTTGCACTTAGAATTCTCTTTCTGAAATGCCCTTTTCTAGCCTTTCCTTACATCTGAAATCAGAACCCTAATCCATGTGAGCAGACTATCTCCAGGAGATGGAGGAGAGGAGCAGGAAATTGCCTCTCAGTAGGATCAGGTAAATGGAGCAGAGATTGGGCAGGGGATAGGTCTCCTTATACAGTGTCATCTCATGTGTTTACCTTTACTTTTCAAATATAGCTTTAATATGATTTTCATCTTCAAGTTATTTATTTTCACTACCACAATCATGAAAATTAACAACCTATGTTTAATATTCCTATAAATTTTACAACATACACATTTTTATAGGAAAATAAAAATGCCTCTTTTGACAGGTTGCAACCTCCTTGATTATCTGTGTCTGCCTATGATTGGGGTTTTATCAACATCCCTAATACGCTTCCCAATCAATGTTGGTTCTCAAAACCTGTTTAATTCGCTTAGCAAATATTTATTGAGCTGCTGTTCTGGGAAAGGATCACTGGCAATAGGATTTACAGTCACAGTCCTCACTGTTTGAGAGCCCAGTTAATGATGAAGATAGACACAGAGATAAATAACTCCAATGGATGCAATTTCAAGACAAGTAAAGAAGGGAGATGATGAATATCGAGCAATTATCTATCTCAGCATCTTCTCAGGACTGAGCCAAGTAGCATCTTCTTGAGATTTTAGGTAAGCATCAGGAAAATTTGTATTAGATAATTTACTGCAGAAAATATATTACACAAACCCCATAATTTTTGTAGAAATCAATTTAGGATGAGGTTGAAGTACACAAACAATTTTAAGGAGTTAGCCACTGGGGGAAAAAAAACAAAAAAACAAACACATAAGTAAATTAGGATTTATATAGAATATAGGTAAAACAGTGCAGAACAGAGATGTCACATGCCAGCCAGGTACAGATTGCCTTGTTATAATAATTGTAATTGAGCATGAGGACAGTGATCCTGGTCTGTGTCAGGCATCATGTAATGTACTTTACAGCCAAGCAAGAAGGCAAACAAGCAAACCACTGGTCAAAAACACCTTCATGAGGGAAGGGTTTAATGTCAGCTTGCACTTCTCAGGTAACAGTCCATCACTGAGGGAGTCAAGGCAAGAACTGAAGGCAGGAACTGAAGGCAGGAATTGAAGGCAGAAACCTCGAGCCAGGAATCTGGCAGCAGAAATTATGGAGGATCACTGCTTACTGACTTGTTTTCCATTGCTTTGTCAGCCTTCTTATAAAACCTGGGACCACCTGCCCAGGGGCAGCATCTCCCATACTGGACTGTACCCACCACATCAATGATTAATCAAGAAAATGCCCCAAAGACATGCCGAGAGGCCAGTCTAATAGGGCCAATTCTTCAGTTGAATTTGCCATTTGTTTGGATGTAATAGATGGCCAATCAATTCATTTAGGAGGAACTATATGAAACAGGCACTCTACACAGAAAGAACATTGCAGGAGCTGGGGGCTGTAATTTTTAAAATTGTTTTTGTTATTGTTTTTTGAGACAAGGTTTCACTGCATAGCCTTGGCTGTCTTGGACTTGCTTTGTAGACCAGGCTGGTCTTGAACTCACAGAGATCTCCTGCCTCTGCCTCCCAAGTGCTGGGATTAAATGCACCACCATGCCCGGCTGCTGTAAAAGTTTTGTACAAAGACAATTGTACTGGTTTTTGTAACTGAAAAATGTAAACAGAAATTTATATGTTAGTAGGAAAATTAACTATAGAAGTCTGATACACTACAGAACACAAACAATTAGAAGCATGAAGATAAATTTAAAAGCATAGGGAAAAGTTAATAGAACAGCAGTTCTTCATTTTATTTTATTACTATGAGTGTGTGTACATTTGTGTGGGGGGTATGTGTGTGTGTGTGTGGTGTGTGTGTGAAATGTGTGAGTCTCAGTGCAGACATGCACAAGCCACAGCTCACGCATGGAAGTCAGAGGATGACTTTCGAGAGTTGGGTCTCGGGCTGGAGAGATGGCACAGCCGTTAAAGACTAGGCTCACAACCAAAAATATGAGCATTGGGTCTCTTCTTTCCATGAGTCCTGGTGTCTGGACTCAGGTCATTGGGTTTGTGCAGGAAGCATATTTTTTAGCCATTGAGCCCTCTTGCCAGGGCAGGGCTGTGACTTCAGTGACAACGAGGTGCTTATGGAGAGGGAGCTGCTTTGTCTTGTCCAACTTGTCACTGACATTCATGGATAAAGTGGCAGCATGTCTGATATTTGTCTCAGAACTTTTCTGCATGGCAGGAGATGGGAGGGGTATGTGGAAACGAGTCAAAACCAGTTGGTTCCCACTCAGTCTAAGTTGCCGACACATGGGACTCATTTCGTTTTTTGTTTTTTGTTTTTTGTTTCCCTCTGTGCTCAGTATGTTTGAACATTCTATGAAAGTAAGAAAATAAAAAGAAACTATAAACTCATTAAAGATTGAAAAACAGCTGAAGCATGAAAGTCAGGAAACGATTCCACGAATGTCTTGGCTGTTGCTTCGCTCTGCGTTTAAGGCAGAGTCTTACCGAGGAAACATTTGTAATGAAGGTTTTGATATAGTAGGCAATCAGGATTCTTAGAATTAAATGAGACGATCCGTGTAAATTATTTAGCCCTGAAGTTGCTACATAGAAAACAAAAAGTTTTTTCTGAAAGTTGATATTTTTTTTTCACGTAAACTATATTAAAGGTTTTTGTTTGTTTTTGTTTTGTTTTGTTTTGAGGTAGGGTTTCTCTGTGTAGCCTTTCTCTGTGTAGCCTTGGCTGTTCTGGACTCACTTTATAGACTAGGCTGGCCTCGAACTCACAGTGATCCACCTGCCTCTGCCTCCTGAGTGCTGGGATTAAAGGTGTGCGCCACTACCACCCGGCTAAAGTTATTATTATTTTTTTTAATCAGCTGACCTGCCTATCTCTAATTTACCTTCTGTTTAGCAACCATATAATGTTTCATAGTTTATTTAGACATTCTTTTGTCTGTGTTTTTTTCCTATTATGATAAATATGTTACAAGACATATTCGTGGGATTAAGGATGTAGCTCATCCTTAAAATGTTTGTATAGCCCTTAGTTTGCTTTGAAGCTCTTGATAAAACAGGGTGTAGTGGTGCATGCCTGTAAACCCAGCACTGAGGACGTGGAGGTATAAAAGTGAGAAGATTAAGGTCATCCACTGGTCCATAGGGAGCTCAAGGCCAGCCTTGGATAGATGAGACGTCATCTCAAGGAAACAAAAAGAAAAGCCTTCATCTGTGTGCCTGCCGGTTACTTTCATGAAGTCCCATAAGTGGACTTTCTGTACAAAAATCAATTGCTTCCACAGGTGTTTTTAGTTTATCATACAAAGAAATCTATATCCACTTTTTCTGTCTAGCCATAACACATTGCAACTGTTGGCAGGTATGAGCTGAACATGGTGGCTCGTTCCTGTGATTCTAGCACTCGGGAAACTGAGGCAAGATGATTGCCATGAGTTCAAGGCCAAGCTGGGTTGTGCATAGTGTGTTTTAGGCAAGCCTGGGCTGACACAAAAGAACAGCATCAAATTGTCTCCACACAGAAAAGTGACGTTTTCTTCTTGACCCTTCGGTTTTATTCCTCGTGTTGTTGGATGAGAATGGGTTTTATCTCCAGTATGGTCAAATATCTTGTCTATATTGGGTTTTTTTTTTATATTGCTTTTTTCCCTATTGATTTTCTTATGCATCTAAGACTATTGATACTTTTGCCATCCATGTAGTAGGACATTTCTCCTAGTTTTTCAGTTGTCTTTTAACTTTTTTTTTTTTTTTCCAAGACAGGGTAATAGCCTTGGCTGTCCTGGATCACTTTGTAGACTAGGCTTGCCTTCATCTCACAATGATCCACCTGCCTCTGCTTCCCAAGTGCTGGGATTAAAGGTGTGCTCACCACCACGGGCTTTGTTTGCATTTTGTCTGGAATTTTTTATTAGGTAAAGATATACAGATTATTCCTAGTGCTTAGTCAATTGTCCCCAGCCTCTATTTTGAATGACTCATTGTCTGTCTAAAAATCTCCATCTTATATTTTCTTTAAGTATGCTTTATTGGCCATTTCTGATGGCACTTTTTTTTTTTTTTTTTTTTTTTTTTTTGGTTTTTTGAGACAGAGTCTCTCTGTGTAGCCTTGGCTGTCCTAGACTCACTTTATAGACCAGGCTGGCCTCGAACTCACAATGATCCATCTGCCTCTGCTAGGATTAAAGGTGTGTGCCACCAAGCCCGGCTGACACATTATTTCATATGTAGTTTAGAAAGTGCAGTCAAGACTATATTTGGAGGCACTTTAGAAACAGCGTGAAGGCCAGGCGTGGTGGCACACACCTTTAACCCTAACATTTGGGAGGCAGAGGCAGGTAGATCTCTGTGAGTTCAAGGCCAGCCTGGTCTACAAAGAAAATCCACGATAGCCAGGGATACACCGAGAAACCCTGTCTTGAAAAACAAAACAGAACAAACAAACAACAAACCACCAGTAGCCTGATGCTAATGACTCTTACTAAAACAGGACTCATAACAAAAGAACCTGAGTGGTTTTGCCATACTAGGATGGCAACTACAGGAAAGACGGCATCAAAGTGTAGGAACGACTTCAAGCACGTGCCTAGCTCGAAACCAGAGCTGGGAAATGTACCCAACCTGGCAGCGATAAGCATATCCTCAAAACAACACCTGTGCCATTCCCTGTAGCCACAGAAACACCGGGTACCAGGAGTTTGGAATCTCTCCGAGAATCTCAGGATGGAGAAGGGAAAAGTTGCTGAAATCTAGTCAGCTGGAGGAGGAATCTGTCTCGCAGAAAGAGATTTTACACAGTTATGACGCCTTGCTGACCACCTTGCTGGAGTGACCAGGGCCACATGTAGACCAGGAATGTTTCACTATGCCTACCCCTTTGCTTTCTATTTAAACCTAAACCTCACGTTGAGGACATGAAGATGGACTGAGGAGTATTACTGGAGTTCTTTCTTCCGGTTTCCATATGGATACATTGAAAAAAAAACTTCTTTTCCTGATTTATATCTATATTTTATATTATATGAAACCAATATAAATATAATAAAATCAAATATAATAAGCTAACTATCCCAGTCGTTGCTTACTCTGGATATGAATATGTCCACATTTGCATTTCTATAAAAATATGGAAAGGAACACACTACAATGCTAACCACTGTGATTCGTCTTCTCCAGGTGCTGGGATTTGACTAGTCCATCCAACTTTTCTAAACTGTTAAATAATATTCTATAAAAGTAACAAAAGTGTCTTCAAATCCCAGAGTATATTTCTAAATCCAGCTATTGTTTAAATTCCAGATTACTGTTTCATATAAAATCTTTAGCTGAAGCATCGGGTAAACCAGAAGTCTTAAACACTGGAATTCTACTGATGTTGTTGCTGGAAAAGGGAAAATGAAAGGCAGTGACTGTGGCCTCAGACAATGCCAAGTGGAATTCTACAGGTTGGTAGAGAAAGCTTAGGAAAGGGTTTATGCTAATTCTACAGGTGGATAGACAAAGCTTAGAAAAGGGTTTATGGTAAGACACCAACTAAAAAGAGGAAAAGAAAACTACATATGGATATGCATCTGAGCTGACACAGACTTTAAAAGTAATCTCACCATGGGCAGGATTTCCCGACATAACACAAACTCCAGAAACTAAAGGCTTAAAACTACTTGGCAAAAGCTACATGAAACAGCATCAAACAATCAGCTGGGGGGAAATCTACAGTTAATATTATAGACAGAGGACAGATTTCTGCCTAATCCAGGAAGTCAGATGGTAAAGGCAAGAGCTAAGGGAAGCAATGAGATGGTAGAGTGAGTAACGAAAGGTGCCTGCTCCCATGCCTGAGAACCTCAGTTGGATCCCTGGAGCACGCATGGTGGAAAGGGACAACTGACCCCTGCAAAGCTGGTCACCTCCATACACACGCGCGCGCGCGCGCGCGCGCGCGCGCGCACACACACACACACACACTAATAATAATAAATGAATAGATAAATAAATGTAAAATAATGTAAATAAGACACAAATAGGTAACTCAATGTAGTGAGTTTTCTGTAGGCAGGAATGAAAGTCCAATCAGACAGAAGCCTGCAGAACGCTTCTAAGGGTCTGGTGACACCCTATTCTTTGTTTAAATTTTGACATGGACCTTCATTCTGTAGGCTTACTTGGCCTACTTGGAATCTGATACCCAGGGTGGTCTTGAACTAACTCATGACAACACTGCTATCTCAGCCTCCTAATGCTGGATTACAGGAGTGAGCCACCATGCTTGATAAGACTGGGGACTTTATAATGGGAAGGTATTTATTGAGTCACAGCTTGGAGGTTAGGAATTTGACATCGCAGTAATCTCAGAAGGTGGAAAGGTGAGAGAGGGATGGAGCAGAGACTCAATTATGTCATAGTGACATGAATCAGTTCATGAGAGTGACACCCTCATGACCCTAATAACCTAAAAGTTCCCACATTTTACTACTGTTACAGTGGCCATTAAAGTTCTGCATGGAGTCTGGAGGGGAAACATTGAGAACATTTACCACAATACACAACTATATGTCACTTAATGTTGGGGGCGTGGGGGGCGGGAGAGGGTGCGGAGGCGGGGGACGACACATTCTGGAAAATGTGTACTTGGGTGATCTCAACATTGTGTAAATCTTGGAGTGCTTAGTCCATGATTATCACCAAACCCTGGCACCTATGAGACACCATTCTATGTGTCGGGAGCCATAGCTAACAAAAGCCTTCCTGTGCACACAGCTGTATATCCTATCTATGTCAGAATGCCAGGGCCTCTCAACCACAATATCAAAACAGAATGGGGCTGGTGAGATGACTTAGTGTGATCAGGTGCTTGCCATCAACTCACTTGGTGGAAGGAGATAACCAACAAGTTGTCCTACGCATACTGCTGCAAGTGGCCACGCTCAGACAAAGAAATTAAGTAAGAAAGTAAATGTAAACTTATCCTTAAGAAACATGGGGCTGGAGAGATGGCTCAATGGTTAATAGCACTGTCTGAGCCAGGCATGGTGGTGCACGCCTTTAGTCCCAGCACTCAAGAGGCAGAGGCAGGTGGATTGCTATGAGTTTGAGGCCAGCATGGTCTACAAAGCAAGTCCAGGACAGCCAAAGCTAACACAGAGAGACACTGTCTCGAAAAACAAAAAAGCAAACAAACAAAAAGAAGAAGAAGAAGAAGAGGAGGAGGAGGAGGAGCACTGTCTTCTCTTTGAGAGGTCCTGAGTTCAATTCCCAGCAACCACATAGTGACTTACAACCATCTATACAGGTATCTGATGCCCTCTTTTGGCATGCAGGTGTACATGCAGATAAAGCACTTATACATAAAATAAATATACAAATCTTTAGAAAAAGGAAAAAGAAAGAAGAAACAATAGACTGGTGCTGTAGAGGTGGCTCAGAGGTTAAGAGCACTGACTGCTCTTCCAAAGGTCCTGAGTTCAACTCCCAGCAACCACATGGTGGCTCACAGCCATCTGTACTGAGATCTGGTGCCCTGTTTTGGCATGCAGGCACACTTGCAGGCCGAATTCTATATGCATAGTAAACAAATAGAAGAGAAGGAGGAAGGGGAGGAGGAGGAGAAAAAGAAGAAATAGTAGACGAAGGACATGACTCAGTTGGCTGACTGCTTGCCTAGCATGCACAAAGCTCTTCTACATTGTTGTATAAACCTGGTGTGGTGAAACACACCTATAATCCCAACACTCAGGAGGTAGAGGTTAGAAGTTTGCGGTCATCCTCGGTTACAGTGAGTTTGATGTCAACATAGAATGCACGAGATTCTTTCTCAGAAGAAAAAAGAATTTTAATGTATTAAGCAAAGCTTTATTACACTGTGGACAAGAAGAAGGGCAAGAGGTCCAGGTGAATATATTCCCAAGTATCCATGGAAAACTGCCCTCTATAAAAGTCACAGTGCACATATTTTTTACTTAGCCATCCCACTTCCAGAAATATTCACTTTAAATACATAATTCTATATGTGTTATATGAAATTACATTATCAAGGTTATTTATTGTAACCTCATGCATTATAGCGCACATTGAAAACTTGTATTATTAGGGATGCTAGTATATAAAACACACTAATGTGCTTTTAAATATACAAGCAGTTGTAACAACAAAATAATGAGAAAAAAAGCGTGGGCCGATGAATAGACTGATAAACAGTTTAAAAGAATGCTCTGATCTATCATTTTGTGAAAATAGTGGCAAAGCATGTCATAATTATAATTAGTTTATCCAGAAGTACGGGCAAAGGAAGATGGTTCAGTGGATAAAAATACTTGCTATAAAAGATTGAGGACCTGAGTTCAGATCCCCAGAGCCCACATAAAAGTCAGTAATGTAGAATGACTGTGTGTGTCCACGTGTCCTGTGGAAGGCAGAGACAGGAAAATCCCCAGAAGCTTAGTTCATAGATAGCAGAAGGTTTAAGGTCTGACAAAAAGGTGGAAGGTGATGATCGACTCTCTAGGCTGTCCTCTGACCTCTACATGTGTGCCATGGCATGTACTTGCCCATATTCATGGACACAAATGTTGACATAGACATATATACATACACTACACACACACACACACACACACACACACACACACACACACACACACACACACACACTAAAAAAACACGTTTGTGTCCTTACAGGCTCATGTTAGGTCTCAAATGGCTAAGTGAGGTCCCTATTTAATATATCAAAGCATTTAGCAGCCTGCTTTTCCCAGCAACACCCAGTCCCTATCTGTTACAGAGTTTGGTTGGGAGCTGGACATGGTGGCACATGCCTGTTATCCCCAGCAGAATCGGGAGGCAGAGGCAGGCAGATCTCTGTGAGTTTGAAGCCAGCCTGGTCTAGGAAGTTGAGTCCAGGACAGCCAAGGCTACACAGAGAAACCCTGTGTTGAATAATTAATTAATTAATTAATTAATTAAACCAGGGTATGGTTGGCATAACCTGCCTAAACTTCTTCAGACCAAGGACTGGGCTGCCCTTTCCTATATAACAATCCAGACTGTTACCTGGCCCTTTTTTGTCTACCCTCTACCCTGCTGACCTCCTCCTGGTCTCCTGGCTCTCTCCTCTCCCATCTCATCACACGGCTTGGCTCAGGATCATGTTCACTTTGGACTCTTCAGGATGTGTCTGCCTCTGACTATTCTGAGTTTTATTTACGAACTATAGAAATGATCCCTGAAAGTATAGTCTTACTGAGGTTTATTTACAATAAACCTCTTCCACCATACCTACTGGCAGCTATGTTCTCTTTTTTTCTGTTTATGTTCTTTTTGGTTTTGCTATATTTTGTGTTGTGCCAGTGTTTCTGTCTGTGTAGCTTTGGCTTTCTTGGAACTTGATCTTTAGCCTAGGCGGGCCTCAAACTTACAAAGATCAGCCTACCTCAGCCTCCAGTTCTGGGTGCTACCACCTCCCTGCTCATCCTCCCTTTTTTCCTTCATCTTTGGAAATGGTTTTCTGGTTAGATGGAGAAGTGGAGGAGTACATGTAAGAAACTGCACATCTTTTGTTGTTGTTGCTGTTTGGTTTTTTTTGGAAATAGGGTTTCTCTGTATAGCCTTGGCTGTCCTAGACTTGGACTTGCTTTGTAGACCAAGCTGGCCTTGAACTCATAGAGAACTGCCTGGCTCTGCCTCCTGAATGCTGGGGTTACAGGCCTTTGCCACCACACCCAAAAGTGCATATCTTTAAATAACAATGTTTTGTTGTTTTGTTTTTGAGACAGAGTCTTCTTAGGAACCCAGGAATAGCCTTGAACTCACTCCGTAACCCACACTGGCCTTGACTATGCTTTGGGTCTCCTACCTCAGCCTACTACTCGATTCTTGGATTACAAACTTGCCTTCTCAAATGATAGATTTTAAAAATCAAGTTTCCACACGGACTTGTAATTTAACCATCCAAGCAAATTAAGTGCTTGTTGTAATGTACATAAGACAATTTCAGTTACACAAATTAAAACCTTAACAGAGGAAAAGCAATTACAAGAAATTATGTCTATATCGAATTAATTATAGTTGCATTTGGGTAATGGACTACAGCGGGATAGTTTGTACTGGAGTTCCTGTAGTGAGAGCTTAGAGAAATTCAGTAGCACAAATTTTAGGTCTGTATCGTGAGTATGATTAAAAACAAACAACCAAACAAAAAAAAAAAAAATACAAAAATAAATTGTCTTGACAATCTTTGAAAGAAGAAAGAGCATAGTAGTTCCTTCCTTCTGTGTAGGGAAAAAATATTCAGCTGTTTCCTTAGGTTATTCAACAAAGACCAGAGATTCCACCCCCCTCCCCCACCTCCCCAGCCTCATAGCACGTTGGGGAATCACCAAAAGACTTGCTGTCAGCTAACTAGAACTAAGCAGTTCTGTCTCTAGCAGATGAGAATGCAAGGAGTTTTCTCCAGTGAGTTGCTTTCGCCCTAGGGATGGACCAGACCAGGGGAGGGGTTAGAACTGCTTTCATTTAACACCTGGACTGAGGCTGATTGGTAACACCACAGCTGAGAACGTTGAGAAAGCAGCGCCCCAGCGAGGATGCAGTTATTTGCTTTGGTAAAATAAACCAGAGCCTGTGGGCTGGAGATGAGGCTCACTCAGTTGGTATAGTGCTTGTCTGGAATGCACTTGGGTCCACCCCAGCACCTTGTAACTGCGTGTGTGGGCTCATGCTTGTGGTCCCAGTCCTGGGGAGACAGAGTTAGGAAGATGGACACCAGGCCATCCCTGGCTACAAAGAGTGGTCAAGGCTAGCCTAGGCTACATGAGTCTTACAAAAGCTGAGGCAATGAATGGTGGCATAGGTTTGCAGTCCCCCCTATTCAGGAGGGTGAGGCAAGAAAATCCCCAAATCAGGGTATATCAAGGCTAAAAAGTGACCTTCATGCCGTGTGTGTGTGTGTGTGTGTGTGTGTGTGTGTGTGTGTGTGTGTGTGTGTGAGAGAGAGAGAGAGAGAGAGAGAGAGAGAGAGAGAGAGAGAGAGAGAGAGAGAGAGGAGGCACACCTCAAGCATTCACCCACACCACATCCTGAGAAAATTTAAGAGACAACCTTTCAGAGCTGGAGAGATGGCTAGTGGCTAAGAGCACTGGCTGCTCTTCCAGGGGGCCCAAGTTCAATTCCCACCACCTACATGGCAGCTCACAACTGTCTGTAGCTCCAGTTCCAGGGGATCCAACACCCTCACTCAGTCATACATGGAAGCAAAACACCGATGCACATAAATTTTTTTTTTAATCAAAAGAAAGAAAGGAAGGAAGGGAGAAAGGAAAGAAGAAAGAAGCACCTTTTGGCAAAGACTGGCTGAACTAACCAGGTCTGTTACATCAGTCATGACAAAATCAGATGCTCGCCATTGTTTTCTTTTCTGTCATAGATGGGCCCACCAGCCATCCTGTCTCCTCAGAATCATCCATTCTATCTGAATCAATCAAATGTTTGTTAATTCTTTCCTCTTAAGAGGGACAACTCCAGGGGTTCAAATCTTTAATGGGTCTCAGTGCCCTTAGGCTGCCACATCACAGCTTCCCTAATGGGAGGCTATTTTTTCCAGATTAACCTTTGGTTGTATTCTATGGCCAGCACATTATTCTTTTTTTTTTTATTAATTTATTCTTTTTTTTATTAATTTATTCTTTTTTTTATTAATTTATTCTTGTTACATCTCAATGTTTATCCCATCCCTTGTATCCTCCCATTCCTCCCCCCCCCCATTTTCCCATTATTCCCCTCCCCTATGACTGTTCCTGAGGGGGATTACGTCCCCCTATATATTCTCATAGGGTATCAAGTCTCTTCTTGGCTACTTGCTGTCCTTCCTCTGAGTGCCACCAGGTCTCCCCCTCCAGGGGACATGGTCAAATGTGAGGCACCAGAGTACATTATTCTTAAAAGAGTCTCAACATGAGAAGGGGTAAGAAAGGAATCCTAGCAGGTTAAATTTCTGAAAATGTACTTTTAATTTTACATCTTCAGAGGATGTTTCCATCTTTTGAAAACAATGTGAAGATCTGGCAATGGATCCTTTACCCAGCCTTTTTTTTTTTTTTTTTTTCTTGAAAAGCCCTTCCAGCACACTTGGTTGCCAGGCATATTTATTCACCGCTTTACCTGAGCACCTTCACCTCCCAGGCTTCCATTCTCTGTTCAGATCTGTGACCTTCAGGGCAGCCTCAGCACTTCAGAAATGCAGAATTTCAGGTCTCATTTCATTCCAAGGACCCATCAGGCCTCTTAGCAAGAGCCCTAGGTGAATCATGGCAAAATAAAAGTTTTTAAAACCCTAGTTGCACCTTTACTCTCTGCATACCAATGTGTAGTCTTAGCTCCCAGGAGGCCCAAACTGGTAAATTCCCTACTCTTTTTTTTTTTTTTTTTTTTTTTTTCATCTCTCCCCAAATTCCCTACTCAGACTGGCTTTTTCTTGTCCTTGAATTAATAGTATTGTCCTTTTAATTAATGACCCTCTACAAATCATCTTCATTGTTCTAGATAAACTTTTTAATTACTTTTTTTTTTTTTTTTTTTTTTTGAGACAGTGTTTCTCTGTGTAGCATTGGCTATCCTGGACTCCCTTTGTAGACCAGGCTGGTCTTTATCTCACAGTGATCCTTCTGCCTCTGCCTCAGAAGTGCTGGGATTAAAGAAATGTGCTGCCACACCTGGCTAATTACTTTTTTATACACTATATTCTGATCACACTCCTTCCTCTCCCCTAACTCCTCATAAGCAAGCAGCTCAGCCCACCTCCTTCCTTGACCCACCCATCATGGTAAGCTGCTGTCCCTGGTTCTATGCATTGAAAGCTGTCACGCTGTATTTTCTATTTTAAAATTCTTGTGATCAAGATGGTATGAAGCTGGGCACGGTGGCACACACCTTTAATCCCAGCACTTGGAGAGTCAGAGGCAGGTGGATCTCTCTGAGTTCGAGGCCAGCCTGGTCTACAAAATGAGTCCAAAATAGCCAAGGCTACACAGAAAAACCCTGTTTTGAAAAACCAACCAACCAACCAAACAAACAAACAAAACTGATATAAATATCTACCTTTTGTTTCATTTTTAAAATTATTTTCAATTGGTATATAAAAATCAAGAATTGCCAATCTGTATTGGACAACAGAATAGATAATTGTATGTCCTATTTATGTAATTTCTATATATGAATATACTGTTTAATGTTTAAATCAAGTTAAACATATATTTTCTCAACCATTTATCATTTTTCTTTTTTTTTTAAAGATGTATTTATGATATATATTGTGCACTGCCTGCATGTATGCCTGCAGGCCAGAAGAGGGCATTATATCACATTATAGATGGTTGTGAGCCACCATGTGATTGCTGGGAATTGAACTCAGGACCTCTGGAAGAGCAGCCAGTGCTCTTAACCTCTGAGCCATCTCTCCAGCCCCTATTTATCATTTTAAAAATTTTATGTTAATGTGTTTCGGGCTCTTGGAGATTAGATCTCATATAGCCTAGGTTGGTCTTAAATTCTGTAGCTGAGGGTGGTCTTGAACTCTGGATCTTTCTGCTTCCACCTAACTAGTCCTGGAACTACAAGTATATGACATTATAAAGATCCTCTTGTCCAGCCTTTTGAAATGTACAGTGCATAGTTGCTCTGTATAGTTACCCCACAACATCTTGATCTCATCTAACTGTAATTCATTACCCACAGACCAACTTTCCCCCTGCCCACTGTAGAGTAGATGGCTAGCATGCCTGGGGCTCTGGATTCAATTCCCTGCACCGAGATTTTCAAAATGTTGCTAATAGTTTTTTATTCATTCTGTATCATCAAGTTCTAGCATCAGGTAGGGCGAGTTACTCCAAAATGTACTTGCTATGTATCCTAGTTTCCTCAGACTTATGAATGTGACCATGGAAAGTTGATAATACCAAGAAGAAATGGTTTCTAGCCACACAAAACTGGGAGCAAGAAGTAGTGAGCAGGGAGTGCACATGGCTGCTTATTTGAGATAAATACGGTAGCAAGAACTCTCTAAAATCCTTTACGATTCTCTCTCTTACTTTAGATGCATGGACTTTGCAGTGCTTCCCAAGTATGCACAGGTGTCTCCAAGGAAGGCTTCTCTTTTACACTCTTTTCCTTGTTTTTAGACAGGGTCTCTCTATGTAGTTCTGGCTGTCTTAGAGCTCAACTATGATGACCAGGCTGGCCTCGAATTCATCTATTTCTGCCTCTCAGTCCTGGGATTAAAGATATGTGCTACCATGCCTGGCTCTTTTACATTCTTTAAAGAGCAGTGACAGGTGTAGAGATTGCTCAGTGGTTAAGAGCACTGTCTGCACTTCCAGAATTCTGAGTTCAATTCCCAGCAACCACATGGTGGCTCACAACTATCTATACTTGGGTCTGATGCCCTCTTCTGGCATGCAAAGGTACATCCAGATAGAACATTTGTTTAAAAGAACAGGAAGGAGAAGGAGGTGGAGAAGGAGAAGAAGAAGAAGAAGAAGAAGAAGAAGAAGAAGAAGAAGAAGAAGAAGAAGAAGAAGAAGAAGAAGAAGAAACACTGATAAAGGCAGACGTTTAATGCCAGCACTCTGGAGGCAGTGGCAGGTGGATCTCTGTGGGTTCAAGGCCAGCCTGGTCTACAAAGTGAGTCCACGACAGCCAAGGCAGCACAGAGAAACCCTGTTTGGAAAAGCAAAAAAAAAAAAAAAAAAAAAAAAAAAAAAGGCAAAACAAACAAACAAAACAATGATAACTGGGCATGATGCCTTATGGCTCTAATTGTAGAAAATCTGAAGTTCAAGGACAGCACAAAACACGGAGTTCTTCCTTGACCTGGGAGCAAAAACTTGAGTCTGCATTATAGGTTATAATCCTCAATCAATTGGTAACTTGTGGATCTGGCAGGTCCTATACTCCCGAAGATTATCTAGCTATATAAATTGTATTACTTATTAGTTTATTTATTTTACATATTCAAAACAGTTGTCATCCATATTTAAAGCATCACTTACAACTTGGTTATAGCTGTTGAGCCAGCAAACCATTAGCCTAGAAAGAACACATTTTCAGTTACATGCAAGTTCAGAAAAATTAAGTATTTCTAGGGGACAAACCATACAGTAACACATCACCAGGTTCTTCCCACTGACTGCTAAGATTAGGTAACTATGTCTTTATCTGTGTATGTTTAAGTACATTGTTATAAGAATAATTGTCTAATTTTATTAAGTTGCCCATGGCAACCAGTGCAAACCTACAGCAGTTGAAATAGTTCACTGAAATATTTTTAGTTTTGGCAAGACTTTAAGCTTCTCTGAAGAGCTGCCCTGACCCTGTGCCTCTCATGAAAACACTCTACCAAGTGAGCTGTGTGTCCAGCTCTCCTCTTTTTAATTTCCTTTTCTTAATTTCCTCCTTAGGTTGTATGGTGTTCTACAGTTCTCCCCTTTTTTTCTGGAAGTATTTAAATTTTCTTATGAAAGTCAAAGGTTATCCTAACATTTTAAGTACACTTATTAAAAGTCTTTCGTGCACTTGGGAGTGATGGTGCATGCCTTTAATCCTAGCACTTGAGAGGCAGAGGCCAGTAGATCGATGTGCGTTCGAGGCCAGCCTGGTCTACAAAGTGAATCTAGGACAGCCAAGGCTACACAGAGAAACCTTGTCTCAAAAAAACAAAAATAGTAACTAAATAAATACAAGTAAATAAATCTTTCATGCTAGCCAAGCATGGTGGCACATGTCTGTAATCCCAGCACACAGGGAGGCAGAGGCAGGCAGATCACTGAGTTTGAGGCCAGCCTGGTCTACAAAGTATCTCCAGGACAGCCATGGGTACACTGAGAAACTTTGTCTTGAAACAACAAAACCTTTCATGCTGGGTACATACCTTTAATTCCAGCACTCAGGAGGCAGAGGCAAGCAGAGCTCTGAGTTCAAGGCCAGGCTGGTCTATAAATCGATCTCCAGGACAGCCAGGGCTACATAGAGAAACTCTGTTTGGAAAAACCAAAACCAACCAAACAACAGCAAAACCTTTCATAAAATTGTTGCAGAAATACTCTGATATTCCTGGCCACTTTTAACATTTAAATTTCCATTGATGTCTAAAAGAAACCACCATTTGCTCATTCTTCATTGTTTTGAACGTAACTTACTTTTGCCAAGGAAACACACATGTTAGTTCAATAGAGCAAATATGCTGGATGATTTACGGCTAGCTGGGGACATGGTGGTGCAGTCCAATAATATCAGTGCTTGGAAGTCAGGAGGATCAGGAGTTCAAGTCCAGCTTTGACAACTCTGGTGAGTTCAGATGTGTGGCCAGCATGGGCTGCATGAACTCTGTTTAAAACAATAAAAAAAAAAAAAAAAACCAGACACACCTGTAATCCCAACACCAGAGAGGTGAAGGCAGGAGGATCAGAAGTTCAGTGTTAGCCTTAGCTGCACATCAAGTTTAAGTAAGGCCTGACACCTCGTCTAAAAAGAAACTAAGACGCAAAAACAAAAACTCCACCAACAAACAAACAGACCAATAATTAAAGAAAAACAAAACAAAACAAAAGTTACAGGTATAAGTCCCCCCCACATAAGACATAATTATGTTCAGCTCTCTTCTCATACAACTTATATGCTATTCCTTAACTTTCTTATTACTTTAGTTAGATATTATCCATTAGTTAGATAAGACACACAGATTAACCTTTACAACTCTCGTTCCCTATAAAAACACGCCCTTCCTTGTCATTGCGCTATACGGTAGTCACAGCATTTGACCCGGAAATGCTTCTTAGCTGTGCAAATATGCTGTCACTAATCACTACTCTACTTCCTTGTTTATAATTGTTTTGTGTTACTATATGCTTCATCTCATTTTTCTTTAATGTACCAAACAAATTTGACCCCTGACCTCTTCTGTGGAGCCCTTCCTGACATAGTCAAGGTCACATTGTCAGTTCTGTGTACTTCTTCTTCTTTAAGGGCAGCCCCCCCCATGACACTTCCGTGTTTGGTTCTAGCTTGGACTCTGCACTGTGTCGCCCTGGGGACATATTCTCCTCTACCATCCTTTTGGTCACTCCCCCGCATGACCTTTTCACATATTTGGGAGACGTAATCAGCAAAGCATAGTGGTCACTTGATCATGTGAGATCTTCTAGCCACTCCAGGAGTGCATATATGTTTTATCGTGCATCTGTCTTCCTGACAAGCCAAACAGGTACCTAGACAGATGCCACTTCAAAGCACCACATCAACGAACTCATCTGCTCACTATACGAGATGTCTTTGTTTTGTTCTTGCATGAAAAATAAATTGCTGGCGTATGGTGATGACTTAACATTTGTTGGTTGTCTCATTTCTTGTTCATTCAAAGCCCTTGTCCCATAGAGTCTGCAACTTAGAGAAGGTAGGTAAATAATAAGTTAAATAAGTAATATTAATTTACATAATGATTGACGATACAAAGAAAGTATTATAGTGTATGTGGTAAAAGAACAAAATACCCAGAACTAGATAGAACCTTTAAGGGAGGATTATTATTATTATTAATTATTATTATTATCATTATTATTGTTATTATGGTTTTTCAAGACAGGGTTTCTCTTGCAGTCCTAGCTGTCCTGTAACTCAATTTGTAGATCAGGGTGGCCTTGAACTCACAGAGATCCTTCTGCCTCAGCCTCCCAAGTGCTGGGATTAAAGGCTCCATGTCTGGCAAGGACTTTAGCTTTTAAGCCAGGGACTGAACTCAGGTCCCTGTGTTTAAGTGATCTGTCATTTAGCCATACCGTCCCCTCTGGGAGGACTTTGCTGGTGGAGGCTGGCTGCGGAAGGCAAGAGTGGAAGAGGAATGGTAAAAGAAAGACCAGAGCTTGTGTGCAATAAGGGGAAGACAATACTTAGGTACAGATTGGCAGAATGAGGGCAAGGTCGTCACTGATGACTACGCAGGGTGTCAAATCAAAGTGAGCCCTGCCCCTGTGTCTACTACAAGACTGGCATTCCTAAGAGGTTGATATGCTGGGTATTTAAATAGCTCTGACTGAACGTCTGCATAAACATGGCAAAGAAATAATGGAAAGTGGACACGGTGGCCTGAGGCTCTTTTAATAAAAGGTCCTTTGATTTCTATAGATCAGAGTTCATCGCGGTCACAAAGGGACACTTTTGTAGTTCTTAAAATATACAAAAAGGCCCAGATGACATAGGCTTTTATTGTTATAACAATCAGTTCCTCATCAAGATTCAATATTAATGTATCCCAAAAGAAATTCATTAAAAAAAAATTAGCCGGATGTGGTGACGCATCTGGGGAGAGGCTTTGCTCTTCAGGAGGTGAACTATGTCACGGTCCTTCCTCCTCCTCCTCCTCCTCCTTAAAGTACTATCAGCCAAACTAATTGGTATCTCTACTCTTCTCTTGACAGGAAGCAGCCAGCTCCTCCAAGAGGACCCAGAGGCAATGATTTCAGAAGGCATTCACCACGTGGAGAGTTTCTGGGCTGAGACGCACTGCACTGAAGTTCTCACTCCGAACATCCTCTGAATTTCCTCAGCCGTAGCTTTCAGCTTCAGAAATTCCAACCGCCTGGGCTGTAACTATTAGTAGCGATGCTCTTGCTTAATGTCCCTGGGGTCAGTTCTCACCACTGGGGGAAAAGAAAATCTGGGTGGGGGTGGGGAGCCAGAGACCAGCAATTAGTGTGAAGGAGTGACCCTTCCATCTTTCAGCACAGACCCCTTTGCAAACAGGAGGACGTCTGATATCTGGCATGGCCACATAGCTTTTTTTTTTTATCTGAAAGAAGAAACGCAATACAGGGTAATCTTTAGCTGATTAGAATGTTCCTTAGGATGAGCACAGCACTCATTAAAACACTTATTTAGGGGGGGAAATGCTAATCACCTAAGGTTTTAATCTATTTTTTAATTAAAAATGTTATTACACAAATATGTAAATATATCGGTGGGAAACAGTTTTAAATTAAATCCCCATCAACTGCTTCTCCTCAGAATTGGGAACTTAACTTTCCTAGCTTTGCAGCCTTCAGCTTGCCTGACTTGTCTCCTGCAGTCGCCTGTGGTCACCTGACTGTAAAAACCTTTAAGGAGATAGGATCTTGTGTGGCTGGAAAGAATAAATAGGCTGGCCTCAAATGTTTCAACTGTTGCTGTTGATTGTGAGCCCCTCTGGCTCTATTTCTGTCTCCATAAAAGTATTGCCTGAGGTAACAGAAAAAGCACTTGGGATCTTATGTGGCAGACAGGAAATATGCAGTGGCATTAAGCTATTATTTTAAAGAGACATAATATTTAAATTCCACACTCTTTGCTTGTAGCATCCTACCACACTGATCTGTTGCTGCAAAATTGCTTCTTCCACGTGACAGTAAATCTTCAGTCTCATATTTGATTCTCTCCAGGGCAAAAATCCCATTCTCTTCTGTACAGTCCAATTTGTCAAGATACAACTACAATGGCACCTTTCCCCTGACTTTCTCATTCCTCACCTATGTACTTTTTAACTTCAACATGTCTTTGATAGGTTCATCACCTTTTTATCATGTAATCCACATTTCATATTTTTTCCCTCTCTTCCATCGGTGCTTTCTTTATCTGATAATCCCCTTTTTAATTTACACAAGATTAAACAACAACAACAACAAACTTAAATGCAGTAAGGCCCCTTACCTTTGCTCTGCTGAGGCCTAGAAGTCTCTGTCAGCCAGGCTGCCCCGCCTGTCATCTGAGGATAGAAAGAGTGGTCTAGATGTACCTAAGCCTCTCCCCTTAACACACTCTCTCTCTCTCTCTCTCTCTCTCTCTCTCTCTCTCTCTCTCAAAGATTTCCCTTTTATTTTATATGTATGAATGTTTTCCCAGAATGTGTACCTGGTGCTCACAGAGATCAGAAGAGGGCATTGGATGCCCTAGAGCTGGAGTTACAGATGGTTGTGAGCCACCATGTGGGTGCTTCAGACTGAACCCAGGCCCTCTGCAAGAGTGCTATATGCTTGTTTTGTTTGTTTGTTTGTTTTTGTTTTTTCCGAGACAGGGTTTCTCCGTGTAGTCTTCGCTGTCCTGGACTCACTTTGTAGACCAGGCTGGCCTCGAAATCACAGCGATCCCCCTGCCTCTGCCTCCCAAGTGCTGGGATTAAAGGTGTGCGCCACTATGCCTGGCACAAGAGTGGTACATGCTATTAACCAGTGAGCCATCTTGCCGGCACTTCCCCTTAATTCTTAACCGAGACATGTCAGTTCAACTATGAATAATCTCAAAGTTTGACTTCTCTATAATATTGATAGAGCCCCTTTTCCAAGATAGAGAATAAAGCTAGATTTTCTACTCAATAAATCGTAAGCCAATATACACATACCACATTCCCAGTATTTTCAATATTGGGGTGCTTATTTTTCCCAGTGGTGGATAATTGCAGTGCTGCATGAAACTGCACATGGTGTCACAGAAGCCAAGTGGGACTCTTGTTATGGTCGTCCTGGCAACTAAATGTCATATATCATGCCACTTAGATATTTGAATATTCTTTTGTATTTTTCTTCTACTATTGTGGTGCTATGGACCAAATCTACATGTTACACATGTGTTCTATGAATGAACCACATAACCAGCAAGACTTGAATATATTGTTCCTTTTTACAAAGATGCATCCTCCTTTTGAGGTAGTTTAACATTCCACTGTCACTTACCCAGCTGCTCAATAATTGGTATTATTCTGTTATCGCTCTTATTTCAATATGTATTGTTCTCTGGGACCCACAGTAATTTTCTGTGTTTTATGTTTGCTGTAGCATAGGCAGGCCTTGGGCTCACTATGCAGCAAAGGTGTGGCCTTGAACTCCTGATCCTCCTGCCTCTACCAATACTAGGATTACAAGCATACATCAGCACGCCTGGCTCTTTGCTCTTTTTTAAAGACATCAAGGAAGGAGTCCTTGAAGGGAACAATGAGAACAAGAACTGCAGTGAGGGGCAGGGCAGCACCTCCGGTGCGGGGAGATCTATGGGCAGATCCTTTGCAGCTGGGAGTTGTCACTGGGCTCCACTTCAGAAAGTAAGTGGACTTGGTCACACCATTATTCTAGAGCATTTAAAACCATAAGCCAGGGGATGGAGACGAGCCTCAGTGGTTGATCTCTTGTGAATCAAGCTCAAAGTCCTACACTATGACTGCCTGCCTACATTGCAAACAAACAATAACAGAAAAAAGTGAACATTAAAATTGTGGATGAGGCCAAGCATGGTGGCACAGGCCTTTAATCCCAGCACTCAGGAGGCAGAGGCAGGTGGATCTCTGTGAGTTCGAGGCCAGCCTGGTCTACAAAGAGAGTCCAGTACAGCCAAGGCTCTGTGTAACAGAGAAACCCTGTCTCGGAAAAACAAAAACAAAAAATTGTGGCCGGACACAATGTATCAAAGATTTCATTCAATACAGCTAGCTAGGGAATTCATTCTTCTTTGGTTAGATACAAAATGAGCAAATACAACACAGCGACTGACCTTTGCAGTCTTCTGTTCTACCAACCATTCTATTAATTAACAAGTAACTTAAACGTGTCTGGACACTTGTCAAACATCAAATAACAAGTACATTTGCCTACAGAATTTAAATATTTCTGGCCGGGAGGGCTTGTTGTATTTGCCTTTCCTTTCTAAAATTGAGAGTAAAGTTTCTAAAACTTAAAGGTTGGGAGAAATTTGACTGTAGACAGGACAAAGACAGGGTCAGAGGAAATAGAACTTGAGGCATAGGTTTTGTTTTCATTCCAGGACCATCAAGAAGCCAATGAAAACTGGGATTGTAGCTCAGTGGTAGAGCATCTAGCATGCTCAGGTCTCTAAATTCAACCCCTCATATTGTATGGAAGAATAAGAAACTAAAATATACAAAAAAGCCATTGAAAAGGTAGGTGTGGGGACATATGGTTATAATCTCAGCACTGTAGGCTTGAGCCAGGAAACGTTAAGGTTCAAGGACTGCTTGGGATACCAGGCAAAACCTGTCTCAAAATAAATTTAAAAGGGTTGAGAATGTCACTCCGTGGCAGAGCTCCCCTAAAGTGTTTGAAGCCCTGAGTTCAGTCCCCAGTACCACAGTAATCGCGTGGTAAGTGAGGTCATAGGATAGAGCACCAAGTAATTACTGGTTGCCTGACAGTCTGGAGGAGAGGAAACGGCAGCCACAATAGTGGGAAGAAAATGAGAATTTCCCAAAGAGCAAGGGATTAATAGTATTGACTACTTGACTACTGCCAAGTTCAAATAATGTGAAAATTGAAATCCCAGGATTTAGCAATATGAAAGCTATCACTGAGACCAGTAGGCACAAAAATACAGACAGATAACAGATTGGATTGAATTTCACAGAGTATGGCATAAAACAACAGGTTCCACAGCACAGCATATTCTGTTCCGTGTGTGTGTGTGTGTGTGTGTGTGTGTGTGTGTGTGTGTGTGTGTGTGTGTGTAGGACAGTGGCTAGAGGGAGGTAAGGAGATGTAGGTTTGAAAGTCTGTTAAAAGGGAAATACATTCATCTTTTCTAAGTCAATTTTGGTCTTGCCTGAGGAATAGGTAGTTTGAATATTTAAAAGAAATAACCTTGGACAGGATATTCTCCATAGTTGAGTGGAGAGCGGGGACTGACTCTGTCACAAACTCGTGCCCCATATTTGACCACTTCCCCTTGGTTGGGAGACCTGGTGACACTCAGAGAAAGAATAAGCAGGCTACCAAGATGAGACTTGATAACCTATGATCATATAGTGGGGGAGGAGGTCCTCCTGGGTCACAGACATAGGGGAGGGGAAAAGGGTGAAAGCAGGAGGGAGGGAGGAAAGGGAGGATACAAGGAATGGGATAACAATTGAGATGTAATCTGAATAAATTAATTAAATAATTAAAAAAAATAACCTACAGCAGGCCCCAACAAACTCTCACCTCTCTTTTGTAAATAAAGTTTTATTGGAGAACATGCACATATATTCTGCTCAGAAGGGCCCAGGGCCTTCTTCTTACCACATCAGTAGAGTTGCTGCCAAGAGAGATGATGTGGTTGAAAAAACTTAAAATAGTAATTACCCAAGTTTTGAAGAAATAGTTTGCCAACCCCCAGTCTCTAGGCTAGAATTCCGTAAAAGTCTAAAGAGATTTAGAGGTAATTAAAACAAAACAAATAAAAACCAGCTTATTATAATAGAAAAGGAAAAAATAATCTGTATATATCAGTATTTCTCAGCCTTCCTAATGCTGCAACCTTTTAATACAGTTCCTCATGTTGTCATGACCCCAACCATACAGTTATTTCGCTGCTGCTTTGTAACTGTAATTTTGCTACTGTTGTGAACTCTACTGTGAATACCTGACATGCAGGTGGTCTTAGGGACCTGACCCACAGGTTGTGAAATGCTGGTTTAGATGAAGGTGAATTTGTACTTTGTTGCTTAGAGATAAAAATGTTGACAATTAGACTCTGCAGAACACACACACACACACACACACACACACACACACACACACACACACACGCACACACACACACACACACACACACACACACTGTTTACCAGACAAAGCTTAGAAATAAAGTTTCTTGGGGTTTAGAGGAAAAGGGGGCTGACAGTTTTAATGTATCAAAAATGAGGAAACCAGGGAAAGCTATTTCTAGGAATTGTAACCATGCTTGGAGGTCTTAGAGGATGCCCTGCTGGATGTGGATTTGCTAGGATGGGAAACCTTTTGTTTCTTGGATATTACAAATAAATCCTGCTACCCACCAAAAAAAAAAAAAAAAAAAAAAAAAAAAAAAAGAAGGAAAAGTTTCGAGTAACAACCAAAGCCTATATAACAAATTATCTACAAGTGTTGATGAAAGCTGACAGGCAGATGCAGTTGGAGCTAGAGTTCTAGGTTATCCTTGGCTATTTAACAATGTGGAGTTAGCCTGGGTTACAGGAGACCTTTTCTCTAATAGTAATGTAATGAAAGTAATAAAAGAGGGAAAATATGATAAAGTTTTTTTTTTCTTCACACAGTTCTTATGCAAATCCGATTCATTTTATTAGTGTCTAAAGAATTTCCCAGTGGGCTACCGAATAGAGGAGCAGATACAAGTTTCAGCCAGGATGGCATTTCAACATCCTAGGTCCACTAATGGATGTGTGTATGGTGTACACACACACATGTGTGTAGGGCAGAGGTTGGCTTTAGTTTTCTGCTGTTGATCTCCAACTCACTCCGTTGAGGTAGGACCTCTTACTCTCACTGAGACTGGCAGGCTAACCAGCTCCCAGTATGTACCTGCTATATCCTAGTGTTACAGTTACAGATGTATGCCACTATATATCCATACAGATGACCGTCAACATACCTACACAGTGATGGGGGGGGAGAGGGAGAGGGAGAGAGAAAGGTTGAGATTCTGAGGCTAGGGAGACCATTTAGTGCTTAAGAGCACTTGCTGCTCTTCCAGAGAACCAGAGAGTGATTCCCAGCACCCACAGGTCAAGTAACAACCATCTCTAACTCCAGGTTGAAGGCGTGAGATGCCTCTGATCTCCACAGGCATTGGCGCGCGTGCGCGCGCACACACACACACTCCTACACAGACACACAAGCATACTCCCGTACAATGCAGAGTTAAAAAAAAATCTTTGTGAGAAAGAATTAGAAAGTACTTAAAAACCACAAATAGTCACATTTTCCTCTGACACTTCATTACTCAGATAAAATATTAAAGTATTATCATGAGACCCTTATCTTTGTGAAATAACTGGTACAAGTCCAGATGCCCACAGGCAGTAACTGGATCCTTCCATGTTAGATGCAAGAGACACAACAGAATCCACTCAAACTGCATTGGGAGGCACACATAACATCCGGCTTTCATTCCTGATTAGACTTATTCACACAAGTGCTCTGAAGATGTATCTGCATTCTGAATCCTACTTCTGAGGACTCGATATTCATTCATTCTCTAATTTTCTATGTATATGCATATGTGTCTACACACACAATGTTACCACTCTTCATCATTTCTTTGTTATTTTTATTGCATTAATTAATTTATTTATGTAGTGGAGCAGAGGCAATAACCACCTGCTGCAATATGCATGCGACTGGCAGAGGACAGCTTTCTCGGGAGTCTGTTCTCCCTTTCCACTCTGTGGGGTCCAGGATTGCAGTCAGGTTCTTAGTCTTGGCTTGTCAATCCCTCGGTCTGGAGTCATCAGATGAACCTGTGATCATTCAACTTAATTGAAACGCATGTTGAAAGCCACATTCTGAAAAGTCACAAGGCTTTATTGGATTCATTACATAAATGCTTTTTACAAAGTCTTTATCTTATTTTCTTGTCTCTTTTGATGTTGTGTTACACACACACACACACACACACACACACATGCAGGAAGATGAAGGGCTAACACAGCAGCATGTCAGGACTGAGTTTGAGGGAGACAGACAGTAAGAGAGTCTGAACTCAGAGCTCCATTTGGAATACAAAGAGAAAATGTAGGTGGAACTGCTGCTCGGAAGGTAAGATCAGGGCAACTATAAATTAGTGTATTTCTCCATCACCTTATAGGATGATACTTGCTTATAACTACAGTCAAGAAAGACTCCAACTTTGTACATTTGCTTTTTCAGGCAGATTTTTTTTTTTTCAAGACAGGGTTTCTGTGTGTAGCCTTGGGCTGTCCTGGACTCCCATTTGTAGAACAGGCTGGCCTTGAACTCACAGAGATCTACCTCCCTTAACCTCCCAAGTGCTGGGATTAAAGGTGTGTGGCAACACGCCTTGCAGGTAGATCTTTCTTAAAGGAGGAAAGACCCAGAACCTGTAATTGCCTTCCCATCATATATCCTGAGTGCTGGGATTAAGTGTGCACCACCACTCCCAGCTATGAGATATATATATATATATATATATCTTGAAGTAGAGGGTTTAAAGACTTTTTTGTTTCGTTTCTTCTTGTTTTGTTTTGTTTGAGACAGAGTTTTTCCTTGTAGTCTTGTCTTTCCTAGAACTCGATCTGCAAACCAGGCTGGCCTCGAACTCAGAGATCCACCATCCTCTGCCTCTGGAGTGCTGGGATTAAAGCATGCACCACCACCACCTGGCAAGGTAGAGGTCTTGTAAAGGATTTTCCAGGCATGGTGCCTCATTCTGTAACCTCTCTGGAGGCTAAGGTAAGGAGATTTAGCTCAGGGACAAACTCTGTTAATATAGTATTTTAAAAACCCCACTTACCTTTCCTGATGACTGATAAAGGGACTGTGACTCAGCAGCTGGGCCTAGAAGCACAGGATTTAAGCTATTTGGGAGGCCAGGCCAGGATCATAAATTGAAGCTTACCTGGATCATAGAATGAGTCCAGGTTCAACCTGTATGGGGCTTTCTATCAAAATGACAAAACAAAGAAAACAGGGTTGGGGACGCAGCTCACTGGTAGAACATTTGCCTAGCATGTGTGAGGCCTGGACTTAAACTCCCATACCTATAAGTAAATAAATAAAATGTAATGCATGAATGCACAGAAAAAAAAAAAAATCAGCTGACATGCTTACAGGAAAATAAGCAATAACCCAGAAGCAATATCATCATATTCTCTGTTTTACCAAATGATTACCTGTGTGAGGCAAACCACCAAAAACCATCTATTCATAAGACAATGCCAAGCAGATACCAGCAAACAACTTTTCTGACAGGCCATAAATGGAAAAGGTTTGCAAAACAGTAAAACCATACAAGAGTCTTTTTTTTTTTGAAAAGTGACTAAAGCCTGTAATCCCAGCATTTGGGAAGCTGAGTCAGGAGGATCAGGAGTTTAAGGCAGACTGGGCTACATAAAATCCTGTCATTAATCATTGGGAATTTTGGCCTTAAAGAGTATATTCTTTCAAAAGGGATTTCTGGTAATTCATTGATGATTTTAGTAACTTTGTAAGACTCCTAGCCACAAGGACTATACAAATGTGCATTTCAAGTAATGTATAAAGAAGGTGTCAAACTTTTGGGTTACTGCCCACTGGCTGAGTGAGAAAGACTATCATTAAAGACTTTTTGTTATTATTTTACCTTCAAATGATAAAGAGCCTATTCAGTTCTCTTATCCATTTTTCCATCAGGTTTTGAGCCAATTTGAAAGAGATGATTATTTATTTACTTAACAATAGGCCCTTTGAAGAAGCAGGAGGTCCTGCTTGTACTCTCAGCATGTGAGGTGGAGGCAGAGGATTGCCACCAGTTTGAGGCCAGCCTGTGCTACACAGTGTTCAAGGTCAGCCTGCCTATATAGTGAAACCAAGGACGGAAAAACAAAAACAGAAAGTAGGCACGTGAATTGCAAATGCATTTCCTCTACCCGCTGTGTGAGTCTCTAAACTCCCAGAGTGTTTTCCTGGTCTGACTTGGGTGAGCTAGTCAGCCCTCCCCTGAGACAGACATTGGCTTCCGACGCCCCTCAGCAGGCAGCAGTGAACACAGCAGACTCTTCCCTTACTCCCACCTCTAAAGATCCTATTAGCCTATTAGCTGATAGCACCTGGGGACCAATATTCTGTCTTTGGTTCCATATGGTCTTTTTGTTGTTGTTTGTTTGTTTTGTTTTTGTTTTTCGAGACAGGTGTTCTCTGTATAGCCCTGGCTGTCCTGGAAGTAGCTCTGTAGGCCACGCTGTCCTGGAAGTAGCTCTGTAGGCCAGGCTGTCCTTGAACTCACAGAGTTCACACAGGCCTCTGCCGCCTGAGTGCTGGGATTAAGGGGATGGGCCAGAACCTTTGCAGAATGTCTCATGACTTGGACAGAGAACTGAGGACACAGTTTAGCCTGATATTCTCCCTATTAAGCATTCCCTTCTCCTTTTAGATCCTGGGTGCCTGAATGGTTTCACAAACAGGAAAGGTTTACTCGTGGGACATTCCTCACAGGGATGTGTGGCATATTAGCTACTCAATAAATATTTCGAAAATAATAAAGACATGTGATGGCATCTTTCTTTAAGCCTAGTATTTGGGAGGCAGGAGCAGACCCCTGCAAGAGTCATGGCTGTCTGAGACCATGTCTTATAAAACCAAAGTCTGGGTGGTGGTGGTGTACTACTTTAATTCCAGCCTGATCTACAAAGGGAAATTCAAGATAGCCAAGGCTACACAGAGAAACTCGGCCTCAAACCTGCCCACTCCAAACAAAAACAAAAGCCAGCATATATATAATATTGTGAGATTGTGAGACAGGGTTTCTCTGTGTCCTGGAACTTACTATGCAGACCAAGCTGGCTTGGAACTCAGAGATCCTCCAGCCTCTGTCTCCCAAGTACTTGGATTAAGTGTGCCAACACATCCATCCTTAAAATCAGTATTTGGGGAGGTAGGAGTCCTTCAGCAAAAGGTTAAAGCAAAATCAAAGAAGGACAAGTCAAGTATTACTATTTTTAAACAAAACCAAGAAATACAGGCTACTACACGGCCAGCATCTAATCTATGTGGCCACAACTCCCATAGGCCAGGTTTCAGCGTCTGAGCTGCCCACTCATGTAGTCCTTGCAGCCAGCACTGTCCTCTACTATCCAAGGAACCTGTCATTTTGCATTAAAAACTGTTCATTCTTTCCACAGAGATGTGCTGTGTTCAGTGGTTTCTTACTGTGCCTACTTACAAGTTTCAGGACAGCCAGAGCTACTAGAGAGTCCCTGTCTCAAAGAATACATCCATACATTTATACATGCATACACACAACAGGAAAATGGATAGCGGAAAGCGTTATACTGAGGTCACCCAGGCTCAGAAAGATAAACACCATATGGTCTGTCTTTGATGCAGATCCTAGCTGCTTTTCGAGACAGTGTTTCTCTGTATGGCCTTAGCTGTCCAGGACTAGCTTTGTAGACCAGGCTGGCCTCGAACTCACAGCGATCTGGCTGCCTCTGCCTCCAGAGTACTGGGATTAAAGAGGTGCACCACTACTCCTAGCCCAGACTCTAGCTTCTAAGCTCCTAAGAGTTACTTATATTTATTTATGCTGGGGTGATTGTATATGGGGCCAGGAAACCTGAAGGGCGTCCAAGAGAAGGAAACAACATTTAGGTGTGTGGTTTGGTTTGGTTTGGTTTTTGATTGAGACAGGGTTTCTCTGTATCCTGAAACTTCCTCTGTAGACCAAGAGGGCCTGAACTCACAGAGATTTGCCTATCTCTGCCTCCCAACTGCTAGGATCAAAGATGTACAGCCCTCACTTGCACATCACACACACACACACACACACACACACACACACACAGAGTTTGGGGGGGTTGTTTTGTTTTTTCGTTTTCCTGTGTAGCCCTGGTTGTCTCGCTCTGTAGACCAGAGTGACCTTGACCTCAGAGATCTACTTGTCTCTGCCTCCCAAGTGCCGGGATTAAAGGCCTGCACCACCACTGCCCAGATACAACATTTAATTTTCAATAATTAGCACTTTTAATGTAGTACAAGGCTAAGCTCGGCTGTAAACGTCTTCAGGACCTGAGGACTATATACTTGGTCAGTATCCTTTGAGCCAGTCATAAAACAGGGATTCTTATTAAAAAATGAACGAGCTACTATGCTATACAGGATAAAAGAGTGGTGAGAATTTGAAAGCCTCTTTGGAGGCCGAGGGAGGATGATCACCTTGTGGGTTGGCGCTGTGCTAGAAAAGGAAGCTCAGGCTGGGCGTGCTGGCACACACCTCTAATCCCAGCCCTTGGGAGGCAGAGGTAGGTGGATTGTTATGTGTTGGAGGCCAGCCTGGTCTACAAAGCCGTCAAGGCTACACAGGGAAACCCTGTCTCGAAAAACCAAAAAAGAAAAAAAAAGAAAATGAGGCTCAGTTAAAAAAAAAAAAAAAAAAAAAACAAGACAAAATAAAACAACCCAACATCTCACATGTTTTTGTTACTCCAAGGTTTAGAAGAGAAGGGATTGGATATTAAAAAACAAAACAAAAAAACCAAAAACCCTCTCCAGGCTAAAGAAATACAAAAGAGTGAAGGCTGAGGAATTCAGTTTAGGAGAGGGTGTGGAGAGTCTCTTGAGCTAGGAGAGGGCCTGCGCTAGGATTGGATGCCTAAGGTTGAATCTCATCTGCAAGATCAGAGAGGCAGGTGGAAGGATTTGCTGGTTGTCATGTCAACTGCTTTAAAAAAATAAAATAAAATAAAATATACCTCCCTCCTTTGCTTAGCAAGGATTGGTGTATAATATAATCCCTATCAAAGACAGAACTGTAAGATTAGAAAATAGACAGATTTCCTCTTCCCTGGGCCCAGCCTCAAACTAGCCAGGGTAATCCTGCCACCTCCCATCTGGTACAAAGTCCTTAGGCCTGCAGTTATTTTACACACAATGCAGTGACCCTTCCCTGAAGCAAACATTCTGGAGACCCACAGGAAACTGAGTTATTTTTTGCCAGTAAAAAAAAAAAAAAAAAAAAAAAAAAAATGTAGCAGTTTAAGATAAGAAGTTAAGGCTGAGAAGAAAGCATGGCTTGCAATTCCTAGAAATTTGTCACGATATATAGAAGACTCTGCTTTTAAAGTTCATTTGTTTTGTTTTGTTTCATATTTTTTTAATTATTTTTAATTACCTTATAATGGATTATCTCTGCTGACGTAATAAGCCAATTGAAGCCAAATTACAAGTATAAAAAGGCAGGTTTACTTGAGAACTGAAGCTCCTGGGAGAGATTAGGGGCATCCTCAGGGGACAAGGCCAGGAGGAGTCCCACCCTGGCTATGGCAGGCCCTGGGGATGGGGGGATGGGGGGGATGGAGGGATGGGGGGAGGGCCAGATACTGCAGGTGAAGGAAGACGTGTATGCCACTTGCTGGGTGACTCCAGGGGAGGGACTTAGAGTATTCTCAGGAATGCTAAGAATATGCAGAGGCTTTCCTTCCAGGGGGCAGGGTTGGAGAAAGCTGTGGGATTTAACAGACCACGTGGGGAAGGGAGAGGGCAACCAGAGATGCCAACAGAACACCTTATGATGTAGCAGTTTTTCTTATGGCATAAAAATACATATAGCTTTAGTTGTTTCCATTCCCCTTTCTCTCCTCCATTTCTCTGGGGACTCCCCCATTAAACCCATGTACTGCTATTCCCAACTCCACTTTCACATGTATTCTATCTCTCTCTCTCTCTCTCTCTCTCTCTCTCTCACACACACACACACACACACACACACACACACACACACACACACACACACACGGTTTATTAGAATGACTTACAGTCCAACAATGGCTGCCTATGAATGGAAGGTCCAAGGATCCAGAAGTTGTTCGGTGCAAGAGGCTGAAGGTTTCAGCTGGTCTTCACTAAATGCAAGAATGCTTCACTTCATAAGTCAGTGGGTGCTCATCTACAGTTGGCGCATACATTTTGTTTCTACTTTGTTTGTTTTGAGGCAGGTCTCCTGTAGGCCAGGCTGGCCTTGAATTTGCTGTGCTGTTGAGGCAAGTGTGGAACTCCTGAGTCTCCCGTTTGCATCTCCCCAGTGCTGCACTTAATGCCTACAGTCAGCTAAGGACCTGGAAGCACACATGCAGAAAGACAGCCAGGAGCATTGTAAGAAGAAACTGTCCAAACTCCTGGGCTTGAGGGAAAATTCAGTTTCACAAATCTATTTAACTAGCTGGTATTATATCAGCAACAATCAATTTGAATAGTATTTTTTTTTCTTGTAAAAATAAGTTTTTCCTTGTTTTGTTTTACAAAATCTGGGTGTTAGTCTCACAGAATTGAATGTAGCTGGAGTGCTTTATGAAGCTCAGGGCTACTGAAATGGAAAATTCAGTATTGTAGTTTCACAGTCCTCATTGAAGGAACAAGCAAGCAAAGGCGGACAGGAGGGAAACAACAACACAATCAGACTTTGACATCTTCTCTCAAAGTCCAGCTAGGTAAATATAAGCTCAGATCAACCTGCAATATTATTCCTAAGTAGCATGGACAAAGGATTTTACTTAACACCCTTAATTCCTTGACTAAGTTTTACACTGCTTGTAAACTGCTCAGCTTGTGTGTGGGTATAGGTGTGTGGGTGTGTGGGTGGAGCTCTGTCTGCCAGAGTCAATGACAGCTCTCTCTCTCTCTCTCTCTCTCTCTCTCTCTCATTCCTGTTAAAATGATGAGTGTTAGAAAGTGGGGCCCAGTGATAATCATTTTGTCCCTGAGAGTTAGTTGTCGGGACTCTGATAAAGGTCAAGGTTTGCCAGAGTAAAAGAGCACCAAGACAGAAAATATTGAGATGAAACGAATGATGGATACTAAAATTTAACCAGCTATTCATTGCATTTAACCGGGTAGTCATTAGATGGAAGCTACTGATTATTACTAACAGAATATCCATAATCGTGAAAGAGGGCAAAGGGCAGGTGTGGTGAGTCAGGACTCTAATCTCAGCACTTGGGAGGCTGGGGGACAGGAGGATAGCTGATAGTTTGAGGCCAATTTAGGCTACAGAGTGAGGGCCTGTCTCAAAACAAAACAAAACAAAACAAAATCCCCACTTTATCTACTGCCCTAAGCTAGCCAGCACAAATGCTTGTTCTCTCTCTCTCTCTCTTTCTCTTTCTTTCTTTCTTTCTTTCTTTCTTTCTTTCTTTCTTTCTTTCTTTCTTTCCGAGACAGGGTTTCTCTGTGTAGCCTTGGCCATCCTGGACTCACTTTGTAGACCAGGCTGGCCTCGAACTCACAGAGATCAGCCTACCTTTTCCTCCAGAATGCTGGGTTTAAAGGCATGAGCCACCACACACAGCAGTCTTAACTCTCATTCAGCGGTAAGGTGTTCAGTTTGTACAAGTTTATAAGCTTCCTGTTATTTGTGTTACTGATGTCCAGTTTTAATTGTGGTCAGGCAGCGGGTAATTTTTATTTTCTTCTCTCTGTTAGGACTTACTTTTGTTTAAGTATGTAGTCCATTTGGGAGAAGTTTCCATGTGGTACTAAGAAAAAGGCATATTCCTTTGTTTTTGTGTGAAATGTTTGTAAATATCTGTCAGGGCCATTGGTTTATGGTGTCAGTTAGCTACAGCATTTTTTGGGTTAGTTTTTGTCTGGATGACCTATCTATTGGTGAGAGTTGGGGTATTAAAATCTCCCACTATCAGTATGTGATTTAGCTGTAGTGGTGCTTCTTTTACAAACGTGGGTACCCTTGTGTTTGGGGTATTGATGTTAAGAATTGCAATATTCTCTTGGTGTATTTTTCCTATGATGAGTATGTAGTGTCCTTCCGTATCTCTTCTGATTAGTTTTGAAGTCTCTTTTGTCAGATATTAAAATGGCTATACCAAGTGTTGGAGAGATGGCCCAGAGGTTAAGAGCACTATCTGCCTTTCCAGAGTTCAATTCCCAGAAACCACATGGTGGCTCACAACCATTTAATGAGATCTGGTGCCCTCTGCTGGCATGCAGGCATACATGCAGACACGACATTGTATGCATAATAAATAACCTCCCCCTCCCCAGCTTTTTTGTTTGTTTGTTTGTTTGTTTTTTCAAGACAGTGTTTCTGTGTGTAACCTTGGCTTGGCTGTCCTGGACTTGCTTTGTAGATCAGGCTGGCCTTGAACTCACAGAGATCCACTTGCCTCTGCCGCTAAGGACATGGTCACCATATCCAGCTCTAGTATTGTTTGTTTTTGTATTTTCTTTCTTTTTTTAAAAAAAAAGATTTTATTTATTTTATGTATATGAGTGCTCTAGTTGCATGTACACCTGCACGACAGAAGAGGGCATTAGGTCTCATTACAGATGGTTGTGGCCACCATGTGGTTGCTGGGAATTGAACTCAGGATATCTGGAAGAGCAGCCAGTACTCTTAACCACTGAGCCATCTCTCCAGCCCTGTTTTTGGATTTTTGAGAGACAAGGTTTCTCTCTGAAGCCCTGGCCATCCCAGACTCACTCAGTAGACCAGGCTGGCCTCGAACTCACAGCAACCCACCTGCTTCTGCCTCCTGAGTGCTAGGATTAAAAGTGTGCATATCAATTCCTACAGATGTTGAGATATATCAGTTGTTGGTTGATTCCTGTTATTTTGTTGTTGTGATGGTTGGTGGTGATGGTAATGGTGGTGGTGTGTTGCTTATCTTTTGATTTGCTGGTCTGAGATTATTTATTTCTTTTGTTTTCTTTGATGGGGTTAACCTTTTTGTTTGTTTGTTTGTTTCTGTTTTTTGGTTTGTTTTTTTGTTTTTTGAGACAGGTGTCTTTGTGTTAGTCTTGACTGTCCTGGACTTGCTTTGTAGACCAGGCTGGCCTTGAACTCAAAGTGATGCACCTGCCTCTGCCTCCCAAGTACTGGTATTAAAGGCATGTGGCGCCACGCCCAGCTAGGTTGACGTTTTTATTTTTTGAAAAGATTTTATTTACTTATTATATGAATGAGTGCTCTGTCTGCATGTATGGCTGCACACCAGAAGAGAGCATCAGATCCCAGTGTAGATGGTTGTGAGCCACCATATGGTTGCTGGGAATTGAACTCAGGACCTCTGGAAGAACAGACAGTGCCCTTTAACCACTGAGCCATTACTCCAACTCTGGTTATAGGTTTTCTTCTAGCACCTTCTGTAGGGCTGGATTTAGAAATAGATATTGCTTAAATTGGGCTTTATCCTGGAATGTCTTTGTTTCTCCATCTAGGGTAATGGAACGTTTTTCTGGGTGGGTGTGGTAGTGTGGGCTGGCATCTGTGGTCTCGTATGGTCTGCACTACATCTGTCCATGCTCTTCTGGCTTTTAGAGTCTGCATTGAGAAGTCAGCTGTTATTCTAATAGTTCTGCCTTTATTTGTTGATTGGTCTTTTTTTTTTTTTCTTGCAGCTTTTAATACTTTTTCTGTATTTTGCATATTTAATGTTTTTATTTTTATCTGCTAAGCGGACTTTCTTTTGCAGTCCAATTTATTTGGCGTTTTGTATGCTTCTTGAACTTTGATGACATCTTCTTCTTTAGGTTACGGAAAATTTCTGCTATGCTTTTGCTGAAAATATTTTCTGTGACTTTGACCTGTGTTTCTTCTCCTTCCTCTATTTGATTATTCTTAGATTTGTTCTTTTCATGGTGTCCCAGATTTCCTGCCTGTTTGAGGCAAGGAGTTTTTTAGATTTAACATTCTATTTGACCTATATATCTATTTCTTTTATCGAGTCTTCACTTCCTGGGATTCTCCCCTCTATCTCTTGTATTGTCTTGGTAATGCTTGCCCCTGAAGTTCTTATTTGAGATCCCATATTAACTGAGAAAGCTATTGTTCTTTCTAATAATCCTTAGACTTTAAAACTACCCTGGGAAGTTAATAATCCTGAAATAGTGTCTATACACAGAGTTAGTCTCAGTCTAGATAGTTTTTTTGTTTTGATTTGTGTTTTTGTTGTTGCTGTCACTTTGTTTTTTGAGACAGGGTTTCTTTGTATAACCCTAGCTGTCTTGGAACTCACTGTGTAAACCAGGCTGGCCTTGAACTCAGAGATCTGCCATCACAGACAGGCCAGGCTTGGTGGCACACAGCTCTCAAAGGCTGAGTCAGGCAAGTCTCTGAGTTCAGGGCTAGCCTGGTTTACTGAGTGAGTTTCAAGATAGCTAGTGCTACACAGAGAAACCCCGTCTTGAAAAACTAACAAACAAAACACCAAAACCAGAAGCAGTCCATCAGAGCATGCACGCAAAGCATGCAGCAGTCAGGTCCGGGCTGCGGGGATTTAGAGCTGGGGTTCTTCTTTTCACGTCTTGGCAGATCAGGAAGCAGAGACCAGCGAGTGCACCTGGTCACTTCAGGGAGGCTACTTGAGATAGGTCTGACCTGCTCAGGGCTAGCCTTCTAGTATTGAGAGAAGGGTATCCTGAGAGATAGAGGGTGACCCTTGTCCTGTGTCTTTTTTATTGTTTTGTGTGAGTCAGCCTCCTGAGAACTGGGATTAGTGGTGTGAGCCACCATGCCAGGATAGTCATTATTTTCTAAGTAGTGATAAGTTGTTGTAAACAACTGCCATCTGTCATCAAGAGAACAGTGTCTTTGGGAGGCTGGAGAGATGACATAGGGGCTAAGAGCATATACTATTTGTTGTTGTTTGTTTGTCAAGACAGCGTTTCTCTGTGTAGCACTGGCTGTTCTGGACTCGCTTTGTAGACCAGGCTGGCCTCAAAATCACAGAGTTCTGCCTGCCTCTGCCTCTCAAGTGCTAGGATTACTGGTGTGCGCCAGTAACTGAGGAATCAAACTCAGTTTGCAGAACCTATATTGTGTAGCTATAACCACTGGTTGCTGCAGGACCCGGGACATCCAACGACTGACCGTGGTCTCCGTGCACACATGCGCACATACCCAAATGCATACACATAATTAAAAACAATCTTTTAATAAAGTAGAAATGGGATGGGGGCAGTTGGCCAGTTGTACAACCTAAGGAATTTGAGGAATCCCAATTAATATAAATGAACGTGGGAGAGGCCTCAGAGTTCAGATGAGAATGCGTCCTGGCCACTATCTTGATTTGACCTCTTGAGACATGATCGAGTCACTCCAGGCAGGGCAGCAGATTTATAGAGCTGTGAGCTCATGAATAGGGCTGTGTTAGGATGCTAACTTTCTCATACTCTGTTACTGTTCAATAGAAAATGAGTACGGGCATTTACTTCAGTGAACTGTTTCTTGGTGCCTGAGGCGAGGAAAAGAAATAGAGTTAGAGATGGATTCTCTAAGCAGTGCTATCATTTTATGTTGGAGGAAACAGAAAACAGATCTCAAGAACAGATCCAGAATTCTGTTCTCAGTCACAAAATTATTTTATCAGACTAGAATGGTATTTATTTTGTGAAGATTCACCCTATTTATCCCTCTTCTTGCCCGTGACGTGCGTGTCCTCACTTGTTTAGTTAAGTGAGTATGAACTGCTGATGGTGTCGGTTTTTATTTCCCCACTCAGCCTGGATCTTTCATAAGCATCTCCCACAGAGGTTTCTCCTGCATTCTTTTTTTTTTCTTTTAAACATTGTATTTAACCTTTATTTTATGTGCATTGGTGTGAGAGTGTCAGATCCTGGAGTTACTGACAGTTGTGAGCTGCCATGTGTGTACTGGGAATTGAACCCGGGTCCTTTGGAAGAGCAGGCAGTGCTCTTAACCACTGAGCCATCTCCCCAGCCCCCCTCTCCTGCATTCTGACTCCGCATTTTGTTCTTTTCTTTCATTCCTGAAAGGGTTCCCATCTGATGACTGGTGAATAACTGTTATTTCACTCTATTGGGGAGGCTTCCCTTGAGAGGCAGAATCGGGAGCATGGTATATGTTGGTAGAAGAGAGTGGATTCATAGGACAATCTTTGCATGTGATCATGGAAGCTTCCTGCCAAGTATGGCTACCTACAATTTGGAGACCCTGGGATGCTGACGGTGTGCCTCTGTGCAAACGGGAAGACCTCAGAGTGAGGGGAGTGAGTGGTATGATTCTCCACAAAGGGCCACATTCTTAAAAACCCTACAGTGCCACTTGTACAAAATGTCCTTGGGTACAGGCAATGGACCCACGGGTCTGTCATCTAAAACAGTTGGGGAAAACCCAATCCTGACTCTCAGAGAAGATGCTGTCTTGCCTTTGTTCTTTCTGTTCTTGCCCTCTAATTGTCAGGTGCCCACCTACACTAAAATTGGATCTTCCTTACCTTCTAAACACATACAATGATCTCATTTAGACACAATCCAACAGACATATAGGAAAAGAAGTTCTACCATGTTTCAGGACATTTATAAAGCTGTAGTCATCAATTTTAACACACATAAACAGTTTTTTTTTTTCCTGGTGATCAAAGCCAGAGCCTCACACATGGTAAATAACTATTTTTCCAGCCTCATAGTCAATATATTTAAGTACTTAATATGTAAATTTCTCAATTTAAACTTCCCTAAGCAGGAACATTTTTCTTTTACTTTCTGAGAAAAGGTCTAGCACTGGAACCCCAACTAGTCTCCTATACTAGAGTGGTCCTCCAGTCTCAGCTCCTTAGTATCTGGGACCAGAGCTATTTGCTATCATATTTATTTATTTATTTTTGGTTTCTTCAACACAAGGTTTCTCTGTGTGTAGCCCTGGCTGTCCTGGAACTCAATTTGTTGACTGGTCTGGCCTCGAACTCACAGAGCTCCTCCACCTGCCTCTGCCTGCCTGAATGCTGGCATTAAAGGTGTGTGCCATTGTTCCCAGAAATTTTCCCTTCCTTTCTTAATTTCTCTCTCTCTCTCTCTCTCTTTCTTTCTTTTAATTACAGGGTCTTACTATGTGGTAGCTATCAATTAACTACTTATAAAATCTGGTCTCGAACTTGTGACAATCTTTCTGCTTCTGCCTCTTGCATGCTATGATCACAGGCACACACCACTTTGCCTGCTGCCACCATAAAATTCATATTGTAGTTATTATTATTAGCTTTTTTTTTTTTTTTTGAGATAGTGTCTCATATAGCCCAGTTGTTTTGCAGCCTGCTTAAAGTTCCGTAATGAGCAGATTTCTGCCAGGTTATTGACTGGAACCTTGTCAGAGGTCCAAATCTGAAACACTGGATTCTTCTTCTCTTGTTAAAGATTATGTTGACGTCCATCAAAATGTGTGTGGGTATACATATGTATATATATATATATATATATATATATATATATATATATATATATGTATGTATACACACACATATATACATATGTACATATATACACATACATATATATGTATACCCACACACACATATATATGTATACACACACATATATATATGTATACACACACACATATATATATATATATATATATATGTTCATGAGTCTGTCATGTGTGTTTGGGTGCCTGATCCCTCAGAGCTGAGGCTGCAGTGGGTTGGTAACCACCCCATGGGGGCTGGAATATAAATTCTGGTCCTCTGAAAGAACAGCAAGTGCTCCTAACAACTGAGCCATCTCTTCAACTGATCCTAATTATTTTCTCTTTAAGGCTTATTTCTATACTTTTGTATTAGTAGTTCATTTATGTCTGTGTACTTATATGCAGGTAGGGCAGGTGCATCATTAGGCCAGAGGGGTCAAGATCTCCCAGGAGCTGCGCTAACACGTGATAGCTGGCCACCTGAGGTGGGTGCTCAGAAAGAAACAGTATCTTCCACAAGAGCTGTGCATGCTCTTGACTGCTGAGCCATCATCTCTGACTTCTAGGAATCACTGATTTTTCCCCCCTTTTGTTTCTCTGTGTACCCTTGGCTATCTTAGAACTCATTCTGTAGTCCAGGCTGGCCTTGAACTCACAAATATCCAGCTACCTCTGCCTCCTGAGTGCTGGGATTAAAGGTGTGAGCCACCACCGCCCAACTGAATCACTGAATTTTTAATCATACATTAATGACACCATGACTTTTGTAGTTTCTACTAATGAAGACTTAAACATCCCTTTCCCCCAACACAGGGCAGGAATGCACAAGTGTGGGAGTGTATGCACATTCAGTTAGATACATTTTGCATATCTTTGGCTGTTAATGCACTTGAGTAATTTTCTCATTTACACCTAGAGTTTGATCCTGATAAAATGGTTTTTCCCACCACATAGGCATTTTTTGTGCTATGCGACTTGTTTTTCTGGAAAACAAGCAAGACTCCTCACACTCTGCTAAATCATGTACTAAAAATAAGTGTTTTGATGTGTTAGAGCAAAAAATTCAATAACTATTCAACTCAGTCCAGATGCCTAGGCACACAAACATAAACACACACACACACACACACACACACACACACACACACACACACACCGAAGAGCCAAAGAGCAGAAGACAGAAGTTCCAGCAACAGCCGAATATGTCCTAAATACTGAGGTAATGCTTACAAGAAGTAGCCCTTTCTTGACAGGCAGTTTGGGGTTAGTGTGTCAAGGGCAGAATGCGTTTTGGAAAAAGCAAAAGCAATCCTTTTGCACACCTTCTCATTCTAACATTTGGGAGGCTGAGGTAGGAAATTCAGGACCAATTTGGGCTACAGAGTGAGTTGCTGCATAGTGAGTTCAAAGCAAATGTGGGCTACAGAGTGAGGTCTTGTGCTGCATCCATCACCCCAAATCCTCTCATAGGCAGAATGTGTGGGGTTGCTGGTCATTGTGGAAACAGGTCACCTCATCAGCAAATTGTGCACTTGGCTGATCCAGGTACTCTGTTTGCCTGATTTTTACCTGGAAACAAATCCCAGTGTGTGTGTGTGTGTTGTTTAAATAATGTGATTTTCTGGTTAAATGCCCCTTTATTTTGCATGGTGTTTCTAGACTGCCAGTTAATTTCTCATTCCAATGGGGGAAGTTCTCTCGAGCATGCTCTCTAGTTCACTGCACTTGAATTTCACCTGCTGTCTATGATCATGAGAACAGGGACTGTTGGTTCAGTTGGTGGAGTGTTGCTTTGCATGCAGTGGGTTGTAGGTTTGCTCCTTAGCACTACAAAAAAAAAAAAAAAAAAAAAAAAAAAAAAAAAAAAAAAAATCAAAGCAATGCATGATCTTATACGTCTGTAATGCCAGCTCTCCAGTACGGACAAGAGGCTAAGGAGTTCAAGATAAGCTTTGATTACTTAATGGTTTCATGCCATACCTGGACTATACCAGGATCTATTTTAAACAGCAACAATAGCAGCAACAACAAAATATAGAGGACTATCTATTCTACATGATAACTTTCAGAGATAGTTATCTGTTCTATGGTTTTCAATTGCCTTCTTTCTCAATATCTTATCTATCTGTCTATCTATCTATCTATCTATCTATCTATTTTCTATCTAAATTATTTGTGTGTAGTGTGTGTGTGTGTGTGTGTGTGTGTGTGTGTGTGCACAAGCACATGTGCAGGACCACGTGCACCATAGGATGCATGTTTAGATAAAAGGACAACTGTGGGTACTGGGTTTTTCCATTCTCCTTGTGAGTTTAGGTATCAAATTCAGGTTGACAGACTTGGTGGTGAGTGCCTTTACTTGTTGAGCCATCTTGGTGGCTTCTCAGTTGCCGCCTTCTTCTTCTTCTTCTTCTTCTTCTTCTTCTTCTTCTTCTTCTTCTTCTTCTTCTTCTTCTTCTTCTTCTTCTTCTTCTCCTTCTTCTCCTTCTTCTCCTTCTTCTTCTTCTTCTTCTTTTGGTTTTTTGATACAGGGTTTCTCTGTGTAGCTTTGGCTGTCCTAGACTTACTTTGTAGACCAGGCTGGCCTCGAACTCACAGTGATTCGTCTGTCTCTGCCTCCCAGGTGCTGGGATTATCAGTTGCCTTCTTGATGCGCAGCCTTTATTTAAAGTTTAGATATTGCTGCTGACCATTAGCCTCACATGCACATGTGCTGACTAAAGAGCTCCGTTCAGATATCATGCAAGCATCTCAAGGCCCTCATGCCCTTATTTGATGTTGATGAATATAAAACTACACCATCTTCTCCCTATGCCAACCAAACATCCATTCCGTTAAGCAAGAGTCTTGCTATTGACTACAAGTGACTGTCCCCCTTGTAATTCTCTAGTTAATCAAGTGCTAGCACTTCTAGTCTCCATTAAATTTCATTAGGAAAGTTCACTCCTTTCTATTCTCACTCCAATCACCCCAGTTTAGCTTTTAGCTGAGAGCCACAGCCCAATTGTCAAGCTCTGTGACAGTTTTAATTATTTTGAACCCAGTCATCACAGTCATTAACCTCTGATCATACCAATCTTCAAATATGAAATAAAATGCCTTTATATTTGCAAAGCCCTGCCTTTTTTTTTTTTTTTTTTTTTTTTGTCCAGACAACTTACATTGTTTTAATAGAGTGTGATGGTTGGATGCAGTTTGCTCAGCAAAGGCTCATGTGTTACGAGCTTGGTTCCTAGTGTTGGCATATAAGTGGCCTGCCCCTAGGTTGTTTAGCTATATCTGACATCATGACCTGCTGCCACTAGGAGTAGGCCAGGGGTCCAGGATAAAAGGACAAACCCACTACTCGTCACTCTCTTACTCTCTCTCTCTCTCTCTCTCTCTCTCTCTCTCTCTCTCTCTCTCTGTGTGTCCCTTTTTTGTCCCCCTGGGACACCCCCCTTTCCTTCTCTCCTCACATTTCTATAATAAATCTATTCATATCAAAGCTGTTGTCTTACTCTATTTATTTAAAACACTTAGTATGAATGATAGTTGGATCTTTAAGAGGTGGGGTCCCCATGGAAAGTCCTTCTGTCCATGTGCACTGTCCTTAAGGGGAATTGAAGTCACTCTCCAGAGATTTCTCCATCTGTTCAAACAAAGAGGGCTGTCCTAACTGGAGCCCCACCCTGTACTACTGTCTAGATTACTGGCTGACCATACCATCCATCTTTTGCCACCACACTTAGTCATACAGCAGGCATCAGTTAGCTTCCCATCTCACACCTGTAGCAAATACCTTAGATAACTTAGAGATAAAATGGTTTCTTTGCTTCACCTGTTCCAATCTGTCACAGGTTAGCCTTGCTTTTGGGCCCGTGGCAAGGCGGCACACAATGATGGGATCACACAGAGAACGAAACCACTCACCTCATGGCTGAGAAGCAGGAATAGGAGGAGACTGGGATCTCAAAGTCACCCTCATGGGCACACTGGGCAAACCTAAGGTGCCACCCTCACTAGGCTGCACTTGTATTTGCTTTTTTTTCTTAAGATCTTTATTTTCCTCCTACGGGGTTGCCTCTTCCAGCTTTGATATAAAGGGTATGCCTAGTCATATTGTATCTTATTCAGTGGCTATCCCTGGGAGGCCTGCACTTCTTTTAAAGGAAATGGAGGAGGAGATGATTTAGGGGAGAAGGGACGTTGGGGATGGGGCTGGGAGGAGTGGAGGGAGGTGAAATTGGGTAGGAATGTATTGAAAACAAACAATAAATAAGAGATTATTTATTTTAATTTTAACTATGTGTATGTGTGTTTGTATGTGCATATATGCATGTGAGTGTGGGTGCCTGGTGGAGGACAGAAGAAGTTTTCAGAGCCCGTGGGGCTGGAGTTAGAAATGGTTGTCAGCTACCCAGTGTGGATCTGGGAATCAAACTCTCTGGTCCTCTGCAAGAACAGCAAGTGCTCTTAACTGATGACTCAACTTTGCAGCCCAATTAAAAAAAAAATGTGTATGTAGGTGTGACTGTGGTGTGTGCGCATGTGTGAGAGAGCACATGACCCCTTGCATTTGCATGTGTAAGCTAGAAGAGGACACTGGGTGTCCTGCTTTATCATGTTCCACCACATTTCTCTGAGACAGGGTTTGCTATTAAAACTGGAGCTAGGTTGACAGCGAATCTTCATGCTTTTTAACTGTTCCCACCCTGCTCTCACAGCTCTAGGTTTATGGGTGTCTGTGGCTATGCCCAGCTTCTATGGAGATGGTGAGGATTTAATGGGGACCCCATGTTTGCACAGCAAGCATTCTTACTCACAGAGCTGGCCTCAATCTGACTTTCAGCATTGGACATTTGTCAGCTCCTGAGGCAGCCCGTGTTTTCATCGTCAGGTCTGAGACGTTAAACCCACCGCCCTTGGCCTCATTACCCACATGCTGGGAACTCTGATATGGGGGAGGCAGGATGGTGTTAGCAAGAGGCTGTGTAATCCCGCTAGCAATCCGGCAATCCCATCTTCCAGGGTCAGTCATTTTATGAGCTACAGACTTGATTCAAAGATTTCGTAGAGTGTTAGAATCACCCAGAGAGTTAATCAACTTTCATCCCTGAATCTGTGGCTTCCAGACTTTAAAGTACACCAGAATCATCAAAGAGCCTGTTAAAGCTAGGGTGCTGGTCCCACCATCAGGGGTTTTCTCTCTTTCTTTCTTTCTCTCTCTCTCTGTCTCCTCCCTCTTCCTCCCTCCCTCTCCCTCTCTCTTCCTCCTTCTTTCTCCCCATTTTTCTTCCTTCTTTTCTTTTTGGTTTTTTTTTTTTTTTTTTTTTTGAGACAGGGTTTCCCTGTGTAACCCTGGCTGCCCTGGAATTTGCTTTGTAGAACAGGCTGGCCTAGAACTCTCAGAGATCCACCCGGCTCTGCCTCCCGAGTGTTGGGATTACAGGTATGGGCTGGAATTTTTGATTCCATTAGGTTGGGGGGTTGGTCTAAATGTTTGCACTTCCAGCAAGCTCCAGGTAACATTGAGCAGCTGAGCTGCCCATGCCAATTCAATTCTCTCTTTCTTTCCTTTCCAAGGTGAGCCACACAGGGGTTAAGATATGGAGTTCCTCACTATGAGAGCTAACATTTAATGATGGGGCTGTCTAAATGCAGCAAGCAGATGTCTAGGCTACAAGGGGAAGCTGGTATCAGCACAAGCTTTAAGTCTCAAGAAATTGTTTGTATTTTCTTGAGAGAGACAAGGATCTCTCGTTGGCCTGGACCTTATTACATAGCCCAGGTTAGATTGTGACGTGCAGCGATCACCTTGTCTCTGCCTCCAGCATGCTGGCATTACATGAGTATGCCACACTTCCTGGATAAGGACTAAAATCTTCTGGGTTGTAGTTCCTCAAAGATGTTGCATTCTTCTTTTAGCTTCCTTGAGTTTCCAAATAACAGCCACATGTCCTATGTTCTTTGTGTCACAGCTCTTTAGCGGCGTCCATTTCCTAGTTCTTGTTAAATGAATTTGGGTGTGGGATTTGCACAGAGATTTCAACAGTTTTTGAAATGGTTTATAATGTATTTCTTCATTTTGTACTATTTATACAAAGTGGCATTCTCTGAATTGATGACTGTAAAATCAAAATGCAGACCAAAGTGGGCATGATGGTGCATGTTTGAGAAATGAGTCAGGAGGGTCCGAAGTTCAAGGCCAGCCTAAGTTACATGGCCAGTTTGAAGTTCAAGGCCAGCCTAAGTTACACAGCCAGTTTGAAGACAGCTTGGGCCACAAAAATAACAACAACAAAACCAACCAAACAACAACAAAAAAAAATCTAAACCAAAACAAAGCAACAAGAAAAGCTACAACCATAAACCAGAATAAATAAATATGTAAATAAATAAACTCTGAAAAACAACAAACATGCTCTCATCCTGCCGGATCACCTATCTAGTTAAGATATATTCCTTGTAGCAATGAACAAGCACATCCATTTTATTAATACGAAATTTTGTTTTCAGCTTTTAATAAATGGTAAACTTTTATGCATAGTAAGGAATTGTTTAAAACACATCTTTTATGATTTATCATCAGTAAATGTTTAATTTGCATACCTATTTTATATACCTATATTCCCAGGGTCATACAGAGTTCGTAGGAGAGAAACAACATTGCAGAGTAGACAAAAGTTAAGAAGCCCTGATTGAAAAACAAAAACACATAGAAAAGAAAAGAAAAAAGCCAATATGGTGACAGGGCAATGCAAAGCAAGTTCAAATTGATAATTGGGAGGAACACACACAGGCACACTGCTCCATGTGGAATACACATTGGGTAAGTTGTTCATAAAGAATCAACTTTATTTTTCCAGATGGCTACACTCACTTGTCCTAAACCATCTGTTGAATAATCTATCTTTTCCACATTGATATGAAATGACAGTTATATTTTTAAAACTACGCTTTCATACAAGATATTTTCCAAATAAGCTCAATCTAGGCCAATGCTTCTTAATATTCATGGCCTTATTACATCTTTGAAGTTCCCTTTTTTTTTTCTTAGCCACATCTGGGTGATAGTTGGCACCATGGGATACTCCTTAGCATTATATCATTGCAGAGATGAAACTGCAAAGGATGATACTTGAGGTGTTGGTCCCATGACAGGCAACACAGGGCCTTGAGGGACTATGAAGGAGGGTTGGGCCACTCTGGTTTTAGCTTACCTCTGTACTGAGACTACCCAGAGTATGTAGAGACATAATAAGGCTGCATCCCCAAGAAAGAGTTGCCTGTGGATGTAACCCTCATGCCTTAATGGCAGGTGTCCACTTCTGATACCACCAGAGAGGAGTCATTTATTTGAGGTAATTGCAAATCTTTATGTTAGTGTCAACAAGCAAGATGTAGTGTGCTGACCCAGGACAATGACTGCAGAGCAGGAGATGCAGTTTTATCATTCTGGTTTGACCTAAGCATGGAGGTTCAGCTCAACTTATTGGAGCCTCAGTTTGCTTCTTCACCTAAAGAAGGGAATTTGGGTGTAAGATATTTCTATTCCCAGCCAAGTAGAAGACTGTAACTGTATAGTAACGTGACTCATCTGTGTGTCCATTTAAGACCTTTGTTTTAGGGCTGGAAAGATGGCTCAGTGGTTAAGAGCACTGCCTGCTGTTCCAAAGGACCCGGGTTCAATTCCAGCACCCACATGGCAGCTCACAACTGTCTGTAACTCCAAGATCTGACACTCCCACTCCAACGGACATAAATTAAAATTAAATAAAATATTAAAAAAAAAAACCTTTGTTTTAATGTGTGAGATACAAGTCTCATTATGCTGTAGGCTCTTCTGGCCTGGAGCTTGCTCTGTAGCCCAGGCTGGCCTATAGCCAAGCAATCATGATGGTTCAGCCTGCTGAATGCTAGAAATATGGGCATAGTTTATCATCCCTCATTTGAAAACTCCTTCATATTGATCCCTGGATAAGTGCAGAACATTTGCCTGGTTAGAGATGAATGGGACACAGGTATTATTTTACAAAGCTTGTATAAGATTGGTGTATTTACTTGGAAGAAGGAAGTGCAATGGAACAGTGGTGTGAACTGAAGGTAGAACATGCCAGTCTCCTGATTCCAAATTGGAATGTGGGCTCTATGATGTACCCCAACTGAACTGTGAGAACTTCCTCAGGCTCCTCCTAAATTGAGAGGTGAATTACATTGAATAGTGATACCATTTCGTAAATCTTTTTTTCTTATGATGGCATTTAATTTAGAGTCGTTGCAGATTTAGTTTTTTGGAAGACTTTTGCTTATGACTGACTCCTTTTTAAAAAACACTTATTATAATGCTGTGCTCATGTAGCAGCCTGGAAGTCACCTATGCCACAATACTTTTATGGCACCTTTCCAATGCCACCTCTATGCCTGTGAGGAAAAACATGACCACATGATGGTTTGTTTAAATTCTACTCCTAATTTTTGAAATGGTCTACAAATGACACATGTTTAAAATATTTGAATCAATGTTGTCACCCTGGATCTCTGCCACCAGGCCAAGAAGTTATGGAGTGATGGCTTCAGGAAGGCGAATTTTGGCTAGTCAAAGCTGAAGATAAGACAACACCTAATATCCTTTAGGAGGTGAGTGCAAAGGAGAATCAATTCCCAAGTCAATACAAAAGGTTAATGGGATAACCTTGGCAAAATCTACCTACAGAAGGTTGCCAAACCGGATAGCTACAGGCTGAGAATATAAATACGGTATTATGAACTGAGTGGTGCTTAACATATACTTTCTGGCAAACAGCAAGTAAAAGGAGGATATGACAAGAATGACTCATAATCATATGACACTATGAATTTATAGCACTTGGCACTAATTGTAGCGGTTACTATACATAAATCGCTATGCTATATATTTGCTTTTTCATACACCAAAAGAAAAATGTCTGCCCACTTCATTTCTGCCAAGTAAGAATTAAAAGAGAATCAGGTGGCTTATGACTAGTTTGAACATTTCTCAGAAGTGAAAATAAGCAAACAAAATTATCTTTATACCAAGATGTAATTATTTGTATCCATTGCATGGTTCAATGATCTCCTGAGGTGACGCTCAAGAATATCACTTGAGCTACTTTTCATTATGGCCGATGGGTGAGCATCATTATCTTTCAGGGAAGAGTGATGAACGTAATTGTCAATTCGTTGTCCACCTAAGGTCAAGGAATAGTCCTAGGGTACTGTTTTTTGTTAGAGTACAATCAAACAAATATACAGAGCCCCTGATCACTTTGCTGAAAGCTTAAGTTTTGGTCAAGTATAGAAAGGTGGTTAATGAGAAATGTGTGTTGCAGTTTTCTTCTTTCCCAGCTAGTTTTGTCAAGTGCAGTCTATGGAAGGATTTAGACTGTACTTCCTATCAGAGACTTGCATAATTTTTGTGCTGGTTTACACTAAGTAATTAAACTTCTGAGCCTCAAACTGATGTGTTTAAATGGTTTCATGGTGTTATGTTCAGGAACTAACTAAAAAAAAAAACCCAATTATACTGGATCCCCAGCATTTAGCATGGGGTGTGCATAGGAAGACATTCAATAAAAGTTTGGGGTTGGTGACAGTCTGTACACAGGAGTTCCACATTAAGTCACAATTGGCTTTGTGGTGGAGAGCATGTATCATTTGGTGTAATCAGGCACAGAGGAGAACAAGAGTTTCTTGTAACAACAACACAGCACCCAATCACCCAGCTGAGACTGAAGAGGACTTCTGTGATCCCCGACAAGAAGCATAGCTTTGTTCTGATGTCCTCCAATGAGAAAATGTCCATGGCAGATTTGATGGAGAACCTTAGGGAAGAGCTCACCTGTTTCATCTGCTTGGACTATTTCAGCAGCCCAGTGACCACCGAGTGTGGGCACAGCTTTTGTCTGATGTGCCTCCTCAAGAGCTGGGAGGAACATAACACCCCTTTATCTTGCCCTGAGTGCTGGAGGACTTTGGCAGCCCCTCATTTCCAAGCCAACGAGCGACTGGGGAGACTGGCAAGCATAGGCAGGCAGCTGAGGACCCAGGTCCTGCAGAACGAGGACGAGCAGAGCAGCTGTGGGAGAATGCTGGGAGCCAGCAAGGTGTTCTCTGATGATGAGCAGAGCGTAGTGAATTTTTCAACACAAAGTCATGGGTTGAACAGGGCGTACTTCTCAAGCGAGGCGGAGAAGCAACACAAAGTAAGTTGGGTTGCTCAGTAGCAACCTCAGAACACAGAGCTGGTCCCATCCCTTAATTCTCATAGAGCTCTCTGTCGGTGACAGCCACGGGTGCACGTCTTCAGGTACCACACCGGTGGCACACTAGCTTGGATCTTGCCTCTACCCGTTCTTTGAGTCTTAGTCATCTTTCAATTACTGGCTTTCCTGATCTTTCTACCATGGGGTATCCTGCTGTTTGCAAAGGGGGTTTGTTTATATTGCAGGAAAAACTCCAGGATATCATACCTCTTTTATGGAAAAAGAAGAAAGAAGCTCAGGTCATCCTGAACCACGAGAAGGAGCGAGTGATACTGTGTAAGGTCGGTGTCTTGTCTAATGTTTGGTCTTGTGTGTGAGATGCCTGGTGACGTGTTGGGTGGGGGGCAGGGAATGACTGTGTTTGAATCCTGCAATAGGGAGTTCCCTGCCTATTTGGGGTCTCCTTCCTCTGTGTGTTCACCTGGGAATATCACAGTTCAGCTCGGGTTCACTCACCAAACGTAGATTTATGCTTCCTTATTTCTCCTCCTTGGCTTGCCTTTGTGATGAATCTGGTTAGTATTATTTTTCAAATACAAGCAACAGATTTGCAAGAGGGGATGAGAACCAGTTTTGAAAACGAGTCTCTCAAATGCTTGGTGAAAAATTTGCATGCAAATTAAAAGTAAGTAAAGAGGAAGGTCCAATAATGCTAGAATAGTAGATTGAATCATAATGGAGCAGATGCCTATGGTTAGATAGAGTTCTGGACTTGAATTGCCTAGCAAGTAAAGCAAAGAATTAGACGTTGAATATGGCACGAACAGTGTAGATATTAGTGCTGGGGAGGGGGATCACTGGGGAAAAGCATTTCCTATGCAAGCCTGATGACTTGAATGAGGAGACACAGGGCACACATAAAAGCCAGAAGGACAAGTCTTATTTGTTTTGGTTTTTCGAGACACGGTTTCTCTGTATAGCTCCGGCTGTCCTAGAACTTGTTCTGTGGAGCAGGCTGGCCTCAGACTCACAGAGATCTGCCTGCCTCTGCCTCCCAAGTTCTGGGCTTAAAGGCATGAGCCACCACTGATTGGCCAGGACAATTATTTGTGACCTCCTGTGATCCCTACCAGGAGATAGGAAGCAGAGACATGACAGCATGACAGTCTCCAGAAGCTCACCTGCAGGCTAGCCTGGTATACACCGGAATTAACAAGAGAGATGCCTGTCTTAAAGTCAAAGGTGAAGATTGATTAGATCTGAGGTTGTCCTATGGTCTCTGTATGTGCACGCAGCATGCATGGAACATGCATAGAAGCATGCAGGCACACCACACACACACACACACACACACACACACACACACACACACACATCCCTACATGCTAGCGCACTCAAAGTGAATATTTGAGTCTCCCAATAGACTCAGAGTTTGATTGTTTGAGACAGACTATCCTTATGTAGCCTAGACTAGCCTCAAATTCTTGATTTTTTTTCCTGTCTTGGTCCCACAAGTGGTGGTATTTCAGGTGTGGTGTACCACCATTCATGGCAGACTTTGAGTTCTTTTGTTGTTGTTGTTTTATGAGGCAGAATCTTGCTTTATGGTCCTGGCTGGCTGGGAACTCACCATGTAAATGAACGAACTGACCTCAAATTTCCATCAATCCTCCTGCCTCTGCCTCCTCAGTGCTGGTTTTATAGGCATGTGCCACCATGCTGGCTTAGATCTAGAACTAAGTGCAACTTTTTTTTTTTTTTTTTTTTTTTTTTTTTTGGTTTTTCGAGACAGGGTCTCTCTGTGTAGCCTTGGCCATCCTGGACTCACTTTGTAGACCAGGCTGGCCTCGAACTCACAGCGATCCGCCTGCCTCTGCCTCCCGAGTGCTGGGATTAAAGGCGTGCGCCACCGCGCCCGGCTCTAAGTGCAACTTTTTGTGATGTATTTCTAGTATGTAATCTGATGCCAAGTTTGTTTTTATAAATCAATAGTTGTCTAAGAATATACATATGCACCTTTCATATTTTTCTCCTTTTACATTTTATTTCATTTCTATATCTTTTTTCCTTTTAGTTTTATTTTCAAAAATTTCCTCCTTTAAATTTCATTTTCTTTTCTTTTCTTTTCTTTTTTTTTTTTTTTTGTTTGTTTGTTTTTTGTTTTTTTGAAACAGGATTTCTCTGTGTAACCTTGGCTGTTCTGGCCTCATTTTGTAGACCAGGCTGGCTTTGAACTCACATTGATCTGCCTGCCTCTGCCAGTGCTGGGATTAAAAGCGTGCACCACCACACCCGGCTGTATTTAATTAGTGCTGATTACTATGTGTCATACTTTCTTGAGTTTTTTTTTGTTTGTTTCTTTCAGTAGAAATGACAATTCTTAGATTAGAAAACCTGATTCTGTTGACTATTGGGTACATACATACCTTTCAAAACTCTACTCTTCACTCACCAATATAAAGTATTATAAGCTTCACGTGGTGGCTCATGCCTGTAGTCCCCGCACTCTGGGAGGCAGAGGCTAGGTGATTCTCTGTGAGTTCGAGGCCAGCCTGCCCTACAAAGTGAATCCAGTACAGCCAGGGCTACATAGAGAAACCCTGTTTCGAAAAACAAAACAACAACAACAAAAGTATTATAGGAGTGTTTCTGTTGCTAACGTGTGTGTGTGTGTGTGTGCTCGTGCATTTTTGTGCACATGTGACAGCAGGAAGAGACAAAGACTTGTAAGCAGGTCGTTAAGTCTGAATATATGAAGATGCACCAGTTTCTGAAGGAGGAGGAACAGCTGCAGCTCCAGCTGCTGGAGAAAGAGGAAAAAGAGAACATGAAGAAGCTGAGGGAAAACGAGATCCACCTGACCCAGCAGGTCCGACACCTCAGCAAAATGATTGGGTGGATTGAGTCCACCTGCCAGAACTCGACTCTGGAGTCTTTTGAGGTGAGACAAAACTCACGAGGATGTTGGGAAAATTAAGGGAAAAAAGGAACATGTACGGTGGCCCATAGTATTTCAAGCCACAGGAAACACTTTTCCCCCCCTGTATTCATCTATAAATTTAAGTTCGGCCTTTAAAAGTAGTTTCCCTAAGGAACAGACATTCTGGGTATCAAAAATTCTTGCAAAAGAGGAGAAATCGAACAAGGAGAAAAACAAAACTTTTCAGGAACAAGCTGAGGCATAACTGTAGTTTCTTCTGCATCTGGCTCTGCAAACTCAGCTTTGAGTAGTAATTATTTGTAAGCTATGAGGCATGGTAAATTTAATCTTTTCAAAGGTCTGATGAGGGTAGGCACTAGTGCCATGCAGCCTACAGGTTTGTCTTTTGTTTTTTGGTTTTCGATACAGGGTTTCTCTGTGTAACCTTGGCTGTCCTGGACTCACTTTGTCAACCAGGCTGGCCTTGAACTCACAGAGATTCTCCTGCCTCTGCCTCCCAAGTGCTGGGATTAAAGATGTGTACCACCACTGCCCAGAGTTTTGGTTTTGGGTTTGTTTGTTTGATTTTTGTTTTTTGTATGCAGCCTACAGGTGATCATCATCTACAAAATGAATGTGGTGTAGCAAATAGTTAATAATCAGATTCATGGCAGTTAGGGAGATCAGCTGGTCCTACAGCTAAGAGGTCCTAGAACCCATGTGATCTGTATGCCATGCACACTGTTCTATCTGCCTTCTGCTGCATGAACATCATCTCAGTCATAAGCAAGGGACCAACTTCAACTTGATGTCTCATCTGTGAACAGATTCTACAGAGTGCTGTCTAACTCTTGTCTTCTGAATGACTCAATCACATTAAAAAACATAACACGGTCATTTTTCTTTGCACTTCTCTGTTTTTTTTTTGGAAATGAGGTTAATTATTTGGCTTTGTTCTGAAGAAGGGAAGGGAGCTTATGTATCCCCAGTCTTCCTTGACCATCTCTAGACAGATAACAGTTGCTGGGGGTGAGAGTGAGTTTTTTTTTTCAGTGATGAAGCCACTGGTAAGCTGCTCATGTTCTGTAAATAGTCCCTAACTCCCCCCCCTTATAAATAACCCTAATTAAACAAACAAGTCATGTCAGAAGAACTGTAGACATGTTGGGAAGAAGGAGGGGATAAGTAAGAGTGGGATGAAAATAAGAACAAGTTCACGTGCATAAGCAGATACATCAAAACACATTATTTACAAGTATGAATACAGCAATATACATGTATGAAAATGTCAGGATGAAACCCACTATTGTGCATAGTGAATATATGCTAAAACACAATTTAAAAAAAGACTTTTTAAAGAGCCTGCAAGCGATTGCTTAGTGGGTAAAGGTGATTGCTGTCAAGGCTGACCACGTGATTCCATCCAGGGCTGGGATCCATGTGGTGTGAGAGAACAGACTCCCTTTAGTTGTCCTCTCACCTCCATATTCATGTTGTGGTAAAATGCATTCCCTACTCCCTACAAGTAAGATGTTACTTTTTACAACTAAATTCATGGAAGAAACGAACCACCTATTCTCTAGTCAGTGTGATAAGCATGTTCATCAACAACCATCCTTAGAAGAAGCTGGGTTTTTACTCTCCTGCCCTATCTGTTACACTGGCTCAAGGTGTGCAAGGCCATGGACATAGAGTCCATAGAACTAGCAAAAGGTTGTGATGAAAATGGACACAGTATTTGCTAGTGATGGAGATGAACAGATAGTAACCTTCTTTTCTTTATATCCCTAGGAAGTCCAAGGTGCCATGGACAGGTAGGTTTCCACCAGGTCTCTATTGTGTAGAGTATGGAGATCTGGCGTTTCTGTGGGGATGAGTATGTGGATGTTGTTGGGGAGAGATGTTATGGACCACCAGGTGTGGGCCAGGTCATATGGTATGTGTCACGGAGTAAATGGGGCTCTCTTTTCTCCTTGAAGGTGTGAGTCCCTGTTGCTTCAGTGTCCAGAGACCACCATCACACAACTGAGCCTCTGTCGAGTCACTGGGATGAGGGAGATGCTGAGAAAATTCAGCAGTAAGTCCACCTCCTTGTTATATCTCCAGGGATTTTCTTTTTTTCTTACTTTTTTTTTTTTCTGAGGCAGAGTTTCTCTGTGTAGCATTGGCTATCCTAGACTCACTTTGTAGACCAGGCTGGCCTCAAACTCACAGCGTTCCACCTGTCTCTGTCTCCTGAGTGCTGGGATTAAAGATGTGCGCTACCATGGCCCAGCATCTCCAGGGATTATTGTAGTTAAGTTCAGCACACATTATGGGCATCACTGTGGCCCCAGGGAAGCAGCTTCTGGCATAAAAGATTCTCCTGACATGAGGCTCCCAGTTATAGTATCCTGAGCCAGTGCTAAGCACCAAGTTGCCAACACTGCCCACGCTTGAGCCAAGAGTCAGGGAGCCTTGTTTGATGGTCCTTCAGGCTCTGCTTGTTGTCAAAGCATTCTTGGCCTGCCTTTGTAACCTTGTTCTACGACATGTACACACCATACCCACATACACAATAACCCTCTTGGAGAGAATCCTGCTTTGTTAGGATAAAAGCTAGGTTAAGGGTGTTCAGTAAGGGTGATTGTGGTGTCGGTGTGTGCCTGAGTGTGAGTGTAGGTGTATGTGCAAGTCAGTAGGCGGAGGTCAGAGGGCAACCTTGGGTGTTAGTCTCTGACCCCTTTTGCGGCAGGCTCCTCTGTTTCTTATACCCAGATGCTTTGGAAATACATTTGAATAGAAACTGTCTAAACTGGATTGTTATCTGGGATGGGGAGCATATACCATGAGACCCTTTCTCAAAATTAACAAACAAAACACAGAGCACAATCACTGAGCTTAGTTTTTACTGCCCCGTGGAACAGACAGTGAAGCTATGAGACAGAACAGAGTCACGTGCAAAGAGGATGGGCACATCTGTGTTGGTGAGAGGAAACTGAATGGGGGTGTGTATAGCCGGATGCATGGTGAGGTGCAAGGGTCCTGAGCTTGCTAAGTGCACCGATTGGAGAGGTGTGTGTGTACACAGTACATGTAGATGAAGGAGCTATAATGCCAAATACATTATTACAAGACAGTATGTATGTTTTTAATAACTTAAAACCAAACAGGGTCCCAAAGTGAGCTACCTTCTATGCTTGCCTGCCACAATGAGGCAGATTATCCCATCTGGAGTCAATGAAAGTTTGAGGCCTCTCTTATGACCTCATAGGTGGGTAGGAGAGGAAGGCCCCCAACTAGCTCACAAGTGCTTTGACATTGTCACTGGGGTACTAACTCACACAAAACTGCATTTGACCATGGCATAGTGAAAAACACGAATTAAGAATTTTCTATTATAATACCCAATGATTTTGTAAGCTCAGTAAAGTTAATCTCTATGAATTTCAATTTCTTTTAAATTTATTTTTGCTTATTATATTGTTTTATATTTATTGAACAAGGTCTCATACTCCCCAGGCTGGCCTAGAACTCCCTGTGTAGGATATAAACTTCTCCTGCCTCATGATCCTCCTGCCTTCACTTCCCAAGTGCTGTAACTACAACTTTGTGTGACCACCCCAGGTTTGTTTGTTTGTTTGTTTGTTTGGGATTGAATCCAGGGTCTTGTTCATATTAGACATGTATTCTATCAAAACCACAGTACCTCCAACCCTTCTTTCAATTTTGTTTTTTATTCTTAAAAAAGATTTACTATTCTCTCTCTCTCTCTCTCTCTCTCTCTCTCTCTCTCTCTCTCTCTCTCTCTCTCTCTCCTCTCTCTCTCTCTCTCTATGTGTGCAAGTATTTGCTTGCTCAGAAGTGTTGGATCCCCTGGAGATGGTATTGCAGGAAGTTGTGAGGTGTCAGGCACAAGCGCTGGGAATCTAACTCAGGCCCTCTGGAAGAGCACCCTGTACTTTTAACTTTGGAGCCTTCTCTCTAGCCCTTGTTATTTATTTATTTCTTATGCATTGATGTATCTAATATGAGCACAATATGATCGCAACAATAATTAAATATATTAATGCATAGGAAATAATTTGCACTTAGAAGAAGTGCAACAAATGTTAATTACCTGTTTTTCTTCTATCTGAACAGCAGAAATCCTGCCACAGCTAGCAACAAGGGCACCCTAGCATAGATAGATAATTCTGCATGGTGCAATTCTGAATTCTATACTATCTTGTCCAGAAAACAACTTTTATTAATTCATAGTTCTTTGCACCTTCATGGATGTGCACAGCTTCTCTCACATGACTATTCTATCTCTTAGTTTCACTCTCTGTTCCATGGGGGGGGGTGGGAAGCCCAGAGATTCTGCTCTGTTTTGTTTATTTTGAGATAGGGTCTCATTATATAGCCCAAGCTAGCCTTAAACTCATGACAATCATCCTGCCTAAGATTTCTAAGTATTGGAATTACTGACATAAGATGCCAAATCCAGCTACAGGTGGATGTTTTCTTTTCTAAAGAAGGCTATCTTATCAAATACACCGAAATTACATTTAAAAATCTTTTTGTTTATTTTGAAGTACAGTCTTATACTATAAATCAGCTTGGTCTTGAATTCACTACATAGAGCTCTTTGGCCTCAAACTTGGTTCTGAAAACTCAAGGCCCAGCCTGGGCTGCTTGGTTAGATCCTGTCTCAAAAACAAATAAATAATAATAGGACTAGCTACTAAGAATCTAGCTTAAAGTTAATATGTATGGGAGATTTCCAAGGGTGTCAAAAGATCCATTCTTTTCTCTTCTTGCAGCAGATGTAACCCTAGATCCATCCACAGCCAATGCCTACCTAGTTTTGTCTGATGATCTAAAAAGTGTGAGATACGGAGGAACAAGACAGCAATTACCTGACAACCCAGAAAGATTTGATCAGTCTGCAACTGTGCTGGGAGCCCAGCTCTTCACCTGCGGGAGACACTATTGGGAGGTGGAAGTGGGAAAGAAGACTGAGTGGGAAGTGGGCATCTGCAAGGACTCTGTGAACAGAAAGGGGAATCTCCCGAAACCTCCTGGGGACCTCTTCTCACTCATAGGCTTAAAAATTGGGGACGATTATAGTCTGTGGGTTTCATCACCCTTGAAAGGTCAGCACGTGCGAGAGCCTGTGCATAAGGTGGGTGTGTTTTTGGATTATGAATCTGGACACATAGCATTCTACAATGTGACAGATGAGTCCCTCATCTACAGCTTCCCATCAGCCTCTTTCCACGAAGCTCTCAGACCCATCTTCTCCCCTTGTCTTCCAAATGAAGGGACAAACACAGACCCTCTTATCATCTGCCACGTCTGAGGGGGCATGCCTGCAGCCTTCACCAAAGGCAAGGTCAAGGACCAGCCTAGTCACTAAGGTGGTTAGTGCATTCAAAGCCATCCCTCCCCAATGACTTTCCGCAAGCCCAGTTCTGCCATGAAGAGCCCGTTACAAATCTATTCAACACCAAGAAGAGGAAGCTGATACCTTGAACCGGCGTCGTTATCTCTGTGTGCTGGCCACTCAACATACACCACTGCTACTGTTGTCTACCTGTCAATCACTCACAGGCCAGTTTTATAAATACAGGTCATTTTTTAAAAAGTCTTGCTAATTTGTTTTTCTTGCACCATGCAGCTTGTGCTCTCATCTAATATGCATAGCATTGCCTGTGTGGCCACCTCATAAGTGAGGACCGTGATTTACAATGGGTGACCTCCATCTACAGTGGGTGACAGAGACTTAGGACTCAACCTGCTCTGGAACGCTATTCTTCCATGAAGTCTGGGGTACTTGTCCTCAGGAAGGCTTGTAAGTCCACGATGCTGTTCATATTTGTTATCATCATCAGACCCTTCGTGTTAGCATGATCTTAAGAGCCTAGGACTTTTTATAGTTTATTGTGGCTAAAGGTCTGGCCAATAAATGTATCAATGGAATGAATGCCAAGCGGTTTGGGTTTCAGCTGAGGGTGTTGGCTATACTTCCGATACTTGCTAAGGGCAGAACTCGTGTTGTTCCTGGGAAATGGATACTAACCTCTCCCATCTCTGAATGCCAGGGTCTGGAAGGCTGGCTGTGGTGTCCAGGTGGAACTCCTTTGAATTGATCTTTGGGTTGATCTCGTGTCACTGGCTGGCAGAGTCAAATCCTCAGACTTGTGTCCTACTTTTGCAGTCTTTGCCGTTGAAGTTTTTCTACCTTTATTTTTTAAAAATAGAAATCTGCCTTACCTCGAAGAATGTCACCAATCATAATGTCATAGAAAAGACAAGCCAATGGATAGGGGTTGACCTCCACACAACTGCCTAATTAAAGGTTTCCAGGGGGAAAATGGGAAAATGTCGTGGGTTGTGCCTAAAAATTGAGACTAGATTGAAGGGTGGTGTGCGTCTGTCTGTGTGTGTGTGTGTGTGTGTGTGTGTGTGTGTGTGTGTGTGTGTGTTAATCTTGAACATGGCATGGTGGTGCATACCTGTAATCACAAAATTTGTGGGGTGGATGGAGGCAGGAGGATCAGGAATTCAGAGTCACTTTTGATTACACAGTTTAAGGCCAGCCTGGGCTTCATGAGGCCTTGTTCATAAACAACAAAACAAACCCGGTGCTCAGCATGCAAGGCCCCCATGAAGTCAGAAACTGGGGTTTGTGCTAGAGTTCCTGTCCATCATTGACCTCGGTGTCTGTCTCTCTTACCCTGACACATTTCAACCTTGTGACCCAAAAGACAGGGATATGAGCCAGGCTTCAGATGCCAGAAAACACTCTCAGCTCTGTGTTTACAGCATTCTGTCACCACACATAGTAACAGTCAACGAATGGGGGTGAGGGTCTTGCTGATTTGTTTCTCATTAATATTCAACTATTCAACTGAATAGCTTTTCTTTTATCTTTACCTCTTTTTTTCGTTTTTGTTTTTTTGTTTTGTTTTGTTTTGTTTTTTGGATTTTGAGACAGGGTTTCTCTGTGTAGCTCTGGCTGTCCTGAAACTCGCTCTGTCAACCAGGCTGGCCTCCAACTCAGAGATCTGCCTGTGTCTGCCTCCTGAATGCAGGGATTAAAGGTGAGTGACAACACGTCCAGCCACTTTCCTGTTTGTGTCATCACTCCTTACTGTGGAGCATTTAGAGTGTTTTCTATTTTCAGCTATACCAAACCTACATAAGCCTTTAAGTATGTTTAATGATTCCCCCAGCTGTGGTTTTTGCCGGCAGGTGGTGCTCAGCAGATCCCAGGGCTCTGTGCTTGTCGCTGGACAGCTGTACAGATGTTTGAGGCATGTTTATATAGTCACAAAGATTTTGTTTACCTTTTGTATTAATGGAGCAAAGATCATAGATCTTAGAACAATAGTAAGAGCATGCACTATGTTGCCCTGCTGTCTTCCAAAACGGCGCATGCCTTTAATCCCAGCACTTGGGAGGCAGAGGTAGGTAGATCTCTGTGAGTTTGAGACCAGCCTAGTCTACAGAAGGGGTGGGGGGGGGGCTGGTGTTCCAGGACAGTGAGGACTACATAGAGAAGCCTGTCTTGAAAAACAAAAGACAGAAACAAAAACAAAAAGCTGCAAACCAAATCAAACCAAAAAACCAAAACCAACTCCCCCCAAAAAACCCAAACAAAACAAACAAACAAAAAATACCCAAACAAAACAAAACAAAACAAACAAACAAAAAAACCCAAAACAAAACAAAACAAAAAACCCAGAAAGGTGTATTTATACCAAGACAATCAGAAGCCTTGCTATAAGAAACTGGATTCATCAAGAAGCTCCTTAGCCCCCAGGTCTCACTTGCTCTTCTGAACCATGGGAGGCACCTACCTAGCGTGAGGATTTTGTGAGAAGGCAGTCTTCATGGAGGACAGCACGTTTTGTTGGTTCTTCTCTGCCCTTCAAAAGACCACTTCAATAAATTAATTAAAAAAAAAAGACCACTTCAAAAATTCTTCTAGAAGTAGTCAGCAAACGCACAGGGTGTGTGTGGAATATGGACAATGTGGGCCTCAAAACGTTTAGGATTATAAAGAAGAAAAATGGTAATATGAAAGTCAGAAAAAGAGGGGGAAAAAGCCTTGTGAGTTAGTTTTTCATTTTTCACACAAGTCCTTTTGACTATGCAGGGAGAGTGGCACAGAGCTGCAATCCCAGCAGTTGGAAGGTGTGAAGGAAGAGGGGAAGGGAGGGACAGGAGGAGGAAAGGAGGGAGGGAGGGAGGGAGGGAGGGAGGGAGAGGGAGAAAAGAAGGCGGGGTGGGGGGAGACTCTGAAAGAAGTCTTGTTATAGGTTTTTGTTGTCTTCCATATAATGCAAGGTTTTATGAGGCCTGGAGCTTATGTAAGTGAAGGGAGTCATTTAAAAGATGAACAATATTAATAAAATTACAAATGATACAATAAGGGCAGGATCTTACAAGGATCTCAAGCAAATGAGAGGCCTGACACTTAGATTTCTCTTGTGGTGCATCTGTTTCTGGTTAGCCAGGTGTGAAAATTAAGTTCAGAGGCTGCGAAACAAGCCTCCTCGGCTCAAAATCATGCCTCTCTACCTACTGAAACACTCCGAGCTAGTTTCTTATTTTTCTTCTTCTTTTGTTTTGTTTCGTTTGTTTGGTTTTGTTTTAGAGACAAGATTTCTTTGTGTAGCCTTGGCTGTCTAGGACTTGCTTTGTAGACCAGGCTGGCTTCCAATTCACAGAGATCCACTTGCCTCTCCCTCCTTGAGTGCTGGAATTAAAGGCATGCAACACTGTGCCCAACTCAGACCTAGTTTCTTAATTTCCCTGCACCTCAGTCTCCCAGTGAAATGAGATAGACATGTCTGCCTCAAAGGCATGTTTCAAAAAGACTTCACTTGCCCAGAGAACCTCACCTTCTTTAATTCAGGTGCTGTCAATTATCCATCCTTCTTTACTCGGCTTTGACATCTGTAGCAGTCAGATCCCCACCCTTATCTCACAGCGCTGACAAAGGAGTCCACGTTTAGCTGATCACTGCCTGCCTTGACTCCCTCCCCTGGAGTCCTCAGGCTGCCCGTCCCGGAAACCCTCCCTGGACAACAGACCAGATCTTGACATTTGATGACTCATTGTTTTGAGCCCATAATTCTCATTTTTAAATTATTTTTCTTCTTTCCAGACAGAATCACACCCTGTAGCCCAGGCTGGTCTGAAACTCAGGATGTAGCCCAGGCTGGCCTTTAATTTGTGGATGATCCTCTCCCTCAGCTTCCTAGTGTTGAGATTGTATGCATGAGTTACCACGTTAGCCTCAATTCTAGTTCTTCTTTTTAAAAATTTATTGTTTTTCTTTTTTACATATGCATTTATATTATTATACATAAATATAATAAGCTACATACAGCAAGAAGAACCATGACACAATCAGGAATTATAAAAATGTTACATTCATAGTGCTTTGGCTATTTGCATTTGGCAGTCTTAAAGAAAACATCTTTCCTATCTTGGTGAGTCTAAAATTCTGAATATAAGTTAATATCTATCATATCTCATCTCTATCAACTTAAAACATCTATTTAGACCTAAAAACACCTTAACCTCTAAACAACTAAGCTTAATTATAAAACTAAACAACCTGGTCTTCAACCCCATCAGAGACTTGAGAAGGAATAAAAGTAATTACCTGAGTAAACCAAAAGTGCAGGTTCTTACATTAGGGAATTTTCTGGAAAAGTCTTGAGCATCTCAGTTGCTACTTTTTATCTTACTCGTTCATTCTTTCCTTCCAGTTCAGACAGTGTGATCATACTGTTCAAAGCTGCTGTTCTTTTGCTGCGCTGTGTTTTCAACAGACAGAATAGATTCACAAGTCTTAGTTTAAAGGGAAATCCTCCTCCAGAAAGATTTGTTGGGCTTCATTTTGCTGAGGAACATCCTTTTTAAAAAATTATATTCATTGGTGGAGTAATGGCTCAGCAGTTAAGAGCACTTGCTGCCCTTGCAGGGGACCAGAATTCAGTTCCCAGCATCCACAGAGTGGCTTGCAATCATCTGTAACTCCAGCTCCAATGCCCTCTTCTGATCTCTCTGGTGGGCCACATAGGAAGATGCAGGTAAAATGCTCATGTATGTTAAACACATCCTTTAAAATGGTTTAATTATTGACTAGAATATAAAACAAGGGGTTTCATTATGACATTTTTAGACTTGTGTACATTTACATTTTGCTTATATTCAGTCCCCATTAGCGTTTTGGCCATTCCTTCCTTGTCCCTTTCCTCTCACCCAAAGAGTCCCCGTATGCTTTCAGGATACCTCTTTGCAAAGTGACTGATTTTTATGTCCTCCCTTAGTATGGAAAATCAATGATGCTGGGTACTCTGGAGTGAAAAGAGTCTGAATAGTGCCATGGTAACTGTGTGTGTGTGTGTGTGTGTGTGTGTGTGTGTGTGTGTGTGTGTGTGTTTGGGGGTGTGCACACATGTGTGGTGAGGGGCGTGTTGTAGGGGAAGCCTTTGCAGGAGTTCAGTCTCATTTCTTTCTCAGTTCTCCTCCTAGTCCCATCGGTTTGTGCCCCCCCCCCTTCACAGTGCCACTCTTCTTGTCCCAACCTCGCCTGTCTTGTCTTCCTAGATTTAGTTGCTAGTTTTTCAAACCTGTTCATAGAAGAGAATCTTATTTGGATTTTGCAGGGTTCTTTGTTTCTGTCACTCCAGGAAGCCTTGGAGTGAACTGTCAGAGAGAAGAACTTAAAAACACACAAGGACTAGAGCAATGCTTTGAGATTATATCCCAACCCAAGTCCTTTTTCCTCCACAGGGAAGCAGGAGGCCCTCCTGGCTAATCTAGAGGGATTCACGTTACTCTTACATCCATGCTGGCTATTTTTATTGTTTATTTTTAAATTAACGGACACCATCAACAGCGAGTTTTCAGCAATGTAAACACTAAGAGCCACACTGCACATGTTACTCCCTTGAGCTTGGGACTCTCGAGTTAGCAATGTAAGCGTTTGTCTTTCTTCTGAATAGATCTGAAGAACTGCTAGACTTTGTAAAATTTTTATGAAGTATTTTTAAAGAGTAATTGTTAAATGTGCTGTCTCCTCAGAGGTGCTGGGAATGTTCTGTTTTTGTCTGGCACGGCTTGCATCTATTGTTCAGGCTATGAAAATGCAATGGGCTGGAAATTTATATGTTCAATTTCTGTATGTAAATTGTACTTCAGTAAAATTTTTTGAAGAGAAAAAAACATGACTGTCTTTCATTATTGTGTAGGTTGCTGTGAAGCACACTGAGAGGGGGTGTAGCACACAGGCAATTTTTTTTGGGGGGGGGGAGACTGAAGACTGTGGTCTTTGAAATCCAGGAAGGTAACAAGTCTGTTTAGAGAGGTTAAGTGGAAGCAGTAAGCCTAGAGACAGGCTGCCTCAGCCACACAGAGGGGGCACCCTAGAGCTAAAATGTCCCTTTCCAGTGGCTCTCAACCTTCCTAATGCTGAGACCCTTTAATACAGTTCCTCATGTTGTGTGGACCCTCCAACCATAAAGTTTTTTTCATTGATATTTTGTAACTGTACTTTTGCTACTGTTATGAATCATACTATAAATATTTGTGTTCTTCAATGGTCTTAGGTGACCCCCGTAAAAGGATTGTTTGACCCCCAAAATGGTCACAACTCACAGGTTCATAGCCTCTGCTAGACAAAGGTCATGTGGAAGTGAACTGAACTGGCCCAATCTTTAAGTGGCACAACCTACCACTGTGTGTGAGTGCATGGGGTTGAGTTTAGCAAGGTGGCTCTCTGAAGCCATGACTATGCAGGACATTTCCAGCAAAAGACACAACCAGGTCTCTTTGTTGGCTGAGGTATGTGGAAAGGAAGTTTGAGATCTCAGATCTGTTTGTCGCTGTTCCTGTTTTGTTTGTTTTTAGTCAGTGTTTCATCGAATCTAGGCTGATCTCAAATTTGCTATATATTCCAGGCAGATCTTGAATGTCTATCCACCTACCTCCATCTCTCAAGTCCTAGTATCACAGACTTGCACCTCCCTGATGGATTTATGCAATTCTGGGCATCTCACTCAGGGCCTCATTCATGCTGGCAGGCACTCTACCATCTGAGCTATATCTCTAGCCCTCTGGCCTCTTGAGGAATTTATTTCCAAATCCATGTAGATGAGTTCTTTAATTCAACACACTGGTGTTCGACACATGCACACCAGGTTTTTGTTCTTTGTTTTTGAGACATGAGCTTTCTATGTGACCCTTTATTGTAGAATGCTGTACTCTGGGCATGACATGACCACTGTCCCTTTGAACTTGCAGCTGTGATTACCTGCAAGGAACTTGCATAAGTGGGTATATGAACCTTCCATCTTGGAGGTAAAGTGGGGCTCACGAGCTGCACTTCTCAAGGACTCACAGACACATAGTAGTTAAGTCATTTTCTTAATAAGTAACACAATAAAACTCACTGGGTTCACCACACTAAGGTGGAGTTGTTTCTTTACTTTGGGTGCCCCATCTGGTGAGAATACATTTGTACAAATTCTCACAACACCTTGACTACTCTGGAGTTCACTATGTAGACCAGCCTGGTCTCGACCTGCTGGTGATCCTCTTGCCTCTCCTGCCCAAATGCTGGGGTTACAGGTAGGTATTATATGCCAGCCCTGCTTTAAAAGAATTTAGATCACGTAATTCTGTCCACAGAACTTTAAGCTAGGGATTGTCACTCCAAACTTATATAATAATATTTATGTATTGCAATTATTACCATGTGCCATTTATTTGTTTGTTTGTTTGGAGAGGTAGTCAGCACATGTGTATGCAGGTACAAGCCAAAGAATAATCTTGGTTATCACCTTTAAGAATACCGCTGACAGCTGGGCGGTGGTGGGGCACACCTTTAATCCCAGCATACATGGGAGCCAGAAGCAGGTGGATCTCTGAGTTCGAGGCCAGCTTGGTCTACAAAGTGAGTCCAGGACAGTCAAGGCTACACAAAGAAACCCTGTCTCGAAAACAGAAAAAAAAAAAAAAAAATACCGCTGACAACTGGGCTCAGTGGTAACCACCTGTAATCCCAGCACTTGGGAGGGAGGCAGGCAGATCGATGTGAGTTGGAGGCCAGCCTGTTCTACAAAGTGAGTCCAGGGCGGAGAAGGCTACACAGAGAAAACTTGTCTCAAAAAGCCAAAACAAACAAACAAACAAAAAACCCAAAAAAACCCAAAACCAAAACCAAACAAACAAAAAGAACCCACTGACCTCCTTTGAGGTAAGGTCTCCCTGTGCTTGGAGCTCATCAATAGTCTAGGAATCCTCTTGTTTCCACCTCCTGAGTGCTGGAGTTACAGATGCAAGCGACCATGGCCAATATTTTTAGGTGGGCTCTACAAATTGAACACAGGTCATTATGATTTCAAGGCAAGTGCTTTACTGAAGGAGCCATCTCATTTAGTTTCAAAATTTGCCTTTGTCTTGTTTAGTCTGCATTTGAGTTACTACTTTGGTATTTTTTGAGGCAGGGTACCACCAGGTAGACCTAGCTGGTTTTGAACTTGCTGCGATCCTTTGCCTTCTAGGTATTGGATTCAGATGTGCATCACCATATCTGACTGTAAGCATAAGGTTATTGTTTAGCTTAAGGCTGGTTTCTGTCTGACTGGTATGTAAACTCTGCTCCCCAATTGTCCCCCTGATATGTCAATAAAGCAGTTTACAGCCAATCGATGAGCAGGGGAGAGAATAAGGGCTAGACTTCCTGCTAGCCTTGGAGGAGGAGTTAGGAGATAAAGTAGGGAATTGAACAAGATTCGGCCAGGGGTTCAAGGAAGATTGGGAGGGAAGAACTGGAGCCTTGGAAAGCTAGAAAGTACAAGTATCACTGGGATGTTTGCTGGAAGGAAGACAAAATAGCATAGAGGGTTAAGAACAGACTTGAACTGCTCAGATTGTGTTGTGAAGCCTTGTATTATAAAATTAGTTATTTGTATGGTAGTTAGGTTAAGATATAAGCTAAGAGAAACAACCACTGTTTTATATAAATAACTTCAACATCTGACTACTTTGATTTTTTCTTTGAAATTTTCATCTTGTTTTTTTTGCTTTTTGTTTGTTAGGTTTGTTTGTTTTTGGCTTTTTGATGCAGGGTTTCTCTGTGTAGCCTTGGCTGTCTGGAACTTGCTTTGTAGACCAGGCTGGCCTGCAACTCACAAAGAACTGCCTGTCTGTGCCTCCCAGAGTACTGGGATTACAGGCATGTCCTACCACTCCTAGCTGAATTTTCATCTTGTTTTGGGCACTTTTGTTCAATCCATGCACTATATTTAGTTTTTTTTTTTTTGTTTGTTTGTTTTTTCATTAGCTTGTCCTAATTAGTTATCTCCATATTCATCTTTTACTAGGTAGAGGAATTCTGGGTAAAAACAAATTTGAATGGGAAGAAAAAGACTGTTAGGTATAAAGTCCAAGAGAATATATCTCAAAGGCTTCTAATTTTGGAGAATACAGTTGACAAGGGACTCAGCTGCTGTGCCTGAAAGCCCTCCACAATGTCTTCACATGAGCTGTGACTTCGTAATACATATTTCATGATTAACTAGAAGTTTCAGGAATCACAGTGTGGACTGGATTCTGGTGCGCACGGGGTCCCTCTGATAGTTGAGTTTGGCTTATGCGATCAATGGCGGCGTGGGAGAGACACTTGTCTAACCTTCCATCCATCTCCCTGCCCCTTTGCATTTCACTTTAAGTATGGCCATAAGCAGCTTCTTTATCTCCCTTAGAGAACAGGATGCCGGAGTTCTCAGGACTGGGATGTATTCAAACATTCCATGAATATCCCTTCCCAGTTTTGGGGTTCAGTAATAACTACATTGAAACACTGCGGTGGAATGAGATGGGAGAGACAAAGCAGACTTCTCAGGCTTTGCTTCCGTTTTTAGATGCTTGCTTATCAAAACAATTATCTGCGTGTTACCTTTTATGAGCATCTGTGCTGCCACGATCCTTGCACAGTTCATTCTGCCTGGTATTTGCTTCTTGGTGCCGTCAGAGGGACACAAAGGAGAACAAGACGAACTCTATGATGGGCAAGTTGACAGTGAAGATAGAAATCTCAAGACCCACCAGGACGTCAAAATAAAGTCAATTTCTTCACACGTAACAGAATCATTAAAGTTACATTATTGTCTGTGAGAACAGAAGTTTAGAATACTGGCTAATAGTGGAAATAACAAGACTGAAGTATCCCAGCATTTCTGGCTTTAAGTCTCCCTTAGCCCTTCCAAATTGACTTTGCCAAGAGGATCGTCTATGGATTCTTCCATAGGACTGGAATGATTTTTCCTGGAAGCGTTATTTTTGACTTTCCAAACCCTATTGCCAGCATACTCCAACCTAAATTTCCTGGTTGTAAATTAAATTTAAAAAATTGTTTTATATATATAACTGTTCTGATTGCATATACATACTTCTTGGTGCCCAAGGGAGTCCTAAGAGAACATCAGATCCTCTGCAGCTGGAGGTACAGACAGTTGTGAACAACCATGTGGGTGCTGGCAATGGAACCTGGGTCCGCTGGAGGAGCAGTCAGTCTTCTTAGTTGCTGACCCATCTCTCCAGGCAGTGTTTGTGAATTTTTACCACCTCTTTGCTACTCTTCAAAATTTCTAGGGCCACATTTTTCTTCTTCTTTTCTCTCTTCCCTCCCTCTGCTGTTTTTAAAGTCTTTTATTAATTCACTTTAATTTTTTTACTATTGTTTACTTAATTTCATGTGTTTTGTTTTTCATGTTTGTTTGTGTACCATATGTGTGCGCCTGGTGACTCAGGAGGTCCGACATGCTGTAAGATACCGCGGAATTGGAGTTATAAATGGTTGTGAGCTACTATGTTAGTAGTGTGAACAGAACTCTAGTCCTTTACAAAAGCAATATGTGCTTTTGTTTTTGCTTTATTTGAGATAGAGTTTCGCTGTGTAGCCCTGGCTGTCCTGAAAAACACTCTCTAGACCAGGCTGGCCTTGAACTCAGAGATCTGCCTGATTCGGCCTCTCGAGTGCTAGGATTAAAGGCACGTGTCGCCACCACTTGGCTGCAGTATGTGCTCTTTTTATTTTATTTTATTTTATTTTATCATATATACACAATGTTTTGCCTGCATGTACACCAGAAGAGGGCACCAGATCTCATTATAGATGGTTGGGAGCCATCATGTGGTTGCTGGGATTTGAACTCAGGACCTTTGGAAGAGTAGGCAGCGCTCTTAACCTCTGGCCATCTCTCCAGCCCCAAGTATGTGCTTTTAACCACTGAACACACTTGCATCCATCATCCTCTTACGTAAGGATCTTACTGTGTAGCTTTAACTGGTCTAGACCTCACTGTTTATCACAAACTGGCCTTGAATTTATAGTAATCAGCACCTGAGTCCTAAGATCACAGAGGAAAGCTACAATCCCTTGATTTCAGGAGATTATTTTCCCCCGTAAAATTTTTTTTGTTTTGTTATGTTTTATAAGACAGTGGTTCTCTATGTTGCCCTGGCTTTCCTAGAACTCACTCTGTAGACCTCACAGGCTGTAGACCTTGAGGCTGGCCTCGAACTCACAGAGATTTGGCTGCCTCTCCCTCTCGAGTGCTGGGATTAAAGGCATGAGCCACCACCACTTGCCCCCCTTAAAAACTTTGACCTATCCCAAGTAAATTTATAAAATCTACTCTCCTTCTTCTCAAGCAGTTCCCCATGAAAATAAGTCTTTATCTGCTTCCTACTTGTGTCTGAGCTTGAAACCTTTAAGCTGTCCAGACTATATTCTATACACAGTTACTCTCTCCTTATAAGTACATTTTTGGGGATTTCTCTACTGGATCTTATTTCCCTTGTTTTTTCCCCTCGGGTCCTTTCCCTAAACCTTGTGTTTCACAGATTAATTCTAATGTATGTGTGTGTGAGAGAAAGGAGGGAGATTGGCAATACTTTTTTTTTTTTTAAAGAAATATGTAGTTAAGACTTTTAAATTATAAAATGAAAGTAAAAATGGAAATTTCAAATTTCCTTTGAAAATTGTTTTATATGGGAATTTTAACCATGATTCAGAGATGTCAAACCTTGCTAGACTCCTTTGGCAATGACCTCCCCTCATTACTGTATTACCGTAACATAGGTCCTTCCTGCTCATCTTACAGCTGCTGTATTTGGGTGCTTGAACTCGCCCTCCCCAGCCCCCAATCTCAGAGCTAACAAGATTGCACACTGGAGTGTGTTCCATAACAAGATAGCACACTAGAGTGTGTTCCATTACAAGATAGCACACTGGAGTGTGTTCCATTTCTTTGCTTAGCTTCTTACACTTCATTTCTTGGGATGCATGCTTTAGACTTGTGTAGAGACCAAACCAATGTCATTTCGTGTTCAGGGCCTGAGTACCTGACCCTCCCCCTCCCCCTCCCTCCCACCCACAAAGTTTCCAGGCAGAGCCACAAACATACAGCAAGCAACTGTTCCTAGGAGCTTGCACCCAGGGCCAACCAATCAGAGCTACAGGTCACAGTGACCAGAACAAGCAAAAAAATCCCCCCTGTGGTCTGGCCCTGGTCCCCTAGCTTAGCCCTGGTCCCCCAACCAATCAGCTGTACCCCCCTAACCTATCCTGTAACAGCAAGGCTTGGAAATGGCTTAGAACCCCCCTACAGTTTTTTCCTTTAAAACCCCTGTTCCCCTAGCATGAGGGGCAGCCATCTTCCCTCCTCACGAGGGGGGCTGACAGTCCAAGCTCTGAGCTTGACTAATAAACGAGACCCTGTGTAATTTGCATCTGGCTGATTCCAGGTGGTTTTGGGGATTTCACTACTTGGGCATTACACTTGCAAGTTGCTCTGCAGGGAACACTGAGAATAAAGTTTCTTCTAGTTCTCAAAAAAAAAAAAAAAAAAAAAAAAAAAAAAAAAAAAATTAAAGAGGCCTATACTATGCTTTCTGTGACATTTAAAAAGACAGCCTAATCATGTTTGAAATGTCTAATTATGCATCTACATGGATCTTCCATCAGTGCATGCGCAGACCCACATCCCCTTTCTCTCAGCTGGGTATGTCGCAGTTTCACAGCATCAGATTGGGCTCTACTCAAGGACTGATGCCAACCTTTTTGGCTCTCCCCATAGAAGAGTGCATGCATTACCTGGGCCATGAGAATGATTGCAAACATGAAACTTATCCAAGCCAATAAAAGGTTTTGTTCTTGTGTGAGACTAGCACCATGTTTAACTATTGGGATTTCCACCCCACTTCCTTGCAATGGGTTTGCCACACACCTATTAACTGGTATTACTTGGTGCAGTTTAAAAGTCTTTACATGGTATAGTTTGTAAACTAATTTCTAGAGAAAATACATGTGGTGGAATTTATCTGTGAATGCCACCTTGACAATTCTAATTGTTCTGCCCTTCAGGATTTCCTCTCCAAACACGTGTATGCACAGGTGATACACGCATACCCAAAGAGGCCCAGCTTCCCCAGACAAAGACTCCCGTCAAGCGAGGCCTTGCTGTTAACTGCATTACTGTCAATTAAATTATTTTCTGCTGTCATTAGCAGGACAATTCCTCTGAGAAAAGAAATGTGTTGAAATGCCATGATAATCGTAATAATAATGATGAGAGCAAATGCTTATAGCACTTTCTCCTTGCTTGGAACTAAATGTTTTAAATGATTGAACACATTAACTCATTTTATCCTCACAACAACCTAAGAGATAATTATCGTTGTTATCTAGAGTTTTTGACTGAAGAAATGAAGCACAGGGAGGCTGGATAATATGCCCACTTTCCCAGAGCCAAGGACCAGTACAGGCAGCATTTGGATGCAGGTGGTCTGGCTCCAAGCTCCTGTATACCATTGTAGCTGCAGAATAAAATATTCATTACATATTAAATACAGAAAACTGATATTATTAACTGATGACCTGAATTGTTTCTTTTTGCCTGCTGTAAAGAAAAGGCCAAGAGTAACCTTTAAAAGGAACTGTAGACGGACAATCTGTTTAATAATTTATTTTTTTCTGCTACGAACTGAACTCTAACCATCTTTAGCACATTTATCTCTCATTTCATGAAAAATATATTGGCTGTGTTGAAACTCAGGTTTGTATCCTTTCGCTGGAAGCCCAGGCTTTGCCACGGGGTTGGCTCATCTCTGCAGAATGAAGCTAACGTTCATAGCAGACTGAATTACGCTAAGTGGCAGTCCTCCCACTCCTCCTCCTCTTTCCTCTTCCTCCTTCTTCCACTTTTTCCTTTCTCTTCCTTCTTTTTCAACCTCCTCACTCTCCTCCTCCTCCCCCTCCTTTGTTTTTAAGACAAGTTCTCATTTTCTGTCTGGAACTTTCTGTGTAGACCAGGCTGGCTTCCAACTCACAGAGGTCTCACTTCTGCCTCCCAAGTTCTGGGAATAAAGGTGTGTGACAACTGCTCAATTCTTTGAGCTGCAGTCTTGGTATGTTAGTGTTATGAAATCAAATCAGCAAGAATACCTTGGAAGCAAAATTTTCTCTGCATATGTATTTTGTCTCTAATAGGGTTATAATCCTGTGTGTGACCTCTCCTCTTGTACAGTGTACGCATACTCCAGTTCCCACCTGCTCCAGTCAGTAAGCCTTCCATTGTTATACCAACTGTTGCAATGTTTCCTTGCTTGTAAAGAAGTACATCTTATTTTTATTAAATAACATCTGCAAAGCACAGGGGTAGTATTGCTATTGTTTCAGACGTGACAAAAAAGCCATAAATTCTTCCTTTAAGTACAAATATAAATGCAGAGTAAAGTACTCCAACAGAGAAGGGCTACATTCATAAAACTTTCATTTCAGGATATGGTTGTAAATTTCACTTTATTATTAGCTATTGTTGTTAATTTTGGAATATGCTTAACTTCCAAATTCACTTCTATCTGTGGTATACGTGTGTTTGAAAAGCAGTGTGTGTGTGTGTGTGTGTGTGTGTGTGTGTTTGTGTGTGTGTATAGGACCACTACTGTGGGTCTTGGAATATATCTCTGTGGCTAAGGGTGGACTATTGTATTTTGGTGATATTAAATACTTTTTTGTGTGTTTGCTTTTGAAACAAGACCTTATATAGCACAGGTTGGCATTCGATTCACTATATAACCAAGGATGGTTATGCTTTTGTTCCAAGTGTACCCCTCAGAGGGCTGAGGTTACAGGATGTGTCAGCATGCCCAAGATTGAACCTGAGGTCTCTTGCATTCTACAGAAGTACTCTACCAAATTGATCCATATCCTCAATCCTCAGATTCATCCTTAAAGAGTAAAATAAGAAAATCGAAAGTTCCATTTATTTTTTCTACTTTTTTTCTGTCAAAAAATGTAGGATCCTAACATCCCAGCAGAGTTCGCTTATGAGACAGAGGATCGATAGGGAGTTGAAGTCTCACATTCTTAGTTAAGCAACCAGAGGGTATTGTTGGTACTCAAAAATGAAAACACTTTGGGTCATGGCTATTTGTAGTTTTCTCAGTATGTCTACAGCTTTTATGATTGTCAGACTGACATGTCCTGCAACATGCTCCTGGTAATGTGGCTTAATCAGACTATCAACATATTGCACATAGCAAGAAGTTGCCTTTTGGATATTAATAAAAGATGCTGTCATGTCCTCTGTGAGTTCATATGTGCACCAGCCCTGTTGTGTCTGAAAGACTCTGTTTTCGTGTAGTCATCAACCACCTCTGGCTCTTTTCTTCTGCCTTCTTTTCGGCATAGACCCCTAGGCCTTGTGGGAAGTGGTAGCATGCACAGTATCTGCACAAAGTTGAGCTGGATAAAAATCCCAGCTCAGAGAAAGGGAAGTGGATGCAAAGTCCTGCTCTTAACCAAGAAGCTATTTGCAATGGATACTGTCTGGAAGAGGGAAAATCAGTTCTCTCCAATGGACTGTCACTGAGTATGTCAGCCACTCTTCAGGGCAGGCCCCATGCTCAGGAGTACTTAGCCAAAACAAAACAGACTCCAGTGTGTATGTGTGTGTGTGTGTGTGTGTTTTGTTTTTTCATTTTGTTTTGTTTTTGTTATTTTGGGAGAAATAAAGAGTGAGAAATTAGGAAGTGGGAAGGATCTGGGAGAAGTTGAGGGAAGGAAAAGAATAGTATATTCAAAATATACTATGTGAAAAAATTTAAACTAAGCTATTTTAGTAAGTGTTACTATTGCTATGTTAAAATACCATGACCAAAAGTAACTTGTGGAAGAAAAGGTTTATTTCTGCCTAAATCTTGTACTCCATCATCCAGAGACGTCAGGGCCAGAACTGACACAGAGGCTATGGATGAGTGCTGCTTATTTGCTTGCTTCTAATGCCTTGCTCAAGCTGCTTTCTTATAGCACCCAGGACCACCAGCTCAGAGGCGGCATGACCCACATCAATCACCACTCAGGAAAATGGACCGTAGGCTTGACCACAAGCCAGTCTGGTGGGAGCATTTTCTCAAATGACTCTAGCTTGTATCAAGGTGACCTAAAACTAGTCAGTATAAAAAGCCAATAAGTTCAATGGCGACAACAACAAAAAGATGCTACAGAAGCTGACGGGACCTCCAGACTCTCACCACCAGGACTGTCTAAACACGAGATGAGCAAGGACAATCACAATAGCCATGCTAATGGAGAGAGCCCACAATGCCTCGGCCCTACAGGCTTAAAGAATGATTCCTACTGATAGTCTGCTGTGTATAGACAGGAGCCTGGCATAGTCACCATAGAGAGAATTCATCCAGCAACTGACGGGAACAGATGCAGAGAGAGCCACAGCCATACTTTAGACGGGATTCAGCGAATCCTGCTAAAGAAGGGAGGAAGGATTGTGTGTGCCAGAAAGATCAAGGACACCACAGGAAAACCCACAGAATCAACCGACCAACATGGACTCGTAGAGGTTCACTGAGTCTGAACTGACAAGCAGGGAGCTCTTGCACTGTAGTTGTGTAGCTTGGTGTTTTTCTGGGACACCTAACATAGGGAGCTGGGGCTGTTTCCTGATGCTTTTGCCTGTTTGAGGGATCTCTTTCTTCCTATTGGGTTGTCTTGTCCAGCTTTAATATGAGGGGGGGATGTCTATTCTTATTGTAACTTGATATGCCAGGCTTGGTTGATATCCCTGGGAGGCCTGCCCCTTTCTGAAGGGAAACATGGGAGGAGTGGATGGGGAAGGAAGAGGTTTGTGGAGTTGGGGGTCGGTTGTGGGGGGGGGCAGGGGAGAAACTGGGAGGAGCGTAGGGAGAGGATACTGTTGTTGGGATGTAACATATGAAAGAATAATTAAAAAAAAAAAATACAGGTAACTAAGGAATGCTGAGAGTAGGAGAAATAGTTTTCCCCAGGAAAGAGCATACCCATTGGTTGTCCAATACCAAATAGTCAAACAGGGAAGGGGGAAATGGAACAATTATATTAAAATCTCAAAACATAGAAACTAATTTAGAATATGAGAGATCAAGTCCAATGTGATGACACCAGAATAGCATAAAAGTAAATCATTAAATAAGTTCTATAGCTCCTAAGTATATTTTCTACATATGCTTATAATTTTAGTACTTTAAAAATGTAGTTGTTTTTTTTTTTAAAGCTCAATACTGCTGGGCATGGTGGCTCAGTGTAATCCTGTCACTAAGGAAGCCAAGGCAGGAGGAGCAGAGTAAGCTTTAGCCTAGTTTAGGCTACACTGGAAGTTTCAGAGCAGCCTACAGTGAGAGATGCTGGTTCAAAAAAAAAATTGAGCAGACAAACAAACAAACAAAAACTCCCTCCCAAAACTCAGGAAACATTTGGAAAAGCAGAGGGAAAGAGTGTAAGAGCAGGAGGGTGGGGAGGAGGGCAGTGAAATGTTGCCTCTGGACATTGCATGGCCAGTGCACTCATGAACTCACCGCGGCTATGGTTAACTGCACGCAACCTGAATATGAGGAGGGCAACAAGGTCAGTCTGGTAACACTAACTGGTCTCAGTGGGTTACAAAAAGGAGAACAAAACAGGAGGGGAAGGGTATGAGGGTGGGAAAGAGATGCGTGTGGGGTTGTGGGAGAGGAGAGAGAAGGATGAGTAGGAGGACTATAGATTGTGTCCAAGCATGACATTGTGGAAATAAATAAAAGATTAGAAAAAGGAAACAAATAGGCTCACCATTATTTTTTGCCCTGTACTGAAATCTACCCAAAGGCAAGCTTGAGGGTAGTGTGATGAAATCATCTCACTCAGAAGAAAAGTCTATTATTTTTGAAAGTTTGTAGTTAAGTAACATGAAACAGAGGAAAAGAAATAATTTAGTCAATTTGGGCCGTTGCTGACCATCTAATTGCTTTGAATGCTAATTGAGACTCATTGAGAAGGAAAAAGTCAATAAACTAAAAGGACGGCTTCTTTAATCTCAGAAACCCATTCAAGAGTAAAAAACCCATTCAAGAGTGTGAGGACAGTAGTTTTTCTTTTTAATGGCCACAGGGAACCCCGATGATTAATGGAAGGGCAAAGGTCAGGTGCCAGGGATAGGCTAGCAGAAGACGGTCTCCTTCTCTGAGATAACGACGGTCAGTAAGTGATCTTTGCTCCACACAGTCTCAAAGAGACCGAAGTTGGAGGGGCATCCCCATCACCCTGAACACAGATTTGGTAAACTGAGTTACACTGCGATAAACCTGCCTTCATTCTTGAAAGTTAAAACATGCATGGAAGTGCCTTCTGTGTCAAGTGAACAAAGGCAGTTTGACCTAACCCAGTACCCAGTGGTAGTCAAGCAACGGAATGCAAGCCAGCTACAGTGGATGTGTATTCTCTACTCACAGGCTGCCAACTGTTCAGACTATATCTGCATGAGCTAAATGCACACCTCGCTTGTGGACAGCAAATTGGTTCCTTTTCTCAGGCTATGTGCATAGCCAGCTCCAGTGATGAGTGGGGTGTCCTTGTGGGCATAATGCCATTGTGTATCATGTATGGTTTACTCTTGTACTGTTTAAATGCTGAATTCAACATGGACATGGCTTTGTTATGTTTATTTTAGGTAAACATTCTCCTGTCTCAAGTTTGTGTAAACATGCTCACTACTTGTTCTCTATCTTGCTAATGGAACACTGATCAGCCAATATGGAGAGAATAGGTTGTGATATCCAGGTCTAGTGAGGGCAAGGGAAAGAGAGGGAGTAGGAACTGAGCCACAAGGAAGCATAAGAAGAAGTGAACTGGAGCTAGATGAAGATTAAACAATGCAAGTATGCTGAGGATTTTGACAGGGAGGAAGCTAGACTATCTTGAAGGTTTCAGATGGAGTAATAATTGCTCAGTATTGAGCTTAAGGCTAATTAAATTAATCATAGTCTCCATGTGTCATTATTTGGGTAAATAGCTGGCTAAAGATAAATTGCACCCATACTAATTTTATGCATTATATCATACTAATAATCATTCTACTGAAGGACCTTTGGTCTGAAATACATCTGAGCCCTAGAAAGCTTTTCTGCCTCAAATATATTTTGCTAATTTTAACCTGTCTCAGACTTTTCTTCTACAGTGTTGAGATTTCATTAAGGACCATTTATAAACTAATTACAATGAAGAAGACAAAGGAGAGAGAGTGGAAGCCCAGGCCAAAACATTTGCATTTGAACTTTAGACAAAGAAGCTTTCAACATGTCTTCACTGATCATCTGCTTGCACAAACCCACAAGGAGTATTGAGAATTATGTGAAGCCAAGTATTCAAAAGAATATGCATATGGGGGACAGCCATTAGACCATCAACAAGTGTCCTGGAACCTGGCGTGTTGCTAGTTTTTTGTTTGTTTGTTTGTTTGTTTTTCGATTGATTGCTTTTTTTTTTTTTACCATGAAAAGAACATGGTGAAAATCATAAGTTTTTAGCTTTTAAGTTTGCACTGAAGCCATGAATGCTAAAAATGTCCTTTTGTCAGTCCAGAGTATGTCTTACCTCCAAATAAGTTTGTAAGAGATTTAGGCAAATACTTTCAAGTTTGAATTTTGAAATTGTTTGTCAGTAATTACAACATAGGCTATGTAACTAAAAGATAGTTGTGTAATTGAAAGCCAATGACATTGTAATGGTACAACACCAGAGAATCATTATTATATTTAAATTCTATCTTTTAAAATTATGTACACATGACTTGTGTATGTGTGTGTGTGAGAGAGAGAGAAAGAGAGAGAGAGAGAGAGAGAGAAGAGAAGAGAGGAGAGAGGATATATATAAGACTTGGAAGTGTAGAATAAGTGAGCATAGTAGGACCAGCAATGTTTGCAATGTTTGGGATAATGGTTTTGGCCCAACAGGGTAGGAAGGATGAAAGTCTCAATGCCTTCTGTATAAAATTACTAGATTTCACTCTTTCAGTAGTGTGAGAAAATGCTATGGTTTTGATCTTATCTGCCCCCTCAAAGATCTATGTGCTAAATGTTTGGTCCCTAATGTGGTGTTATTGAAAAGTGTGAACCTTTAAGATGTAGAACCTAGGTCTCAGGGTCATAGGGTGCATGCTTCATCTTCTTACTCTTTTTAGCTACCCAGGTATGGAATGAGAGGTTTCCCTTCTCAGCAAACTCTCACTACAATGTGTTGCCTCTTTGCAAAGTGATGGAGTGAGTCTATCGTAAACTAGGAACTCAAAGACTGGGAACCAAAAGAATTCTCTTTTCCTTATAAGCTGACCTCAGGTTCTTTGTTCACAGTAACAGGAATTTGATTAAGACTTTACTGGGATTGTTAAGCTACAATAATAATGAAAAGATATTAGATGAAGTCACATGAGTGCATGAGAGATGGTAGAAAGAAATCTATTCAAAGACGTTTGGTCTTTAATTGGTGTCCAGCTTTCCATCAGCTAAGACTGTAGGATCTCCTCCCATTTGATTGGAACTCAATGAAGCATTGACCTCTGACCACAGCCCTGAACTTTCTTTCCTTCTTTTTGGATGAGAAACTCCGAGCTGCACACAGTTCCAACTGGGCATGTGGGAATTGTCCTTGAGTTCTCACATTCAGGAGTTCTTTTGCTTATGCACAGTTCATGTTATGCAAGAAGCAGGAATGTGGCCACCCCTACCACCCCTCCTTTGTTCTTCAACAGAAACAAGCACTAAACCCAAATTGGCTCAGGCATAGAAGTAACTCAAAAAGGTCTGATCAGTGTGGCAGTGGGAATTTGCCACTCATGCTCTAGATGTCTGTAGCCTCACTTGAGGACAACATGATGTAGTTGAGATTGAGTGTGCCACCACCACCTAGATTGACTCATAATTGTAATCCTAGTTGCTATGAGCTTGCCAGGCCCTGTCTCAAAAGGAATAAGGCCACTTGGGAAAGACTTAAGGCATTTAGAGACAGTTTCAGGTAGACAGACAAATCAAGAGGAAGGTAGAGTGATATTGCCGCCCCCAGAATCCTAAATAAACATGGGCATACATACATCTTTCCAACTTCAGGATCTTCCACCAGAGAGGTATGCTTGTATGAACTGATGAAACTATACTGACACACCTTTATACTTTAAAGCCTGTGGTCTATGTTAACGTTTACTTTTAGCAATATTCAAATGTTAACAAACATATACTGACATGTGTCTGCATGTATATTACACAGAATAAAATTGTACTGTCTTACGCCTCCACACTCAGCTCATTCACCTTTCCCCAGTATGTACCGACAAACCCCCAATCCTTTTACAGTTTCTGATTTTGGCTTTTCTAGAATATGCTGTCATGAAAATTATTCAACACGTAGCTGCAACTCTGGGATCCAACAATTCAACAGAATTTTCCATTGAACTAGGATAGACTGGTTTCTAACTGCATTTCCCCTGGTTTGTTTGTGAGACATCTGTACCCTTTCTTCTCCATTTTGCCTTTAACTCAGGCAGCGATTCCCAGTTCTTGCTAGGGGTCCATAATACTCAAAGATGCCTGACAACCTTTAGGTGTTTTAACACCTTCTAATGACTCAGCAGCCTGTGATCCAATGACAGGTCTCCCTAGGGGAGATCTGATCATATCACTCAGACAGAAACACATTCAGCTCTTCTATTATGCTTGTTCTGGAAATGCAAATTTGTTCCAACACAATTGATGTCTCAGAGAATAATTCAAACATAATGTGAATTTTCATGTTTGTTTATGCATGCTCTAATCCATGAGAAACAGTATGTGAACAGAGAAAATAGCACAGAGATGAACCTAGCCACTGTAGAATGTACAACACACACACACACACACACACACACACACACACACACACACACACACACACACACACACGAGCTGCACTCAGCCATGCAAACTCACTTTGGGCATTAAAGGCATCTGTCTGATGTCCTTTTTTCCACTTCCCTCCTGTCATTGTTTTATCATAACTAAGTTACAGTCCTGACAGTCCCATGCACAGGTAAACTTCATATCTTTCCTGAAATAAAGGGCTATAATTATTACAGGACATCTGCACTTTTTAACCATTTAAAAAAATTGTCATGTGACAGGATTGATGTGAACAAACATCTATTCAACTCATATAGGGACCCAACTATAGGCCAAATTAAAAAAGTCCAACTTGGTGTACTAATGAATTTATTGGGGTTACTTACAGGACTGTAGTGAAGGCTTACTTATGGGAGCATACGTGGCAGGACAGCATCACCAGCTTATGGGCAGCTCCACAGGTCATGGAGTCTTAACTGTCTTTACAGTTCTTATAACCTGAGTGAGGAAGGAACTATATGAATCTAGTATGCTTCAGGGACTTCCTGAAACTCTTGAGTTGTGTAATTCCTGACTCTTACTGGGTCTTTTTTTTAGAACTTTCCTAGTCATAACAGCTTCTCTTCAGCATGCAATGTTTCAACTTTAAGGAAGCTACTCCATAACAAACATATAAAACGGTACTACTGTGTTGGTTAGATTCTTCTTTTAAAAAGATACCATCCAAGTTTCTAGACATTTCCCAGCACTGAGGGCACCCTGAAGTGCCACAGCTAATGGCACTGTCCCACCAGACACACCCTGCCAACTACTGATGGTGCAGTATGTCTGCTACTGTCGCAGTCACTTTTGGTCTGTAGAGAGAAATGGAGTTGTTTACAAGCAAAGTGGAGAGCATAAAAGATTGTCAATAAATTCCTAAGGACTCATTAGAATTGGGATTGATTTTATGTACTCTGGTTTGGGTAGCATCCTTCTGGTTCCAGAGTGGCCCATTGTGTTAGGAGTAGGGAGCATCACTGGAGGATTTATGTGTTAGAAGGGTATGGAACAATGCCTTTAATCCCAGGATCATGAGGCAGAGGCTCGTGGAGTTCTGTGAGCTCAAGGCCTGCCTGGCAACACATGTGGAAGTTGGGAGCCATTGGCTACAGTTCAGGTAGTTCACAGTCTACTATCTGCCTGACCAAGGCCTGGCACGTTCTGAACATAAAACAATTTTTTTGGGTCCAATTTGCCTTTCATAACACACATCCCAGTAGCTGTCTTCCATCACCAGCTCATTTCATATTTCCAAACACTTTCAGAATATCTTGGTGGAGAGTCAAGCCAAGAAGAGAGGAATTCAGATGCCAATTAACTGCAGACTTCTGTGGTTCCTCTGTTGCAAAGAAAAATACATGATCACAACTCTCTTTGACTAGGAAAAGACTGTATTAATATTGACAAATTAATTAACTAATGTTATTGCATGCCTATGATTTTCTAGGTATTGTCTAACATGCTGGAATTTGCTATGGTATAGATGTGTTCATTCCCCATGATTCATTTGTGAGAGTTTGCAGTGCACTGGAGTGGATTAAGTAGACAGAGATGAGTTAACTGATGCTGCTGCCCTGAATCAGCATCAATGCTGACCTCATAGAGAGTTATTATAGTTCCTGAGGGAGTAGGTTATTATGTTTATCTGATTGCTCCCACCCCTCCTCTCTCTCTCTCTGTCTCTCTGTCTGTCTGTCTGTCTGTCTGTCTCTCTTTCCTTTTCCTTTTCTTTTTTTGCGGTAAACTTTAAACCCCTATCCAGATCTAGCCAATGGGCAGAACATTCTCCACAGTTGAGTGGAGAGTGGGATATGACTTTCTCAAGTAATCTGGTGCCTCACATTTGACCATGTCCCCTGGAGGGGGAGACCTGGTGGCACTCAGAGGACGGACAGCAGGCTACCAAGAAGAGACTTGATACCCTATGAGCATATACAGGGGGAGGTAATCCTCCTCAGTGACAGTCATAGGGGAGGGGAATAAGGGGAAAATGGGAGGGAGGGAAGAATGGGAGGATACAAGGGATGGGATAACCATTGAGATGTAACAAGAATAAATTAATAAAAAACAAACAAACAAACAAAAAACTCAAGGCCTCTTGCATGGTAGGCAAATGCTCCACAATCAAGCTACATTCCTAGAATGTGGCTAATTATAAAAATAGTAAGATGACCCTCCTCTTGTCTATGCCTTTCTGTCTCACCATGTTGTCCTTTTTTTCATACATTCCCACAACTGTCATATCACGAGACCCTTAACAGAGCAAAGCAGCAGCCATCAGCAACACCAATTTGGGTTTCCAGAACTGTGAGTTAAATATCTTCCTTATAACATACCCAGCTTCAGTTACTATGCTTCCGTAACTGTCTAATACATATGCCTGCAATACTTAGTTTTTTAATTAGGAGTGGAGGCCTTCTTACAGTTAGAGTTTAACTGGATATATGTGATTTTAGACTTCAAGATAAGACTTGATGTTTGTTTTATGTCAACTTCATACAAGCTAACATCATTTGGGAAGGAGGAAACCTCAGTTGAGAAATATACCTACCAGATTGGCCTGTGGGAAAGCCCATGTTGTATTTTCCTGTTTAGTGATTGATGTGGGAAGGCCCAGGTTACTGTGAGCAGAGCTACTCTGGGGCTGATGATCTTGAATGCTTTAAGAAAGCAATCTGCCTGGGCATGGTGGCGCACACCTTTAGTCTCAGCCCTTGGGAGGCAAAGGCAGGCAGATCACTGTGAGTTCATGGTCAGCCTGGTCTACAAAACGAGTCCAGGACAGCCAAGGCCACACAGAGAAACTCTGTCTCAAAACAAACAAACAAACAAACAACAAATCAAAAACAAAACAAACAAAAACAACAAAACATAAAAGAAAGCAATCTGAGCAAGGCAAGGGGAGCAATCCATGGAGAGCAAGCTAGAAAGCCACACTCCTCTATGACCTTTGCACTAATTCCTGTCTTCAAATTCCTGCCCCTATTTTCGTAGACGATAGATTATAAGCTATAAGCAGAAATAAACCCGCTCCTCCACAGGTTAATTTTTGATGATGCTGTTTTATAACAGCAGGAGAAAACCTAACCACCTGGCATGGTGGTGCATGCCTGTAATCCCAGGACTCTGGGAGGCAGAGACAAATATATATCTGTGAGTTCAAGGCTAGCCTGGACTGCAAAGTGAGTCCAGGACAGCCAAGGGTAAACAGAGAAAACCTGTCTCAAAAACTCAAAACAAAACAAAAAGAGAAAATCTAACTAAGCCAGTGTTTTAAGTCATCTGGTTTTCTGTAATAAGTCACAGAATATAATAAGAATTAAGTAAGTGGAAGTGTTGTATCCTGCTTTACCTTTTTTTGTATAACTATAGCCCCTCTGTTGCGACCCTCCTTAGTTCTTGGCATAACTATAACTCCTCTGTTAACATCTGCTTCTATCTTTAGCATAACAGAAGCCATTTTGCTTTTAAGTTTTCATTTTGATCATAAGGTAAAATTAAGTTCAAGTTCTCAGCCTCTGCCTTCATGAGAACTTGACTAGCCTTTTACTTATAATTCAATACTTATTGAATGCTCTTCTTGAATTAATGATATATGTTCTACTTAAACATACCCATAATGTCCTGCTATGTTCCTTTCTTCCAGAAGGTAGAGAACTGGAAAGTCCCCACGCCTAATATACTAGCTTAAAATGCTTTGCCTAGTTACCTAGATACAATGTACTTGGAAATACTTTGTTTAACTGATAAAAATTATGTAATGCTGCCCTCACTTTGTTTCCTACACCTGGTTACCTGGTTGTTACTTGGTTACAGTTTTTCTTACAAAAATCCTGGTTTAGAAACATACCAGTGTCACAATTTGGCTCCCAAGTCCACTCTGTGACCAGTCAGTCTTTGTTCAGGAGTCAATAAATTTTCATCATTCTGAGTCTAGTGTCTGAGTGGTCAGTGTGTGGCTATTCCTGAACCACAACAGAAGAGAAGGAACAGGACAAGAAAAACTGAATCCTTTGAAAGTGAGATCACAATTATGAATTTCTTTTCCTTTCCAATTTTGTAATTATATTATTATGTGTTAGTAAGCTTTGTTCTCCTGATGTAATTGTCATCCATGAGGCTTACAGCCTCCATCTGATAACCTAGGCCTAGTCCTGGAAGCTTCTAGCCTCCATACAATCTAATTTAGACCTAGAATGTTTTCAGCCTCTGAGACTTACTGCTGAATAAGCTCACCCTTTCTAGCTCTTTCTGAACTCTGGCTGGCCAGTTCAACTCAGCTGTTCTCATTCAAACTCCTCTCTTAGCTGGCTGATTCAGATTGAATTGCTCTGCTTGGCCTCAAACTAACTCTAGCAAACTGTTCTAATCTCCTGGCTCCTTTTTATTTTCTGGCTTGTTCTGTCTCCACCTGTGTCTATCGAGCTTGTTTTCTCTTCAGCCTGTCTCTGTAAAACTCTGCCAGTAAAACTGTTTTTGAATTCCCTGCACTACCTCTCAACCCATTGACTCAACTGAACTGCCTGAACAGCACTGTCTAGAACTCAGAAATCTATAGGTCTCTGTCTCCTTAGTGCTGGGATTAAAGGTGCATGCCACCACGTTTGGACCTAAACTTTTCCTTACCTGAAACTTGCTATATACCAGGCTGGTCTTGAACTAAGAGATCTGTTTGCCTCTGTCTCCTGGGATTAAAGGTTTTCAGTATTCCAGCTGGAACACACACACACACACACACACACACACACACACACACACACACACACACACCCCTCCACAGATACGCATAACTGTAAATATGTGTTCTATGTGTGATAGAAAATACAGTACTTTGTCTTTTTGAGTCCAGATTATTTCACTTAACATGGTTTCCAATTCATCCCATTTTTTCTTAAGGTTTCATCTTTATAGATGAAAAAATCCAATTGTGTATATGTATCATACTTTCTTTATCCATTCTACCATTGATGAATGGGCATATAGGCCATTTTCATTTCCTAGCTATTGTGAGTAATGTAATAAATTTGTGTGTGTAAGTTTTTCTGTGATATGTTGACTGAGTCTTTTGGGTATATACTCAGGAGCATTATTGCTCATTGTATAGTGGGTCTATTTTTAGTGTTTGAGTAACCTCCATACTGATTTCCACAGTGGCTGCACTACAAGAGATATATCTTAGGATTTGAATAAATATTAATAATTTAGACTCAGAATGGGGTTTCAATCTTTACTTTGCTTCTTAAGTTTTTGTGTTGTTGTTGTTGTTTGTTTTTTAACCTCAAGCAATTTTCTTAACCTTTTCAAGCTTCATTTATTCAACTGACCTTTTTCAGAGTCTCACAGTGGGTCTACTATTGACCTATATTGAAGGACTAACAGACAAAAACAGTCCTGGATGTTCAGAGAAATGGCCAGTCTTAGAAGAGCTGTTTATGTAACTTTGAACACTACCCATCACCTAGCTTGCTGTGGGGATTAAATGAGTGAATCTTTATGAGCATGCTTCACATTTGGAAGAAAACTCGGTAAATGTTAATTTCTTTCTGTCCCCAGTGGCAGTCTAGTGGGAAGGGAATTTTTCAGCCGGGAAATCTTCATTTGTGCTTTTCAAACAATATTAACATTGCCATGGGGGTGACTGACTCCGAATAACAAGTATGAAAACAATATTAGGATGAAGGTTACTCCACAGATTGGTGAAAATTGTAATAATATTTTGGCTAATATTCAACATTTGAAAATAATCTTGTTACAAGGGAAATTCTAGTGCATCCAGCTTCATTGCATGGTGAGACATATTGGAACATAACCTTGTACCTCTGGCAGGGCCAAGTGACATGCAGATGAGAGTCTGAGAGGAATTAGCATCAGTGCATATTAATAATGTTCTTGACTTTCAGAAGAGTCTGTCAATGTGGTAGTAACTCTAAAAGGGGGAGAGAGTGAAAGTCTTAACTCTTTCTTGGCATGCCAATGCTATTATAATCCACAAAGGGCAAGATTCTAGTTCCAACCAAAGGATGCTTTTTTGAGATTACAATACAGTCTCAAATCAAATAATTAAATTTAAACGTGTATTTGCTTCTTTGGTGAGTTTAGGGGAATATCTCAACCATCCTCATAATGGACAGACCGAATGAGGTCAATAGATATGTTAACACCCTAGCCAGAGGCCACCAAGAACAGTCTGTCATAGAACAAGACTGAGTCGTTCACTTGGTAACAGCAAGGGAGACCTAACTTGAAGAATCACAGAAAGTATCAGGAAGGTGCTAAAAGGGCTTTTAGTCACTGTGTGTGTGTGTGTGTGTGTGTGTGTGTGTTAAAAAATTGAAGAGATTTCAACTGGGCCTGGTGATACATAGCTGCAATTCCAGAACTCAGGAGTCTGATGTAGGAGGTATTCAAGGCCAGACTGTTCTACAAGTTGAGTTTAAGGTTGGTCCGAGCCACATTGTAAAATCTTGTTTGTAACAAAACCTAAAGAAGGGAGCTGGACATGGTTCAGTGGTTAAGAGTGCTTGCTCTGCAAACATGAGGATCTGAGTTCAAGACCTCAACATCTACATACAAAAAGCCAGGCATTTTCACATGTGCTTTTTGACTCAAGAGCTGTGGGAACAGAGACAGGAGAATTTCTGGTCCTGCTGGATGCCGGTGTAGCTCCAGGTTTAATGAGAGACCCAATTTCAAGGGAATAAGGCCAAAGTGAAAGAGCAGGGCACTGGGTATTCACCTTTCATTGTCATGAGGGCACAGTGATCACCCACACACCTGTACACACACATAACACACACACACACACACACACACACACACACACACACACAGAGAGAGAGAGAGAGAGAGAGAGAGAGAGAGAGAGAGAGAGAGAGAGAGAGAGAGAGAAGAAAAAATATAAATAAAGTAATAAAATTTCTGTTAAAATCCCTTCATTGTATGTGTGAGCCAGGTAAAGTGTTACAGAGCTTAGGTCACACTGCATGAAGAAGCCATGGCTTACACTATGTGGATGAAGGTGTGATTGATATTATTTGTTTTTATCCAGTGTTCTTTCAAATTTGTGCTCAGGCATGTTTGTGGGGTCATCTTCTTTTCTGTTCCCTCTACCACAGTCATGGGTTGGCTTTGTTTGGCATTGGTGCATCATAAATCTGTGTATGGTCAATAGAGCCTGTGACGGACAGGTCAGCCCAGTGTGGGAAGCTACCAAGAGCTATCTTTCTCTTTTTGTCTTTTAAATCTACTCATGTGAACCTGCTCCTCACGGTCCAGCAAATAGTGGCAAACTCAACAGAGAGAGCCATTAGCCATTGACTTTAGAATAAACCTAAGGGTTGAGGTTTGCAACACACAAAGGGAAAGTCTGCTTGTAGAAAAATGACCAAGGGGTGGACATACAATGATGGTTTAAATGAAAAGATTACAGAAAAAGAAAGAGGAAGATGAAAAAAGACAAACAGAAGGTTCACAGAAACACCCTTTAACTCTATAAGATGCCTTGTAGTCTTACAAACAAGAGTCAGTCTACTATACAGAGGAAACTCACAATCTGTACAGATCCTTTTGGAAATTTGCCAGATCTGTAGTGAATACTTTTATGATCCATCTCCCTAGATTTTATTTTTTAAAATGGCAGTGAAAGAGTTACTTAGATACATTATCTTCTCTTAAGTCCCTCTCACACATGGCTCGGGATGGCTCAGCACTGGCCTCCCATCTTCAGGTCTACTGTCCCACTTGTCCATTTATTCTTCAGGCTGCTTTTTAAGGGACCCCAATAATAAGGGGGAGTGACGTTTGGACCTCCGACTAGGCCATATCCAAACAACACCTTCCAAACAACAAAGAGATTCTTTGTTAAGCAAGGCAAAGAGACAAAGTGTCTGATTCTGAATTAGGCAGAAACAGGGCAGTGCATAGGTGATAGTCTGAAGACGGAAAAGGGGAGGTCTGTGTGAGAATGAGCGAGGATGGGTTGCTAAGTTCTGATTGGGCATGTTAGTTAGGGTAACCAAATGAGTTTTGATTGCTGGACCTTGATGGTTTTGATAGTTGTGCCTTAGTGATCAGCCTTAGGAATGAGGTGGGCATCAGAAAATGACCAAATAAAGGAATAGGCTTTAGTGGCTAGCTTTATGACTGTAATCTAACAGTTCAGCAAGAGAAAGGGAAGAGGCATGTAAAACATCTGCTGGGGCCATGTCTGCCATGCTCAGACTTACTAGAGCCATTCAGCTGTGGTTTGAGATGGGGGTAAGGACTGGTCTGACTTCAGGGGAAGAAAAAAAACATCCCCTACAGTTTTTAAAAAGTCAAGTGAAAGTAAACTTCAACTGGATCACATAACTAATGGCAGCCAAGGCTGAGACCTGGAAAGACCACTTTAGCCTGCTGCCCTCTCATGCCTTACAATACAGTATGCCTCTTGTGATGGAGAACTGAGAAATACAGAAATTGTTTCTTGAGAATCATGAGTGTGTTAATAGTGTATTAGTAGCAGAGTGAGGTATCTGACATACACTGGCATCTTAAGTATTTTTTTTTTGTTACCTTAACTTGGCCACCCCCAAATTATACTGAGAGCAGATTTTGAGGTACGTCCCGCATCCAGTAGCATTCATCGTTGCCCCAGAGTGCTCTGCAAGGGAAACTGGAATTTCATAGATAAGAAGTGGTTCTTTTTCAGTCAATGAGGTTTTTAAAAATGTTTCCTTCTTGGCTCCTCCCCGTTACTCAAAATGGACAAGTAGTTCCAGGAACAAAGGAGACTATGAAGAAGAGTGGCACTAGCATCGCTGCAGACTCGAGAGTTCAGATGAAGAACCAGCAGGGCCTGTAATACTGTTTCCAGAGGAGCATAGTACAGTGGAAGGAAAGACAGCCACCCATAGAAGTCACTGATTCTACAGTCCTGACAATAACAGGCATGGAGCAAAGTGTGAGCAAATACTAAAATGCTCAGGGAGTAGGGATTGCTCTGTAGAGCGAGGTAGCACAGGCAAGTATTGAGGGAGGAGAGTAGCATGTGGCACGCACAACCAGGATCCATAACGAATTGACAACATCCCCATCAGTCACATATTTGGAGGAAAAAATATATATACATTCCTTAAACCTATTTGCATTTAACTTGTGAGATCAAGATCAAATCTACCTATTAATCAGTAATCTAAAACGAATAGGCCCTCCAGAACAGGCATTTAAATTCTACTTAAATGAAAATATCTGCTATATGTAACTCAGGAAAAATGGTTCAGATGGTTTGGGTTCAGGATTCCCTTATGACAGAATATAGTGAAAACTAAACTAAACATCCTAGACTTCTTTTTTTCATTTTCTTTCTTTCTTTTTCTTTTCTTTCTTTCTGTTTTTCTCTTTCTTTCTTTCTTTTTTTTTTTTTTTTTTTTTTTGTGCTACTGTGATGAGCCAATGATGCTAAGAGCTCTCAGCTGTGAAGCAGAGATCAAATGAGCCAGCAACAAAGTCAGTGTGACCAGGGAAGAGCCTAGAGGTACCTGACATCATGGACCTCATGTTTGCTTTGCAGAAGGCCGAGTGGGAAGACTCTGCTCTTTAAGGTGGGACGTTAGACTGCAATAACTTTCCTGTAGCCCGAAAAAAGCAGAAAAGAGCGCTTTCTGTCAACACTGGCTTCAGTATAGTTTAACTTGCATCCTCTTGCCAGCTCCCACCTGGGCTTGAGTCTGAATTTCCATTGTTTTTATGCTTGAAAACCTGTAAGCAGAAGATTTAAATTTAACATGTGGTGTCTATAGTGCCCTCTGGTATCTAAGAGAAACAAATGGCTGTACTTCTTAGAAAAATAATTTTCAAACAAGGCCTAAGAGTCAACTTACAGAGAGAGCAGCAGCAACTAGGAACTATTAAAACTAGATCATAAACATGTAAGTTGTCACGGGCAATTGCCAACAGAAACAAACCTGTCCCAAATTAGATGTTAGAATTACTGAATACAGACTTTATTAAAATGGGCATGTTTAATATATTTAAAGGAGTAAAAGAAGACATGAAAACATTAAAGGAGGATGAAGTAGTTGGCAAACATGTTTCAAGAAAATATGAGAAATATAAGGGCCACTCCATGTGGGTGTGGAAGACCAAGCTCAAATCCTTTAAAAGAGCAATATGCGTCTTAAAAAATTAATTATTTTCAGCCGGGCGTGGTGGCGCACGCCTTTAATCCCAGCACTCGGGAGGCAGAGGCAGGCGGATTGCTGTGAGTTCGAGGCCAGCCTGGTCTACAAAGTGAGTCCAGGATGGCCAAGGCTACACAGAGAAACTCTGTCTCGAAAAACTAAAAAAAAAAAAAAATTAATTATTTTCTATATTTATGATTCTTTTATCTGCATGTGTATGTATGTTGTACCCATTGCCAAAAGAAACCAGAATTCCCCTGGACCTGGAATTTCAGCAGTTGTGAGCCTCCATGTGGGTGCTGGGAATCCAACCAGTGATTCTGCAAGAGCAGCCAGCACTCTTAACTGCTGAGCTGTCTGTTTCTCCAGCCCCAATACTAGGAATGTAAATGATAAAGTAAAGGGGAAATGAGCAGAAAGGTTAAAACAGTAGCTTAGGTATAGGAAACAATTAATAAATTGAATTATATATCTGAAAAGTAGTATTGAAGCGGGACTGATTGATTTTAGATGAATTGTCTGCTTCCTTTTGTTCTGTAGGAACCCACATGGCAGGAGCTGTGCTCTGTTTGCTGCTTTTCTCTGTGCTAACTGTTCTCTTATGACTTTCCAGCTGTCCTAATATTCACCTTTTGAATTTTCAAACCTTTCCTCCTTTCTTTTTTTGTGACTATTTCATTTATTTATTCATTTAATTATTATTTATTCGTCATCATCATCATCATCTTGCTCTTTTGAAACAAGGTGGTATTAGATGGCCCAGAGCACGCTACTTAGACTAGGCTCACCTTGAACTTGTGACAATCTTCCTGTCTCGGCTTCTAGCATGGTGGGATTGCAGACATAGGCCACTCCATTCAACTTAGGCTCTTCTCTCTTCTTTTTCTTTGAGTTATTCCTGTTTTGTTTTGTCTTTTGAGACAGGGTTTCTCTGTGTAACAGCCCTGGCTGTGCTGGACTTACTTTGTAGGCCAGGCTGGCCTTGAACTCAGAGATCCACTTGCCTCTGCCTCCTGGAGTTATTTCTTCTTATTCTGATGCTTCTCCATAGTGGAGTCACAGGGAGGCAGCGTCCGCTCTGCCATCTGACCCAGAGGTCTTGACTGAACACAGTTTTCAAAAAAGAAAATGACAACTTCAGGCTAACTGATTTCAAAACTTACTAGACTAATTAAAATATATATCATATAACTTATAAAATGACAAGGGTAAGCAACTTGAATTGTCTTATAATCCTTAGATCAATAGAGAAACATGTTTCTAAAAGGAGAATATATGAAAAATGTTTGTCTTATATGAAATTATCCACAGGTGAGAAAGAGGGAATATTTCAGAACAAACTTGTTTTACTCTGTAGCCCCAGCTGGCCTGAATCTTGCTATAAGTAGACTATAATGGCCCTGAACTCACAGAGACTCACCTGCCTTTGCCTTCCAAATGCTGGGATTAATGGTGTGTGCCACCACACTTGGCCAGAGTAAATCCTTAATAACAAAATCTAAGAAGAACATACATGGAACTATTTATTCACAACATTAGCACATGAGCTCAGCAGAATATAACAATTAATCTATCATGACCATTCTGGAGTAGTTTTAATAATGCAGTTATGTTTTAATATAAAATTGATTAATGCAATTAATCACAGTAAGTTAAAAAAAATAAACCTATGATCATCTCAATAGAAACTGTAAAACCATTCAAGAAAAGTAATGATTATTCTTGTTAAAGTGTCTAGAGTATTAGAAGTAGGATATAAGTTCTCTAAGTTGATAAAAAAAACCCACCTATATAAAACCTGAAACAAACATTCTGCTCTGTTTGGAGACACTATGGATTTATTCTGTTTGATGTCACAGTAAGACAAGACTTCCTGCTAGCATGGCTTCTACTTCACATCATACTGGCATTTCAAACCAGCATAGAAATCAAGACTTCAGAGGAAGAAAGAAAACTCGCTAGAATTCATAAAAGGTGCAATTGTCCCTGAAGAAATCTCTACCCTCCCCAAACACACAAATAAAAATTCCCACAATTATTAGAAAGATTAGTTGAGAACAGACAGACTCTGGATATTAATACAAACAATCTGCCTTTCTGTACATTAGCAAGAAAGATTTTGGATAATCTGAAAACAGTACATATATAAGACAGTCACATGCATACATGTGATTGTATTTACCTCACACCTAGACAGGAGATAAGTCCAGTAAAAGCTGTTAAGATCCCCCATGGATGCAGTAAAAAGAGCCACTGATAGAACATTAGTTTGTGAAGAACAGTCTGTGAATATTGTCGTATGTGAAATGCATTCAACATTTTCCTGAGTCAGTTAGGTTTCACAATGCTGCCACGTATGTTTCTTTCGACACTTCTTTTACCTCTTGATCAATACTTGGTGTGGTCAATATATTTAGTTTTCGTGTGTGTTTGTAGTCGCATCTCATTATTGTGTTAGTTTTTATTTTTCTAATGTCTAATGATTTGCAGAGCTTTTCATGTTTGTGTTGACCATCCATATTTTCTTTGAGGAGTGGTCATCTAACTAGTCTGTTTTTATTATTTTGGTTTTTAAATTTGTTGTTTTAATATTTTGGATATAAGTGCTTTGATACCTATACTTGGAAATAGTTGTACATTCATGGTTATTATTTAAAATGTAGGTCGGTTTCTTTGGACGAACAGTTTTTGTTTGTTTGATACAAATATACAAATATCTTGAGTTCACATTGGAATATCTTTTTAAAATTAAAAATATATTTATGCTCTTAAATGCTGAGCCATTGCTTCAACCCCATGAAGGAATAACTTTAACCAATGATATGCACAGTTCTACACAGAAATCTCTAAAACATCATCAGGAGAATTATCTTCTTATTTATTTAGATCTTTATTAAATAACTATCAATCTAAATGTAATTGCTGAGACTACAAAGACTTTGCTTTGTTTGCCTTATAAAAACAGAATTCTCTGTTTCCCTGTGTTCAGATTATTTAGATAGAATTTGGGAGTACCAGTGATAAAAGGCAGTAGGGGAGCATCCATAAATTACACTTATTTGGTGTGTAGCATTTAAATAAATGGTTCATTTGGCACTCACATAATATAAAATTTATATGATGTTTCTCTTTTCTACACAGAAATTAAAAAATATATATTTTTGGCATTGGTCTATATTTTTTATTGGACTGGGCACCAGTGTATAGTTTTATTTTTATTTTATTTTATTTTTAAAAGGTTTATTTATTTTATTTATTGCATATGAGTGCTTTATCTGCAGAAGAAGTATCAGATTACATTATAGATGGTTGTGAGCCACCATGTGGTTGCTGGGAATTGAACTCAGGACCTCTGGAAGAGCAGGTGGCACTCTTAACCACTGAATCATCCATTTCTCCAGCCCCCCAGTATATAGTTTTAAAGATATTTATTTTTATCTTATGCTTTGGAAGGTTAGCCCCCATGAATATTTGTACATGATGTGGGTACCTGGTACACATAGAGGTCAGTAGAGGCTTAAAAAAAAAAGATTTATTTATTATTATGTATACAGTGCTCTGCCTGCATGTATACCTACAGGCCAGAGGAGGGCATCAGATTACACTAGACATGGTTATGGACCACACACCATATGGTTGCTGGGAACTGAGCTTAGGGCCTCTGGTAGGGCAGTCAATGCTCTTAGCCTCTGAGCCATCTTTCCAGGCCCACCTAGTGGTTTTGGATCTCCTGGAACCTGTGTCTTCCGCAATAGCAGGATGTGTTTTTAATCACTGAGTCTTCTTCCTAGCTATCACAGGACACTTTGATCTAGAACTCATCATCTTCGATTACATGCTTTTTCTCTTTTCTTTCCTCATTAAACTTATTTTAATGGGTCTCAAACTTCTGTGACAGACTTTTGGTAAGGTTGTTTCTGTTAAAAAGTACTGATTTTGAAAACTAATAACTTAAAAGTGCCACACCCCAAAACTGGTCCATAAACATTCTCCTTTCCTTCTAAAGATTTTAACATGCATTGTTATCATTAACCGGACTTTTACTATTAAAGTTAAATGGCCAATTGAGACAGACAGTTCTGCGACCGTTCTTCCTCCACTAATTAAGATGGAGGTGTCACCTCCAAGTCCTTTTCTTTTTCCCCTCAATTTTTCACAAGGCTACCTATTCATTGCCCAGTGTTTGGCTGTGAGTCTCAGCATCTGTTTGGAGGCACTGCTGGGTGGAGGCTCTCAGAGGACAACTCTGACTCCTGTCTTTGAGCATAGCAGAGTATAGTTAATAATGTCAGGGATTGTGTCTCTCCCATGAGGTGGGTCTTGGGTTGGGCCAGGCATTGGTTGGACCTTCCCTCAGTCTCAGCTATATCTGCTCTGTTTTTATCCCTGCACATCTTGTAGGCAGGGTGAATTTTGGGTCAAAGTTTTTGTGAGTGGGTTGGTGTTCCCCTGCATCTACTAGGAGACTTTTCTAGTTAGAGGGTGTCCTCTTCAGTCTCTATGGCCCCTGCTACCAGGAGTCTCTGCTAGAGTCTCTTTCATATCCCCTGGGAGCCTCCCCTGTCTCCAGCTTGTCACAGAGATGGCCCTGCCCAGAGTTTCTCTTTTTTCTACAGGCCTTTGGCCTTCCTACCCCTGCTCTCCCCAGGTCGGCTTTCCTCTCTCATATATCTGTGTTTCCTTACCTATTTTGTTCCCTCTCTTCAACCACTACCTCTGTCTATTCTATTTCCCCTTCTGAGTGAGATTTAAGCATCCTCCATTGGGTCCTCCTTGTTTCTTATCTTTTTTTGGGTCTGTGCATTGTAGTGTGCCTATCCTGTTCTAGGTGGCTAAAATCTCCTTATAAATGAGTACATACCATGTGTGTCTTTCTGGGTCTGGGCTACCTCACTCACTCAGGATGATCTTTTCTAGTGCCAGCCATTTGCCTGCAAATTTCATGATTTGTTTTTAATAGCAGAGTGCTATTCCATTGTGTAAATGTACCACATTTTCTTTATCCATTCTTTGGTTGATAGACATCTAGGTTGTTTTCAGTATCTAGCCATTATGAATAAAGCTGCTATGAACATAGTTGAGCAAGTGTCATTGTTGTATGGTGGAGCATCTTTTGGGCATATACCTAGGCAAGAAGACCAACAGAGCCAACTAACCAGGGTCCAGAGGGGCCTGCTGAGACTGAAGCACCAACCCAGGACCTTTCATGGACTGGCCTTATGCCTCCTACAAAATGTAGCTCATGGACAGCTCAGGATTCATGTGAGTCCCCTAGTAAGGGGATTGGGAGCTCTCTCTGCAATGGACTCTCTTGCTAGCTGTTCAGTCACTTCCCCCTGGCATGACTGTCCTATCAGGCCACAGGGGAAGCAGATGCACTCAGTCCTGATATGACTTGATGAGCCGGAGTGGATGGCAGTGGGGAGGGTGGTTTCCCCTCTCCAGAAGAATAGGGGAGGAGGATGTGGGAAAGAGAGGGTGAGACTGGGAGGTGGGGAGGGATGGGGCTATGACCAGGATGTGAAGTGAATAAATAAATAAATTTTAAAAATTGAGGTGTCATCCGAGTGCCGTGGCACATGCCTGTAATTCCAGCATTCAGGGAAGCACAGGCAGGCAGATCTCTGTGAGTTTGAGGCCAGCCTGGTGTACAAAGCAAGTCCAGCACAGCCAAGGCTATACAGAGAAACCCTGTCTCAAAAAACAAACAAACACATAAACAACCCCCTAAACAAACAAACAGACAAACAAAAGTTTGGGGATCTTTTTGTGCCTCCTTGGCAGACTTGGTGATTGGCAGCTCCAACAGGCTTCCTGTCTATAGCTTTGATGACACCCACAGCAACTCTCTGCCTCATGTCACGAACTGTAAAACGACCCCTTAGAAGATAGTCAGAGAGACTCACAATGCATATGAACTTTCTAGGGACCATACCAACAATGGCTGCATCTCCAGACTTCAAGAACTCAGGGCCATCTTTTAGCTTCTTCCCAGGATGACAATCTTTTCTTTAAGCTCAGCAGACTTGTATGCTATATGAGCTGTGTGACAATCCAGCACAGGATCATAGTTAGATGTGGCAACATTGCTGATGACAGCAAAAATGACCCCATCATTGGAAGCAGCTGACTTCACTGCTCAGGTGATTATCTTGAGCATCCAGGCCAAATTAGTACATGCTTTCTTTTCTTTTCTTTTCTTTTTAAATTCTATTTCTCCATTTTATTTTAATTTTGGATTCTAAGGTAATCCTTTCTCAGTTGAGTTTCCAACTTCTTAGACTACCCTCTATAAAGTACTTATATTCTGGTACAACTTTTTGGAAAAGTCTAAATTTAATTTCCCATTAATCCTCCCTTTAAATTTCAAGTTTTTGAAATTTTGTTTTTATTTATTCTGTTAAAAACCATCTTTTCTTTTTTTAAAAATATTTTTTAATTGAAAAATAAAATCATTCATATTACATCTCAATTGCTATCCCATCCCGTGCATCCTCCCATTCCTCCCTCCCTCCCACTTTCACCCCATTTCCCTTCCCTGTGACTGTGACTGATGGGGACCTCTTCCCAAACCATCTTTCCTTAAAAAATAATTTCTTACCCAATGCTAGACACTAAAGACTTACTTTTATTTTTTTCTGACTACAATTTTGGATTATTGTATACATCTCTAATCAATGTTGGGGATTCTACACAAGATGTGAGGCATGAGCGGAGGCTTGCTTATTTAGTTCATCATTTCTGTTCATGGGTATCCAACTGTTTCAATACCACTTGCTGAAAAGTCAGGCTTTTCTCCTATAATTAACTGCCCCCTTAGCTTGATTGATTTTTTTTCCACTTTTATCCCCCAAATCAACTGGGAATATTTATATATAGGGCTATATTAGGCTTCTTAATTCTGTTTTTTTAATCAATGTAACTATCCATGTATAAATATTATATAATTTGATTAATGCATATAACATATTACACTTTGAAAACATGTATGTTAAATCTTCTTTCTTTCTTCTATTAAATTGTTATCATTACTAGGGATCCATTGCCTTTTCATGTAATTTGATACATATTTTGCCTATAACTATAAGACCAGTAATTCTTCCTGTGATTTTGATAGTAGCTTTATAAAATATGGACACAACTTGAAATGATGTGATACACTGAATTTTATAATCCTTGAAATCATATGCTTTCTATGTACCTAGAAGTTCTTTCATCAGCCTCCTATAACATTCATCATATAAGTATTCTACATATTATATTCCATTTATATCAAATATTACATATTTTAAAAGCAACCACAAACAGGATTGCATTAAAAATACCAAACAAGCACCCTCTTCCTTCCCCCCCTTCCCCTCTCCTTTGGGTCACGTTTTCCTTTCCATTCCTTTGTTGTGGATACAGTATATACTCTTAATTCTCAGAAGGTAATGACAGTTTTAAAGACTTTTGTCACTTAGCACAGTCTCAATTTTCTCCAAGTTACTTATTGGATTTTTCATTGTTGTTCTTTGGATTAGTGGCTCTCCACTGGTCTGGAGATGGATGGTTGCTTGCTTCTGTTTGAGCTTTGGAAGTGGAAAACTGATTGACCTGGCTGGGCTGAATGTCCGTTTTTGCCACAGTGATTTAGCCGGGCTGATTTGACAGAGCATCACTTAAGTAAGTCCCAAGCTTTCTTTCTTGGATGAGTCCAGCTTCTCAGAAAAATAGACAGTATCTGCTAAGAAAACAAAAGTTTGCAAACAAGATCGCCATTCTTCATACAAGTGCTGGAGGAAGTTTTTCTGTATGAGATTCTCAATGTAGGTTCTTACCGTGATCCCTTTCACCAGGACAGCATCCCATGTATTGTGAGTGATCTTCTATTTTACACTCTATAGCAAATAACTCTGTAGGCTTCTGATGAAGGTGAAATTATTGCCTAGACAGAGTTTGAGTTTCTTAGAAACAAATCTCCATTTAAAATTATTATTGTTGTTGTTTTTCGAGACAGGGTTTCTCTGTGTAATAACTCTGGGCTGACCTGAACTCGATTTCTAAATCAGGTTGGCCTTGAACTCACAGAGATCTGCCTGCCTCTGCTTTCTGAGTGCTGGGATTAAAGGTGTGTACCACCACACTCAGCTTTTTTACTTATTTTAATAAAGAAAATATCATTATTTTATTTTAGGCTTTGAAAATTTTATGCCTGCACACCATGTATTTTGATCATATTCATGTCTATTTTCTCCCACCCATTTAACCCTGGGCTCTGTTCAGCGCATCTCTTTCCCCAGCATTGTTGGTAGACAGGGCCTTGATGCTCCAACGTAAGTTGAGGAGCTATTGGTGGTTGATGGCTGCTGAGTGAGGCAGTGCCATTTCTCTGTGGGTGGGAGCCGCCATTGGTAGGTTGCCTGTAACCCCTTACCAGCAGTGATTGCCTACAGGAGACACAGTTAAACAATTCCAGTATGAACAGGGGTGCACCTGATGTCTCATCCCCTGCTGAGTCACTAATGGCTCTGGCAGCTGCTAAGGAAGGGTGGCTTTTCTTGGAGGAAGGGTGACTATCAGGAGGCAGCCATTAACTGACAACAGCTCTTCAGGTAGGGGTGGGTCTCATGTGTGATCTGTGGGTCCTCCATCCTTGCTGGATTTTATTTTGAATGGTTTGACCTCTTGCAGGAAAGCACAGCTTCTGTGAGTCCATGTGTACAGCAGCTATGCTTTGTCCAGAGGCCGGCATTTCACAGCGCGCCTTCACACCCTCCAGCTCTTACATTGTTTAAAAAAAAAAAAAAAATTATTACATACACAGTGCTCTGTCTGCATGTACACCTGCACACCAGAAGAGGGCACCGGATCTCATTATAGATGGTTGTGAGCCACTATGTGGAATTGAACTCAGGACTTCTGGAGGAGCAACCAGTGCTCTTAACCGCTGAGCCATCTCTCCAGCCCAGTTCTTACATTCTTTTTGCTCCCTCCCTCTTCCTCAGTGTTTCCCGAGGCTTGGAGAGGGCAACTTCCACTCACACACTTAATTCTACTGATTGAAAGTCACAGAAAGATGAAGACTTTGGATTTCCACATTGCAAATTGATATATTTTTGCCCTCTTCCACTTCTATTTTAGTTTTTGTCTTTTTGGGTGGTTTGTGCAATTATATACTACTTCCCTTTCTGCTTTCAGAATGTTGGTACTTTGTTCTCAAGAGATTTTTTTTTTTCTGTTTTGTTTTGTTTTGTTTCGTTTTGTTGAGACAGGGTTTCTCTGTGTAGACTTGGCTGTCCTGGACTCACTTTGTAGGCCAGACTGACCTTAAACTCATGAAGAACTGCCTGCCTCTGCCTCAAGTGTTGGCATCAAAGGCATGCACTACTACATGAGATTTTCTGTTTCAAAAAAAATTCTTTTGCTGCCACTGCTGATGGCACATCTCTTTAATCCCAGCACCTGGGAGACAGGCAGGTGGATCTCTGTGAATTTGAGGCCAGCCTGGTCTACAGGGTGAGCTCCAGGAGAGCCAAGGCTATGCAGAGAAATCCTGTCTTGAACAACAACAACCACATTTTGTACTGAGAAGCTAGAAAGACAAAAACTCACTTTATTCTTGGCACATTAGCAGAGGGCCTGACATGGGAAAAAATGTATATTAATCTAATTAGGTTTTCCGCATCGCAGATTCATTGAATTGCCATTTCTGAACTTTCGCCTCAGGATTTGTTGTCCCAATGTCTAAGTTTCTACTTCAATCCTATATTATATATTCTCTCCATAGCATATGCAGAATTATTGCAATTTTAATGTTTTAATTATTTGTCTTTTTCATTTTTCCTCCTCCATCCTTTAATCCTTCTCTCTCTCCCTAGTTCTCGCTCCTCTCTCTCTGTTTCTCTGTGTCTGTCTGTCTCTGTCTCTCTCTGTCTCTTTCTCTCCCCCTCTCTCTTGCTTTGTAGCTCATAACAGAAAGAACCAGCATTTATCTGGCTATTTGAATTCCTTCCCTTCAGACAGAACAACATCTAAGTGAATTATGTTGACTTCTCCAATATTTAAATCTTATGGTTGATTGTAAATGTTAATAAATGGTCAAAGTTTATTTGTGTATGTGTATGTGCGTGAACACATACCACCCACATGTCTGTATGTGTATTATGCATGTGCCGTGCCCCCCTGTGAGCCTAAATGGGCATTGTGTCCCCTAAACTGAAGTTACAGTGGTTGTGAGCTGCCTGGTGTGGGTGCTGGGGGTCAAATCTGGGTCCTCTACAAGAGGAAAAAGCTCTTATAACAGTTGAGCCATTGCCACAGCAGTGATGGCACATGGTTTAGATTCAGTATCTCACACTGTAGCTCAGGCTGGCCTCTAAGTAACTATGTAGCTTACGGCATCTTTGAGTTTCTGGCAGTCTTTCAGCTTCATCCTTCCCAGCAGGCGTAGATCACTACCTTTCACTTAAAAATGATGGTTTTAAAAAACAAGGATACCAACTAACTATATAAGTGTTGTTCAAAAAGTAGAGAATATATAGCTATCATAAAGAACAAAGCATATTTATATAAGATGGAACAGAAAAGTCATCAACATACATTGTCATGTGCAGAGGTATAATATACTCCACAACTGTGGAAGGATACGTTCTCAGATACACAGAATATTTCTGAAAGTATATTCTTGAAGCCAGTAATAAGATCTGTCCCTACGTAGGAAATTTGGAAGGCTGAGATGCAGAAAGAGAAACTCAATTTACATGCATTTTAGAGTTTTAAATTCTGTGTATAGTCATTGTCAGTTTTTAAAAATTTTTAATCTTAGGAAAGAAAATCAAAGAAATAGCCGCAGAGTCACTGAGGTGTGAATTTGACAGTGGGATGGCTTCTAAGGGTGTAGACCTTCACTGTGTGAAGTGATCCGCAGCTAAAGCAGAGAAAAGGCCTGATCTGGACTCCTCACAGACACTAGCAACTACTAACAGCCAAATCCTTTAGAGATTATTCAAAAACTCCTCCTTATTCAGTGCTAAAATATCTGAGCTACTATCTATTCTACATTCCACAAATGCTGTTTTAGTGTAATGACTGCATTGAAGAAGAGGCAGGATTCTAGAACAGTCGACCATTTGTAGTGATTTCTAACTCTGGCTATGAACCAGGCTTGCCTATAATTAAAAAAAAAAAAAAAATTAAATGTAGTACTGTGTGGTCCCTCCTTGGAATTAAGAACTAGAATTTCCTATGCTTGGGTCCAAAAACCACTGGACTGCAGTTTTTAAAAGGCAGGCAGCAGGCAGAGAGAAGGGCTTGGCTTGGAATCAGGAAAATTAAATCAAGACCACGAGACACCTATTCTAAAATTAGGCCCGTAGCTAGAAGTGAAGAGTAGGGTTTCTGAAGACTTTCCCTGTGGTTGATGCCAGAACACTATTCTGAAACAATAATTACAGGTACCATTTACCGAATACACACTATTTCTCCTCACACTTGCTGTTTTGGATTTGTTTTCTTCCGTTTATAGTCTGTTTTACAGATAAACAGCTCAAGCTGAGAAAAGTAAAATAACTGCCCAAAGTCGAGAGAGGAGATCTCTGTCTCCATTCCTCTGCTCAGCTAAGTTCCTGACTGATGCCTGCTCAGAAGAAATCGGAGGCTCTGGAAAACTGGAGCTGAGTGGATTGGGAGCCAGTGCATCATTAGAGGACTTTGTATGCACCTTATCTACGGGGATCGCTTCTTAGCTGTTACTATCTTAGACTGTAAGCTGTTTGCTCGTGAACATTAGCTTCCTTTTCCCATCTATGATTTTTTTCCTTTACAATTGTTTAATAACAAGAAGATGTAGAAACGTGATAGAATGAAGTCTGTGACCATGATAAAGAAGCCCAAGTTACTGCGATCTAGGTACTCACGTTAGTAACACTGTGGGACTAGACAGCTGTGCGAGGCAGCTTTTGTTAAAATATCCATAAAAGGAACCTAAAGTAGGAAAGGAGGATTTTGGCTCACATTTCCGGACATCACAGTCCAGGGACAATAGGCTCCATTACTTTGGGCAAATGGGGAGAAGATGCCTCTGATGGAAGTGGGGATACAGGAGGCTGCACGCTGCTGAAAAGCACGGAATATGGATCAGGTTACAAGACAGATTTTTCAGAGGAATTCCTCTAAACATCTATGTCCTCCAGCTAAGCGCCACCTCCTTAACAATTATTTTGTTTTATGTGTATGAGTGTCTACATGTCCTTACATGCACCACCTTTGTGTTTTATGTCCACAGAGGTCAGAAGAAGGCACCAGATCAAGAACTGGAGTTATAGATGGTTGTGAGCCATAGTGTTGGTGCTTGGAACTAAACCTACGTCCTCCGCAGAACAGGCAGTGCTCTGGATTACTAGAGCCACCTATCTAGCCTGAACCTTTTTCGCTTAAGAGTCCATTCAGACAGGAAGCAATAGTGGAATTCATAGGTGACATTAGCAACTTTTTTTCTTTTCTTTAAATGCTTTTAATTATAATTTATTCCCCTCCCTTAGATGGGGTTGGGGGTGGGGGACGGAGGCTCCTCCCCCATTGTCTGACCACAGCCTATCAGGTCTCATCCGGATAGTCTGCATTCCCTTCCTCTGTGTGCCCACATGGTCTCGCTACCAACAGGAGGTGATCAAATTAGGAGCACCAGCGTTCATGTCAGAGGGAGTCACGGCTCTCCCCACAACCGTGGAGAATGAGCTGTTCATTGGCTAGATCTGAATAGGGGATCTAGGTTTCCTGCACGCATTGTCCCTGGTTGGTGCAACAGTTTGTGCAGGCCCCCCTTGGGTCCAGATCCACCAGCCTTGAGAGTCTCCTTGTGGGGCTCCTGAACCCTCTGGGTCCTTCCTTCACTCCCATTCTTCCAACATTAGCAAGTTTATGACCAGCACCACTAGGTGTTGACTCAGCCTTTGGGAACATTTTATATCCAAACCATAGTATCAACTTGAACAACTAGGCTTCCATTTACTTCTGCCTAGACTACTCTGTTTTCCTTTGTCACCTATCAGGAAGCATGTAGTCAAGATGCTCTTTCCTCTCTGTCTTCTCTCCCCCATATCTTTTGTTCATCTCTTCTGACGCAGTGTCTCAGTACCTCTTGAACTTGTGTGGGCTCACATTCAGAGTTTTTCTTCCCCTAGCTCTTGGATTTAATCAAAGTTGGATTTGTAATCAGTACTGTGTTTTGTCTGCAGTTCTTCGCGTTGCCTGGTTTATTCTCCTAGAAACTGAACATTTTAAAACAACTGCTTTAATATGTTTTTTGCCATTTGTATATGAAACATTGCTCCTGGAGAGACTCATAGCCTCCAGCCAAGGACAGGCTAATTTTCCTCAGCGCCATCATCAATAAACTCCTGGCATTCCTCTTCTTGTGAATCCAGGCTTGAGAAACAGTCTCGCTTTCTTCCCACCAAATTTTGTACTATCACCTAAAATGATCTAAACATTCATGGAGCTTACAAATTTTGCACTCCACGTGCTCTTTCCGTATTTCCTTCCTTCTTTCTCTCCCTTCCTTCCTCCCTGTCTCCTGTCTTCATTTTCTTCATTTAGCTCTTCTTTCCTGCCTTAGTTTTTCCCCCTCCCTCCCTTAATCTCGCTTTCCTTCTCCTTCCCGCTTTTTTCTGCCCTCCTTCCTTCTTTCTAAGGTGGGCGTTCAGTAGGTAGCTGGCCTTAAGCTTGAGATCCCTCCTGCCTCAACCTCCTGAGTACTGGGATTATGGTCACATGTTAACACACCTCAGCAAGAAGTTAATTTGTTTGGTTTTCTTTTTTTGTTAGACTTTTAAAGTTACATTTTATTTTAGTGTGTGTATGCTTGCCAAATAGCATGCATTCAGAAGTCAAAGAACAGCTTTCAAGAGCCAGTTCTCTTCTTCTGCCATATGCAGGTCCCATGAGTCAAACTCAGGTAGGTCCTCTGGCTTGGCAGCAAGTGTCCTTTCCCACTAAGCCACCTTGCTGATGCATCTTTTCCTTTCCTTTCTTTTCATGTTGTCTATTTAAAAATCTCTTCTACCACCAACGATATGATCTTATTCTTTATGGTAGAATACTAACTCTAATGTGCACATATATCCAATTTTCTTCATCCATTCAAGACTTCAGTTGAATCCATTATTTGGCTATTGTGAAGCTATGATAAACATGGGTATGCAACTATTACCTTTGACTCTTTAGCTGGATCATGTGGTAGTTCTACTTAAGCCTTTTGAGTAGTCTCTATTCTGATTTCTATGGTGATATCATTAATTTACATTATAACCAAATAGTGTAAGGCTTCATTTTTTAGTACATCTTCATCGACATTTTATTGTTTATTTCCCTACTGCTGGGGAGCTGAAATAAAATCCTCTGTAGAAGCAGTGATTGCTGTTAATGCCTGAGAAATATCTGTAGCCCTGTGTTAATTGCTTTGATGGCAAACATTATTTATATAAAGCAATGGGCATCATTTTGATGTATTAATATGTGGATAGAATTATATGTTATAGGAACTGAACAAAAGGGAAGGAGGGAAGGGAGTCAAGAGGAAAGAACAGAAAGGAGGAGGAGACTTGATGATAGCCTAACCGGGGAAGAATTTTGGGTGTGAGAGAAGGTGACCACTTATCGGCATATACCTATGGTAACTGCCAGCCCAACATGAAATACTGTTTCTGTCACTACCACATGCATTCCAGCTTTACTAAAAGCTCGCTATTCTACCCTTCTTGAGTTAAGGAATGGTAGTAAGATTTTTTTCTTGATACAGCCTGAAATTGTGGTAACCCCAGCATTTGGAAGGCCGAAGCAGGAGGGTTGCCATGAGTTCAAAGCCAACCTGAAAAATATAAAGCAAAAGCTTATCTCACGAAAAACAAAATGAAACAAACTTACCCAGTTCACTCTGTCCTCAGCAGGATGACACAGAAAGAAAAGAAATCAAAACAAATGCTTGGAGAGAATTCGTTTTCGATCATACAGCTTGACAAGATGATGAGCTAATGGCTTCAGTTCAGTCCTAAGAGACTGACTGCTTCATATCTTCTCATGAGTAACCATGCTTTGTATGACTTTACTTTGAGCCAAGAATTTATAGATATGTTTCAGTATATTTTCCCTCTCCTGTCTCTTCCTCTTCTTACCTCCGATTTGTTCCCCTCATCCTTATCTTCATCCTTCTCTTGCTTGTCTTCCCTCTTCTTTCTCTTCTTCTTTTTCCTCAAGGGATCTCACTTCCTTTCATTTTTATTGTTGTTGTTTTGTTTGTTTGTTTGTTTTATAGACAGAGTTTCCCTGTGCAGTAGCCCTGGCTGCCCTGTAACTCTCTTTGTAGACCATACTGGCCTCAAACACACAGAGATCCGCCTACCTCTGCCTCTCGAGTGCTGGGATTAAAGACGTGCACCACCACACCCGGCTTGGGATCTCAATTATATTAAGTAAAAGAACATTCTTGCCCTGTGTGTCTTTATCTATGATATTGAACAGAACTTCAGAATGAGAGAGAACAAACTATTTAATACAGTCTCTCAAGAACCAAAACATTCACCATGAAAGAGAAATATTAGAGTTCAGATATGGGAGTTGGAAAAATTAGGCTAGAACTGACCTGAAAGGCTTTTCCCCTAAAGATTAGCTGTGCAAAGTTCCAAGAAAGAAAACCAGTAAATAATCCTACCCAGATGTAAAGCTAATGAACTAGAACAGAGACCAACCCTGTTGTGTATCTCCCCAATTGTTCAATCGCGCCACTTTTAGCTTTGGGGTTAAACAATAGCTGTCCAGTTGGACCAAAGGCCTGCTCAAGGGGAGGAGATTCATGCCTGGTGCTATAAATCTAGGTGACTATGCACGGCTGCAGAGGTCATGGACTCTAGAGAAGACCCTACTAACTGCCACTTTCCTAAACCAGTATATTTTCTAACCCAGTTCTAAATGCATATTCTTGTCATCTGTAGATATGTAGAAGCTTCTTACTGAAGCCAATGGAGACTATTACAGTTACTTATAACTGTTCAAAATGCAGAGAATAGGTGACTGTGGGTACTCAATCCCAATTCATACATTTACAGTGCAACTCCTATGCCTACAGCTCAAGAAAAGTCATGGAAAACGAGGCAGAAAGACTGAAAGTAAAAAAAAAAAAAAAAAAAGGCATAAATATTTGAAAAGAATATTAGTTATTAAGCTTAGTTATTTACCTCATTTTACTGGTTAGAGGAATGACTTAAAAACTCATTTTTTCCCCCAGAGACAGGGTTTCCCTGTGTAACCCTTGCTGGCCTGAAACTCTCTTTGCAGACCAGGTTGACCTCAAACTCACAGAGCTCCACCCGCCTCTGCCTTCTGAGTGCTGTGATTAAAGGCATGTAGCGGCTCACAAATATAATTCAAGAGCTATTCATACAGTACATATTATTTACTTACTTTTTACTTCTTAGAGGCTTCTTTTTATTTTGTTTTTCTTTAACTTTTTTTTTTTTTTTTTTTTTTTTTTTTTTTTTTTTTGGTGAGGCAAGGTCTCTCTAGAACTCCTGTCCTAGAACTCTCTCTGTTGACTAGGCTGCTACTGAACATCCAACAGCCTCTGCCCCCCAAGTTCTGGGATTAAAGGCTCCAAGTTCTGGGTTTAAAGGCATGTCCCAATGCACCAAACTTACACAGTTATTTTGAATGCATAAGTATTTTTTACTCATTTTTTCCTGGTTTATTAATCATAGTTTAGAAAAATATGTATTTCTCTATAAGTAAAACTCATCAGTTTTAGCAATTTTTAATTCTTTCCCCAAGACAGGATTTCTCTATGTAGCCTTGGTTGTCCTGGACTCACTTTGTTGACCAGACTGGCCTCAAACTCACAGAGATCTGCCTGCCTTTGCCTCCCAGAGTGCTGGGATTACAGGTGAGCACCACCGTGCCCTAGAAGTTAGCAATTTTTGTCACTGCTACATTACAGTCATTTTTCACATATAACTTTGATTTCCTCACTGATTTAGAACATGTTTAAGAGTAAAATTTAAAGATATCTGTATTTTAGTTTATGAGACTATTACTTCTAACTTGTCTTTACAATTTGAATAAAGTGTGTAGTATCCTTTCACTTAGGAGATTACTGAAGTCATGTTGGTGCAGTATGAAGTGCATTTTAAAATAAACATTTTCTTTCACCTTCTAGAACTTGACACTCATAAACACAACTGTTTTCATAGTGCTCTTCACTCAGTTGTATCTATTATTTCTGGTTTCCTTGATCTATTATGGGTTGGATGAGTGTGTTACTATATTTTATTGTGATTATATTTCTATTGATTCTTGCAGTTTTGATGAGTGTATGGGATTAAAATATAAAGATTCATTAGCCTTACATTCTCTACTGTGAATTAATCTCTTTAGAGTTACAAATTGCCTATCTTCTCTTTTATTTTGGCTTTAATCTAATGTAGCTTGATATTAATGTCTGAACTCCTATTTATTTTTGTGCTTAATTGTCTGTGATATGTTATTGTCTATTTGTTTTTATGCAACTCTGCTTACTCATTTTACTTTGGATGAAATCTTTAGCTATAATTTTTTTAAACATGTGAATCAATCTTTCTTGTGCTTTTTAAAACAATGTGAGTTTATCTATTTACTCTTTTAGTTATATTTGTTTTATTTTGTTACATTTCCTCTTTTTTCCAGTTTTCTTTTTAGAGTCTTGTTTCTTGAATTTCAGAATTAAGTAATTCTTTAATTCTCCTCATAACAGAGTGGTTAAAGTCATCACTATAATTTAAATAAAACTATAATAATATTTCTTGATAAGATTGTGTATACATACTCTATAAGCAATGTGTTTGTGTGTAATATAGCACAATGTTGATACATATGAATGTATAATATATATGTATGTGCAGGTATGTACATACATATGTATTGCATCATTATAACAACTTGATATTGTACATTTTTACTCATGCATAGTAAAAAAAAAATCTGATGTTCAGCAACATCAAGCAGCTATCTCTCAACTCTACGCTGCAATTTAGAGAACCTGACCTACAAGATCTCTCAGTGATCTTGTACTATCCTCACTTTTACTTCTTGATATATTTTCTGGTATGTATCTTAATTCATTTAACAAAATAAATCTTAAAAATTGACTTTACTGGCTTATTTTGATCTGCAGAAAGGTAGTGAATAAGTAAACAGAAATGTCCATTTATATAAAATGGACTTTTAAATATTTTTAATGCTGGGGATCAAACCCAGGACCTCAGGCATGCCAAGCAAGCACTCTACCATCGAGTTATACTCCTAGCTCCAAATGGAAGACTTAAACAAACTTATTTTACTTGAGCGAGAAGCACGGTGATGAAAATCAATGTGAAATTGGGGAATTTCTGTCCTGAGTGGATGGTGGTTAACAAAGAAACAAATGATCAAAGTGTCTGTGGAGTGTTCAGTAATAAATGGAGTGTCTGCTCACATCCGTCCCTCCAAAGCCTGGGTATGAGGGTAGAAGATTGTAAGAGCCAGAGGTTGGAAAGACCAGATTGAAACAATATCATCTGGACACAGCACGACCATTGCACTCATGAACTCAGATCTGCTTTGGTTGGCAATCAAGTCAATCACTATTTTGACATGGTGAGGGATGGAATCATGGGCCCTCAGCCCTAACTGAGGAGCTACTGACAGATGATGGTTTCTGGGAGAAAGTTAGCCGTCTTTAAGTGTAGCGCTTGGTAGCTTCAGGATGCTCCCATGGATGACCCAACACTCATGGGTATATGGTAGCACAAATTGCATTCAATGTAGTATGTCCCTACAGAGGACATGAAGTTGGGAGGAGTAGATTTGGGAAGAGTTAAGAGCAAATATGATTAAGATACATTGTATATGCAATGAAATTCTCAAAGAGTTTATGTATATATATGTTTACAGGTAAATGAATACTGTCTATCTACTTGTAATTATTCTTTTGGACACTTTCATGTAGGAGTTGTCCGTTCTCAAAAATCAACACTTTGAAACTCATTTCACAAGAAGATATCAATGCAATGCTTGTATCAGCTGATTACTCTATCATACAATTTTTTTTTTGTTTTGTTTGTTTTTTGAGACAAGGTTTCTCTGTGTAGCCTTGGCTGTCCTAGACTTGCTTTGTAGACCAGGCTGGCCTCGAACTCACAGTGATCCACCTGCCTCTGCCTCTGGAGTGCTAGGATTAAAGGCGTGTGCCACCATGCCTGGCTACCATACAATTTTTAATGGGCACATAAGGCAACAATAAAATAATTACTATTTTTTGCTGTACTTCAAAGGTATATATCATCTATCTTAGTTCAGTCAAGTGAGCATGTAACACCTTACCTCTCTATTTTAGAGAACTATGCTTTCTGGTTTGGCCAACAGTACTTGGTGTTTTCACCTTTTCTTCCTGCATATACTGTAGTCATATTTGTACTTTTCTTACAAAAATAGAAGAAGTGACTAGGTCACTCATAGGACAAGCATCTAAGAGAGACTTTTCACTGTGTACACCTTTTGTATTTAAACAGAAAGGCTACATTACTTAGACAACACAACTTAAAAAAAGAGACAGTGGTTGATTGCTTGAAGCAAAATTCTCTGGGAACCATGGATTTTGGCTAAAAGCCTCAAATGTGGCAGATCTGTAAATGATCACAAGTATTATCTGAGATAACTTTCATTTTAAAGTTTTTCATACCCACTGTAGAGTTACTCTCCACAATACTTTTAGGAAAAAAAGTCACTTCTCACATCTCATATTTGTGGTTTATTACTTCTTGAAATTGTTCTGCAAGGAATATTACAGCTCTCCCTCTCCATCGATTCAATAATTCATTTTAATTAGTTAATTAATGACTCATTGTACTGGTTGGTTTTATGTCAACTTAACACAAACTAGAATCATCTGAAAGAAACCTCAATTGAGAGAATGCCTCCATAAGATCAGCAGTAAGACATTTTCTTAATTAGTGATTGACGGGGGAGGGCTCAGCCTATCGTGGTTGTACCATCCTTGGCCTGGTGGTCCTGGCTTCTATGAGAAAGCAGGCTGAACAGGACATTTGAAGTAAGCCAGGAGGCAGCACCCCTCCCTGGCCTCTGCATCAGCTCCTGCCTCCAGGTTCCTGCCCTGCTTGAATTCCTGGCCTGACTTCTTTCAGTGATGAATAGTGATGTGGAAGTGTAAGTCAAATTAACCCTTTCCACCTCAACTTGCTTTTTGGTCAGGTTGTTTCATTGTAGCCATAGAAACCCTAAGACATTCATTCTTTGTATTTAAAGGGTTACCTATTTAGAAAACAAATTTCATGATCCTCTTTGCTTGTTAGCCATAAGCCTTTTGTTTGTTTGGCTTTGCACTGCTCCAATATTTGGTACTTGCATCACATTTTCATGGCTTCACTGTTTCAACATTCTGTACCTTACATGTGTACTTTTGGAATATTATGGGCAATAAATAATTTGGACTGCCATATAGAAGTACAAAGATAAAATTAAATGCTCAGACATATATTTCTGGCAGACCAATGCTGCAGAATCACCAGCTATGGGCTGTGTCCTCAAATATCAGAAAGAATACATGGAAAGGCATAAATTGGAGCCACAGAAGCAGATTTATTTAAGAATTCAAGCACTTGCTGGTTTGCTATCAGTCATCTGATTGTGATAGGACAGAGTAAGTTACTCAGAGCAGCGCTGAGGAAGATTTAATTTCAGATTGATGTTTTCTTCTCAGATACTTCATTCTTCGATCCTTTCAGCCAGACTCACTGATATCACCTCCAAAACCAAAATATCTTCACTTACAGTATGACTCCTGAGCAAGTCAATTACAGGAGCACCCACCTCACCTCAGCACACAGAGTCCCTGTGCATGTGTCTTGCGACTTCTTCTTATAGATGTCTCCTGGTCAGGCACCTATTTTGGACAAACCCTTCCCTGGTTTTTAGAGAAATAATCTAGTTACACCTTTTATTGTCATTGTTTTAAAGCTTCATTGAATCTTTCTATACAGCAAGTTTTTGCACCAATTTTAAGTCTCTTGTTCTACAAATAAAGTTGGCTAAAATGTGCGTGTGTGTGTGTGTGTGTGTGTGTGTGTGTGTGTGTGTGTGTGTGTGTGTATATACATACAACTTTTTATAAGGATTGGAAGGGAAGTAAAGATATAAGAACAGTTTTAATTTTAAACATAAATATTCTAGATGTATAATATGGTATAGATATCTATCTTGATAAGAAAATGTGAAACTGTTCATTAAGTTTCTGTATAAGTTTATACTTTCCCTCCCCTTAAGTATATGGTAATTCCAGTCCCTCCCTGTTCTCAGCAGTACTTAATAGGCCAGTTGCTTTAATTTTAGGCTGTATTTGGGGACATATAAATTAGTTCCTATTTAAAAATATTTTTATCATGCATATATTCTTTCTAGAAATAATTCAGAACATTAAAAACTTCAAGTAATATTTGTTATTTTAACATTTGTAGTTTGATCTATGACGTATTAATTTTTATCTGTTCATTTATTTCATAAACACTTGTTAAGCACTTAATATCTGTTGAGATCTGCATTGAAAAGGCACTGTCTATTAAAAAACAAATTAAACATTGTTCTCTTGTTATTCATAAACTTTGAAATTCAGATGATAGAACAAGTAAATTGGATATGTTAAAAAAAACTATGGTAAAGACAGGAATTGGTTCAGTGGCTATGCTAATTGATATACAAGGAAAAAAGAAAAAAGTACAGATACTAAATTTTCTCAATATTGAGCAACGCAGAAAAGAGAGAGATGCATGTGAGAAATAAAAACTTGAAGTTGTATTCTTCAGCTGTTTATTTGACATGGGATTCCATTGACTAATCCAATCACTAAATACACAAGTAAACTGAATACATCACTTGAAAAAGAGAAATAAAATGTCCGATAAACACATGAAAATATTTCTACTTCCTTTAGCCACCAGGGAATGCAAGTAAAAAGTATTTTCAGGTTTCATCTCATCTCCTCTAGAGTGCTTGCCATCAACAAAGAAACAACAAATAAACAAACAAATGACAAGAACCCCAAATAATAATAACAACTGCTGATAAGGATGCCAGAAAACAAACAAACTACTTCTCAAAAAACTCAAAAAACAAAAACAAACAAAGAAACAAAAACAAAATTGTATTCCCTGATGGTTGGAAAGTAAATTGGCCTAAGTTTGATAAAAATCATTACTTGGCATCTTCAGAAGATTCAGTGTGAAAGCACTATGTGGTTCATCTAGACCACTCCTGCTGTAGACTTAGGAATCCAACTGCTCACACAATGGAGCTATCTGCATATTCATATTTGTTGCTGTAGTACTCACAATAGTCACATGATGGACTCAATCTACAATGAGAAATGTACTCTGTAGGCTCCTTTGAACACTTGGTTCCTGAGTTGTGGTGCTGTTTGGAGAGGTTTAGGTGGTGGAAATATGTCTCTTGGGATAAGCTTTGAGATGAAAAGCCTTGTTGATGTATTTATTTATTACTTTATTTTGGCTCTTAGACCTTTACTTCCCTTCCAATCCTTATCCCATTTTAATCCCTTTCAACCCCTAACACAAGGTAGGCAAGAGAGAAGGTTAGAGGAGAAAAGGTGCATAGGCCTCTTTACACTACTTGTTGCTGATTAGGATTATTGGGCTCCTGGGAGGAAATCCAATCTTCATTGTAAGGATATCTCCAACTTCTTGTCAAACTGAAACAACAGCAGCCAACAGCAGCAGGGGAAAGCAGCAGCCTTCATTTTTCTTCAGAGGGCTCCCTCTCTCTCTTTCTCTCTAGGCTCTGGAATTTATATTCTATCAGAGTCCCCAGAATTAAACTATCTGCAGATAGCACAAGTCATGCCCCTGCCAGAGCATGAACCACATTATAGTTAGCTGTCGTGGACAATCTGAAGCAGCCTCCACATCCCACACCTGGGATTAAAACAAAAACATAGTTAGATAACATGACTGGAACCACATTCTCATTATAAAGCCTAATGCCGTTTCTGGTTTGCGCTACCTGCTTCCCACGTGTGGATGTAAATGTAGTCCTCTGCATCCTGTTCCTGCATCCACACCTGCTGCTTGTCATGAGTCTTTGCTACGATGGGCTCATACCTCTGCAACCTTAAGACAAATAAACTCTTTCCTCTACAAGTTGCTTTTGGTCATGCATTTTTATAACAGCAACCGAAAAGTAACTAATACCAGTGTACACCAATTTGAGTATAAAAAGAAAATGAGGTACATGTTCATAACAGGACCGTTATTCAGATATTAAGAAGGTGAAATTACATCACTTGTATGCAAATAAAATGGAACCACAGATCATCGTGTTATGCAAAATAATTGACTTGGAAAGACACAAATTACATGTTTTCTTTCATATGCAAAGTCTACATTACACATAAATAAACTTGAGTAAAGTGGACTATTTGGGAAGATAGAGTGACCTAGTGGGAAGGCAAGTGAGGGTAATGGAGATGCTGAACACAATAAATAAAACCTCTTGAAATGTCTACATGGGGACTCCATGATTAAATCTACTGTTTTGTATATAGCAAGAAAAGAAAGAAGTTTGAAATTGTAAGAAACATATAAGAAAGAAAGTTTATATTTCAAGAGAAGAGGATTCTTAAGGCAGGGCATGGCTATCATGTACAAATATGGGGTTAGCCTCATAGCCTTGAAACTGACACTAACCCCGTGGCTCTGAAAAAGAGACTCCAGAAGTAATGGAAATACAACTTCAGTATTGCGATAAAGGTGAAGATCTGGCAGTAAACTTGAAAAGGTATTGGTTATTTAAAAAGTTATTCTCAAAGAGGTTGTAGGTTTTTCTTCTGTTGGTTACTAATTTTATTTTTAATTCAGTCACATTTGTAACAGTGGTATCATATTATTTCTCATAATTCTTAGCTGTGTGTTGTTATATCAATTTTGTATTTTATTTTTTGATACAATTATAATAATGAGAAGATACTCTTATCTTTCTGTTTTTATTTCTTTTTTTTTTTCCCCCAAGATAAGGTTTTCTCTGTGTAGCCTTGGCTATCCTGGACTCACTTTGTAGATCAGCCTAGTCTCGAACTCACAGAAATCAGCCTGCCTCTGCCTGCCTGAGTGCTGAGAATATAGGCAGGTGCCTCTGAACCTTGCTTAGAGCACTCTTCCTTAGACCAGAGAGATAGGATATAAGTATTTACTAAGGATCTATGAGAAAATAACATCAGAATGAAATTCTGTCCTTAGATGTTAGTTGGAGTTAAATCAGATGGACGCTGTTAAAAATCCATTCATTCTTAAGTCATCCTCACCTGTTTGATCTTTTAAAAGGAAGCGTAACTAATTAATCTATGTGTATGTGTGTGAGCCACGAGGAACCTGCTGTGGCCATAAGAGAGTGCTGCACTGTCTGAAACTGGAGTTACAGGTGGGGGTGAGCTGGGATGCAAAGCTTGGTTCTCTCCAGGGACAATAGGAGCACTTAACTGCAGATCCATCTTTTCAGCCTACTATCCCTTTAATCTTAATCTTTGCTTCAGCCATTGGCTCATTTTAAATAAGCTCTTTGCTCTCCTCTATTGCGTTTGATATCTTCCCATTTTCTCTCTCAACCTAAATCTTTCTATATACTACATACGGACCCAACAGCCTTTAGCATGCATGTGAGAAGTGCGGGCAATACTACCCTTGAGAACTTTATCAGTGCTGATTTAGTAAAGTAAAAGGGTGCCTATGTCACTTAGTGCAAACAAGTAGGCAGAGGGTTTGCTTTGCACAAAGAAGAGGAGAAATACCGTTAACTCTTTGTGTGTGTGTGAGTTCCTCACTGGTATATTTAACAGAACATGTACCAAAAGATTCTTAAAAAAACCAATTTTGTCTATACAGAGTATAAACCTTTTGGTCATTATTTCCTCTTTAATATAGTCCAAAACCATTTATTTATACAGTGTTCACTATGTGTTTAATGTAGGAAGTGGTCTAGGGATGATTTAAAGCAAAGGCGGGGATGCATAGGTTATGTGCCAATTTAATGCGATTTTTATGCAAGTGCCCAGAGAACCTGTAGATTTTGATATTCTCAGGGGTCCTCAAAGAATCCCCTCAACAAGCTCAGACTACCATATTTCAATGCTGATTGCTAATAGCTTCATTCCACCAGAAATATGCAGAGTACAAGGTTATTTATTAATATATTTGCCATGGTTTTGTATAACACAGATTCATATGGCTAAATCTTATGAAACAGCTCTTTTCATAGGTCAAACATGATGAAATACCAACAACGTAATAGAATTCAATATAATATTTTGTTTGTGAATTAGGAAACAGCAGTGGGAAGTTTTGGCTACTTTTGAAGTCATACAGGGCTGAGATATGAAGCCATATAGTATGCTAGCTTACATTGTTTTTAAATCCCAAAGTGATGGAGTGGAAGGCATTTTCTGCATATTGATTGGGTCTTGCCTTAGTTAGGGTTACTGCTGCTGTGATGAAATACCATGACCAAAGCAACTTGGGGAGGAAAGGATTTATTCAGCTTATGCTTCCATATCACAGTTCATCACTGTAGAAAGTCAGAACAGGAACTCAAACAGGAAAGGAACCTGGAGGCAGGATCTGATGCAGAGACCATGAAGGGTACTGCTTATGGACTTGCTCCTCATGACTTGTTCAGCTTGATTTTTTAAAAAAAAAAAATAGAACTCTGGGTCACCTGACCAGGGATGCCTTCCACAATGGGCTGAGTGTTCTACCACCAACCACCAATTAAGAAAACACCCTATCTCTGGTAGAAATGAGGACATTTTGCACAGTGGCTGGTTTGCCACATTTGAAGCCATTTCCATAAGTAGGTTCTTGGATACTCATCATCTTATTTGAGGTAGGCTGGGTGTTGCCAAGCATTACTTGTCTCATTGTAAATGTATCTATGAAATAGTAAAAACATCTTTAAATGCCATATTCTGTATGTCTCTGAGGTTTTTGAAGACATTATCTAACTATTTTACATTATCTATCTATAGACTCATATCTATTTGTTACACCTAGGATATATATTCTTGTGTGTGTACACACACACACACACACAGACACACACACACACACACACACTTAATTTGTATAACTTACTTGTCCTAAACATCCTGCAATAGCAATACTTTCAAAGTATTGGAAGTAGACCTTGTATTATAATTGAGTTGTATGGGTCAATACCACATATTAGAGTAGAAATATATATATAAGTATATATATATATATATATTATGTGTAGTACATGTTAATGAAAAATGATCTTATATTTCAATTATATGCCAATGTATCTAAAATTAAACTTTTGCACCTATATGCAAAATTCTATACCAGTAAATTAAAAATAACTTTGTGAGTAATAATTAAGGCATTAATTTGAGGAGTAAATTCACTACTCTATATTTTGTCCTTCATCCCTATATATTTCTATATTCCTTCTTCTTTTGTTTCAGCCCCTATCTCCAAACCTAAGAATGAAAGATAAAGGGAAGGAGAGACATCCCTGATTCCAAACTTGTTTTCTCTCTAAATAATACATTATAACTAATAATAACTTATAGCTAACTCCCAATGAAAATAAACATCTATCACCCAAGAAAGACATACAATTTCTCACAAGCAATATACAGTCCTAAAATTATATGGGCAAGTTTGGATGCAGGTATAGTCAACAGCCAAGACAGGGTAAACAAGTCCTCAATAGTTCCTGCCTCACAAATACGTCTGTCAGATATATTGGGCCAGAAGGCTGAAGATGATGCTCCAACATTATGGAGAATTTTAGGTGACTGTTCAGGCAGCGAACCGTCTCTGCCTTCTGATTTGGGAAGCTACTAACCTGCACTTCCTGTATTCTCAGGTAACTAATTTTATTCCTTCTCAAGTCTCTGATGGAGTTGAAGACCAGAAAGTTTAGTTGTTTAGGAAGTTAAAATGTTTTTAGGTCTAGATATATTTTTTTAAGTTGATAATGATGAGATATGATAGATATTGATTTACATTCAGAATTTTAGAGTCACCAAGATAGGAAAGATGTTTTCTTCAAGGCTGCCAAATATGAATAGCCAAAACACCATGACTGTAACCCCCCCACGCACATATGTAATTCCTGATTGTTTCATGGTTCTTCTTGCTAAAGGTAGTTTATTGTATATATGTAATAACATAAATGTATATGTAAAATATTTAATAAAAATTGTAAAAAAAAGAAAAAGAAAAAGAAAAAGAAAAAGAAAATGCCCTATAGGCTTGTGTACATCTTGATCCTGACAAAGCATTTTCTCAATTGAAGCTTCTTCCTGTCTGGTCTAGCTGGTGTCAAGTTGACATAAAACTTTAAAATTTAATAATGTCTACTAGATTAGATAATAAAGGGCTTATACCTTATACATATATTTTTCTGTTTCTTTTTATGTGATCCTAGATTTAGATATTTGTTGCTATAAAATTGGTCTGAGCCGAGCTCAGTGGCACACGCCTGTAATCACAGCACTGAGGAAGGTAGAGGCAGGGTAGATCTCTGTGAGTTCGAGGTCAGCCTGGTCTACAAATTGAGTCCAGGACAGACAAGGCTTCACAGAGAAATCCTCTCTTGAAAAAAACAGACAAACAAAAATTTGTCAAAAATTGCCGGCCTTTCTTCCTCCTTCCATGCCTCCCTCCCTCCACCTCCTTTTCCTTCTTCCTTCCTTCCCCCCTCTCTCCTCCCCTCTCTCTTTTCTACCATTCCCCCCCCCCCCTTCTCTTTTCCATCTCATCCTAAGTTCATTCTACTTAGGGAATATGTTCAGAGCAGTCTTTGGTTAATCATTTGCTTACATATTTAAAACAAACACATTTAAATTTAGGGCTATAAGTTTAAGCATTTCTTTGATTAGATACCATGGGAACTGCTATGAAGTGTTTTGTTTATAGTTTCTAAACAGTATGTTACGAATTCAATTTTCTCTTGACCAAGTTACTTTCAAGAAAAGTTAAAGCACTTTGAAGTCTCCCAGTGTATTGTACTTGATCTTTGCTTAAGCTTCTACAAATAATTAAAACATTCTATAAGTTATAGTTAGAATTTATAAAGTGCTATATGCCTATAAATATTGTGTAGAAAGATAAAGACCAAACTCCATCATGCTTAAGTATTCACTTAAGGCCATTTGGTAAATATTTGATCTTTCCCCATACGTATATGCTTATTTTTGTGGAGTTGTACAAATAATATGACCTTTTAAAATATTCACATTTTATATTAATTTTTTATAATTACTTCAAAAATGTAAGGAATTATTCATTTATTACTGATGCATTATCACCTTAGCTATTGCTCCATAGTGTCTACAGTGACTAATTCTATTAGTATGCATGATATCCTTATGATTAAATGTGCTGAAACTTCATTTGTTTTGTCATTGGAAATTTAATTCTTTTTTTCTATTTGTAGCTATAATAAATAACACTGGTTGAATTTATAACATTTTACATGTTTGGAGTATTCCCTTAAGGCAGATTTACATAAATGGGGATCTGGCACAGAAAGTATGAAATATTTTTATGACTTAATATAATGCCAAATCACTTTCCTAAAGTGTTGGAGCATTTAAAAATGCAATCAAAGATGTGTGAGAGTACCATTTCTTTATTCCCTTGCCAGCATGAGATATTATCATTTAAAATATCTTTTCCTAATTGAAGAGATTTGAAAGGGGAATGTACTTTAATTTGCATTTGCTTTCATGTTTTATAAATATGTTTATGTGTTTGGCTTTCTATTTTTTGAGCTATTTTTCCTTTGACAATTTTATACATTGAGCTGGCCTAACAGACATCATTTTATCTGGCTTTAATACATTGTTAGTAAAACATATCCTATTGTTTACTTCCTTACAGTATAACTTCTTTTTTTCATTGATCAAAGCATTAAGGGCAGGGCTGGGACAGATGGTTCAAAGTACGTGATACTGTTGCAGAGGACCCAAGTTCAGTTCCCAGCACCCACTCCCAGCACTGGCATGACTGCTCACAGACTCTTGTAACTACAGCTCCAGAGGACCCAAAACCTTCTTTTGGTCTCTGTGGGCACTTAAATTCACAGACAGACAGACAGACAGACAGACAGACAGACACACACACCTATATACAGACATGCACATATACACACATTATTTTAAAAAACAATAAGAGCAATATTTGATGTTAATTATGTGTCTTACTTAGGGTTACTATTGCGATTCAGACCAACCACCAACAATTATCAAAAGCAACTTGGGAGAAGAACTGGTTTATTTGTCTTACACTTTCATATCATTGTTCACCAAGGACCGTAATGCAACAGGCTAGGAACCTGGAGGCAGGAGCTGCTGCAGAGGCCATGGAGGGGTGCTGCTTACTGGCTTGCTCCCCATGGCTTGCTCAGCCTGCTTTCTTTTATTTTTATTTTTTTTTATTTTATTAATTTATTCATATTACATCTCAACGGTTATCCCCTCCCTTGTATCCTCCCATTCCTCCCTCTCTCCCATTTTCCCCTTACTCCCCTCCCCTATGACTGTGACTGAGGGGGACTTTCTCCCCCTGTAAATGCTCACAGGATATCAAGTCTCTTCTTGGTAGCCTGCTATCCTTCCTCTGAGTGCCCCCAGGTCTCCCTATTCAGGGGAAATGGTCAAATATGAGGCACCAGAGTACGTGTGAAAGTCAGACCTCACTCTCCACTCAACTGTGGAGAATGTCCTGTCCATTGGCTAGATTTAGGTAGGGGTTTGAAGTTTACAGCCTGTATTGTCCTTGGCTGGTGCCATAGTTTGAGCGGGACCCCTGGGCCCAAATCTGCCTATCATAATGTTCTTCTTGTAGGTTTCTAGGATCCTCTGGATCCTTCAACTTTGCCATTCTTCCATGCCTCTCTCATCTAGAGTCCCAATAGGATGTCCTCCCTTCTATCCCAGTTTCCTGGTTAGTGAGGATTTTCATGGGACATGCCCCTTGGGCTAGTATGCAGATATAAGTGAGTATATACCATTTGACTCTTTCTGCTTCTGGGTTAACTCACTCATTATGATCATCTCTAGTTCAATCCATTTGTCCACAAATTTCGGGAATTCCTTGTTTTTAATAGCTGAGTAGTATTCCATAGTGTATATGTACCACAGTTTCTTTATCCATTCTTCTACTGATGGACACTTAGGCAGTTTCCATGATCTGGCTATTATGAATAAGGCTGCTATGAGCATGGTTGAGCAAATGTTCTTGTTGTGTGCTGGAGCATCTTCTGGGTATATTAGAACCACCAGCCAGGGTGGCCCCACCCTTAATGGACTGGGCTCCCTCACATCAATCATGTATCAAGAAAATGTTCTACGGGATTCTTTGCAGGCAGACTTATGGAGGCATTTTCTTAATTGAGGCTCCCTTCTCTCAGATGATTCTAGCTTGTGTCAAGTTAACATAAAACTTCCCAACACATTATGTAATGCAATGCACATTTTAGAGAATGTATTCAAAGTGACTTACATTTTATTTTATTAAATATGTTCATGTACTATGTTGTAATTAAACTCACAATACATGAAAAATTATGATTAGTCTCCAAATTAGCCAGAAAAATACAAAATTACCCAAAAGTCTCCAAAAGAGCCAATAGTTATGACCTAACTGTAGTCTGCTAGTATTAAGATGTTTATATTTTACTTTTTAAAGGTAGGATTGAGCTACCTATATAGCCCCAGGTTGGCCTTGATCTTGGGATCTGATATTATGTGGAGTATATACCCATATAGCGCGCGCGCACACACACACACACACACACACACACACACACACACACACACACACACGCAAAGTGTTTAGCTTATAGCTTTTGAATTTTATTTACCTGTTTATATGTGATTCCCATTTGCTTTGATGGACTGGTTATAGTAAAACCACCTCCACAAATCTAGGAGAAATATGTTATTCTCTTAAAAAGGAGAAGATGACATCTACAATTTCCACCTAAACTACAACTTCTTAAAAGGGCCATCAGAGGTGCAGAAAGTCTCTTAGGGGCCAAGGTGAAGAGACCTGGAAGCAAGGCATGGTAAATAAAGGGCAGCTAATGTCCTGTACAATTGTTCTAGCCATAGTAATGAGCAGACCCGCTCTGGACAGACCCTTATGAGTACATCTGGGCCCATTCATTACTAGGCTAGTGTAAATGGCCATCAGGCAGTTTCTCCCATGTTGAAAGTCATGTTGGATTGTGCCTTTATATTTCTACCATGTTTCCTTGTTTCCTAGATGAAGTCAGTTATTTAAGCAGAACACAAAAATCCATGAGTAGTGAGATGAGGGACCAAGGAGAGAAGGGTTAGCCAAGATGAAGGAGGTTTGAAAATGCCACACACAAACCGTTGTCGTCTAACCAATAAAAATATAAGAAGTAATTTGAAGGGAGATGGTCTGCACTGTATGATAGCTTTGATCCTTAGAAGTAGGAGAACACTAAACAGAAGTCTCAGAGGTAGAAGTTGTTTGCCAGGGAAGCTGTTAGACATGCTCCGAAACAATACAAACTTTTTCTTCCTGCATAATTGCCCACCAGAACTAGGTCATAAGACCCCAGTGCTGAAGACACTACACACCATGGTTGCAAGATACAGAGAAAGCCAACTGGAATTGATAAGGAGACCTCCTCACTGCTGGCAAATTTTCAAAGTGCTAGAAGGTTCTGCATAGGCAGCTTTGGGGAGAAAGGACATCAACAGTTTTATCCAGCTCTGTGAACTACAACATCAACCTTCCAGGCAAGGGGTACCCACATGCACAATGGTGGTTGATTACAGTGGAGCTTTTTTTTTTGTACCTAGAGAGATGCAAAGAAAACAGAAGGATACAAATGTGGAAAAGATATTGGTAGGGAAGGGGGGTGGTAGACAGAAAAGGAAGGGACATAAAAGTAGAAATAACAGCAAATCGAATATGCTAAGGACATGTCTGACATTGTTAAAGAGTAAAATTTATTACTCCCCAAATATGAAGTAGTTTTTGTGCTCATGAAAAGTTTTCTTTTCTTTGAGTTTTTTTAATTAGTTTTCTTGTTATAGCCTTCAAAAAATTTTAAAAATTCATTATAATTTATTCACATTACATCTCAATTGTTATCTCCTCACTTGTATCTTCCTGTTTCAGCCACTCCTCTCTCTTCTGCCCTATTCCCCTCCCTTAGATCTCTGACAGGTGGGGTCCTCCTCTCCTACCATATGACCACAGCCTATCAGGTCTCATCTAGATACCCTGCTTCCCCTTCCTCTTTGTCTTTTCCAGGCCTCCCCACCAAGGGGAAGTGACCAAATCAGGACCACCAGAGTTCATGTCGGAGGCAGTCCCCACTTGCCCCACAACCATAGAGAATGAGCTGTCCATTGGCTAGATCTGAGCAAAGGATCTAGGTTTACTGCGTACATTGTCCTTGGTTGGTGCAACAGTTTGTGCAGGCCCCACACCCTGGGTCCAGATCTTCAGGCCTTGATGGTCTCCTTGTGGGTCTTCTGAACCTCTGGGTTATTGTGTCCCCCCATTCTTCCATACCATTCTCAGCTCTCCATCTGGAGTCCAGCAGCGAGTCCCCTCATCTGGCCTGATCCCTTGGTGGATGGAGTCTCTCAGAGGACATCTATGTTGGGTTAATATCCACTTTTAAGTGCGTATATACCGTGAGTATCTTTCTGGGTGTAGGTTATGTCACTCAGGATGATCATTTCTGGTGCCATCCATTTGCTTGCAAATTTCAAGATTTCCTTGTTTTTAATAGCTGAGTAGAATGCCATTGTATAAATGTACCAAAATATTTTTATCCATTGTTCTGTTGATGGACATCTAGGTTGTTTCCAGATTCTGGCTATTACAAATAAGGCTGCTATGAACACCGTTGAGCAAATGTCCTTGTTGCATAGTGGAGCATCTTTCAGGTAGATGCCCAGTAGTGTTATGCCTGGGTCTTGTGTTAGCACTAGTCCTAATTTTCTGAGAAAGTGCCAGATTGATTTCCAAAGTGGTTGTACAAGTTTGCACTCCCACCAACAATGGAGGAATGCTCCCCTTTCTCCACATCTTTGCCAGCATATGCTGTCATTTGAGTTTTTGACTTTAGCCATTCTGATAGATATAAGATGGAATCTCAGAGTTATTTTTATTTGTATTTCCCTGATAACTAAGGACATTGATCATTTTTTTTAGGTGTTTCTTGTCCATTCGATGTCCCTCTATTGAGAATTCTCTGTCTAACTCTGTATCCCATTTTTAAATTGGATTTGGTGGTGTTTAGTTTCCTGAGTTCCTTATTTTATCTTCTACCATTCTCCCTCCATTTTCCTACTACCCTGGCACTACTCTCCCTCATGGCTATTGAACTACTTAGAGAAAAACAACAAAAGCAGCGGTATTTTGGGAAGCCGAGTCTGCTTCTGGTTCTTTGCCCCACATTCAGTTTGCCCTGTGGATCACTGAGGGAAGTGAAGCGGGGGACACTGATATCCATCTGGACTCTAGCCCAACCTGAGGAGGACCTTTTGGAGTTCAGAAAAGGGATTTAGGTTCAGAAAACGCTTAGAACAGTGCCTGGCACCCAGTCAACTCATAATAAATGGGAGCTATTATCGTCTGCATTTAGGTTTGGTCTGCTTCTCTTCTTCCATGTGATTCCTCAACAGCTGCCTCTTAGAATCTATATAGCAATGAAATGAAAAAGGCAGGGCGAGTTATGTTTAATGAGTACAAGATTTTTAAAGTGAGTTTTTCTATTGGTTCTCCTGAAATTTTTGAAACTTTCACTTTTTTTTCTCAAGATATGCTTTTTTTTTGGGGGGGGGTTGTCTTTTTTATTTATTTATTTAAGATTTATTGATTTATTATGTATACAATGTTTTGCCTGTACATGTGCTTGCACTCCAGAAGAGGGCACCAGAGCTCATTATAATGGTTGTGACCCACCATGTGGGTGCTGGGAATTGAACTCAGGACCTCTGGAAGAGCAGCCAGTGCTCTTAACCACTGAGCCATCTCTCCCGCCCCTCCCCAAGACATTCCTCACGATCAGTTTTAAATATAAGAAGCGAGCTTTTTAATGATCTTAGAATGGAAGAGTTTTATCTTCAGGTGCTATGAAATGTTGGACATGTATTAAGTGCTACATAAACAATAGTGTATAACAAACTCCGTAGCACTTGCTCCAGGTGGAGTTGTCACTGGCTTATCCGTGCTAACTCCCTGGTCTTTTAAGCCATCCCTGTGAAGTTGGTCTCATTTTATGAACTTAATCAGTGAAAAAACTAAGAAACACGATTAGAGTCATTAAACTGATGGAGTACAACCCCAAACATACATGGAACTCTAACCAAGAAATGTTATTTTCTCATTCAACTTTTGTTTATTTTCAAAATTAGCAAAGTAATGATTTTGTTACGACATTTTTTTTGTGTACATACTTGGTTCTTATTGATCTTCTTGTCTCTGCTTTCCCCTGTTTTCTTACACCTAGTTTTTTCTTTTTACATTTTTAAATTTTTGTGTCTATTGTGGGTTTGCATGGGAATGTGTATGTGTATCCAGTTACCCGTGGAGGCCAGAAGAGGGTGTCAGATCCCTCATAGTAGAAGTTACATAAATATACATACATATACATATCTAGGCTACCCTGATATAATTTCTTTCATTTTCCTGCATTTTTCATACATTTTCTGCAAAGTCATTTCTTTTTATTTTTGGTGGCTGAATAAAAAGTATGTTGGGCATTTCTATCAGATTTTATTTATTCATCTGTTGATAAAAATTTAGGATGATTCCATTTCTTGGTACCATTAATAGAACAGCAATAAACAAGGGCATGTAAGATAAAGCCTCCTTTAGGTGTGTGCTTAGAGTGAGAAAGGGTTGCTGTTTCCCCTCACCCTTCCTGCTTGCTGGCTAGCATTTGCTAGCTGTCTCCTCCTCCCTTCCCCCTTCTCTGCCTCTCTTTCTTTGCCATTTTGACTGTGATAAAATGGAATCTCAAATTAGTTTTAATTTGCATTTCCTAGATGACTCAGGATTTTGGTCATATTTTAAAATATTTATTGGACATTTAGAGTTCCTTAAATTATTTTTATTACATTTACTTATTAAAGAACCTGTAGTAGCCAGTTTCCTTCACCATATGAGTGGACATCAGCCTTCATGTCAAGCACAGTTAATCTGTGGTGACATCTCACTACTGCTGTGGTTCTTCTTGTGAAAACTGTTTAAGTCATTATTCACTTATTTATTGGTAAGTTGCTTTTGTTTTTCTTCGAGTCTCTATCCTGTAGGGATTAGCTTTCAGTCTGAAGTATAGCTGGCAAAGATTTCTGTAAGAAGCCTTTTAATTCCATGTGACCCCATTGATCATGCCTCAAGATTATTTCCTACATTATTCAGAAAGTTCTTGTGTATGCTTTTATCTTGAAGTGTTTTATTCATCCTTTCTTCTAGCAATTCTGCCTTCTATGGCTTTTAATTAAAGTCATTAATCCATTTAAAAATTATTTTTGTCTAGGGAGAGAGATACGGATCTAGTTTCATTCTTCTGCTGTCAGATCTTCAGTTTTACAATACCATTTGCAGAATAACCTGTCTTTTATCTACAGTATATATTTTTTCCTCTTTGTAAAAATAATTTAGTCAGATTACATCCCAGTTATTATCCCCTCCCTTGTATCTTCCTGTTCCCCCTCCCTCTTTCACCCTATTCTCCTCCCACAGACCTCTGACAGAATAGGACCTCCTACCCCATTACATGATCATGACCTGAGAAATGTTTTTACATAATATATTTTTATCATGTTTTTTTTCTCCCTCTTCACCAGCATGTACTCTGATTTGTTTTTATTGATTTTCGCCATTTTGAATCATAGAAGATGAAATTTCAAAGCAGTTTTGATTTACATTTTCCCAGTCACTAAGGATGCTGAACACTTATTTAAGTGTTTATTGACCATTTGTGTTTTATCTTTAGAGAATTTTTGATTAGTTCTATTCCACAAATTTAAAAAGAGATGTATTTATTTATTATTATATATACAGTGCTCTGTCTGCATGTACACTCACAGGCCAGGAGAGAGCATCAGATCTCATTATAGGTGGTGTGAGCCACCATGTGGTTGCTGGGAATTGAGTTCAGGACCTTTGGAAGAGCGGTCAGTGCTCTTAGCCTCCGAGCCATCTCTCCAGCCTCTCCATTCCCCATTTTTAATTGGGTTATCTGCTTTCCTGTTGGTCAGGTTTTGAGTTCTTTATATATTTTAGATACTAACCCTGTAAAGATGTATAATTGGTAAAGACCTTTTCCCATTGTGTGGGCTGCTGCTTTATCTGAATGATGGTGCCATATGGGAGCTTTTCAGGTTCATGAGATCCCATTTATTAACTGTTGATCTCAGTGCCTGTACTAGTGACTTCAAGGCTATTCCTCATGTTCTCTTCAATCAGATTAAGGGTACCTTGACTTGTATTGATGTCCTCTAACCATATAGGGTTACGGTTTGCACAGGGTGATAGATACAGATCTAGCTGTATTTTATTATAAGCAGTCATTCAGTTTGACCTGGCCATTAGTTGATCCTGTGTTTTCTCCAATGTGTATTTCTGGTTTCTTTGTCAAAAATCAAGTGTCCACAAATGTGTGGATTTATGTCTGGGTCTTCAGCTCGATTCCATTGATCAATGTGTTTGTTTTTATGCCAACACCATGCTGTTTTTTTAAAAAGTTACTATATGTCTGTAATTCAACTTGAAATGTAGTATGGTGAGACCTCCCGTAGCTCTTTTACTATCCAAGATTTAAAAAAAATGATCTTGTATTTCCACATAGAATTGAAGATTATATATGTTTTCAACTTCTCTGAAGAATCATATTGGGATTATGATGGGGATTACAGTGAATCTTAGATTGCTTTTAGTAGGATGACTATTTTTGCAATATTAATCCTACTTACTCATGAGCATGGAGATCTTTCCATCTTCTGACGTCTTCTTTAATTTCTGTCTGCAATGTCTTAAAGTTTTTTATTATATGAGTCTTTCCCTTGGTTGGTTAGAGTTGTCCTAAGATGTTGTTGTTTGTTGTTGAGGCTATTGCGAAAGGATCTGTTTTCTTCATTCCTTTCTCATGTGCACATAGGGAAGCTACTGATTCTTGTGAATTAATTTTGTATCCTGCTACTTTGGTGAAAGTATTTATCAGCTGTAGGAGTTCCCTGATGGAATTTTTAGGGTCATTTGTATACAATCATATCTTCAAATAAAGATACTTTGACTTCTTCCTTTCCAATTTGTATCCCCTTCAGTTCAGTTATCTAACTGCTCTAGCTAAGACTTCAAGAACTATATAGAATAGGCACAGAATGAGTAAACAAGCTTGTCTTTTTCCCTGATTTTAGTGGAATTGCTTTGAGTTTCTTTCATTAAGTTGATACTGGCTATGTACTTGCTGTGAACCTCCTTTATAATCTGGAGGTGTGTTCCTTGTATCCCTAACCTCTCCAGGACTTTTATCATGAAGGGGTGATGGATTTTGTCAAAAGCCTTTTCTGTATCTAATGAGATAATCACATGTTTTTGTATTTCAGTGTATATGGTAGATTACATTTATTAATTTACCTATGTTGAACCATCTCTGCATCTGTGACGAGCCTACTTGACTATGGTGGATGATATTTTAGATGTGTTCTTGGATTCAGTTTGCAGGTACATTATTGAGAATTTTTGCATCTAGGTTCATAGGGGGTGATTGCCTAAAGTCCTATTTTTTGTTTGGTATATAATATTCTTTTTGTTGGTTCTTTATGCTGTTTTGGTATCAGGCTAGTAGTGTCTTCATAAAAAGAATTAAGAGATATTTCTTTTGTTTCTATTTTTAGCTCTTCTTTGATGGTCTGGAAGAATTCTATACCAGATCCATGTGGCCCTGGGTATTTTATGGTTGGGAGACTTTTTGTTTGTTTGTTATTTTTTTTTAGGCAGGGTTTCTCTGTGTAGCCTTGGCTGTCCTGGACTCACTTTGTAGACCATGCTGGCCTCGAACTCAAAGCAATCTGCCTGCCTCTGCCTTCCCAAGTGCTGGGATTACAGGTGTGTGGCACGACAGCCAGCTTGGTTGGGAGACTTTTAATTACTGCTACTGTTTCACTAGGGGTCTCTTTAAATTGCTCATTCAATTTTGATAATACCTTTGGTAAATAGTATATATCAAGACATTTATTCATTTCCTGTATGTTTTCCCAATTGATGGAATAAAGATGTTTGAAGTATATCATAACAATTCTCTGAATTTCCTTGGTGTCTCTTGTAATGTGCCCTTTGCATCTTTACTTTTATTAATATGAAACTTCCCTTTCCATATTCTAGTTAACTTGGCTAGTGGTTTGTCAATCTTGTTCATTTCTTCCAAGAGCAAAGTCTTCATCTCATCAACTCTTTGTACTTTTATTGTTGCTGTGGTGTGTATTTCTCTCATTGATTTCAGTCCTGAGTTTGATTATCTCTTATAAACTAACCTATTTGGCTTATTATTTTTTAGTGTTCTAGAGCTTTCATATGTGACACTCATATACTAATATGGGAACTCTTTGGTTTTTAAAATATAGGCATTTAGTTCTATAAACTTGCCTCCAGAATGGCTTTCATAGGTATGCGTCTTATAGGTCTCATTTTCATTCAATTCTAAAATGTTTTTAATTTCCATCTTGATTTTTGTGATGACACATTTTTTTCCATTCATATTTGAGGTGTTCGGTCTCCGTGAGTTTGTAGGCTTTCTGTTGTCATGGATATTCAACTTTAATCCATGGTTGTCAGACAAGACTCAGGGTGTTATTTCAATTTTCTTGTATCTGTTGAGACTTGCTTTGTGTTCACATATGTGGTCAATTTTGGAGAACACTCCACGAGGTGCTGAGAAGAAAGTATATTATTTTGTGTTTGGGTGAAATTTTCTGTAGATGCTGACATTTGATTTATAATGTTATTTAGCTCTGATATGCCTCTGTCTATTTTTTGTCAGGATGACATGTCTATTGGTGAGAATGAGGTACTGAAGTCGTTCACTGTCACTTTTGTGAGGTTCAGTGTGTGATGTTGGTTTTAGTCTTGTTTCTTTTGTGAACCTGTGTGCCACTGTTTTGGATGCATAGATAGTAAGTATTGCAATGTCTTCTTGGTGGATTTTTTTCTTATAATGAGTTTATAGTGTCCTATCCTGACTAGTTTTGGTTTGAAGTCTATTTTGCCAGATATTAAAATGGCTATACCTGCTTGCTGCTTAGGTCCATTTTCTTAGAATATCTTTTTTTAAAAATTACTTTTACCTTGAGATGATGTCTATTCATTTAGGATTATTTATTCTTGTATTTTCTTGGCTGTGGTTAATCTTTTCAGAAAGAAGTTTTCCTTTTAGTGCCCTCTGGACAGCTGGAATGGTGGAAAGAAGTTACTTAAATTTGGTTTTATCATGGAATATTTTTATTCTTCTATTGACGGTGGTTGATAGTTTCTCTGGGTATAGTAATCTGGGCTGGCATCTGTGGTCTAGGACCTCCTGGCTTTCAACATCTCCATTGAGTGTTATTTTAATAGGTCTACCTTCCCAAGTTACTTGGTCATTTTACTGTGCGGCTATTGATATCTTTTTTATTTATTTTTTTGTTCTGTACTTCATACTTAGATTCTGACATTCTTTATGCTTCTTGTACATGGGTGGTGACTCCCTTCTTTAGAATAGGGAAAGTATTATCTATGTCTTTGACCCGTGTTTCTTCCACTTCCTCTATCCTTATTATTTGTAGGGTTAATCTTTTCATAGATTACTGGCTTCTAGAGGAGGCATATTTCATGTTCATGCTTTTGAGCTAGACTTTTTTTTTGAGGTGTTTCTTAAGGTCAACATCTGGTTTTGTCTCTGTTGTATGGGTGTTCTATTCTTTGGTTCTAGTTATCGACTTTGTGATAGCTGTGGGATCCTTGGTAGAATGTGTTTCTGCAGCTCTCAGGTTACACAAAGGAATGGAAGTGGGTTAGGAGGAAAGACTTGAAGGAGTTCAAAGGACTTCAAAGAGCTTTGCCTTTGATGGCTTGCAGAGTACCTTCCAGGACGGTGACCATTAGTCCACAGAGGTGAAGATTCTAGGTAGGAGCCAATTTGACTGCTCTGTGTTCAATGAGGTGTGTAGGTGTTTTCTTCAGCAATAGGGCTTTAGCATAAATGTGTGGCATGTGACCAATAAACTTGGCAACAGCTTAAGTTGTTTAGGGGTTTCCATGGGGTTCCTTTAGTAAACAGCTCAATTAGAGAGGTAACCTGTTTCTAGCACTTGAAATTTCACTTGGTGGCAAAAGATGTCTACTTGGGGCTTTGCCTCCCTGTTATTTGGTTACTTTATTTTAATTTTTTTTTTATGGCACACATGGGGAAGAGAGGGACAGGAGAGGAAAGGTTTAGGGCACTATGGAGCCCACTCATCTTCACCTGCATCTCTCAGCTTAGAGATTAGTGTGGCAGCTGGAGATACAAAGTGAAAGAAAAACAAAACCATCCTAATATATCACATTTATTACTAGTGATTATTTATGAAAAAAAAATTAACCACCATTAGGACAAATGCTAAACCAGGAAATGGAGTTGCCATACAATTGCAATGAACCAAGAATGATTTTTTTTCAAGACTTATTGTATCGTATTAATGTGTGTCTTTCTGTGTGTATTAGCTGTTTTTCTGATGCTGTGTTTAAATACTATGATCAAAGTAATTTATAGAAGAGTTTGTTTTGGCTTACTGTCCCAGAGGGACAGAGAGCCCATCATGACAAAGAGGTATAGTAGCAAGTGGCAGACAGGAAGCTGAGAGCTCTCATCTTTAAACTTAAGGCACGGACAGAAAGAATCAGAAGTTGGTCAAGACTATAAACTCTCAATCACATACTTGTCTCAGCAAAGCCACACCTTCTCAAAGCGTGCCACCAACTAACTGGTAAGCAACTGTTTAGATACCCTAGATGCCCGAGTCTATGAGGGTCATTGTGTCTGGGGGGCGTGGGCTATCAGATCCCTTGGAACTAGAGCTACAGGCGTTTGTGAGCCACCCGTTGTGGGTGCTGGCATCCAAATTCTGGTCCTCTAATAAAGGAGTAAGGGCTGTCAGCCACTGAGCCGCTGCGCCAGCACATGCCTCCTGCTTTCTAAACAGATGCTTTTCCCAGTCAATGCTCGGCTCCCATCCTCATACTAGCTATTCCTTCTTTTAGGAAACTGTATCATTTAACCAACAACAACAGCAAATCAAATCAAGTACAAACAAACAAACAAACAAATTCACAACAAAACCAAACCAGGGCTCTCTTGGGCAAAAGCGTGTACGTGTGAGAACACGTCCTGGAACGGCAATTTTTCCATTTGGTCATTTTCACCACTGTGTGAATCTTTTACCTCACAAATGGAATTTCTCTCCCTGAATTTATTTCTGAAATTACTGCATATCTTTAATTTCCACCTTTTAAGCTTTTCTCGGTTTTTATTATTCCTATGAATAGGCCTGTAAGGGCTTTGTCAGCAAAGTAATAAACAGTTTGGTTTTCCAGCCAACGGAGAGACACACATCCGAGGCTTTTGAATATTAATATTGCTGAGTACCTCCTGGGGCTAATATGCATACATCCAGAAGACATCTCCAGATTCTTAAATACAATTCTGAAGGTCCACATTTCTTTCATTTGCATACTACAGGGCTCTCAGAACTTTTCGTAAGGATGAATCCATATTTATAACATAAACTTTGAAGTGATTTGAAAATATAAAGATCTTCTGAGCCAAATAGTCAAGATATTTTCCCCTTGTTTCTAAGAACATTATCCATATGTGGTGCATAAGACTTCTATATTTCTCTAAGTCACAAAAGAAGTGAGCAGAATTTAGTTCCTAAACGCATCATCCTCTGGATGTTATGCCAGACGGTCACAGCATCTGTATATTGTGGATGTGTCTACTCAGTGCCAAAAGAAAGGTTCCACCATTTAGAGACGATGTCTCAGTGGGAGGCATTATTAATTCTTTCTCATCTTCCATTCCAAACATGAAATACTGCTTAGATCTGTTACCCACCGAAATACAGGCAGTACAAATCCAAGGCTCTACACCTCCTGATGAAGTATTTAATCCTAAGTGCTAGTCTACTTTATGAGGACTGCAGAGGAAGATGGTGCTTATTTAAGGATTTAGTGGGGTCCTAGCAAATGAGTTTCAAAGACTACCTTGCGGGGTTCCTATGGTTTTAGGTGATCCTTCTTGAAAAAAAAAAAAAAAGGTTTTTATTTCCTTTCTCTTTTAAAGTTGTTAGTTTGGTGACCAGAAATTTTTCCAAAACTGAACATTTGCTCTTTGGTTCCATTTTCTTCATAAATTTCTCTCATCATTGATTGATGCTCTTTCCTCCATGATCATGCATGTATGCATGGTGTACTCTACTCCTTGGCCACAAGGATGAATGAGTTTGGTCTGACTTCAGAGTCACAGTTGTATGGATGGAAAGTGAGGGAAGGTACTTATGAACTGGGTTTGAATTCATAGAAATATAATATAAATCTTTGCTTGCCATCTTCTTTGTCTAAGATCAGAACCCGTGGCTCCGCTGCAACAGGAACAGGAGCAGGAACAGGAGCATGAGGAACACTGAACTGTAGTTTTCTTTCTCTCTCTCTTTCAATACTATGAGATCTGACAAATGTTTGAGGAAATTCTTTTCCTTTTCTTCTTCTTTTTTTTTTTGAGACAGGGTTTCTCTGTGTAGCCTTGGTTGTCCTGGACTCTTTGTAGACCAGGCTGGCCCCAAACTCAACAGTGATCCTCCTGCCTCTGCCTCCCTGAGTGCTGGGATTATAGGCATGGCCAGCTTAAGGATATTCTTAAAGGCAGGGAAGTCAATAGTCTTTAGGTGCTTTCTCCCTTACTCTTTAAGTGGTACCTACCATGGATGTTAAGAACCTGTGGCCTCCCACTAGCCTGTGAGCTGAACTCTCTGTAAGGGAAGTAAGATGTTCTTGTCTCAAATAATAATTGGATAAAAGAAAGTACATGCTTCAGTTGAGGGAAAAAAAAAAAGTGCTTCAGCAAGTAAAGCCAGTTGTCCAAATGAAGGGGACGCTATGCAGACCAAACTTTTGTGTATATTAAATGGTATTTGGGGGAAAGAATGAAAACTATTTCACAAGGGGACATATTGCACTTTGCCCTACTTTGAATCCTCCATTTCCCCCAGTCCTCCTACATACCCATCGCAGGAAGGGTTATGATAAGGATTCTCACCTCCAGTTTCTATTTCTATTACTTAAAAGCTTCTGAGGAAGGTCTTGGGTACCTCTGGATCTAGCGGGATTCACATTTGATGCAGAACCGGCTAATACTGTCGCTTTGGGTTTTCCCCAGTCGATTCATTTTCATACAAAGTTTGCCATAGACTTGAATTCTACAGGCAGGGACAGCGACATCATCTTATCTTGTGTTACACTTAAGTGGTAACGAGAAGATTAAAAATAATGCAAGATAAGAAGGGGGACAAATAGGAAGGAGAGAGGAACCAGTTGAGGCTGGAAGTAAATGTGAGCAAGTGACAATAATTATTTTTATGCTAGCTAAAATTTTTTTTAAAATAAAAAACTATTCATGATAGTGAAAAACAAAAATATCATGTAAAATGCTTAATATTCAGACATATATCTCTTCATTTAATTTGTGTCTCTCTTTCTTCCTGTGGCTTTTGTTCTTCACATAAATCTCTTGAATTTGTTAAAGTTGATTATTTAAGAACTTAGGTAAACAATTTTGCTAGGCTATCTGCAAAATAATTTTATTAAAGTGTGGGAAATAGTTAAAAAAAATCAGAAAAGATGGCGATTACTTCACAGGTATGGCGCATGTTAAAGTCACTGACAATGTAGCAGTGGAGGAGGCTCCAGTGTTAAGAACATTTACGACTATTGTAGAGGACCTGAGCCTTGGTTCCAGCCCTCACATGGTGGCTCACCACTCCCTTTAAATCCAGTTACAGAGCATCTGATGCCCTTTTCTGGCCTCCATGGCCTCCTGTACACACATTGCGAACATATATTCACATAGGCTCCTATACATACACAGAAACAAACAAACAAACAAACAAACAAACAAAGGGAACCCAAATCTTTGAAAAAAAAATCACAGACAAAACATAGTGCTGGGGATAACTTATACTTTCAATCAGTGCTCTTTCTATTTGTTTAGAAGTAGTTGTGAGAAAGCTTTAGGAAAGTTGATAATAGATGACATTTGATTTTAAGAAAAACCTTGTAAGCAAGCTCATTTTATTCAGAAAATAATAATTGTCCCTAGATTCAATTTAATGCTATAATTATAGTCAATATGCTTTACTTGATATTGTAGACACAATAAAATTAAAGATTTCACTTTCATAAACCCATTATTTCTTACTTAAAAAAATAAAAGAAAAAGCTCCCCCCAAATTTAATGAAGCTATTACAGAAGAAATGGGACAATCAATTTCTAATATACAACACCATGGCAATGAAATGAGCTATAATTTAAATAAAGGCTTCTTCTCTGAGGTCGGCAAATATGCAAAGAAAGCATTTTATTAGCATCCCATTTCTCTAGCAGTCAGGGAGACGAGGCTAATGAAAAGCCTATAAGGTTAATAACAATCCCGCTTTGTTCTACCATTTGTTCCCTTAAAATACACAGCTAGGTTTGAGCCATACTTACAAAACGACTTCAGAGAAACTTGAAGAAATGAATCAATTCTGTAGACAAGAAAGCAATGTAGTTTGGTTCTTTATCGACAGCACTTGCAGTGACTTCATTTCACTGAGTTTGATTTGTTGCATTCGAGCTCCTATGTCACTTGTTTATAACAGCCAGGGTCATAATCTGAAGCTGAAATGTCCTCAGTAGGCCCAGGGGACAAAGGAAGCTCGAGCACAGTTGAGGCTCTGGTTCAAACCTTAGAATTAAAAAAAAAAAAAGCTTTGCTTATCAAATCAACAAAATGTGTCAAAAACGCCGTGACTACTAAAGTGAGATTGCGCACCAGAGTTCTTGTATAAGGAGTGGTGTGTGTGTGTGTTCATGTGCATGAATGGGCAAATACATGTGAGAGCGCCTCTGTCCCCATGTACAGGTAGGTGCTTGAGCGTGCACATGGCTCTACACTCATCTGGAGGCCAGAGGTCAAATCAGGTGTCACTCCTCAGGTGATGTTCACCCTTTGCTTCAGGCAGTGTCTCTGATTGCTTTGATGTTTGCCAAGTAGGCTCATCGGCTAGATGGCCCGTGAATCCTAGAGATAGCCCTGTCTTTACCCAGCAAGCACTGAGGTTGAAAGCATATGCCACCGTACCATGGAATGGAACCCAGGTCCTCAGGCTTGTGAGGCAAGCACTTTTCCAACTATGTTTCTCCCCAGCCCCCATTGTATAATCCGGCAGAGAGAAGACTCTTTAGTTTGAAGTGCATATTTTGTGGCTTTTCTTCAGTACATTCCCCAGTGATTGTCCCACCTACACCCCTTGTCAGTTTTCAATTGCATGCTCCTTCTCTGTGCTAAGAAAATTACTTCGGCTTCTTTATAGGAAAAATAGAAATCGTTTGGTTAGGAAGTTACTAAATTTCCCCCCTTTTATTCCCAGCATGCTTTTCCCCCGTCAATATACATTTTACTAGTCTGCTTCTTTCAAAAATGTAAAAGATTGGGATTGAACAGAAAGAAGGAGGAGTAGTAATTTTAGAGCCTACTGAACGTGGCTTGCTTTCGTGACAATAATTTAACCTTGTAAGCTTCAGTCTTTATATCATTAAAATAGGCATTGTGACACCTTTGTCACCACACTGCTGTGAGATGATGGGTATAGATGCTTAGTAATATGCCTTGAATGGAACTGGAATTAAATAACTAACCACTGTCATAGAAATTAAGTGTTTCCTAGTTTTTTTTTTTTTTTTTTTTTTTTTTTTTTAATAAAAGGGCAAACATCTTTTAGCTCCTTTTTTCAGCATCTTAAAATCTCTCCCTCACCATGTGAAGACAGATTTCTTCCTCTTGTCCTTCAGGTAGACATGCCCTTTCTCCTGTTCGTAAACCACCTCCTGCCTCAGGGGATTTTCATGACTGCCCTAATTCACTTTCTATTGCTGTGATAAACATCGTGACTGAAAGCAACCTGGGGAAGAGAGGATGTATTTGTGCTTACAAGTTACAGCCTGCCATTTAGAGGGACCAAGGTAGGAACCTGGAGCCAGGAACTGAAGCCGAGGTCATGGACTGGTGATCAGTGCCTTGTTCTCTGTGCTTATGTTTGCCTGTCTTTCTTATACCTTCCAGGATCACCTACCTAGGGGTAGCAGTAAGCACATTTGATGCAAGAGGGTTGGGCTCTCCTGAATCAGACAGCAACCAAGAAAGTGCCCTTAAAGACTTGTGTACAGGTCAATCTGATGGAAATATTTTTTTTAAATCAAGTTTCTTTCTTTCCAGATATTCTAGCTTGTATCAAATCAATGAAACAAACAAACAAACAAACAAAAAACCCAAACATCCCCAAAGCAAAAACCAGCCAGAACGATGACCTAACGACAAGCCACTGTCCTCTTTACTTGCGTTGCTTCCCCAGCAATCAACAGTCACTGCCTCTCTATCTTTCTGTCTCTTTCTATCACTCTGTACAACAGTGGTTCTCAACCTTCTTACTGCTGCTACTGTTTAATACAGTTCCTCATCCTGTGGTGACCCCCAACCATAAAATTATTTTATTGCTATTTCATAACTGTATCTTGCTTTTTTATCTTAATATAAATATCGGATATGCATGATATATTATATGTGACACTGGTGAAAGGTCATTTGACCCCCTAAAGGTTTCAAAACACGCAGGCTGAGAACTGGTCCTCTACAACAAATATTTTCTATTTTTTATTATTATTAATTCACATTACATTGCAATTGTAATTCCCCTATCCCACTCCCATCTTCCCATTCCCACCCTCCCTTCCTTTTCTGGTCTATTCCCTTCCTTTAGACCTCTGACAGGTGGCGTCCTCTTCCCCCACCATCTGCCCACAACCGATCAGGTCTCATCAGGATAGCCTGCTTCCCCTTCCTCTGTGTTCCCACTGGGCCTCTCCCCTAAGGGGCAGAAATCAAATCTGCAGTCACCAGAGTTCTTATCAGAGGCAGTCCTGCTCCCATCCCCATGTGGAGAATGAGCTGTCCATTGGCTACATCTGAACAGGGTGTCTAGGTTCCCTGCTTGCAATGTCCCTGGTTGGTGCATCAGTTTGTGCCAGGGCCCTTGGGTCCAGATCTGTCAGCCTTGATAAGTCTCCCGTGGAGCTCAAATCTTTTCATAGTGAACCTTAGAAACTGCACTTTCAAAGGTTTCTGACTCTTAAACCCAAGCTTAAATGTCTTTCTTTGTCTTCTGTATCCTTAATATATACAGAATGGGACCACCTTACCTTCTGGGAGCAATCTTCTTTATTGTTGAACAAATAATACCCCTTAGAAATTTTGACAATCCTAGAAAATACAAAAATATATTTTTTTTACAATTGTAAACTCTGATAAATTAGTTTTTGGAGGCTAATTGAACATGCATTTTCATGTTGAGAATAACAGATTCATAGTGTGTGTGTGTGTGTGTGTGTGTGTGAGAGAGAGAGAGAGAGAGAGAGAGAGAGAGAGAGAGAGAGAGAGAGAGAGAGAGAGAGAGAGGGAATATGAGTACGTATATGCCCCGGAGTGTAGAACTGTGAGTGAAGAGGCTGTCAGGTTTCCTGATTTATCACCCATTTGTTGAAGATAGGCTCTCTCACTGAAACTGGGCTCTTCTGTCAGCTAGCAATCTCCAGTCATCTTCTTGTGTCCCCTACATCAGAGATAAAAGTACCTGGGCAACTAAGCGTGTTTTGTTTATTGCTGTTGTTGTTATTGTTGTTAAATCAGGGGCAGTGAGATTTGAACTCAGTTCCTCATGTCTGCACTGTGAGCAGAGCACTCTTACCCACTTCAGCCCTGTATTGTCTATTCTTATGCAATGCACATTTTCATATTAATTATTAAGACAATGCGTACATTTTCCTTGGGAAATGGCAGGGTACTGCAATGTGTGATGCTCTACTGTTCTTTTAAATTCCCTTCTCCCAGTCCTATCATGTGGGCACCATGCATTCCAAGAAATCTGAACTTGACTTGCAGCAAAGCTCCTTTTCTCCTGCATGAGAGATGATGCTAGTTGGAAGCATGAATGGGGGCAGGGGAGATCTGACCAATCTTTTTTCTCTCTCTTTTCCTGGTACCTTCTTTTCCTCTCAGTTAGCTTACTGGCCTTTTCAGGTGGTGCGGCTGAGGAAGGCTAAAAGAGAATGTTTGATCCTGATGTGTGATTGATGACTTAGCAGTAGAGAAACTCTCTTGCTCTGTCACTAAGCATCAGCCATTCTTTTACCCTAAGGTGCCCTGGGCTAGAACTATCTTCAGTCACTATCAATGTGACAAGAGCATAGAGCATGCTCTCTGTTGGATGCCTTGAAGCCAGATAACATTCATTGTGATTGAGGCCACAAGGAGGTAGAAATACTCTCAAAGGGAATGCTAGGGTCCTGGTGTTTCAATGCTAGCTTTCCCCAAAGACATAATGTCACTGATAACCCCTTCCTCATATGACATCCTTTTCTATCTTTGTTCTCACAGAATAGTCCCATAGTTGTGCAGATGATTCCTAGATGTTTCCTTAGGAACTCTCCAAGTATTGCGTAAGTCCTGTGGGCTTTGGCACTGGAGAAGGTCAACATGTTTGCATCATGATATTTGTCACTTTTAACAACCTGTTCCACACATGCGTGCATTGGGGATGCCTTTCTATGTTAGTATATTTTATCTTTTTATAAAGGAGGATATTCAGGCTCAAAGATGTTGTTATTCATCTTCCTTAAGTATGCACAACTGGTGAGCCGTGAAGCTTGGATTTAATTCAAAGCCCGTCTTTTGTCAAAACCCATGTCTACATGCTGTGTCCCTATATTTATGTCTCTCTGCTGAATTTATCAGTTTCTCTCTCTCTGCTTCCTAAAAACAAAACAAAACAAAACAAAACAAAAACCCCTCAAGCTTCCGGACAGTAAAATGTCAACATTGCTTGGCAAACAGTTTGTAAGTATTGTTTAAGTGTTGTCGCACATCCAAGTCAGGGCTATGGATTTTGATAAATTCACAGGGAATCTGTCAATACAGATGGTTACCAAGTTACATAACCAATAGCAATAAGGGAAGGCAGACATGGCTTCTGCTGAGGAGACCTGTGCATCATCCACTTCTGCGTTCAGATCTTCTACACTATTAGTTGAACATTGCCAAAGCAATGAGCAAGAAAGAAAGTCTATTATCAAGGTGATTTTCTTTTTCTGCTGGGACAGATGGAGGAATATAAGAAGATTTCAGGTTAAGAAAGAGACCTATCATTTGAAGTAATGGGATAAGATATGACTGAGCTGTCAAGGTGAATCTGCTGCAGATTTGGTTGAGCTTATCTTTGAAAGGGGAAGAATATCCAACTGTGTGAAAAGTCGAGAAAAGAATCGTTCAGTCAAGAGTACAAGGAAAGCAGTGTTTGCGACTGGGGAGCATGAACTATCTAGCAACTATTAAAAGGTGAGTTCAGGGACCTGGGTTGCACAAAGATGCACATGCATGGTGAATCCTTAGGCTTGCTTGAGTCATGTGGTGGGTCAATGCTTTGGCTCCCATTCACACTGCAGGTGGCTTCCAGGTAAGTTTCTGAAGGTGGTGGGGTATCAGCGTCACTCTGTGCAGACCAGGTTGGCACAAAGAGCGCTCACCAATCAATCTCAAACTCTTCATGGTTGTGCCTAATCATAATGACTAAGCCTTTTAAATCTCATTTCCTAAACCACAGCAAGTTTCAAGGATGGTAGTACGTCTCCATGTATCCTATTACAATGTGTTACTTGAAAGGGCTCAAGGAGCGGGCTTTCCTTCATTGCCGTTCATGTCCTACTTGCCTTTACTTTACAATTATTGATTAATTCCGAGTTAGACCTCCATGATTCCTGGATCCCGGAGCATTTCTGTAGTTGTCCCGTCAAACATAATTCGAGTTATGTCTTTAATGTGAGCTTGTAAATGTAAAGTTCCAGAGGAGTTGATTTTTGAATAAGGAGATTACCTGGGTAGGGTTGACCTAGTTGCATAACCCTTGTAATAGATGAATGCTTTGTTAGGCTGGTCGCAGGAAGCCTATCAGGACAAAAAGCTTCAGTTATCCTGAAAGAAAGCAGACATTTGACTAAATTGCCCACACAGTGGGCCATGGGACAAAGAACTGCAGACAGATTATAGGATTTAAGAACATCCTTGGCTGACAATTTACAGAAGAATGGGACCTTCCATTGTCTAGCCAACAGCTGCTAGAAATGAATCCTGTAACTAGAAGGGAGCTGGGGAAAGAGCTCTGAGCCCCAGGCAAGCACCACTAATTTACCCACCATCACAATTCTTTTTTTTTTTTTTTTCAGTTTCTCTTCACCTGTTTTTTTTGTTTCTTTTCTTTTTATTTATTTTTTATTTTTTAAAAGGAAATCAACTTGAAAGATAATTTTTCTTTTTTTTCATTTTCTATTTATTTATTTATTTTTCCATTTTTAAATTAATTTTTCTTGTTACATCTCAATGGTTATCCCATCCCTTGTATCTTCCCATTCTTCCCTCCCTCCCATTTTCCCCTTACTCCCCTCCCCTATGACTGTGCCTGAGGAGGACTTCCTCCCCCTTTATATGCTCATAGAGTATCAAGTCTCTTCTTGGTAACCTGCTATCCTTCCTCTGAGTGTCACCAGGTCTCCCCCTCCAGGGGACATGGACAAATATGAGGCACCAGAGTACGTGTGAAAGTCATACCCCACTCTCCACTCAACTGTGGAGAATATCCTGTCCATTGGCTAGATCTGGTTAGGGGTTTGAAGTTTATGGCCTGTATTGTCCTTGGCTGGTGCCATAGTTTGAGCGGGACCCCTGGGCCCAAATCTGCCTGTCATAATGTTCTTCTAGTAGGTTTCTAGGACCCTCTGGATCCTTCTACTTTGTCATTCTCCCATGCTTCTCTCATCTAGAGTCCCAATAGGATGTCCTCCCCTCTGTCCCAATTTCCTGGTAAGTAAGACTTTGATGGGACATGGAAACAGCCTAAGTGTCTCTCAGTAGAAGAATGGATAAAGAAACTGTGGTATATTTACACTATGGAATACTACTCTTTTCTTTTAAAAAATATTTTATTAATTTGTTCAGATTACAACTCAATTGCCATCCCATCACTTGTATCTTCCCATTCCTCCCTCCCTCCCGCTTGCACTCTATTCCCCTCCCCTAGGTCTATGACTGGGACGGGGGGAACCTCCTGCCCCACTATACTACATCACAATTCTTAAAAAGATTTATTTATTTTTATTTTATGTGTGTGAGTGTTTTATATACATGTACACAAGCATGCCAGAAGAGGGCATCAGATCACATTATAAATGGTTGTGAGCTGCCATGTGGTTGCTGGGAACTGAACTCAGGACCTCTGGAAGAGCAGTCAGTGCTCTTAACCTCTGAGACATCTCTCCAGCCCTCAACACCACAATTTTATGACAATAATATCAGGAGTTGAAAATCCAGCCACTCTATATGCACAGAAACTGAGGGAGGAATACTTTGCTTTAAGCCAGAAATGATAGTCAGCTGCTATAGAGTATTAGAAAAATAAAGCTCAATGCTACATTTAGATTTTAGGAGCTCCAGTCTTCCAAGCGAAACCACAGTGACTTTTTAGAGGGTTTCCTTCAACCAGCCAGTCAGTCTGGAATCAGTGAGCTGGCCAAATAGGTATATGATGACAGACAGAGTCAGTGACGTGACATGATTGATGCTCTGCAGACAGCACAGGGGACACTGAGATTCACTGTCTCATTTATTTAGTCTTTGAGATAAGCCTCAGTGTGCAAGTCTCAGCCTGGCCTGAGCTTACTCAGTAACCCAGGCTTGCCTTGAACTTACAATTCTCCTGCATTCTCCCTCCAAGCACTGGGATTACCACTGTGAGCCACCACACCTGAATCATTTTTATCTTTCTATGCAGTCATGCGACACTTTGGTGTTTAATGGACCAGTGATCCCACAAGAATGTGTGGAGCTGAAATTTCTGTCACCCAACAATGGGAGTACTGTATTGAAATATACATTGCTTTTGAGTTTCTGGTGGTACTGACACAAACAAGTTTTATGCCTGTGAGGCATATAAAAACAGGAATATTATTATGTATAATAATAATACCAGATCATGAAAATAAACTGTTATGCTACTGGTTTATGCATTTTCTATACTATAATTTTTATGTATAGAGCATATTCTTTTTACAAGAAAAAATGAGCTGTGTTAGCCTACACCACTGCATACATATTGTCTTTACTGTAGCTCTTGATTGCATCAAGGTAGCACCTCAATAGATGGACCTAGACCAACTAGGCCCGTGGAAGTACACTCTGATGTTTGCACAACTGCAGAATCACTTCAGAACACATTTCTCAGATGAGATCTCCCTCATTAAGTCATGCATGAGTGTGCTTCTTTTATTACCACAGATATTTGAATGCAAATAAGATCATTCTGTCATAAATAATGTGTTTTTCCTGAGTGCTTATCCTCACAGCAAACCCTTACTTATATTATTAGGAACGTACTCATGTGTTCTCAAGTTCAAGGTTCTTTTTATACATTGACAAATTAATGATCATGGCATATTCCAAACAGTAACTTCAGAGGCAGAAGTTAATAGATCAGCACAACAGGTTTCTTATAAGTTGTAGAATTAGACAGCAGTGAGTAAAACTAATAAGTCATTCCAGGTACAAGAAGACTGTCCAAGATATACAACAACCCGTGTTCTTAATATTAGTTGTGTGCATACAGCACAACATGAAATATTGTTGGGCAAAGACACAATCTATTTGGTTCTTGAGGGATGTCAGCCTGAGACAGAAAAGCTACAAGTCTCACAGTACAATCAAATACCTTTGGGAATGAGAGCATTGAAATGTAAGATGTGTATCTTACATCATTGTTCATTTGTAGACCTTTGGGGAGTGTGTTTAGGGGATGTCACAATATACTGAATGATAATGCCAGGAAATAGCACTATTCTGAACATTTTCCTGAGTAGATTCATTAATGGGGAGTAAAAGAAAACATTGGTTCTTGTTTTTGCTGTCACAAATCTATAAGCAACCATGGAGATGTAGAAATCACCATCTGGGTAATGCTGGTCTGGGCAGTGTTCATAGAAAGAAAAAGAGGATAGCTGGATATCATCTAAGGGGGCCAAGAGAGTGAGTGAAATAAAAATTATTCTGAATCAAAATGAAATGTTCCAGAGAAATTTGTACTGGGCGTTTGCCTTTGAAGTAGGAGACACTATCATAAAGTAAAGATTTTATTTTATAGTTTTTTATTTCTTAGAACTTCAAATACATTCTTTTTATTATTTCAAACTTCTCTATATGGACACATTTGAATGCTGAACATACTCTCACTCATACCCAACTACGCCTTTTCATAAAGTTGCAGATTTAAAAGTTCAGCCATAAATATCTGGAAGGTACTTCTATGAATATCCAGTAGAGTCTTTAAGCTGATTAAATATTGAAAGCTTGTAGGACCTGGCCCTGTACACACAGACCCCCATTCCTGAATATGATTTATACTTGAAATCAAAATGCTAATTTTAAAGTCTTACATAACTCAGAGTTAAATGTGTGTGTGTGTGTGTGTGTGTGTGTGTGTGTGTGTGTGTTACATATGTATGTGTGCACATGTGCATGCAAATGTTTGTACAAATGTGTGCTTGTGGAGGCTAGGGGTTGATGGGTGTGGCTTCCTGAGTAGCTTTCCACCTTGGATTTTGAGGCGGGGTCTCTCACTGAACCTGAACCTGGATTTTGCTGATGCAGCTGGCCTGGCTGGCCAGCCAATTCTAAGGGATCTCCATCTCCCTAGGACTGGGATGACAGCCCTATGCCACCACACCTTGCTTTTAAGATGGATGCTAAGAATATGAACTCAGGTCTTCATGCTTGTGTGACAAGCACCTTATTAACCGAGTCATCTCACTAGCCCCTAAACTTTAGCTTTATATATTTGAGCTGGTCCATAGTCTCTGGCCTTGCACTTGTATGGGTTAGTATTGTACTTTACTGAAAAGCACCTTGGGATACGTTTGCATCAAAGGTGCTATAGGAGTTTATTTGTATTGTGCTCAAAGTAGGTGCATTTCTCTCCAGATTGCAAGCACAATCAATAAGATTAATGGGTTCCTTGAACTCATTTAGTGGCTTGCCTATAACAGTCCCATTACCAAGTCCCCAGTAACTTAGCAACTTTTCATCAGGGGTGGCCTCAGGGCTGAATAGGCAAGCAGAAAACATTCACCTACCCTGGCACTTCACCTTTTACCTGATGCCCCTGGCAAGCTGGGATTCAAAGTAGCTCTTACTGCACTGCTCTCTTAAGTTGCCTTTTCTAACAGCTTTGTCCCTGTAAAGTGTACTTTTGTGCTATAGCTAGAAGACTTGAGCATTTGAAAAAGACCAAGGTAGATTTGAAAATCCACGTCCGCTCGGAACATTAGCTTGGTCTCTGTATCACGAAGCCAGTTAACCAGAGTCCCTTCTCCACTGCGACGTTTTCATGGAATATGGCTTGGGCTGGTTTCCTGGTCTTCGTACACCTTGCCCAAGGGATCATAACTTGACATAGACAAAGAGGGTACATAATTGAAAGAGGAAACCCAGAGCAGAGGCTCTGTGGTTAAGTTGCCAAAAGGGATGGATTAATTCAATTTTGTTCAGCGGGATGATTTCCCTGGAAATTTAAAACTTCTCCTGTATAAAAATTGAAGCTGGGCTGGAACTTCCTTCCATGAGGAGAAATAAGATGGATTTGAGTGTGAGTGGTGTGAGAGATAGGTACATAAGCAGCAAGGGCACCGTGTGGAGCCAGCTGCTCCCTGATCTCTCTCTCTCTCTCTCTCTCTCTCTCTCTCTCTCTCTCTCTCTCTGTCTGTCTCTGTCTCTCTAACACACACACACACACACACACACACACACACACACACACACACACACACACACACACATTAAGCAGATTGAATTGATTCCAGCAGTCAAATTTGGCCTAGGTGGTGCTACCTGATCTCTTCACGTACCCAACCGGAAGAGTCAGTTTGGCAGTTTCATAGTTCCTGTCCCTCATTGCTACACAGTGATCAAGACTCCATTACTCTTGTAACCATAGACTGTTTTTTGGTATCTATGGAGAAATGAAGACTTTAAAAAAAAAAAAAAAGGAAGTAAGTGCTTATTTTTCATGCAATTCTCAAAGGGACAAGTGACTTTAGCTAACTTAACATTTCCATTTTTATGAATATAAACACACGTAAGTACAGTATGTCCACAAAGCATGTCTTAATGCTGTTTTTTCTTTCTTCTCTTTCCCCACATCCTTCCAAGGCCACATGTATTATTTCCTCTTATAGCTCTGTCTACCTTCTGTACTAACTTGCGGTAACACCTTTATTTCCTATTTTTCTCAATACTCGCACTAGCACATGCGAAACCTGTCTATCTGTACACGTGAATTTATATATGGCCACTTGAATTTTCAGAGAACCTTTTATAATTATTTACATTTTTGTGTTGTATTACACACATTGTCTTTATTGTTCTCATTCCTCATCTATAATGAGAATCGTCCTTAGACAGTCAGCATAGGCAACAGTTCCCTCTGAATGGCTGTATAGTGTCTAAAGCATGGGATGACATTTGTTCAGTTACTCTCCTTACTGGCGGATTCTTTGTTTAGTCCACCTTTCCATTTTTTCCCAGTGTAAACAAAGCTCCAGGAGTGGTATCCTAATCCATCATTGCTGTCCCTCTTAAGGGAAAAACATTCCTGGAAATGACCTTACAAGACAAAGGGAATGTATTAAAATTTAATAGCTGCATCCAGATATAAAGGCAACAGTATATTCCCAATACTATTTTATGAGAGCACCCTTCACCTTCCCACAATAGATTCAGCCCTTCTTCTAAAATTATAGTGTGCTTGGGTCTATAGGTGATACTGCATTTTCTGATTGTTAGTGGCTATAAACATTTTGTAAAATACCTACTAGCCTATTAGTTTTGTCACTCTAAGACTTGACTGTATATGCAATTTGCCCATTTTCCTATTGGTTATCCTGTTCCCTTCATATTTATCAGGTTGTATTTATTTCAGCTAGTGATTTAATTGACATCACTAGAAACACTAAAAAACTTTCTAAATATGTTGACATTTTAAGTATCTTTTGCTCCATTTCAATTTATTGAAAGCACTAGGAAATATTTCTGTATTATTCTAATTTCTTACTTTCTAATTGCCTCTCAACATCTAGGTGTTTTTTTAATTTTATTTTATTAATTTATTCTTGTTACATCTCAATGTTTATCCCATCCCTTGTATCCTCCCATTCTTCCCTCCCTCCCATTTTCCCCTTATTCCCGCCCCCCATGACTGTTCCTGAGGGGGATTACCTCCTCCTCATCTAGGTGTTTTATAGCAAATGCTTAAGATGAAAATTTTTTGTTTTCCTTTTTAAAACATTTTTAATTTTTTACATATACATTTATATTATTACACATACATACAATAAACTACCTATAGCAAGAAGAACCATGACACAATCAGGAATTATATAAATGTTACATTCTTAGTGTTCTTAAGATGAAATTTTATTTTTATACCTTTCCTCCTTTCTTTTCTTTTCTTTTTGTTTTTGTTTGTTTGTTTGTTTTGAGGCAGGATTTCTCTGTGTAGCCATGGATGTCCTGGAACTTGCTTTATAGATCAAGCTGACCTCGAACTCAAAAAGATTCTCTTGCCTCTACCTCTTGAGTGATGGAGGTAAAGGTGTGCACCATGACTTCCTGGCCTTACATTTATATTTCTTAAATATCCATTAATTTTTCACACATCCTTCATTTTTGTTCAGCCCTCTCTCCCTGATCCTTTGTCTTGCCTATTCTCCTTGTCCTATCTAGCTCAAGCGTTTCTCGGGTCTTTCTTTCTCACCTATGCTCTACTAGCTCCCCACGCCCTTAAGGCAGCTGCTCCTAGCAGCATCATTGCAGCTTCCAGTCCACTACAGGTAATCTGAGTTAAAAACACAAATCTCAAGACTCAAACCCCGGATTCATAATGAGAGAGAACATGCGATATTTATCTCTCAGGGTCTGGGCTACCACAGTCATAACCATTTCCAATTCCATTAATTTACCTACAAATTTCATTTTTCTTTGCAGCTGAATTCAAGTCCATTGTTTTTATGTACAACAGTTTCAATACTGAGTCGTCTGATGATTGACATTAGGATCTATGAAGAAGCCATTTGGAAATCTACTTTATCAGACAAAGTATGTTAAAAAAAATGTCCTGAAGAGCTGTATAGTGTTTCACTTATTAAACAAACCAGAAGTCTTTGTTTACCACAAAAACCTGGTATCCCAGTACCAGATTTAGGATACTTCATTATAAGCTGTATCTCGGGGAGGCTACAGAGATGCCACATAACAATGCATGTTCTGCCAGTCCTCCTGGTTTGCTCACCGGAATCATATGATAAGACCCTGTGGCTAGGATGCCACACACTTTGGTTGCAAGATATAGAGAAATTAGGCTGGACCTGACTTGGAACCAACTTCCAGTGATGGGTCCAAAACCAAGGTCACAAGGATGGTCCTAGTGTGGAAAGATGTTGTTCTAATTTCTTAAATAATCTTCTGGAGGTTATGATCAGTCTAACATATTGACCCGTAGTCTGTTAATTCCCTTTCACAAACACTTCAGATTACACTGCATATGGCCAACTGTTATAGCTCTTTGAATACATGTATATTTGAATTCATGTATATTTGTTTCTTATAATATTAACTGGGAAGGTTTGCTTCTAGGCCTGGCAAATGCGTGGACTTCAGTACAATTGTTACACAATGGATCATAGAAATTTTCTTTAAACTTTAAAAAAAAAAAAAAAAAAAAAAAAGAAATTAGTAAACTTTGTCATTTTCTCTAGACAAGCAGAAATATCAGCAACATCCCTTAACTCTTTTTTAAAAAAATGTTTTAAATGGTAAAGATGTGAGATAAAGGAGGCTAGTGAATAGGAAAAGCCACTTCAGAAATGTAGCCACAGAGGAGACGTGCAGATGCTTCCGTGTCTGGGGATGCTGACGAGAATACTAACTGCGACTCAAGGGTGGTTTAAAAAGGTTGTCAAGGTATTGAAGTCCAATCCCGCTGGAGAATTGACACTTAAGTAAACAGACATCCAAGCTCAGACCCTAACTCAGGCTAAATCTAGGAAGTATGTAATTAGATGGCTCCTGGAGGTACAACTGTGATATGCCAGTATTTAATACATACTCTGTAATTATTTTAAGTTTGAAGGATTATTAATTTCTGGGCGTTCTTTGTGAACTCTTGTTCTAGAATTTCCCAGAAACATGCATTTACAAACCAGTGCTTCTAGTATCAACACCATGTTTAGAGGCAGAGAGCTTTAGTTTCCTGCTTTGGAAGTCTGTTATTGTAGCCCACTGTCCTCAAAGTTGACAGTATTAGCATCTTGACCAGAAAGACATCTGGGGAGGATGGTAAGAGTAGTACCAAGGTTCCTGATGCATTTCCTGTCTCTCTGTCCTCAAGAATGCCTCCATAGTCTGTACAGCAGGGGGCAAATTCTTCCTGAAGGATTAGGTAGAAAGACTATTGTGCATGCCTATGTGATGCGGTCTTTGGGCACAGACCCAGAACCTCATGTGTTGGGAGTCCTGTAATGGCTCTGATTAGATGCTTGTATCTTTGTCATGATTCTTATCTATTGATTTTCTATTGGCATTAGATTAAAAGAGTAAGCTGTTTGTTTGAACAATTAATAGTTTAAAGTCAGGGAGGCTTCAATTAGTAATGAACATGAATTTCTCATACTGGATAACTGCGTCTCAGGCTATTAGCTAGACAACTTTTTTCTAATTGCCTCAAAGAGCAGTTTTTCTCCTTGGAAAGTCAAATATCAGCTGCTTTTCATCTGCACAATTAAATAACTCATTCAACCCAGTTTCCCAGAACAAAAGAAAATGTGTCACAATGTATGCTGCTTTCATCTTAGGTGGATGGAACATTGCACTCAGCTTTATATTTCTTTCTTCCTCTTCTTCCAATTCTATTCAACTTTCAAAGAAACTCAAAATGTGTTAAGTTGTCCTTTTCTCTACCTGACTATCTCCTTAGGTTAAAAAAAAATTGTTGATCTGTTTTGAGGTTAATTCCATGAAGGTGTCTGTGGAATGTCAAATATCTTTGTTTATTAAACATTTCCTCCAGGCTTATTGTGTTGTAATTGATAAATAGAAATGATATCTGTCAAAGGTATAAAACATGGCATTTTGCTATACATATTAATTATAAATGAGTCCTGTGATTGGACTGTGTGTGAGTGGGTACATGTGTGTGAGGTAGGGAGTCTCCCTCCCTCTGTCTCTGTCTCTCTGTTTCTCTCTCTGTCTCTCTGTCTGTCTGTCTGTCTGTCTGTCTCTCTCTCTTTGTATATATGTATGTTTGTGAAGAATACATAAGATGTGAGCTCTGAGAAGCTTTAAAGTATTTGATAATATGCATACTTGTTAATTTCAGTTATACTGGAAAATTTGCCTGCAGATCTCACTTACGCAAGAATTGAGCATTTTTGCCCTTTGACTAACACTTTCTCATGCCATACCGACCTCTGACACTTAGTATAAGTGTCTGACACTCTGTATAAGTCTGATATGATGTTCTTAGACTTACTATGGAAGTGAGATTGTGAAGTATTTGCCTTCCCATACCAGACTTATTTCTCTTATGTCTTCCAGGTCCAATTCCACTTTCAATGAGACCATATGTAGGAAACACCATGTACCCACCAGCTTTCTGCTAGAGTAACAAATCTCCTGAGATTCTTAGCTTCTAAAGGGAAACTGTTTGTTTTTGTTTACAGCTTTAGATGAGTCAGTCCATAATTGATTTATACTAATTCTTAGGTCCTATGGAAATGGACCCTCTCACCCTGGAAATATGGAGAGCAAACAGCTCACCTTGTAACCATAAGCAACATAGACAGAGAGCTGCCTGGGGTCAGTTTCATTTTAGAAACAAGTTCTAAAAAACGCAAGGATTTCCCGCATGGTCCCTCTTCTTAGGTGTTCATTGCACTTTCTGAGAGCACCACACTAGAGATGAAGGCTTTAACACCTGGACCTTTGGCAAACTACAAAATAATTAGTGCCGAGCTGCTAATAGTCACCATTCAGTTAATTTTAGCTCTTAGTAAGGCCTTAAATGTCACAAAAATAAGGAAACAAGTGCCCTTCCCTTTGTAGGAAGCATGAGACATGAGACAGGAGTCACCTAGGTCACTCTGATCTAGCACAGATGGTTTCTGGTGACTTCCTGACACTGGAAAGACAATAAAAACTCCATTAAAAGTCCTTTCCCGTTAGCTGTAATTCTTACCTGGAATGCATGGCCTAAATGAGCCATGACTAATCAACGATCTGTCCAATTCTCAGTAATTGATGTAATCGTAATTTCCAACTTACTGTAATTCTACTCTTGCCTTTAAAAAGTATATAAAACTGGACCCCTTGGATGCCATACTGCAGCACCTGTTCTAGGCAACTGTAGTGTGTTTTCAGGTCTACACCCTTACCTCCTCTCTTTGTTCTTTAATTCATCATGCCTTAATTTGCCCTGTGGGCTGCTAGGTTTTAGGATTCCCCTTGAACCTCCGAGTTCTGCTTTAGAGGTCTGTTTTCTTAGAAGTCTTACTTAGAGAAGTGAAAAACATCTAGAAAGTCTGATTCTGGAGAAATAACCAGACAAGCTAATTCTAGTGTGATCCAGAAACTACTGGCAGGCACTTTCCACAGTCTGGAAGTCAACATGTGGTATACATGGTAGGGTCATCATCTGTCTCCTAACCACATGTTCCCACTACTAGTATCATGGATGAAGTATGGATCAGGATTCCATGCCTAGGTGTCTACTGGTATCCTTGGAAGAACAACGGGCTCCAATTCTGCAACATGATAAAGGGAAGAAGAAGCTCAATGCCTTATATCCGATTATTCCTTGATCAAAGAAAACAGAGGTGAATCCACAATCTTCAGATTGTTTCAAATGCCTACTCTGCCTCCTACTTGACATGAGACATTATACACTGTATCTAATCTCTTTCTTCATCTTTAATGAAGGACATTGATGGCAACTCTTTCAGAGGCTTGCAGGAAGGATCAAATAAATATGCATATGTAACATGTGGAAAGACACTACTTCACATATTATAAACTATTTAAAATATGCTTATTGTTACAGAATTGTGTAGAATGTTGGGACACAGAATGGGTAAAAGAGCTACCATGGAATGGCCATGGGACAAAAGGCCCCAGATATAATCAGCAATAAAGATTCATGTTGTGTTTGGGGAGTGCCAAGTCATGCTGAGGACGCAGTGCCATATTTCCTATATCATCCATGTGTACTTGAGGAAAATCATTTTTCCTGGTTTCTGCTACATACATCAAGTTCTTCTCAGAGACTCTTTCCTGCTATCCAAAGTCCCCATTGGCCCTGCCTCTGCCTCTTGCATCTTCCACTTCCTACATCTGTCTGACCTGTGCCCTTCTTGGTATGTACTATACATTTCCCTATTTCACATGCTTATTTCTGAATGTTAGATTTTTCATCTGCTGTGTTCACCCACTTTGTATCTGTTACCGTAGGTACCTGCAATCAACTTGGACACAAATTAGGTCCTGGGTGATTAAAAGGCTCAATGAACTACTGAAGGAATGATCACACTGCTTCTAGTTACCCAGTAGACTCCTATGCACCACGTTGGTAGGACTAACGAAGGCAAAGGAGACACAAACACACTTCTGTACTGTGAGAGACTTCTCTCGTGCAGATTTCGCCTCTTGTGCTACATTTTATTCTAGCTCTCCTTCGGGACTCAGTGTTACGCTGCCTTGTCCTCACAGACACAGCGCAACCTCAGCTGTGATAGCTATACAAGACCGAGTCGGAAATGTCCTATTCCACCTCTAAACTTGCAAATGATGGAGTCAGTGGTGACACAGTGGGCAAAAGCTCAAACTTGGTGACCTGAGTTTGATCCTCAGAACCTAAGGTGGAAGGAGGGAACTGATCCCCCAAAGTTGTCCTTTGGTTTTCACTTGTGACATAGCATGGGAGCATCTGCATTCATGTACATATACATCACACACACACACACACACACACACACACACACACACACACATAATAAAAATAAAAGTAAGTGGTGGTGTATACAATAGAAAATTACCTTCTAAATGGAACATTCCACAGAGGAAATTAAGTCTGTCTTGCTTCCTGCCTACTCACTTAGAAGCCACCAATACCCTCTTCAGAAATGTATATTTTCTCTTCGAAAGGTCTGTAGACTTTTTGAAGACAAGAGAAACATCTACTCCACTGTAACTCTAGGCCCTGGTGTAATTCAGAGCCTGCAGTGTGGGAAGTAAACATATAATTACTAGGTCACTAATAATGGATTTCAATGACTAGTCCAAATCCGCCTAGAACATTCCAAACAGATCACTGGTCTGTCATGCTGCTGTGAGCTGCTCTAGATAACACATGGAAGTCTGGTTTGGTTTGAACACATTGTGAGAAGTTGACAAAATTTCTAAGTCTCTTCAAAACTTTTACAAATATGTATGTAGTTTAAGTGAACCGTAAAATTATAGTTTGCAATTTGAACTAGAAAATGCTGCTTATTTTTGTTTCTTAGATGAATTCCAAAGGTAAGTGACCTGAAGCATGCAAAATTATTATTTTTGTTACCAAAATACTCTTTTAAGGAATCCATTAGTTTGCTCTATTTATCTGTAAAATAGTAATAATAATAATTTCCATCTTATGTGCAGAGTGTAAAAATAATGTAAAATTTGCAAGTTAGGAAATGCTATAAATGTCATTAAAAGCACCCTATTCCACGGCATTTAAAACTTCATGTAGTTCTCCAATGGTAAGTGCAGGTGTTAAGTTTGGCTTAATGTCTTTTCGGGTTTTAAATTTGTTCTGTCTCATTTTGCTTCTAATGTCGGCTTTCCTGCTTTCAAGTCAGCAAGAGTTACCTTTCTCTCCTCATAGGGTTCATATTAAATTTTGATGATGTCTCTGTGTAACCCACACTTTATTAGTTCTTGAGGTGTTATTGCTAAATACACTGGGTCAAACATTTTATAGACTACACATATTCTAGTAAAGAATTCAGTAGGAGGCTCATTTTGCTGATTTCATCACTGCTTGCTTATCTGCTGTGATAAATGCCCTTTCAAAAGATTAACAACATAGGATATTTAAAATCTTAGATGAGGTGATACAAAATTAGTTTGAAGCAGAGAATTTTGAATATCTAATCGTGCATTAGTGAAGAAGCCAACCAACCAAGTTAAAAAAAAAAAAACCATCCAATTTGTTATTTTGACAGCTCAAATCAGAAAATTCATTTTCAATCATGCTACAGTCTTTTCATTTGCACCATTATGTTTAAAGTCTGTCAGTAATTCTATTATAAATCTTATTTCCAGGGAAGATCTATTTGGAAATAAAATTAATTCTGATTTGGCTGGTTTCAATGTTTCTATAATAAGCGACAAAATTATAGTTACTAAATTCATATGACTTTAGAAAACACTGTTAGCATTCACATTTTAAAAAAAAGTATCCAGAGGGATTAACAATATTTGTTCATTGGGTATATAAAAATCTGTACCTTTAATCCTAGCATTTGAGAGACAGAGGCAGGTAGATCTCTAGGCATTTGAGGCCAGCCTGCTGTATATAGTGAGTTAAGACCAGCCAGAGCTATAAAGTGAAATCCAACAAACCACCAGGGTGGTGGTGGTGGTGGTGGTGGTGGTGGTGGTGGTAGTGCAAGCCTTTAATACCATCACTTTGGAGGCAGAGGCAGGTGGATCTCAAATTTCAAGGCCAGCCTGGTCAACAGAGTGAGTTCCAAGATAGCCAGGGCTACACGGAGAAATCCTGTTTTGAAAACAAAACAAAATAAAAATCTCCTCAAACCAATAAACTAACCAACTAAACAAAAAAGAAAGAAAGGAAGGAAGGAAGGAAGGAAGGAAGGAAGGAAGGAAGAAGAATAACTTAAGAATAACCACTTTCCTGAGTACATCTAAATCATAGAAGTAAACCCAAATTGTTAATGTAATATACACATGCCCCATATTTTACAGATCTAGAAGTTGCTCCCTCAAGTTTATATATTTCTCATCTAAGTATTTATGAACTGCATAATTGTGCACATTTGTAATGTTCATGTTACTTTTTGGAGAAAGATCCTCACACAGTAACAATAATAGTTTACTTAGTGCTCATTAAACCGTCATGCATGGGAGAGACAGTGAGGAAGTTCCTGTCTATGTAATTGTCTAGGGTCTAGCTTAGAAGAGACTGCCATCTTCAACACATGGCTTAGGGATGGAAAGGGAGAAAGAAGAAAGAGTACAAATAAGAGGTCTCAGGAATAAGTTAACAAATATTTGTAGCCGACAGAGCTACAAAGCAGAACTTGTCACTTGAACTCAGAGTTCATTACCCAGAATGCCTAATCGTAAGGGAAATTGGAAGAGAGGTTTAGCTCTTGCACAGTGAGAAAATGAGAATGCAGCTTTAGAGAAACAGTTATTAACCTCAGCCCCAATACGGATGATTGATTTGTAGGATTGAGGATTGGGTCATATCGCTTCCAATGTAAAATAGAAGTATAGTGCCTATCATTTCTGTAGGTTATTATCCATCCCGGGCAAAGGCTACCTAACCCAAACATAAACAAGGTTGGATTAGAAGTCTTTTAAATACCTGATGTATATTTATTTTAAAAATAGAAATGCAAAATTAATCTTTTTTTCCTGAGCATATTGATTTGAAAAATAGTACTTACTATGATTGACTGTGTATGTGTGAGAAAGTAGTTATCTCAGAGCTTACTTCAAACCCCATTATTTTGTATGTTTACTGAAAAATGGATCACAGAAAGAACTTATTTCATCAGGTTTTTCAATACTAATTGCTCCCAAACTGACCTGAGTCCCATGACAGGAACAAATCACTGCCGCACTATTATGTGCTGTTCTCAGCTTCCAGGATACCAAACACCTTGTTTTTCTCTACAGCCTCTTTGAATCATGGTGGTCATATTGAATGACACATTAATTCCTAATTGGGAAAATGTTGAATCAAATAAAATAACTCTCTCATTTCATATGTCTTGTGTTATTATAACAAGGTCTTGTTGAGAAAACCTCATCATTCATGAATTGTCTCCAATAACCTGGGAAAAATATATCCTTAATTTTAGAAGATACATTTTGGCCACAGACCTTATAAGTTTTGGGATTTGTTTCATTTCCTCTCAAGACCTGTGTGTCACTGTTAATAGATCCTGTAACATTACTAAGTGACTTGTATGTATCATAGTGAGGACTATGCTGAGAAGATTCTGGCCAAGTGAAGGAATTTATGTGCATAAGATGGTCATTTTTCAGTGGGAAACTTGGGCATAAAAATATCTGTGTATAGTGGTGGCTGCAGTCCTGAGCAGCTTGGTTGTTCATTGGAAGAACATTTGCTTCCTTTGCTTGGCCATGATGGCTCTTCATTGGGTGGCAGCATAGGTAGTCAGACAAATGGCCAAGCACTTAGACTTGAAAAGAAAAAGACCTGAAAAAAAAAAAAAGAAAAAGAAAAAAAGAAAAAGAAAAAAGACCTGAGCTATGCAAATAAGAGCAAGTCTTCAGGTGGGAATCACTTCTTTTGTCCCTCACTTGCTGGTCATCAGAGCTGCAGGAAAAGGCTCCTTCTACCCTCTTGTGAAGAAACTTCATCTCTGTAGACTGGGGTTCATGACATTTCTGAAACATGCCAACACTAGAAAAGTATCTAGTCTCTTGTCCACTTGTTGGCAGAAACTGCCTTTCCTATGTTGGTAGCAAGTAAACCAAGGTTTCCAGAATGATTTCAGTTTTCAGAGACAGGAGACTCATGGGGTGCCATGTTAACCTGAAGCCACACATCTTGAGTCATTATCAGGCCTAAAACAAGGGACTGGCTCATTGGATGTGACCAAAAAGAGGTTATATGGAAGGGTTTTTTTTTTTTTGGCATTTTGTAGTAAACTCTGTAAAATGATTTGGTTTAACTTACTGTCTTGGTAAGAAATGGTGACAAGGTGTGGCTTTTCTACCTCAGCTACTGCCTTTGACATTCAAGATGAAGATAAATTTTGGTTGAAAGTCTATTTTATTAGATATTAGAATGGCTACCCCAGCTTGTTTCTTGTGACCATTTGCTTGGAATATTTTCCCCCAGCCTTTTACTCTGAGGCAGGGTCTGTCCTTGTGGTTGAGATGTGTTTCTTGAATGCAGAAGAATGTTGGGTCATGTTTATGCATCCACTCAGTTAGTCTGTGTCTCTTTATTGGAGAATTGAGACCATTGACATTGAGAGATATTAATGACCAGTGATTGCTAAGTCCTTTCATTTTTGGCATTTGTAATAGTCGAGATTTTGTGAGGTTGTGATTTTGCGATGGTATAGTTACCTAATTCCTATGTAGTTTTGGTTGTAGTTTGACCCATTGGGGTGGCGTTTTCCTTCTAGTAACTTCTGTAAAGCCGGATTTGTGGCTAGGTACTGTTTGAATTTGTTTTTGTCATGGAATATCTTGTTTTCTCCGTCAATGGTTATTGATAATTTCGCTGGGTATAGTAATCTTGCCTGATATCTGTGTTCTCTTAGGGTTTGCAGAACCTCTGTCCAGGCCCTTCTGGCTTTCATGGTCTCTGTTGAGAAGTCCGGAGTAATTCTGATGGGTTTGCCTTCGTATGTCACTTGGCCTTTTTCTCTTGCTGCTTTTAATATTTTTTCTTTGTTCTGTGTATTTTGTGTTGTTATTATTATGTGGTGGGAAGATTTTCTTTTCAGGTCTACTGTATTTGGTGTTCTGTATGCCTCTTGTATGCTCATATGCATCTCCTTCTTCAAATTGGGGAAATTTTCTTCTATTATTCTATTACAGATATTTTCTGGGCTGTGGAGTCGGTTGCCTTCTCTTTCCCCTACCCCTATTATTCTCAAGTTTCGTCTTTTCATGGTGTCCTTGATTTCTTGAATGCTCTGTGTCAGGCACTTTTCAGATTTAGAATTTCCCATGATGGATGTTTCCAGTTCTGCGATTGTATCTTCAAGTCCCGATATTCGTTCTTCCATCTGTAAACAAATGCAGAAGGAGGCAAACAAGAGGGCTGAGGATTTAAAAGAGTCATATAAAGAGGCATTTGAAGAATTTCAGAAAAATACAAATAACCAGATGAGAGAAATTATTAAAACAGTTCAAGACCTGGAGATAAGGATGGAAGCTATCATAAAGGAACACACGGAAGAAAAACGTGATCGAGAAGCATCAGAAAAGAAAGCAAGCATCCCAGAGGTGGCCTTATCTAACAGATTGCAAGAAATGGAAGAACGAATATCAAGATGAAGATAAAGTGGCTCTGAGACCCTACTGATGTGAACACTGTTGCTCAAGGTTGGCAAGTTGCAATATGCTGAAACAGTGGGTGAGATTCCTTGTTGGGGGATCGTCTGACATATTTTGATGCTAACCAATAAAAAGCCATCCCACCTTGGCAGGGCAGATGAGATAGATAGGTGTGGCTAAGGTTCCTGGGCTTAGGGGGAGATAGAGAAGAATCCTGGGAAGAAGAAGGAGGAAAGACCAGAAGGGGGACCCGAGGAGGAGAGAGGAGAGAAGAGGAAGGCCATCATGGGTTAGATGTAGATGGAAGAGAAGCACATGGCTGGTGTGGATGGAGACTTGGCCCAGATGAAGAGCATTAGCAAGTATATGGTGTTATGGATTGGAGGTAGCTTGATAGAAATTATTAGAAACAGATGGCATGGGATTGGGCCAGGTATGGGATACCTCCCCACTATGGGATGTAGTTTAGAGGATTAATGTCTGCCCTGCCCCAGGTTAACTAAGGCTATTTTAAAATATATCAAGTGTCTGTGTTTTGATTGATTGTTAGACATGCATACTGGAAATACAGATAATTAAAAAAAATAGCAATTCCTTGCTTCTTAGAGTACATGTTCTGGTTGATGATTTGTCTAGTTAACTGGATTCTAGAGTTAATGTGTAAATGTGTGCTCAGTGTTTTTGTAGTCAAAATGCTATGGGTGAATCCAGTTGCTTGGCAGTTGGAGCTAACTCTGACCACACCTCACTGAGACAGACTATTGGCTTCTTCAAGAGTGAAAGTGTAATCCAAGCACACTGTAATGTAAGAGGTTCTCCCCAAAAGCAGACCCACCGGAGAATACACTTTGTGCATCTATGATAGGTATGCTATATCTCTGAGGCTGAATATTTTCTCATAGATGTTCTATGTTCACAAGTGTGTGGTTTAGAATCTGGTCCATAGTTTTCTAGATAAACTGTCCTTGTTTTCACAGCAGTAAAACACTGACTTTATTAGGCCCTTGCACAATTCCTCATTCAATCGCATGTTAACTAACCCTCTTGTGGATAGTGCAGACACTGCCAGCCATTTTGTTTCTAAGGATTCCAGGATAAAATTACAAAAGTTTACACCAGTGCCCCTCTCATGCCATTGCTAATATCATATACTAATTTTTCCAGCTTCTCTATGTGTTGTGGTTATTCTCATAACCAAGTAGACTTCGTCCCCATAGAAAATAATCCAAGATTTTCTCCATCTCCATTTTTTTCCTTCATTGCAGAGCTTACTGTAAAGCTTATGTGGTGGACGGGCACAGCCCCAGCTTACCAGATCTCTGTAAACTACATGGGCTAGTTACATCTGGTCACTGTCCTTGGAAAATCTACCTTGTTAGAGATGATCTTCCAAGGTGTTTTATGTTTGTCATATTGGTGGTTTTTAAAGAACTATGTATATTGGCTAAATTTAAAAATAAGCATGATTATCAAAAAGAGAAAAATAGGCCCATTTTTCCCTCCAGTGATAGCACAACTTCACAGCATAGAAAAATAAGGGTAGATGTACTTCCATATGATGTCATCAGGACTGAAAATGGAACTTGAACAGATACACTGGGAGAGATGTCACTGTACTTTACCAGTGCAGTCCTGAGCTTATATTTATCTCAAATGCTATGTATGTATTTAAATAATAGTTTTCTTTACTTTTGACAGTTTTATACATCTATCTTGATCATATCCACTCTTAACTTCCTTCTCCCACTCTTCTGGATCTCCCCAACACATGCCTTCCCACCTTAATGTCTTCCATTAAAAAATATGCTGTGTTCAATTAATCCTGTCCACATGTGCATGGATGTGGGGCCATCCACTGACACATGAGCAACCTACCAGTGCCATATCCCAAAGAAAGCAAATTCCTTTCCCCCCAGAGCCATCAACTGTTAACCGTTCCTTAGTTTGGCGTAGGAACTAATCCACCATGGAATTTTTTTCTGGCTTTATCTTGTACACTACCTGTGTAGGTAAACAGAGCTTTTGTGAATTCCTGAGTACCATGGCCATATTAGTGCAGAAGACCGCATTTCATAGCATTTCTCCTCATTCTCCAGCTATTCCCTTCTATTTACCCATCCTCCATGGTACTCTCTGGGTCTGGGGAGCAGAGCGTTTATATACATATCCCATTTAGTCCTCAACACTCAACAGTCACTATTCTCAGCACTCTGACCTATTAGGAGTTCTGCGTTGTTCATTACCCACTGCAAAAAGAAGCATCTCTGCCCAAGGCTGAGAGAAGCACTAATCTGGGCTATAATCACAAACATTGAGATGGCAGCTTGCAGCCATGCCTGCTTAACAAAACGATAGTAATAAGTTACCCCTATTGACCTCTCTAGCTACGGGGTTTTGACTAGTTTTACAGTGTAGGAGCAGGCATGAATTTCCCCCTGTAAAGATGAAATGGTCTCAAATTCCGTAAAAAAGCAGTAGGTTACTTTCCCATTCCCATAATAGTCATATCTCTATTATAACAAGGGGTACACCTTGCCTGACAGGCTCGTGCTACAGCATGCATGGCCTAGTGCTTCTTACAGTACTTGGAAAGCTCACCAGCAGGGATCAAATTTCCTGGCTATTTCTAGCTTCATTTTACTATGTCCTGCAACCAAACTCTGCAGTGACACAGCAATCGGGTATTATCGTCTGCTTTTGCTGAGCAGACAAGAGAAGTGTCCAATGTTTCATCTAAGCTTACTAATAGATAGTGATAGGATATTCACTATAGTCAGAACTATTTTAAAAACATATTCTTTATTTTATTTTATTATAATTTATTCACATTAGATTTTTTCTGCTTCTGGGTTAACTCACTCATTATGATCATTTCTAGCTCAATCCATTTGTCCACAAATTTTGGGAATTCCTCGTTTTTAATAGCTGAGTAGTATTCCATCATGTAAATATACCACAGTTTCTTTATCCACTCTTCTACTGAGGGACACTTAGGCTGTTTCCATGTTCTGGCTATTATGTATAGAGCAGCTATGAACATGGTTGAGCATATGCCCCTGTTATGTGGTAGGGCATTTTCTGGGTATATTCCAAGGAGTGGGATGGCTGGGTCTTGAGGAAGCCCTATTCCCATTTTTCTGAGAAAGCACCAGATAGCTTTCCAAAGTGGTTGTACTAGTTTGCATTCCCACCAGCAATGAAGGAGTGTTCCTCTCTCTCCACATCCTCGCCAACATGTGGTGTCATTTGAGTTTTTGATCTTAGCCATTCTGATGGGTGTAAGATGGAATCTCAGTGTCGTTTTGATTTGCATTTCTCTGATGACTAACGAGGACGAGCATTTCTTTAAGTGTTTCTCAGCCATTTGATATTCCTCTGTTGAGAATTCTCTGTTAAGTTCCAAGCCCCATTTCACAATTGGGTTGTTTGGTTTTGTGGTGTTTAATTTCTTGAGTTCTTTATATATTTTGGATATTAAACCTTTGTCAAATGAAGGGTTGGTGAAGATCTTTTCCCATTCTGTAGGCTGTCACTTTGTTCTCTTGACAGTGTCTCCTGCCTTTCAGAAGCTTCTCAGCCTCATGAGGTCCCATTTATTAATTGTCGACATTAAGGCCTGGGCTGTTGGTGTACTGTTCAGGAAGTTGTTTCCTGTGCTTATGTGTTCCAGGCTCTTCCCCACTTTTTCCTCTAACTGAATTAATGTCTCTGGTTTTAAGTTGAGGTCTTTAATCCACTTGGACTTGAGTTTTGTGCATGGTGACAAATAAGGGTCTAATGCGGCAATGTATGTTAATGTGAGAAGATGTTATCAGAATCCTCATTGGTCATTGCTACAGTATGGCTAGGCTAGGTCATGCCTTAGACTCAGGGGTATGAGATACTAGTAACTTTCTCTGGCATTTTGAGGTACATTATTCATAATTTTTAATATGCAATATTAACATCAAATTATATTATCTGATATGTAATATTGTATAACTATCAATACTATTTAGTTTCATAACTTTACCACCATCCAAAATGGAAATCCTCAATTCTATAATTTAAATTTTTCCTTTGCTTTAGTCCTTAGAAGCAATCAATTTTAGCCAGGTGTACTGGTGCATGCTTTTAATCCCAGCACTCCGGAGGCAGAGGCATGCAAATCTTTTGAGTTCAAGGTCAGCTTGGTCTAAAGAGTGAGTTCCAGGGCAACTAGTGCTACAGAGAGAGCCCTGCCTTGAACTCCCCGCAAATAAATTTGCTCGTGTCTCTACAGAGTCATCTATTCTTTGCGTTGTCATTATGTCTGGTTTATTATACATTGAATAATATTTTCCAAGTTTATCCACATTGTCTCATGCATTTGACGTATTTGTTATTTGTTCCTCTTTATAGCTCAGATGATTAAGACTCTTTTCATTCAACTGTTGACATATATCCATCTTCTTCTGAGAAATATCTACCTATGTGTTTGTTTCATTTTTGTTTTTATTTTTTGCCACTATGTTCCAAGAGTTTTAAAAATATACCTCTAAAATAGAGAAATATATATTTTGAAAAATTTACATGCATTTATTGAACTTAAAAAAAAACCTTCTAGATAGTATCTTTGATATAAAAGTTTTAGTTTGAGTAACACATAACTCACCCATTTCCCTTTGTTGTTTGTGTTTTAGTATCATGTTATCACATGGGAGGTCAAAGAGATATGCCCCTGTGTTCTCTTCTAAGGCTTTATGGTATTAGACATGTTAAGTTCGTTTTGTGTTTATTTTTGTAGAATAATTTAATCGTATTCTAATACATGCGGGAATCCAATAGTGCCCCTTGTTGAAAAGATTCCCCTTTTATCCATTGAATAGTCTTTTCCTCCTATTCTACCTTAGAGAAGTAAGTTAAAAATACGAAGTGTTTTGTGTCTTCCCATTGGTATTTGGATGCTCTTAACTCTTTGCTTACGCTCAGAATGTGGCACAGCCATTTATTATTTCTTTCTCTTTGGTATTCTTCCCTTGTACCACCTGGAATGTATAGTGAAAGATGTGGAAAGATTCCATATATATATATATATATACATACATACATATACATATATATATATATATATATATATATATTTTTTTTTTTTTTTTTTTTTTTTTTTTTGAGGCAGGGTTTCTCGGTGTAATAGCCTTGGATGTTCTGGACTCACTTTGTAGACCAGGCTGGCCTCGAACTTACAGCAATTAGCTTGTTTCTGCCTCCCAAGTACTGGGATTAAAGGCATGCACCACCACTCTCAGCTCAAGATTCCATATTTTTAAGGGTGTTTCTACAACATTCTGTTTAAGACTTGGGATGCTCCAGAGATAGACAGCCTAGAATAAGAGTCTGACTCAGATACTTTCTAGTTGTACATTCCAGAAAAAAAAAAAGATTTAGTTTCCTTGTTCTTCAATTTCCCAATGTTTAAGTGGAAAAGAATGTCAATGAATTAAAAGGAACTATATGAGCCATAAACAATTGTTTACACATAACGTAGAAGAATCAGGAAGATGTTAAGCACTCAATTGTAATAATGACCTGCTATTACTGTTTGAACTATCTGACCTCTCCCAGTTTTTACTTCTTTTTACCTCCTATACATTCCAGGCCAATCTTCCTACTGACATTAAGCTATTCAGGATTGAGATGTATTGGTACTTGGCAAAGGTTAGGAAGATAGAATAGTAAACTAAATCAAGAAAGCATATAAATCACAAGTTCTTATGTGTTGTGTGTAGGGTCTGGAGGAGGGTAGAAAAGGGTTAACAGCCCAGGGTAATCCAGAGAGCAACAAGTCATGGCAACCGCATTGACATTTTATAAGGAGAAATCAATAAAAGTAGGGAATGAAGGCATGTTTTAGATATTATTATTCTTTTTAAATTATATTTCTTTTTTACATACACATTTATATTATTGCACCTAAATAAAATAAACTACATATAGCAAGAAGCACCATGAACCCATCAGGAACTATATAAATGTTACATTCATAGTGTTTTGGATATTTGTATTTCGCAGCCTTGAAGAAAACATCTTTCCTATCTTGGTGAGTCTAAAATTCTGAATGTATATCAATATCTATGATATCTCATCTCTATAAATTTAAAAAAAATCTATCTAGACCTAAATACATCTTAACCCCTAAACAATGAAGATTAAATGTAAGACTAAACTATGTGGCCTTCAACTCCATCAGAGTCTTGAGAAAGAATAAAACTTAATTACCTGAGAAAACCAAAAGTACAGGTTAGCAGCTTCGAACATGAAAAAATGACAGAGATAGTTCGCTGCCTGAGCAGTCACCCAAAACTCTCTATAATGTTGGAGCATTGTCTTCAGCCTTCTAGCTCAATATATCTGACAGACACATTTGTGAGGCAGGAACTATTGAGGGACTGCTTACCCTGTCTTGGCAGAGTTTGGTCATCAACTCTGCCTGCATCCAAGCTTGCCCATTTTTTAGGCAGAATTCTGTTTGTGGCAGAACTGAGGACATTTTGCCCAGTGTCTGGTTTGCTGCATTTGAAGCCAAATCCATAAAGAGGTTCTTTGATGCTCACCATCTTCTTTGAGGTAGGCTGGGTGTTGCCAAAAACCTGTCTTATTGTCAAAGAATCTTTAAAATAATAAAAAAAATCTTAAAATGCCATATTATGTATGTATCTGAGGCTTTTGAAGACCTTACCTATTTTACCTTATCTATCTATAGGAATCATATCTATCTGTTAACCCAGGATGTATATTCTTGTGATAAAAATAGACTAGTAATTGACACGATCATGATTTGATCATCTAACAATTAGCTTGTATTACTTAATTATCCTAAACAGCCTTCAATAGCACTTTCAAGGCATTGGAAGTCAATCTTGTATTGTAATTGAATTAGAAAGGTACAAACCCTCATATTAGAGTAGAAATATATAAAATATGTGTGAAGAATAATCTTAAATTTGAATTCTATACCAATATATCAAAATTGAACTTACTTTGCTTCAATATACAAAATTCTATACCAACGGATTAAAAATAAGCTTATTTGTGAGTAATAATTAGGGCCTTAAGTTGAGGACTAGATTCTGCAATCTACTTTTTGTCCCCCTTCTTTCTCTTTAACCCCTATCCCCATACCTACAAAAGAAAGATAAAGAAAAAAAGAGACATTCCTGAGTTCAACATCATTTATTCTCTGAATAAGACCAATAATAACTTATAACCAACTCCAAATGAAAATAAGCATCTGTAGCCCAAGAGAGAGAGAGAGAGAGAGAAAAAAGCAAAAAACCAAAACAACAACAATAACAAAAAAAAAACCAACAAAACAAAACAAAAACAAAACAAAACAAAACAAAAATCTGCCCAACTCCCCCTTGGAGGAAATGGTGCATCTTTTTACTGGTCCTTTCCCCATCAATATTGTCCCTTTCTACTTTTATATCATATATTGCATGATTACTTACTGTAATACGGTCTATGTAATAAGTCTGTAAGTGTGATGGTTGGTTTTAATTGTCAATGTGACAAAGCCTCGACTCACTTGTGAGGCTAATTTCAATGTTGTCTATATTAGGCTGGTCTGTAGACATGCTTGCGGGGGATTATCTTGGTTCCATTTATTGATGAATGAAAACACAGCCCACTGTGTATGGCACCATTCTTTAGTCAGAGGATCTCAGAATACAGAATAATAGGGCTGATGCTGAGCATGAGTAAGTGTAGATGCATTTATCCCCTCAGCTCTTGAGTGTAGATGTGGAGTAACTATCTGATTCATGCTCCTCCCTGTCTTGACTTCCCCACAGTGATGGGATGTAACCTAGAATTATGAGATGAAATAAACTCTTTCTCCCCTAAGTCACTTTCCGTGAGGACATTTTATATCATAGTAATAGAAATACAGGTAGGGTGGGCAGGGTCCTGTTATAGTTTGGACTACCCACAATCTCAGCATCCTCCATTTTCACCTGCCGTGTTACTGGGATTACTACACCAAGCATGGCAGTTAATTAAGAGACACTGATGTGTCCTGGCTCATTCCTCCTTGGTTACTTTTTTGTTTAGAGGACTTGTTTTTAAGGCCTCTCAATTATCTACACTTATGACTACTTTATATGAATTATAAAAATACAAGTTTAATTATGCATATAATTGATAGTAAGGGGTTCTTTCAGAAAACAGTAATTTAGATTTACTAAGTAAATCACATAAAGATTATCTGGATACATAATCTTCCTACTCTCATGATTTTCTTGAAGTCTTAAAAAAAAAATACTGTTGTATCTCAATTGATATGAAAGGAGCAGTAAGGGACCATTATCAAAGAAATAAAAATAGAAACAAGAATACATTTTCATTGGAAATGACCGTAGCTTTAAGTTGGTAATTCTTTCATACTCACTTACGTTTTTCTTGGGCTGGCTAGCTTTTTGTACAGCCACTTAAGCGTCAGCCATAAGGATCAAAGACCCCTGGTTTCACATTAGTGATCAATCTGTACATGGCCTACATCTCTAATTGGGAGAGACAGAAAGTTTTCTAAGAGTTTCACTGGGAGACTCTGCTTAATAGGTAAGAAGTGCAGGAAGCAACTTGGCTGGAACACTCCCTTGTCTGAGAAAGTAATGATTACATCAATATTAACCACAGCAAGTGTAGTTCCACATTTTTATACTTAATTGGGCAGCCTAATAAACCTGCTTACCTCCTTATTATGAGAACATATAGCCTCATCTTGAATGGAGAAGATCACTGACAAATATTGCCATTTTTTTAGGTTGAAGGGAGGAAGTGTACCCATAATTGTTTCCTTGTATTGATTTCTAACCCCATGCTATGTGGTTGATGCATGTTTGTTGACTAAATGAGTAACAAAATAATGTAGAAATGCAAAGGGGTGACTATAAGTAACTATATAGGTGCCTCAGTAAAACATCCTATAAGGCTCCCAATAATGGGGCAGAAATAACTCCATTTTAAAAATAACTATATTACTTACTCAGTTGGCTATTTGGTGTTGGAAGGTATAGAAAGAAAAGAGTTTTCTAATAGGAAAGACTTTTCTAATACAGTGGCAAATGAATTAACATCAGTGGCAAATGGATTAACAAAAACATTCAATGTTTATATGCACCATATGATATTTATTCTGCATATTAGATTCTTGTGAATGGACCAGTGACCCCCTAAACTAAGTGGGAAAGGTGTGAAGTCTTTTCTGTCTTTCTCATTTCTATGGTGAGAAACTTCCAGCTCTTTAAGATTTTTTAAAGGACATATTCATACAGTTCATACTTAGCCATTAAAAAGGATTGTAAAGTCTCTCTTGAGATTACAATAGATACTTCCTAGTCTGGAGTTTCCAGCAACAAAAAATTTCAGGATATTATATGAAATAACACCAACATAAATTTTATGGTTGAATCCTAGTGGTATAAGAGACCTCCAAGAGGATCCAGTTCAACTCCCTCATGTTTCAGAGAAGAAAACAAAACCACAGTAATATAAAATGAATTTCCTTAGGTCACATTGCCAGCTAAGAAGCTAATGCATTTAAAATGAAAATCTAGAAGGATGCTGTTTCAGGGCTTATTTATTATTGTTATTTTGTAAAACAATTTCCTGCTTCATTTTTTGCCTTTGTCTACACCAGCATTTTATAAGAGGAATATGTATAACAAGATATTCTACCAGAAATGAACAAAAAGAAAAGTGAACTGAAATAAGAGTTGTTAAAAATCCAGTGAAAGGTAAACTCCAGGCTGCAGAAGCTTAAATATGAACCATCACTTGGGCCTAATATTTAAATTTACTATAATCCCAAAGTCTCAGATCTCACCAGCCTGTGACAAAAACATAAAGCTACACTTACTTTTAAAACCCAATTATGATGATATGAGGTTCCCGTGGTTTAATTTTGGGAAATTACCTGCTCTCAGGGTGACCTGCTGCTATTCTAAGAAGTCACTGGAATAGTCACTGAAGTTCTACTCTGTGTGTGGCTGGAAATAGTCTTCCCAAGTTCTCCACCTTCTCTTCATTCTGGAGGATGCCAGCTTGGATGCTTGTTGAGTGTGTGATTGTGTATGTCTTTTGTAGCCATCACTGTCCCTGTGCTACCCTGTATAGGAGCTGTGGGCACAGTACACTGTGTTACTCCATTTGGTGATGGAGTAATGGTCTACCTTCATTGTCTATAGCACCATGAGGGCTAGAATAAAACGCTGTAAAATTTTCATGCTTGCCTAATGAAAAGGAGTCATATAGATAATGCTTATCAGTATAAGAAAATTTCACAACAGTCACAGATTCCTTACTAGGACAGCTTTTGTACTGAATCCTGCCCTGCCTGATTTCCTGTGGTCAGGGCAACATCCAGTCACCACCAGAACTGCATTAAGAGTTTCAGTATCTTAGGTTCAGAAACCTTACATCTGGAGAGAAAAGGAAATCTCTCACCTTACCCTAGCCTAAGGACTGTGGCCCTGACTAGCATTTCCTCCCAGCACTGACGCCGTCTTTCCACTGAGACCTCTTTGCATTGTCCTTTCTCTTTTCTTTCTGATGTGTTTGGATATTTTTTCCTGTGCATGCCTGAAAGTATGTTTGCCTGAATGTATGTTTGTGTGCATGCCTGGTGGTGGTGGAGGTCAGATGAAGGCATCAGGTACCATGGAACTATAGTTACAGATTGTTAGAAGCTATCATGTGGGTGCTAAGGACTGAATTCAAGTTCTCAATTAAGAGCAACAAATATGATTAACCCCTGAATCACCCCTCCAGCCCCACAATGCTATTCCTTAGTGGTCATGCACAATAGTGCCCCCTCACTATATTTTTCAAGTCTGCATGATTAAGGCACATTTTCTTGTGTGGCACAGTAGAGGCTTGTATTGATTACAGCTAAGGGTAAGGGTACTATCGTTTTAACTTCTTCATGTTAGATTCAGAAAACAAAATAGCCCAACTATACCCAGGGCTCCATTCTAAGAGTCCTTGTAGACAGAGCATAGTTATAATTATGTAATTTATTCTATCAGAGAAAAATAAACATATTAGTTTGTTTCTTTTCTTTTCTTTCCTTTTTTAAAAAATGGAAATGAATACAATTATCTCATTAGGTACCTATGTTTAAGCTTTTGACAGCAAGAACTCTCCAAAGACAACTGCAAGGAAAATCAAAGCTAATAATAGAATGGAACTGGAAAATACTGTATTAAGGAAGCAGTCCAGGCTCAGGAAGACAGATACTGTGTGCTCACTCTCATATGCTGATCTGAGCTTCCAATTTCTATGTGTATTTATATAAATGTAAGGAGGGGTTGAGGATAGAAAGGGACCCATGAGGGGGAAAATGTCATTAAATGTGGGATTTGGGAGGGCAATAAAATACATATGACACTGCAGTGCAAAGGGAGCAGGCAGAACCTGGAGGGGAGGGTCAACAGAACTAAGTACTTATGAAAGTGCATCGGTGAAATCTGTGACTTTTCTAAATAAAACACCAAATGCAATTACATTTTTAAAAAGGTGTCAGGACAATGAAACCTATGGACAATAAAGGAGAAGAAAAAAATGGCATAGTCAGAATAGTTTTTCTTTTATATTATTATTACCATAAGCCCACTCCCTGACTTCCAATACATAGAAAGCATCAGTAAGGAATTCGTACATCTTCTGTAGAGGGTATAGGCAGCCCTATCACTGGCCACAACCCCCCCAAAAAAGTATCACTCTTTCCCTTAGCATTGATCAACTTCCAATGAGATCCCTAGCTAGGACCTGATGTGTCCCCCCTTCAATCTTGCTAGAATTTGACTGGTTTGATCTTTTGCAGGTCTTGTGCAGGTAATCACAGCTAGGGTGAGTTCATGAGTGAACAGTCACGGCATTCCCAGAAGACAGTATTTCACAGTGCTCCTCTTCATCCTTGGACTCTTACTGCTTTTCCTGCTCCTCTTTCTGCTGTGTTCATATAAACAGCCCTACATATATTCAGTGAGATATCAAAAAATAGGTAGCGAGGACATAAAGGTGAGAAGGATTTGTGTTGGCTGGGAGTGTTGGAAGATAAATCGTGGATGGATATGATCAAAATACATTTTATTTACATGTGAAATTATCAAAGGTTAAATAAAAAGTGATATTAACAAAACAATCTCCTGGACTTTATTTTTTATTTGCTCTTTTCTTCTTGCTTTAACCTCTCATGTGCCAAGATTATAGATATGAGCCACCATCCCTGGTATAAAACTGCTGGTGTCTATTTCTCTTTCTTCTTCCTTTCTTTTTTGATTTTCCAGTTCTGGTTCTTTTCTTTTCTTTCTTTCTTTCTTTCTTTTTTTTTTTTTTGTAAAATTTATTTATTTATTTATTTATTTATTCACTCTACATCCTGGTCATAGCCCCATCCCTTCTCACCTCCCAGCACCACCCTCCTTCCCTCTCCCACATTCTCTTCCCTTATTCATCAGAAGAGGGGAGACCCCCATCCCAGCCCCCAAGCTCATCAAGTCCTGCCAGTACTGAGTGTGTCCTCTTCCCATGTCGCCTGGGAAGGCATTTTTGCCAGGGGGAAGTGATAAAAAAGTTAGCAAGACAGTCCGGGTCAAAGAAAGCCCCCCACTCTCCTTACTAGGGGACCCACATGAATCCTGAGTTGGCCCTCATCTACATTGTTGTAGGGGGCCTAAGTCCATTCCATGCAAAGTCCCAGGTTGGTGTTTCAGTCTCATCAGGCTCTTCTGGTCCCCGGTTAGTTGGCTCTGTTTGTCTTCTTGTGAGTCTCCTGTCACCTTCAGGTCTTTCAGGTCCTTTTCTCTTCACTTTTTCACAAGGTTCCCTATACATCGCCCAATGTTTGGCTGTTGTAAGGCGCGGCTGCACCCAATAACGGTGGCCACTGTTACTGCTCCGGCGCATGCACAGGCATAAGCTCTCCCAACGTGCCCCTCCCGAACAGGGGTATGCAAATGAAGCACTCAGAAGCGGCCCTCTCAACTTGGGCATGCTAATGAGGCATCCGACTACAACCTATGAGACCATGACACACCATATTTAAACGATGTGCTCACGGGCATTCAGGGTCCTTCGCTTCAGCTTCAAGGGCGCTCCCAATAAAGTGCGATTGAGAAGAATCCTGGCGTCTGCGTCGTTCCTGCCGGCGTGAGGGCGCAACAGGCTGTGAGTCTCAACATCTGTTCCCAGCTGCTGCTGGGTGGAGCCTCTCAGAAGACAACTCTGCTTGACTCCTGTCTGCAAGCATATCAGAGTATCATTGATAATATCAGGAGTTGATTCTCTCCTTGGGCAGGGCTGAACATTGGTTAGACCTTCCCTCAATCTCAGCTATATCTGCTCTGTATTTATCCCTGCACATCTTGCAGACAGGGTGAATTTTGGGTCGAAGGCTTTGTGGGTGGCTTGGTGTTCCCCTCCCTCTACTAGAAGACTTGTCTATTTAGAGGGAATCCTCTTCAGTCTCTATGGCCCCTGTTACAAGGAGTCTCTGCTACAGTTCCTTTCTTATCCCCTAGGAGCCTACACTGACTTATGTCTCCAGCTTGTCACAGAGATGCCCCCACCCACAGTTTCTCTTTTCTCTACAGGCCTTTTGTTCTGCGGCCTTTGCTCTCTCCAGGTCTGCTTCCCTGATCACATCCCCTGTCTATTACTTTATTTCCTGTGTTTACTCTCTTACTTCCTTCTCTTTAACCATTGCCTCTGTCTATTCTATTTTTCCTTTAGAGTGAGGTGTAAGTATCCTCCATTGGATCCTCCTTGTTACTTATCTTCTCTAAAAATAAGTGCATTGTAGTATGCTTATCCTGTACTATATAGCTAAAATTGCCTTATAAGTGAGTACATACCACAAGTGTCTTTCTGGGTCTGGGTTACCTCATTCACCTTTGTCAAGCCAGAAAAACATTTTACTACTGAGCACATCTCAAGTTAGCTCTGGACCTGTCCCATTCGACTTCAGCTATGGAGGCTAACTTGATATCTTTTTGGAATTCCTAGTATGTGGTTGAAGTGTTCAATTTTTTATATTAAAAATGTAACATGAGGATTCCATGAATCAATTCTACAAAAATAATAGATTAATGAATTCACACCTAAACATCTTGACCTACAAACTAGAGCAGTAAACCTGGATCAAAGCATCTAAAAACGTTACCTCAATGTCCAACAGTTACTATGTTTTCATTTTTATGTTAATTTCTCTGCATAAGAAATTCCTCCCTAAGATGACTCTCATCCCACCACCAGCTGGGGCTTTTAGTGAATAGCCTTTTCTCAGTGTGTTGTAATCAAACACCATGTTTTTGGCTCTGTGACTATTTTTGTTTCGTTTCTCATTTATAATAGTGTTCACTGCCAACTAAGAATGTAGTCTGATTGGAATTGCTGTGTTGACAGTCAAAAAAGAAATAGAAATGACAAGTGAGAAAATGCCAGTGTTTTCAGTGTGAAAGTAAAGCTGTTTGTAATCTTTTTCCAGTTTGTGGAGAAATGGAAACAGAAGATTTTAGAATAATTGAAAAATTTTATATTTTATAAACATTCTTGCCAGACATTTACTTTAATATTTCATCAAATCCATATGTACAATGAACTAGAGTAACTGCATTTGAATATTTAATTATATAATTAATAGATTTAGGATTTACTTCATGGATACCTTCCAATCCAAGACTTTCTGTGAGGAAACTTCAGGAAGTTTGTAGGAGATTTGAATTGAACTTAACCTCCTGAGAAAAATGTTTCCACTTGATTTTTTTTTTAACACGAACTTTAGCATTTAAGAAAGGTAAATGTTCAAACAACATTTTTATCTGTGTACGTCACACATTTTAAAATGTTTTTCTGTGATGGATTTGATATAATTATTTAGTATAGTTCAATAATTGTTTTGTTAAATGTGTAAAATATGCAACCAAAGGAAGTAAGATTTCTTATGGCTGAATTTCCCTGACGCTAAGATAGAAGTTGAGAAGGAATAGTAGAGCTGGGGTCCATTCGTGAAACATACATTGTGCTGTTATCCAGGCATTCTTTTACCAGATGAACACCAGTGAGCTTTTTCACCCACACCCTGCTCTTACCATGAAGACACAGATGGCTTTCTCTTTGAGATGTTCTTCCAACACAAAGCTAAGGTAAAGAGGTTTCAAGCAAACCAGGTCCTATAAGACATAACAGAAAGCAAACCTAGGATTTACCTTCCTTTTATGCAGAAGCTTGGTAGAGACAACTGGAAAAATGTCCTACAAGCTCTGACATCTGCTATGGAGACAGAGAATGAATTAGTCGAGATACAAGATTTGAAGACCTTAGCTTCTGACACTGGGGATAAGGTCTCTTCAAAGTCTTGGAGGAACAGCTGGAGAGATGGCTCAGTAGCCAAGTGTACTTGTTGCTTTCGCAAAAGCAAGACCTGCTTTTGACTCCTAGAACCATCATGGTGGCTCACACTCATCACTAACTTCAGTTTCAGCAAATCACACCACACTCCCTCTGCTGACCTTTGCCAGCATCAACCACAGAGGGAGCACAGCATACAGGTGGCAAACGCACACATAAAGTAAAGTGAATAAATATAAGTTTTAAAAGTTATGGAAGAGTTTTCAACTAAAACAGAAAAGGAATAAAGATGATGTGAAATTCCAAATTACTGAACAGGGACAGGCAGAATAGGAGGCACAGGGGGGAAATGTAGTTGAAGATCCTGCCGCAGAGCCTGGCCAATAGATAGCTTTTGAGGACACAGGGCATCATCCTATTGTATCAGGCCATTCAAGGAGCCACGTAAAAGTCTTAATCATTTCCATTTCCCTAAAGATTGCTCTTCTTTCCATTCTCCTAAGTTCTTGGAGATTAAATAAATCTGTTTTGCATTATAATTATTTGTTAAAAGCTTACCATAGAAGGATGAAGTCTGCCAGTGTAGTGTTGGGGATCAATTCTCTAAGCTTATCTAGTGCATAAGATTTTGCTCCCCATAGCCACTACTGCCTCCTCTGTCCCCACCAACTCAGTGAAAGTCTAAATTCCAGAAGGAGAAATGAATGTCATGGAAATCGTTGGTGAAACTGTCACTTCAGTGTTGTCATTTGAACATTTACTTTGAGCTTGAGAGTGGAATTTTCTTTAAATTAGATGCATTTTGGAAACCATAGCAGAAAAGTAGGAAAATCAAAAGGCCTTTAATTTCCCAAATAATCACAAATGTTCACACAAGTAATAAATATGTAGGTAACGAAATAAGAGTATTAGTTGCTGCTACAAGGAAGCCATTGGCTTTTTGGCCTCTGCTGTGCCTTACCTATTTCCACCAGCTTCCCTTTTGGTAACACCAGAGATGAGTTTTGGTTGGTTCAGAACTTTTTGTTTTATTTATTTTTTTCTGGATCTTTTAATTTTTAAGATTTTATTTATTTATTTTCCCCTTTTATTAAAAACTAGATTCCTTTCTCATACCATATAATCTGAATACAGTTTCCTCTCCCTCTACTCTTCTCAGCTCCTCTCCCCCTCCTCTCCAACCTGGATCCACCCCCTTTCTGTGTCTCACTAGAAAAGAACAGGCTTCTAGGAGATCACAACAAAATAAGATAAGATGAAAACCATCACCTCAAAGTTGGACAAGATAAACCAACAGATAAATAAAAGTTCCCTAAGAGATGGCACAAGAATCAGAGGCCCTATTGTTTCCACCTGCAGGATTCCCACAAAAGCACTAAACTGAAAGCTACAGTTTACATTCAGAGGACCTGATGCAGACCCAAGTAGGCCCTGTGCTTGCTAGTTCAATTTTTGTGAGTCCATATGAGCTTTGCTCAGTTGTTTTAGAGATCCTTCTTCTCCTACTGTCCTCTGACCCCTCTGTCTATTTCCCCTTTTGCAGGGTTCAATGCACTCTGAGGGGAGGGGTTTGATGATATCTCATTTAGAGCTGTTTGTAGAACTTTTTGAAGGAATATGGCAATATGCTTTCTTTCAGGTCTGGATGCTTTACTTAATATTAAGTTGTTCTCTGTACCCTCTGGAATATCAGTTTTGAGGTTCATTTATGACAATTGTTCACTTTCATTGATGAATAATATTCTGCTATGTGATAGTGCAAAATTATTTGTTGATATTACCAACAAATATATATCCTAGGGCTGGTAGGGCATAATTAGAAATATATATTTCAGTATATTTTGACATTGATGCCTAGTTTTCTAATATATTAGAAATTTCTTCTTGTTCTCAACCAATGATGAGATCCAGTATAATTGTTTCCTGGAAAATTCTTACATAGCAGTTGTTGTGGTTTTTTTGAGTTCTTTCTTTTTTTTTTTTTTTTCTTTAAATAATTTATTCAGATTACATCTCAATTGTTATTTCTTCACTTGTATCTTCCCATTCCCTCCTCCCTCCCTCTTTCACCCTATTCCCCTCCCCTAGGCCTGTGAAAGAAGGGGACCTCCTCCCCCACCATATGATCACACCCTATCAGGTCTCATCTGGATAGCTGGCTTCCCCTTCCTCGGAGTGCCACCAGGCCTCCCCACCAAGGGGAAGTGATCAAATAAGGGGCATCAGAGTCCATGTCAGAGTCAGTCCCTGTTCTCTATACAATTGTGGAGAATGCACTGTCCATTGGCTAGATCTGAATAGGGGGTCTAGGTTTGCTGCATGCATTGTCCTTGGTTGGTACAGTAGTTTGTGCAGGCTGCCTGGGTCCAGATCTGCCAGCCTTGATGGTCTTCTTGTGGGGTTCCAGGACCATCTGGGTCCTTCTATCTCCTCGTTCTGCCATACCTCTCTCTCATGGAGTCCCAACAGCAAGTCCCATCATCTGTCCCAATCCCCTGCTGAGTGAAGACTCTCAGAGGACATATATGTTGGGATAACATCCACTTAGAAGTGAATATATACCATATGTGTCTTTCTGGGTGCTAGGTTTAACTCACTCAGGATGATCATTTCTAGTTCTATCCTTTTGCCTGCAAATTTCAGGATTGGCTTAATTTTTAATAGCTGAGTAGTACTCCATACTGTAAATGTACCATGTTTTCTTTATCCATTCTTAGACTGAGGTATTGTTATGATATTTTTAAAGTATTCTGGCTATAATTTTCCACTGTCATTGATTGATATTTCATTGCTCTGTGATTAGAATCTTTCCACATGACTGTTGATAGTCTCAAGACTCCCAGTTTATGCCATTTATCTTTAGCAAAATAATCAACAGCTCTCATATTACTTCGTGAATGATATTTGATACCTTCCTTTGTGACATCCAGCTCATGTCTCTTGTTCATTTTTATGTAAGATTGCTCTTTCTATTGCAAGTCAAGAATTATTTGGATACTCTGGAAACGAGTCCTTTGGTAGGTACACTTATCGCTCATATGTTCCACCACTGGCGCTCAGCCCATTAGTACCTCAGTGCTGCTTTCTGACAAACCCAAGTTCTCAATTTGAATTCTTCACACAAATGCACTTTTGTTCCCATTTTAATCTAGTCTAGGGACAAGATGCTATTCTCTCTCTTCTTTGACATGTAGGTCTTGTATGCTTTCAGTTTTAGTCAAAGTTAAAGTTATCTTACACGTTTCAATTCATATCTATTCACCAAGACACCACGTGTCCCCACTACTCCTAACAACATCGTTACCACACATCAAATAGCTATGTGTATGAGATTTTAGTTTTTTAACTTTTTATTCTAGCATACTATTTATTATTGTCTCACCCATAATCCACCAACACAAACACTTCAATCCTAAAATAAGTCATAATGGCACACTGAGTAAGTCTCCTATCTTTGTTATTCAAGACTTTCTTAGCAACTTTGTGCCTTTGAATCCCATTTATATTTTAGAATCATCTTATTATGTATGATACACCAAAAAGGCTGGGGTTTTTACTGAGGTTGCCATGAAATTTGCAAGTTAATTTGGTAGCACTGACATTACTAATCTTGATGTTCTCAGCCCAAGAATGTACATATCATGGAATTTAGTTGGGTTTCCTTAATGCCTTACAGTGATTTTTTTTTTACAGTGCTCAGAGAAAATAGGTTTCATGCTTTTAATTAGATTCATTTCTAGGTATTTAATATTTTATTCTGTTGTTAATAAGATAACAATCACTTTTTAGTTGTTCATTGTTGGTGTATAGGAATCACTTGATTTTATGTGGTGTCATATTTTTATTATCTTTCACAATCTCTTAATAATTTTGATATGGTTCTTTGTAGATGCTTGGATGTGAATGGTGAAAGTCTGTCTGGTGGTTGAAGTATTTTGCACTTTAAAAAGTTCAAGGACTCTACAATCCCTCCAGCATAGGGCTGAGTCCTCTCCACAACTATGGCAGATTGGAGACCACAAAAGAAAGTGAACTGATCAAGACTAAATTAGTTTATGACACAGTTCTCTATTGCCTCGGTTTGAATCAGTATAGAATCTTACTTCAGTTGAGAAACAGAAATTAAACAGCTTCTTCTCTTCTTTCTGTTTATTTAAGCAAATGAAATTTGGCATGATATTTTACTGTGAGGCTTGCCCTCCACTTGACTACTTAGTGCCCTCCAGGACCAACATTCTCACTTTCTCAGGATCATGGGTGAAAGATTGTCATTTTTTATGAAACAGAATTTTGAAAGATTAAATCACGACTTTTTAGTCTATAACCATTAATGAATTGTTGCAGTAATAAATAACTTTCTAAGTGGTTTGGCCATCATTGGTTCAAATTACTTATGCAAATGGGAATTGCTATTACAAATATCTTGGTAGATTAAAACAGCTCCCTGGGAGTGCTGTGAATCACTCAGTTCTGCAAGCTAATTGCCGAGTATATTCACGTCACATTATTATTAACACACGAGCTGTTGGCTGCGTGCTGTTTCTGGTTTTGTCCTTCAGCTGGAATTAATGGCTTATGTCTGAAATGCTCATCCTATCATTCCATCGATTTTATTACCTGATCATACAGAACACAAATGAACTGGCATTTTTGAAACAATCTAGTGCAGGAGAAGAAAAAGTGCTTAATGATGTCTGCCCACTTGGAACTTCCATTTTAGGAGACAGCAAAAACGGTGGGTATAGGCAGCTGACGAAAGCTGTCATTCTTCCTTAGCTGGTGGCCAGAGGTAGTAAATGTCAAGGTGGCACCAAAAGCTACGAACCTAACTGCCTCCTAGGAATGACATTTACTTCACTGATACCTTAGATGACTGCAAGTTGCTGTGAACCTCCTGTCTTTGTGTTTTAAAGTTAGAAATGAAAAACCTGCTAAAATTCCTCAGTTAGGGAAAGGACAGACACTTGCTGTAGAGCTCAGAGGTCCTGTGAGAACTCCAGGAGGTGGTTTCAGCACTGTTTATCCACTATATGTCTAGTAAAGGACAGACAGGGTGGGAATTCCGCGTGAGATGGCAAAATACTCATGTCAACAGTGACATTACTTCTACAGCTACTTTAGTTCTCAAAACAAAAAGTTGGGCCAACGTTTTCTTTAATTTGTAGTCTACTTTAAAAAGTTACATCTATCTATCTATCTATCTATCTATCTATCTATCTATCTATCTATCATCTATCTATATATTAGTCTGTGTGTGAGTGTGTATGTGAGGTGTGTGTGTGTGTGTGTGTGTGTGTGTGTGTGTGTGTGTGTGTGTGTATGGGAGTGTACACAAGCTCAGAGTGAGCAAGTGGAGGTCAGAAAACAACTTTGGGGTGTTTCTTTCCTTATACCACATGGGCACTAAGGATTAAAACCAGGCTGTCAGGTTTGGCAGCAAGCACCTTTATGCCTCCTCACCCCCTTCTAGCAATTGTGAGGTTCCTGTGAATTCTTCTTCAAGACAAATGTCATTTAAGCTTGCATGAACATTTGGGGTATTATGAGGGCATTGAATTTTTCTGTTTAACAGTGTTTTATTGTTTATAATCACCATAAAATCACTGTAATTATTTTACCCAAGATTTGATGTATTCCAGGTATTTTTAATAGCCTTCAATCTTTACTGCTAAGCAATTTCTTTGAAGTTGGATAATTCACAAAATAGGGACTCACATACCTACAGACACACTCACACATACACATAATTAAAAATAAGAAAAAGAAACACTGAAAAAAGAAATCTGCTCCTTCCTTGGCGTTAGAGAGATGAGTGGCAGTTAAGTGTGAATATTACTTTTGCAGAGGATTGGGGTTCTATTCCTGGCATTCACATGGGAATTCGTAGCTTTCTGTGCCTTCAGTTCCAGAGGTTCTAGTGCCTTCTTATGGCCCATACAGGTTCCTGTATACATGTGGTGCACATAAAGAGAGGCTGTTGAGGGGCTGGAGAGATGGCTCAGTGGTTAAGAATTGTGCCTGCTCTTCTAGAGGTCCTGAGTTCAATTCCCAGCAACCACATGGTGCCTCACAACCATCTATAATGTAATCTGATACCCTCTTCTGCAGATAAAGCACTCATATGCAATAAATAAAAGAAATCTTAAAAAAAAAGAGGCTGTTGAAACATTCATACACATGAAAACAAACAAACAAAAAAAAGCAAAACAGAATATGAACTCACAATACTGCTTAGAAAACACAACTTATTCTAAGTGTGGCTGCTGGGTGTATAACCTATGTTACACTCCCTTTGGAATGTATTGGGACTAAAGCATTGTGCATTGTATGGATGGATCATTTAACACATTTTTCTTAATGTTCATTAAGTATTATTATGCTAATGCTGTTCAATGTGGTATTTTAATAAATACATACAGAGCACACTGATTTGAATGGCTAAGTTTCATTTTCAAATTGACTGGGCTTGTAATCACCTAGGACACATGTCTCTCAGTGTGTCTGTCAGGGTACTTGTTGCGACATTTTCCTGAGAAGGGAAGAGCCGCCTTGAATATAAGTGGTGCTATACCCCGGGTCTGTGTCCTGGGCTGAATAAAAGAGAAATGGAAAAGGTAAACTAGCACTTATATTCTTCTCTTCTGTTTTCTCTGCTGAGTGTACGCTGTCCTGAGTGTACACTCGCATACTCATCCTTGCACCATTCTGTCCTGGTAGACTGCACTCGCAAACTCCCACACTAAGTAAACCCTACTTCCTGTAGATGTCATCTGTCAAATATTTTGTTTTTTGAGACAGGGTCTCTCTGTGTAGCCTTGGCTGTCCTAGACTCACTTTGTAGACCAGGCTGACCTTGAACTCACAGTGATATACCTGCCTCTGCCTCCAGAGTGCTGGGATTAAAGGTGTGAGTCACCACCCCTGACTTATTTGATTTTTCAAGACAAGGTTTCTCTGTGTAGCCTTGGCTGTCATGGACTTGCTTTGTGGGCCAGACTGTCCTTGAACTCACAGAGATCCACCTATCTCTGCCTCCCTGAGTGCTGGAATTGCAGGCATGCACCACCACGCCCAGCCACTAATATATTACTTAGTAGGTAGTTCATCATATATTACTTATATGGTAGGTTTCAGTGACTCTGGTTTTTTTTTGTCTGCTTGACAGATAATTTTATGAATATGTTGTTGTATGCTCAATTTTCTTAACCAATATATTTTATTAAAAACTCAGTGACTGAGCATACGTCACTTATAACCTGACTAACCAAAACAATAGGAAATGAGGATTAATGGACACAATAACAAACCCGTAAGGATATCAGTTCTGAGGAACGATTCTCCTGGCACAATCTGCAGGATTTCTTCTGCTGGAACCTGGAGTAACCAGAACCCAGAACCTCAGCAGGAGCCAGAGCCTCGAAGCCTTTCCTCAAGCGGTTCTCTCTAGGAGCGTCTCGAAGTGCAGCGACGAACAGCTAAAACTATCCCAAGTCTCCGAAAGCTCCCCGCCCCTCTCTAGTTTTTGGCTCATTTATATGTCTCCTCCCAGAGTCTGTTCATGGGATCTTTTCAGCTGGCAACAATTAAGCTCCTGCATGAGGTGGTTCCTCTTCTAGTGAATTAACCTCACCTGTTCTCTCATGAGACCATTCCCATCCTGCACTTGGGATCCTAAAAAACAGGTTTATCTCTCCTTCATGTTGTGATCTCTAGTCACTTCACAGGGGCTCTGCCTCAAGATAGCAATGGTCACTTCCAACCCATAGAAGTCAGCAATACCACAGGCAACCACAGTCTTTATGATTCCTCATGGTATCAATACCAAGAACCATCAAGTGAACGGTTGGTACATTTTTGATAAATCATGTTGCTTTAGCCACTGTTCTCTGGTTATCTTTGTTCTCATGGCAACATCACATGCTGAACAACAGCTTTCCACATGCCTTTCTCGCTTCCTTTCCTTAGATAAAACTAATGGATTGCACAAAGTGCTAGTTTACATACAAAGAATACAACAAATGTTCTCAAATATTTTTCCCAGTATATTAATATTAACTCATGTTAAGTACTGCTGAATTGGTGCGCCTAGCTGGATGATTGCAGAAAGACTTACAGTCAGCTGCTACTGTGACAGTCTTTGCTGTCAATTTCCAGGCAGTGTCACCCAAATGCTTCATGTTGAGTGAGGGCTACAAGGCACAGTGAGGCAATGGCCATCTTTATTGTGTTGTGAGGTGATGCCGCTGGTCAGTTAGCCTGTCACATTTTGTCATTGCTTTGCATTTCCTCTTGTCCTTGATGAAATGACTCTTCACTTTTATGTGAGTTACCTTTGACCTTTGCTGTGACAACATTCCTGACAGAAACAACTGAAATGAGGAAGGATTTCTCTTGGCTAGTGGAGTTAGAGGTTTCAGTCCATGGCTGCTTTGTTGCATGTGTTTGGGATGGACATACAGTGGTGTAGCTGTAGAAAATTCTGTACTTAATGTCAAACAGAAAATAGAGACTCAAGGACCAACTCCCAGTGCCTCTTCCTCACACTAGACCCTGCTTTCTGTACTTCCCAGAATCTCTCCAGATAGTGCCACTGTTTTAGGGACCAAGTGTTGGAAACCCACACTCATCAGGGGCATTGGATATTCAAATCATATGAAATTTCTCCTGTCTCTGGGCCAGGTGGGTATGTATCTATCTCCATCTGATGGCATAGAATTTCGCAGTGTACCCTATTCTTGAAGGGAACATCCTCGGTGCGGTAGGAGTTGAACCTCAGCTCCAGTATGTCTCTGAACATATCTGGTTCCTATTTTCCAACATCCAATCCTGTTTCTTTATCCACTTTACATCCATGCTGCTTTCCCAGATGCCTGAACGAACACTTTGTCATCTAATACCACTTGCAGAAACACTTTCCCTGAGTCAATTGCAGAACCAGCCCCCATAAGCTAAGCAGGTAAAACCTCTAAAATATTATTACCTTATCGTTTTTATAATGTGTCCAACCTGCAATCCTTCCACACAGAGAGATTGTGGAGACAAATTAATAGTGCTTTAATACTTTGCTAGTGTACTAAGAGCAGTGAAATTTTATCAGCATAGTATTGATTTAAGTACTGTTCAGTGGAATAATACATGGGAAGACAAATAGGTCATATGATGGGCAATTATTAATGATCTATGTAAGTAGTAGGCCACTTAGAAAAATTTTGTTTGATCATTTAAAATCCATTTTACTGTACTGATTTCTTAATGATATTAAAAAGTTAACATATTAATTCATTAACACAGAATAAAGACAATTATTCTTATGCTTTAATAAAACACCTCTATCGTTAGGACTTTATTGATATTAGATATATATTTTAACAAATATCTTTAATTTGCACACATATTACTGGATTTAATTATGACATTTTATGCACAAATATATCATTGTATCTGATGATATTTGTCTCCTCCATTAGTTTCCTCTAGTTCCCCTTCCCATTTCTGTTCAAAATTTCCCCATGAACTCACTCAACTTTTTATGTAATAAGTATTTATATCATTAAGATAGATTTTGCATATGAGAGAGCAAATAAAGCTTCTCGAACAGCGTTGTAAAAAGCTTCTTATCCCATTTAGTCGGTCCAGCATTCTAATTTGTTCCACGCAGGACTCCTATTAAGCCTGGAATCTCTCAACATTTAGAAACTGGACCACAGATGCAATCCTTGGCTTGATTAACCACTTCCCCCAATTTTTTGCCCTTTCTAAGATATTATTCACCCCAAATAAGCCTGAAGAATCCTTAAGAGAATGATGTCCCATTTCCTCTGGGGAGGGGGGTCAGGCGGGTTTCTGTTTGCTCTCTTGGTCTACAAATGCTAATTTCATTGGGAGGTGGTTATAAGTTATTATTGGTCTTATACAAGGAGAAAACTAGGTTGAATTCAGGGATGTGTCTCTTCTCCTTAATTCAAGACCTTAATTGTTACTCACAATGAAGGTTATTTTTAAGTAATTGATATAGAATTTTGCATATTGAAGCAAATCATGGTCATGTCAAATACTAGTCTAATTTTATCACAAAAATATATATCCTAAGTCTAACAGATATATATGATTCTATGGATATATAAGATAAAATAGTTAAATAAGGTCTTCAGAAGTCTCAGAGACCCACAGAATATGGCATTTAAAGACATTTTTTATTATTTTAAAGATTCTTTGACAATAAGTTAACTCCTGGCAACACCCAGGCTACTTCAAAGAAGATGATGAGCATCAGAGAACCTCCTTATGGAGTTGGCTTCACATGCAGTAAACCAGGCACGGGCAAAATGTCCTCATTTCTGCCACAGACAGATTCCTGCCTAAAAACGGGCAAGCTTAGATGCAGGCAGAATCAATGACCGAACTCTGCCAAGACAGGGTAAGCAAGTCCTCAATAGTTCCCGCCTTGCGAATATGTCTGGCAGAGATATTAAGCTAGAAGGGTGAAGATGATCCTCCAATGTTATAGTGAGTGTTGGGTAACTGTTCAGGCAGGAAACTGTCTGAGTCATTTTTCATTTTGGAAGCTGCTAACCTGCACTACTGGTTCACTCAGGCATTTAAGTTTGATTCCTGCTCAAGTCTCTGAGGGGGTTTGATGACCAGATAGTTTAGTCTTACAAGCAAGTTTAGTTGGTTAGGGGATAAGATCTTTTTTAGATCAAGATAAATGATTTAAGTTAATAGAGATGAGATATGATAGATACTGAATTTCATTCAGAAATTTAGGGTCAACAACATAGGAAAGATGTTTACTTCACGTCTGACCAATACAAACAGCCAAATCACTATGAATGGAACTTTTTATATAACTCATGACTGTCTCATGGTTCTTCCTGCTGTATGTAGTTTGTTTTATTCATGTGTAATAAAATAAATGTATATGTTAAAAAAGGAAATACTTTGCCTTCCTTCCTTTGACTCCCTTTACTATCTTCTAGTGCCACGTTCCCCTTGTTCTTTCATCTTATGCACATATTTAAATTGTTTCTTCACATGAAGAAAAACATGTAATGTTTAGCTGCATTTGACCTATTTGGTGTAACATCATAATCTCCAATTGCATCTATAGTTTTGAGTGACATAACTCCAGTTTTTTGAGACAGGGTTTTTCTGTGTAGCCTTGGCTATCCTGGACTCACTTGGTAGACCAGGCTGGCCTCAAGCTCACAGAGATCCACCTGTCTCTGCCTCCCTGAGTGCTGGGATTGCAGACCCATGACACAGACCTGAGCTAACTCCATTCTTATTTTATGGCTAGGTTTCCATTCATCGGTTGATGGGTATCTAGGCTGGTTCCACATCTTGGTGGTTATGAATAGCTTCAGAGTAAAAAAGGATGTGCAAGTGTATGTGTGGTGTGTCAGCATAGATTCCCTTGGAATAGTTATGGCTGGCTCATAAGGTCATTGGATCTTCGTTCTTTCTTTTCTTTTGGAACTTTCTCACTAATTTCCATAGTAGCAGCACAAGTTTACTTTACGAATGCAGGTTTATACTCCTTGCTAAAGTAGTAGATGGTTCAATTTCCAATTAATATTTGAATATCAATTTCTAGCTTCCAGGAAAAAAAGATTCTACCTGAACATTTTGATGTAAGGATCTTGGTTCTCTTCAGCATTGCAACTGCATTTTATGTAAAAGTTTGAAATTTTTAACTAGTAATATTGCTTATTAAACGGTTTATTTTGCTCATGGAGATTAAGGCAGGGCTAATTTTCTTGGTACACACTTATTTTTACCAACAGTAATAATACAACATGATGCAGCAAAACACAGAAACAAAATAGAAAGGAGAGAAATATCTTTTAGAACTTGAAGGAAATTTAGTCAGTGTCTATGGTTGAAGGAATCAAGGGTGGAAATGGGAGGTATCAGAGATAATGATGCGGAAAATTACAATTTTTAGAAAATTTAAGAAAAGAAAATAAAAACTTTCTGAAAAACATTTCCTTGGAAGTCTAGAAATAAAGGTAAAGGTCCCCCAGTGCAAAGTATTTTCCTCCAGTATGCAGCATATTCAGCAGCATCGTTAATGATTATTCAAATAACCACAATTTTGAGGTTAAATTGATGATGTGTATAATGGTTTGTAACTTTCAAACTAGAAAATGTATGTCATCACCACATTTAAAAGTATAAGGTTTATGGAGGCATATGGGGGTCAAAGGATGAAATGTGTGTGTGTGTGTGTGTGTGTGTGTGTGTGTGTGTGTGTGTGTGTGTGTGTGTGTGTGTGTGAGAGAGAGAGAGAGAGAGAGAGAGAGAGAGAGAGAGAGGGGTGGGGGGGGGGAGCAGGGAGGGAGTGGAGGAGAGCACTAAAGGGGGAAGAGAACTGTTGCAAACAAAGAAACTGTCATGGACAGAAAATCCCATAAAAGACCTTCTGGTTATTAAGATGAAAAGGATGTTGTAGGAGTTATGGTAACATTGTCTTGAGTAATATTCCTAAGGCTTGCAGAACAGTGAGGAAGTCTAGTGATTCCGGTCAGTTTCAGGGACTTCCTCTAGGTATTTTGAGTTGTTTACTTTCCTGCTTAAGGAGCTTCCCAAAAGAATGCAATTTTTATCAATCTTGGAAGAAATGTGCTACATAATATCCCCTTCCTCCTTAAAGAGTATTGGCAGCTAATGGTAGCTAGAGGAAGAGGTGCTACTTTCTCAGGATGTAGCCACTAACAGGTTATCCATGTTCCTGTCAGTAACATCCACTTGGGCTCCTGCAAGCAACTCTACAAGGACATGAAGTTGAGTGGATAAGGAGGGCATGAGGATGAAGGAGGAGCTGTGGGATAGGGAAAATGTGATCAAAATATGTTATCTGAAAATGTTAAAATAAAAAAAAGAAAGCTACTCCAATTAAACTCAGTGGGAACACACACGCACACACACACACACACACACACACACACACACACACACACAAAACATGATAGTAGGTAGTAGGAGCAAGCCTTGTTGGGAAGAATAGTTTCAATGACAGAAGGAACGAGATGTGAGAGAGGACTGTGGAGAGATAAAATGACTAAATCTCATTACATCCATGTGTGAAACTCTTAAAGAACAAAACTGAATCAATAAAACATAAATATTCAAAGGTTTTCTGTGTTTTTCTCCAATTTCTTTTTTTCTTTTCTTTTTTCCAATTTCTTTACTTCTATATTATAGAAAGTTTTTAAAAAATTAAGTATTAACTAAAACCAGCTATATATTCTATTGATTAGGATGCTTTTTAAGAACTTGGTATCTCATTGGCACTGACACAGAACACATGTTCTTTGATTAATGAACACATACAATATTATTTTTTAAATGATATTTTTTAATCTACAAATTAACTATTACATGAAAGCATTACTTAAAACATCACAATATCAATGTAAAAAAGTGAAATCTATTTAATTATTAAATTTTTACAGAAAGATTTTAATTATGTTGATTTATATCATCTAATATTTCTTTAAATTTGTATTCGTTCATCATCCTCAGAACTTCCATAAAATGAATAGAGACACTATAGTACTTAAGTAGCAAAGGAAAAATAAACTTAACAAGAGCCTGTGTGCCTTCTATGGCTAAATGAAACATGTATAGACCCAAGATGGGCTTAATATTGGAGTTGCAAGTTCTAGACTAAAGAGTTCTATTTCCATTTGCCTTTACTCAAGGCTAGGGGAATTGCAACTGCATAACTGAGACTTATTTGCAACACACACCCACAGGGGAAATACAAAGCTTATTTGGAATGACCTTCTAGATTTACCATTTCATCTATTTTTGCTATTTTGTATGTCTTCTCAAGTTCAGAGCACGTCCTTCCAGGTCCTGAGGTAGGATTCCCTGGTGAACAGCCAAGTCAAAGAAGACAGATACTGATGTCCATATTTGTGAATGGACCAGATAGACTTGGGGGAAAAGGGAGACAGATCAATCTGTCTTTGGCAGTGTGCAAGCTTTGTAAGTAATGGGCATATTTTAATACACTTTAAAAGCTAAGGTTCATTGCAGAATTCTAGTCACTTCAAGCTTTCTCCCTTAATACAATGAAACACTGTATAATATAATACTCATAATCTATCATTAAAATAGAATCCAAAGTAAATGAGAGTTTATAGTCCCCCAAATGATCTAGGGAAAAATATACACTCATGTAATTCCTACAAATATAAATTAATTCAATATTACTAAATTTTCAGGTAACAAACATTATTTTCTATTTTGTTTTAGACATTCAAATGTGTTATTTTGAGCTTTATTGAAAGGTATGATTTTGTATCAACCAATATTGCCAAAAATGATAAAATTTACTGAGCCTGTCATATATTAAATTAATATTTTCATTATGTAACATAGTAGCTTAAAAATCAATGTATAATGGTGAAAAGATCTAATTTGGCAGTTGAGTTTTTGAATGACTCTTTTTCAAAACATGGAACTATTTCCACATTAACAAATTCATTTAAAATAAAACTCAATATAACAGTCATGTGATTTATTCACTTATTCAGCTGATGGCTGGTGAAATCTACACTTAATAATCAGTCAGTTAGGTGCTGGGTATTACACAATGGTGACAGTCTCCTTCCTTCTGCCCACCTCAAACAGTTTTTTAAAACTGTAAATTTAGAATATAATGCACTGTATTTATCTATCATAATTACTTAGTACTAAGAACATATGTTCCTCCTTCATTGTTTCAATAGAGAAAAAGACACAATTACTATAATAAAGAAGAAATCTTTCTTTTTAATTTTATTCATTTTTAGAGGATTTCAGAAAACCAATGAGAGGTCAGTCTAGGGCATATAGCTTCATTTGAGGTGACAAGTTATAGCTGGACTTTGCAGGATGACAGCCAGCTGTGGCTTTAGCTCCACCACTTATCCGCAAAACTGCAATTAAGAAACAGACAGTAACCTTGTCCAGCTTGTTAAAGAAAGTATTGAGTTTCCTGAAAAAAAAAAAAAAAAAAAAAAAAAAAAGCAAACCCACAAATAAAAATAGAACTTCCATATGAAAAAGCTGTACACTTGGGCACTTACCTAAAACACTCCAACTTACTACATCAATGTTTATTATAATTTTTTTTTTCACAAGAGCTAAATTACAGAGCCAGAGTAGATGTCCATCAAAAGAAGAATGCATAAAGAAAATGTGGTTTGTATACACAATGGAATTATTTCAGACATGAAGAATGAAGTTGTGTCCTTTGCAGAAAAGGAGATACAACTGGAGGCAATCACAGTAAGTAAACTAAGTCAGTATCCGACAAACATCATGTGCTCTCTTTCCCTCATGTGTCCTAGGTTTTATGTATATACATAAATTATATACATACACTTGACATGAAAGTAGAAGCAAAACTGTGTAGGAGAACAAAGGGAGCTAATGCGAGGTAGGGTGGTAGAGGGGAGGGCAATGGGCAGTACAGATGTTTTAAATAATAAAGATTCTTTCCAGGCTTAGTAGAGGATGCATTGAAAACGATTTCAGGTCAAATAGCCCTTAGCATCACCTGCCACTCAAACAGTGGACGCTGGGATAGGAGATTCAACAGACTCCTTAGAACAAAGGAAATTCCTTACTTTTAGAGACTGTAGATCTGGGGAGAGGGGTGGGGAGGGCAGGGGGTGGGAGTGGTGTCTCTTCACTTATGTAAGGAAGTAGTCTCTAAATTTAGAAGGGAAAAGTCTCGGGATTTTGCAGATTAATGAAGGTGCTAATATAGCTATAAGGTGGTAATTGAGGAAAAGTTATTCCCGCTATCCCAGCCTACCTGTGGTTGGCTGATGCTGGGAGTTTATCAGTTTTGGGAAGGGACTCGATGGGGCACAAGGTATCACTGATCCTCCTCCATCAGGGCAGTGCCAATATTATAACATCAATCTTGCATGGATAAAAGGCTTTATGTAACCCATTATAATAAAAGAAGAGAAAAATATTTCAGATATCAAAGAGGCAAATGTATGCATAATTCAATATTTCTGATCAAGTTGTTGTCTCGTTGGTTTTTGTTTCAGTTCTGGCTCTATTAGGTAGGCCAAGAAAGCTTTTATCCTTTCAGGGGACAGAAGCTCTCAGTGGGTAATTATTTCTGTTCCAAAGCACAGCCTAGCCCTCATGAAGCCCTTATGTTCAGGTTGGTCTATTTTGCCAGGTTTATGTCTTTCTAGAATCCAAAGAGACTGGCGTTTAGGGCAATGTCTCTGTGTTTTCTTCTGCCTTGAAGGGTGTGGTATGTTAGACAGATACTCCTTGAGGGATTAACATATCAACCTTCAGAGAATCCAGTGGAAAGGAGACAAGAACATGGCACTCTTGAGTCAAGTGAGTTAATTTTAATTTTTCGTGAAGGACTCTGCTAATGACCTGTGTTGTCGTATTTTTAACCAACCATTTTCATTTTGGGTTCCTTTAATCTCTTTCTCCCTACTCCATCCCTATCTCTTCTAACACCCCAGCACCAGGTAGGGGAGAAAGAAGGTTAGTGGGGAGAGGGAGCACAGTTTTTATTAGCTGCTTCCTGCTGTTTAGGGTCATTGGGTTTCTTGGGGGCAAGTCTAATCTTCATTTCAGGACATCTCTGACTTCTACTCATCAAACTCCCTCAACAACAACCAGGAGCAGCAGTGGGAAGCATCAATGGCCTTATTTCTTGGGGTCCTCAATCCCTTTTTGGGTCTGGCTTTTATCCCCGTTGACAAAGACCCTGTCCCTGCACGAGGCACTTCACAGCTGACACACATCACATGCCCTCTCAGGAGGCAATTATCAGCTGGGGACAAACTGAAGCAGCCCCCATATCTAACACCTGGGATTACAACAAGAAGATGCTTACGTATAAGCCAAAACTTCTGCAATAGGCCTGTTTCCAAGATGGAAACAAGTCCTCATCCTACAGCAAGAGGAAACACTATGCCTACTACACAAGTGGAAGAACTTATGAAAAGCATTGCTCAGTTGATGAACCAACTAACATACAGAACCCAATATGAACTTGCAATTTGAGTCAATGTTAATGGTTTGAATCAACTGTAGTGGCTGGAGAGATGGCTCACTCATGAGCACTTTCTACACAACCTCGGGGACCTGAGTTTAGGTACCAACGGCCGCCCAACGAGCTGTGGTTGTGCCACCACTGTGGGAGTTGGACAGGGGACGTTTGCTGGGACTCTTGCTGGTGGCCAGGTTCATCTGTAAACTCAAGCTCTAGGTTCTGGGAGAGACAGCATCTCAAAGGTACAAGTTGGAGCAAGACAAATGGGGATACCACCTTGATTGTGCACAGGCCTATGCATCCACCCATCCACCACACACCATGCAGAAAGAAAGAAAGAAAAAAGCATTAGCTGTGATTTATGGAACAGAATGAGAAGTCATCATAGTTCAATTATTTTCATAAAAATGTTCAATTGAAAAAATAATCAACCTGCATTTACCTGATTTGTTGTGTTAAGCAAATAGTTGATTTTCTGGAGATGTAAAACGCTGATATCCACAAATAGACCTGAATTTAAGTGAAATGCATCGAATGATCTAATATGGCAAGTAAGCAGGAAAATCAGAAGGGTTCTGCAGAACATATGTAAATGATCAGGAAAGTATGCTAAACTCCAGATGGATTCTGCATCCAGATTGCTTCTCAAGTGGCTCCTCTTTAAAGGAAACTAAACTTGTAATCATGGTTACAGAATTGCAATTTTAGTGTATGCCAGAAAGATAATACCTGTTGCCAATCAGAAATCGCATATGCAAAAGGCCCAAGCCCTGTGTCAGGTGTTTGGCAGATGAATGCAAATTTATTTGTTTCAAGTTAAAAGATATGTTAGGAAACGTAGGTGCATAGTTTTGAAATGACCCATTCTTGTAACCGCAGGCTTTGGTAGACTTGAATACAGCTGCTCCGTGTATTTGTTATAATTGAGGAGGGCTGAATTAATTTAAATGTAAAGGCAGTGAGTAGTTAGCTTGAAACATTTGAAAAAATAACTGATTAGAATGAATAAATGCTTCTATTTTAGTATTCAAATTTCATAGCTTCAAGTTGTTTGAATTTCCTGTATTTAAAGATGGTCTAACAGGAATCTAATGAAGAAATATATCGTGAAGAAAATTAAGTTACTGCCAAATATGGTGGCATACACCTTTAGTCTCAATATTAGAAGACAGAGGCAGCCACTATCTCTGTGAGTTTAAGGCCAGCTTGGTCGACCAGGAAATGAGAGCTACATACTGAATTCTGCTTCAGGAAAAAAATTATTTAGGCAATAACTTCATCTTAAAAATGTGCTTATAGTGAAAATTGATATAAAATTATAGGCTCTAAATTATACACAAATGCATATTTATTAAAATCAATATTATATATTAAAATTAGAGAAATTGCACAAGCATCACACTTTCAAGAAAGGTGGCAATTAGTCAATGCTTGCTATACCTCTAGACTACCCTTTTCCCTGTGTTGGCTGCAAATATACTATTCATAATTACAAAAAAATTCAAAATATTATTTTTATAGAAATAACGAAAAACAACTATCACATGATGGTATGGTTGATTGGAATTGGGGTTTTCGTAAGATTTCTTTGCTGTTTTCTCAACAGATGGGTAGGACAAATGCGATTAGGGGACATACCCAGGGCATTCTTTTTTTGTTTGCTTTGTTTTTTTTTTAAAGATTTATTTATTTATTATGTATACAATATTCTCCTGCATGTAACAACTGCAGGCCAGAAAAGGGCATTAGATCTCAGTATAGATGGTTGTGAGCCACCATGTGGTTGCTCGGAATTGAACTCAGGACCTTTGTAAGAACAGCCAGTGCTCTTAACCTCTGAGCCATCTCTCTAGCCCACCAAGGTTTTAAGTAACTGAAACTATCATAAATTTGATGACTGAAAAAAATAAAATAAAAATAAAAATGAAAATGTCATTAGGTCCTAGGGCTTGTTGTTGTTTTTTTTGTTGGTTGAGAAAGGGCTCACTGTGTAGCCGAGGCTCTCCTGGAGAATTAGTGATCCTCTTGCCTCAGAATACTACTCTGCTATTAAAAACAAAGAAATCATGAAATTTGCAGGCAAATGGATGGAACTCGAAAAGATCATCCTGAGTGATGTATCCAGACCCAGAAAGACACATGTGGTATGTACTCACTTATAAGTGGATAGTAGCCATATGTTAGAGGATAACCGTACTACAATTCACAGACCCAAAGAAGCTAAGTAACAAGGAGGCTGAAGGGAGGCCCTCGTTGAGTCTCACACAGTTGGGGAAGAAGAATAGACAGCTGAAATGCCTAAAGAGAAGGAACAGGGCAGGTAAGAGAGCACAGTAAGAAATGACACTAGAGATCAGATCTGGGCAGAGTAGGGGCGGGAGAACAGAGGGCTTGCAGAGATACGGGAATCATGGGCAGGAGCATCCCAGTCACAAGCTGGGTAAGCTGGGAGGATATCGGGGTGACTCTAGCTGAGAACCCTTGTGGCAGGGGTCATGGAGACGGAACAGGCCACCGTCTAACTAGACAGGACTCTTAGTGGAGGGAGGGGGATCACCAATCCGTCCACAAAAACTTCGACCCCCAAATTTACCCTGTCTACAAGATATGCAGAGATAAAAAATAGAGAAAGCATTGAGGGAATGTCTAACAGATGGCAGGCCCAACCTGAGAGAGAGCCAACCCTTGACACTATTAAGGATACTCTGCTATGCGTGCAGATGGGAGCCTAGGAGAGGCTCCACCAAGCAGCAGATCTAAATGGATGCTGAGACGTACAGCCAAACATTAGGCAGGGCATGGAGAGGCTTGTGGGAAAGTGGAGAAAAATAGAAGGACCAGCAGTGGACAAGAACTGCACAAGAAGAATTAACTAACCTGGGCCCGGGGCGCGGGGGGGCATATGGTGACTGAAGCACCAACCAAGGTCCAGTATGGACCAGAACTAGGCCACCTACACAGATGTACCCAATGGGCAGCTCAGGTGTCAGGTGGGTCCCCTAGTAAGGGGAGCAGGGGCTGTCTCTGACATGGACTCTGATGCCTGCTTTTTGATTACTTCCCCCTGGTGGTCTACCTCGCCAGACAGGGGATGTGGATGAGTTCAGTCCTGATGTGATTTGATGAACCGGGGTGAGTTAGTAAGGGAGAGGCTCCCTTTTTCTAAGGACTAGGGGAGTGGCACAGGGGGGAAGAGGGAGTGAGGGTGGGGCCAGGAGGAGAGGAGGAAAGGGGCTAAGATCGGGAGGTAAAGTAAATTAATTAATTAAAAAGTTAAACGAGTCACAGTTCCCAGGGCATAGTCAGTGACAGAAGGGAGGCATTTGGTGGTACAGTTGTGTGGTAGCTGGTCACACTTCAAACACACTAACCCTCTTCTTTGTCTTAGCAATGAGATAAGTAGCTAATATGTATACTATATACCATGTACATATACCATATACTATATAGTCTGTAAATATTTACCAGGGTTCTTTTAGAAAACGGGTGGTTGGACAAGAAAATATGTTATTTATGAGGAAGAATTGACTATTTTAAGGAATTCTTAGGGTGAGGTTAATCATGGAAAAATTAATGTTACTAGGCATGCAATGGAATATTTAAATATAAAAAATCAAACAAATAAATAAGATAAAATATAAAAAAAAAAAAAAAAAAAAAAAAAAAAAAAAAAAAAAAAAAAAGTTAAACGAAAAGTTAAATTTTGTTTGCTTATGTTAAAGTGTCAAAATGAGTTGATATTACTGTTTCTTGCGGGAGAATTATCTTTGTTTTATTTGCAAATAACCTCTCAATAACTCATAGAACCTTAGTCCGTTCCAGGGGACCTAGTTTTAATCTATCTATCTATCTATAAACTCAAATACAAAATGAAAAATTAATAATGCAGAGATGTAATACAAAGTACTCTGGCAGATGGGTAGGAGGGTGGGAGTGGGAATTTGAAAGACTGGTAGGCTTTTCCATTTATGTTTTTCGTTTTCCCTCCATTAAATAAAAGGATAATTAACCAAGTGTAACAAATAGGAACATATACAAGTGTTTTTCACATTGTAAAAAGCTATTTCTTGATAAAGCAAGCCTGCTAAATTTTCATTTGTGGAACTCCTCATTCGTTTATGGGAAAAAAGTTAGAGATGTCTATAATAGAACACAGAAAATCTTTTTTTAAAATCAGCATTTATCAATGTTTGTTATTATGGAGGTTCCACAATTTCAACTTTATAAGCCATTATTAGCTTCTCATCTGGAAAGTTCAACTATACAGAAGTAGTTCAAACATTTCAAAATTCAGAACGATGGCAATTGGCTTGACATGAACAAATCTGCCCGTGCTTGTGGGTGTGCCTGAGAAAAGTCATCAGACCTCTGCCATAGTGAGGACAGCAGCGTCAGTGTTCATGCTGACCACCTGCGCCCAGGAAGAACAGATAGGGCTACTTAGATGGGAGCAGGTCGGGACATGATTAACATTAAATCGAAGCAACGCGAACTGAGGGGGAGCTGAGTGACATAATTAGGTGTGTTCAAACGCCCCGACTTGCTGCTCAACAAAGCTCCCTTTCCTCGGTGGGATTAGCAGATTAATTGGATAGAGAAAAATACACAGTTAGCAACAAACACTGTGCGCGGCATGCAAACCTGCTACCTTCTGGCACCTGGCTCAGCGGCTTCCTTTCCACATTTTCAGCTGGTGCTGTTGCCCGTCCACTTTTACTCCAGCCCCATGCTCTCATTTAGGCGCTGCTGACTTTCATGCTGAATTTGCCCCCCGGGAGCCAGTTTGTACATTGTTTTTTTGCCTCCAACTCTACTTTCCTCCCACTTATTAATTAAACGAGTAATTATTGAGCACCTGGTAGACTTCAGACAGCCACATCCAAGGTGCTGAGACTCTGGCTGTTGTTGTTAATAAGTGAGTTTGCTCCACTTGCCCCGTGGTCCAACCGCCACCACTTCCTCGCCTGTTTCCAAAGTCTCTTTTAGAGCTGTGACATGGGCTTACTTCATACATCCGCGCAGCCCCTCTACCAGGTACCATTACCCTGGGCATTAAACAACACTGCCATTGGCTCTCACCTGCATAGGCCAGATACAGCCCTGCTGGCCCGTTAGGTGGCCTTGGCTCCTTAGGATTCCTGGGGATTTCCTTCGCGTTTAGTCAATTCCAGGTTTCTGACTTGACTCTTTTGTCCTTGCCCTCACCATGGCGACAAGCCTGACTTGCAGGGAACCTGGGAAATATGCTGCTCAGCCGATATGATGTAGCTATTTGCACCATCAGTGCCTTGCGGCTCTCTGCACTGCCTGCGCCATCACTGCCTCTGCAGTGCCTGACTTCAAGTTTGGGCCCAGGTGACTTCCGGTTGCCCTCCAGCTCGTTTGGAACTAGGTAGTGATTTTTTTTTTTTTTTTAAATGAGCCCTTCAACAAGTATTTATGGAGTCTCTGCTGTAGGCTCACAATCATTTTAGGTGTTGGAGATATAGTGGAAAAGATAAACAAGTCTTATTTCCTGGCATATATATTGGAGGGAGGATTTAAAGCTGGACCCCTTTTTGCCTCATTGCTCCGGGTGAACGTTTTATTATTCAGTCAAAAACAAGTTGCCCGGATGGTACCTGTCATGGTAATAAAAACAAACTAACATTGATTCCGTGTGTGCTGAGTCCTCGTCACCCTGCTCAGGCATTCGCATCTATCAATTTAATCTTCTAATATCTCCACATGGTAGATAGTATTGTCATTCAATTGATGAGCAGACCGAAGGCCTGAGTGGTTTAGGAGCATGCAGCCAGTAAGAAGGAAGGGTAGGGACCATCGTTTCCTGAGGCAGTCTGCCTAGACCTTGCTTCCTTGGTAATGTTATTAGAATCAAAAGAGAAAGGAGGCCTTTGATGTACAAAGAGACGGTGCAAATGATTTTTCTTACGCTGGAGGGAGAGGGTGGGGATCAACTTGTCTTCCTGGTGGTACTCTGAGAAGTTGACAGGATCCCAGGAAGAAAGGTTGCTAAGAAGACCAGACCTGGGCAGCTTGATTAAACTTTCATTTGTCACTCATAGATTGGGGACAGAGAGTGCTGTCAAATGTCAGGAATCCTCCTTCTCTCCTACATGTGGTCTCCAGTGGCAAACAACACTAGCACGGGATCTAATAATAACAGAAGGAGTCTGGTGATGATAGATATGATTTCATATTTAGAAGGTGCCTGTGACTCCACCAGAAGGCACTTAGAGTAGACAAGTAAGTTTAGCAAAACAGCAGCATACATAACAAGCAGCTTTCCTATTCACCACCAATAAATGTGCCATGTCAGAATTCAAAAGAACATTTTTTTGTTTTTTTTTTTTTTTTTGCCAGCAGTCCCATGACAGAAAAGCAACAGTGAGGACAACAGCAATCCCTAGCAAAATCTTAGGAATAAACCTAGCCAGGGAGGTGAAAGAGCTGTATGATAAAAACCACAAACCATAATAAACAAACAAACAAACAAACAAACAATAAATAGATGAAGATGATAGGAAGCAGAAATAAAGTATTTCTTTAGCCAGTTGGTGGAACTCACATTGTTAAAATGGCCACATTATTGAAGAGCAGTATGTAACTAAAGCAATTTCCATCAGAATGCCAGCTGTATTCCTTATAGTACTTGCAAATATAACCCCCAAGTTCACTTGTAGGTTTCTGTGATGGGCGGTTCTGGGCCCAGGGGTTTTGCTCAAACTATGGCACCAGACAAGGACAATATGTGCAGTAAACATAGAACCTCTACCCCGATCTAGCCAATGAACAGGACATTCTCCACAGTTGAGTGGAGAGCAGGGAATAACTCTCACATGAACTCTGGTGCCCTATATTTGACCACAGCCCCTTGATGGGGAGACCTGGTGGCACTCAAAGGAAGGATAGCAGGCTACCAAGAAGAGACTTGATACCCTATGAGCATATACAGGGGGAGGAGGTCCCCCTCAGTCACAGTCATAGGGGAAGGGAGTAAGGGGAAAATGGGAGGGAGGGAGGAATGGGAGGATACAAGGGATGGGATAACAATTGAGATGTAATATGAATAAATTAATTAAAAAAAACAAAAAACAAAGAAGAACAATCCTGTAGGCATCACAATACTTGATGTCAAAATGTAATTTGGAGCCATATGGACCAAACAGCGTAGCAATGGTATAAAAACGTTTATGTAGGACAATGGGATAGAACAGAGGACACAGGGGTAAACTCACCTAACTGTAGTCATCTCATTGTCATCAGAGGTTCCCAAGGCACATAGCAACAAACAGCAGCTTGGTCAGAGGGAAGTGGTCGGGGACTGGATTTCCATAGGCAGAACACTGACACTGGAGCTGAGTCTCATACTTTGTAAAACTCCCAATTGGGAATAAATCAAAGAGTTATGTAAGACCTGGTGCTTGGTAAGTGTTAGAAAAAAAAGATACAGAAAACATTAAGAAAATGGCACAATGATTCCTTGACTAGGTCTCCAATGGCTCAGTAAATAAAAGCAGAAACTGGCACACAGGGTGGCATGGAATTTGAAAGCTTCCACATAGCAAAGGAAGTAATCAGCAGACCAAAGACCAAAAAGATGGCCTACAGAATGGGAGAAATCTTTGCTAGCTATTCATGTGATAAAAGATTAACATTCAGTATAACCAATGAACTAATTAAAGCTAACAGTGAAAACAGAGATTAACCCAATCAATAAATTGGGTTAAATAAATTGAGAAAAATGAGCTAAAAGTCTGAAAAGCCGTTCCTCAAAGAAATACATACAGCAAGTAAATATGTGAAAAAGTTGAAAATATTTATCTACTAAAAAAATACAAATCAAAACTACTTTGAGACTCCATTTCCCTCCAGCCAGAACTGCTATTATTAAAAAATGTTGATGAGCATATGGAGATAAAGGAATTATATGTCGTGATTAGGAACAGAAATTCCTAGAACTGCTATGGAAATTAGTATGGAAATTCTTCAAAAATGTAAGAAGCATGATGTCAGGTGGTCCAGCTATACCGTTCGTGGGTATAGAACTGAAGGTGATAAAGTTATCACACACAAAAATTATCTACATACGCACACACATTATATCAATACTCAGCATTGACAAGATATGGAAACAATGTAAGTACCCTTCAAATGGCTAAAAGGGAAAATAAAATGTGTCACGTGTACACAGTGGAGAATGATTCAGCCAGAGAGAAAAACAAAATTTTCTGTCAGCTGTAGTGAGCTATATCTACTCAGAGACTACCATATCAAACAAAATAAGCCGCTACAGAAAGAGGTTTATACATCCTCTCTCATGAGAGACAACCGAGCAACAACAAACCAACCAACATAGATGACCTGAAAATGAAAGTAGAAGAAAGGCTGCTGTTATGGAAGGGGAAAGGTATTGGAATGGTAAGAAAAACAACACAAGGATAGTAAGGGGGCTGCTTGCACTTAAAATTCAATAAGGAACTAGGAGCCATTGCTTACTCCTGTAACACCAGTACTACGAGGGCGAAGTGAGAAGGTTGCTACAATGTGAGGCAAACAGTGAGTTCCAGGTCAGCCTGGCCTAAGAATGAGACACTATCTCACACAATGTATGAATGTCCAGAAATGGCAAGGAGCTCAGTAATTTGTGCACCTAACGTTAATATCTATAACAAAGTCAGAAAAATAAAAATAGCATGTGTTTCTCATTTCACAAATCACGGCTCAAATTCAGTCTCCTTTGAAAGGGGTAGAGGCCTGGTAATGTTTGTACTTATGTGCGTGCACACATCACTACAGAGGCTGGCAAGTGCACGTCCTACATAAGAGACTGAATATATGCAAGATACAAGGCACTAATAAATATGCCTAACGTGATGAATGCCACAGTTGAGTGACAATGATGATTTTCAGTAAGTGAAAACAAGTCTAGTAATTATAATTTTATATCATACTGTTGGGTGCTATGAGAAGGAATATTATGGCAGACCTATTGCAACTAGGAATTAACAAATTCCCTTGAGATGTGATATTGAAAAGAAGATGATGAACTATGGATCACATTGTGGGAGAAGAGGTTCTGAGTACAGAGATCATTAGAGAGAGAGAGAGAGAGAGAGAGAGAGAGAGAGAGAAGAAAACAAAGCTGGATTGGATGCTGTATACAGTCAGGGAGGATCCTGATACTCCATGAGATGGAGTAGAAGATTGAGGTAGGGGCTAGGAGCTAAAGAGCCTCATGTGTCACTTTTAAAGATCTGAAGAGTAATGTTGTCTGAAATTGGGAAGCATAGATGTCATGGAATGAGAAATATATATATACATATATATAAACATATATATATATATATATACACTTATATATGTTATATATTTTCAAGATCATCAGGATGGATAATGGTGATGATGAATTCAATTGGGAGGCTATTGCTGCGGGGCTGGAAATAGATGCAGTGAGCATACACTGGGATATGTTTATGAAAAGAGAACCAGTGTCCTTTATAGGTGTGTTTGAGTCATAAGTGATAGGACATGGGTAAGCATAGTGTAAATGCAATGCAGAAGATAACAGACAAGCAGCTGGGGCAGTAGGTGATTTTCCCACTTAGCTAAATTAGAAACAGATTTAGAAAGAAAGTGAAGAAGCCAAGAGTGGTGGCGCACGCCTTTAATCCCAGCACTCAGGAGGCAGAGGCAGAAGGATCATTGTGAGTTAAAGGCCAGCCTGGTCTACAAAGTGAGTCCAGGACAGCCAAGGCTACACAGAGAAACCCTGTCATGAAAAACCAAGAAGAAAAATAAGAAAAAAAAGAAAATGAAGAATCCAGATTTGCACCCAATGAACTTAAGAATGTGTGTGAAAATCTAAGATGTTTGCTGATGCTGAAGCCTAAACAATTATCGTCTGTCAAATTAAAACCTAGACTTCAACGTCACCGAAGTAGAAAAAGGGACAAGGAGAAGGAAGGGAAAAACTAAACGGGATGGTGGAAACATGAGAAGAAAGAAAAAAAGGAAAAAAAAAAAGGAGGAAAAGGTAAAAAAAATGAAATACAGCTGACTTGAAAGACCTAAGAGAGCACTGTTTGGGAGGACGAGAACCAGCAGTGGGCACAAAGGTTATGGGGGATGGCAGTGGAGAAAGAGGGTGGGTGAGAACAAAGAATACTGACATAGATGCGTGAAAATGCCCACTATTTGTATTTCAGCTTAAAACATCAAAACTAGTCAAAAGTCTACGCTTAATTACTTATATTGTAAGGGGTTTCTGTTTGTTTTTTGTTTTGCTCCTTTGTTCTTTGTCGACTCCGAGAGAAACTTAAAGAAAAGTTCTTATCTGTTTGCCTCTATCTTGAGGTGTTGATGAAAGCAAGACAAATACATAAAAATAAAACACACAAACCTCCTGTAAGGTTCTACAGAAGCAGATTGGCAGAGTGATGTATAGATTAATTAGAAGAGCGCTCACTGTTTACTTGTCCTGCTCACTAGACCAGGGTAGATTTTCAAGCCTAAGCCCAAGTCATGAAATAAGAATGGTTTGCAGATGATATGGAGAAGTAAATAAAATTGTTCGCTCTTTGGTTTGCCTCACCATCAAAGTAACAAAAACACAAGGCCTATAAAAATTAACGTTTTCAAGTACTTATTCAGAGCATGGTGTTAGAATTTATTTGAATAGTGAAACTAAGAAAGTGATTTTCTCTGTAATATGTAGAGACCACAGCCAAGTTGTGTGAGGACCGTTCCCGTTTTGTTTTTGTATCCCTACAGTCCCCAGGCTTCATTTTGATTTGGTTGTCAGGGTTTCAGTTCCTCTGTGCGTTTTCTCTCTCCCTCCTATCTCCTAGATCTCAGACTGGATGCTGTGATCAAATGAGAGTTCTGGTATCCCGTCTCCCAGTCTCCCACACCATTTCCCGATCCTCATCAAAATGTGGTATTTTCTTCCCACGGCACTGCCATATTTTTTTTTTTCCTCTCACCGCGACACCTAATTTGAAGGTGGCAGACTGCAAGATGCACTGTCCTGTGACAAATTTGTAAGCCATGAATTGATCTCTGCTCCACACGCGGCACTGTGCAAGCGTGGCGTCTCGCGAGGCACCGTAAATCACTTCCTACTTCTCTTCTGGTAGACTTTCTGAGCGCTGAATGGTAATGTGGAAATGGATGGGGGTCAGTTCCTCACTGCCATCCACAGCTGTGGGTAATTTATGGGTAGGAAATAGTGCTTGTGAGTTATGATGTCTTCTGTTTGCTTGAGCTGTCCTGTGCTGAGGACAGCAGTGCCTCCATCATAACATTTGAGTGCTTACTATCATATAGCACAGCAACAACAACAACAAAAATACCCAACTTGAAGTAGCGTGGTATTACACTCATGAGCTATAAAGTTTACCCAATCAAAAAGCTATTTCTTCTGGTGGCCCGAGGCAAAAAGATGAGGAAGCTGCAGAGCACCAGCACGTGGAAGACTGGCTCAGCCAAGTCTAGCTCTTTGCTTCATGCTCATTAAGAGAACTGAGAAAGCCTTCACCCCAGGAAGCCTTCAATAATAAAATAACCCTGTCCGCATCTCAGTCTCCCAAAAATAAATTTTGAAAAAGGAGCCAGCAAGTTTTAACAACTGTGCTGCAGTTGTTGTTGTTGTTGTTGTTTTTTTTTAAAAAAAAGGCCTTAAAAAAAAAAAAAAAAGAGACAGTTTCTTGAAACTCAGGCTGGCCTCCAACTCACTGTGTAGCTAAAGATGGCCTGAACTCTTTATCTCTTTGCCTCAACCTCCCAAGAGTCAGAATCAGTACTATCAGGACTCAAAATAGCAACTTGCTGTCTGAGAAGCGTCATGTGCCACCCTATTTTTCATTATATCAACTTGTTCACTCTTTAAAAAAGGAAATAGTACTTTTATGGCCGTGAATTATTAATTGTCAAAACATATTTTCCCAAGTCTCCTAGCTACATCCTGATGGTTAAAATACTTTGTACTCTTTATAGTCATTAACAGTAACATGTCACTGTCAGTGACTTAAGACACAAAACATTCATTTGTAATTTCAACTAGGAGCTGATGGGTTATATGATACTAACACAATCACCATTGATGGATAGGCACAGTGATATTCTATAGGGATACGTGAGCAGCTTTCCTCCTACCTGCATAACTGTCTTCTGCAGATCACAGCCATATATTTCATTTTGAATTCAATATACCTGGCATGTGTATTTTTTGATCGTGTTAGGAAATATTTATTGGTTTATATATTTGTTTCTCTATTTATGTAAGCTGTGATTGAATTAAAAGCAGCTGAGGTAGACAGTACACTTGAAAGAAGTCATCATTTTTTAGACTCTACCAGAGGTCTTCCCACACAGTGTACACTCAATTTTAAAGTCCATAAGTGAGCATGTAAGTAAATGGATATGGAAAACCTGAGTAAGAGAAATAAATAGTTTAGGAGCCAAAGCATATTTTTCCAGTTTTGTACAATTTAATCTATTCAAAAGAGAAAACATATAAAGTGTTGAATACATTTTTAAATGTACATTATATATTCGTCCATATGTATAATTTGCTTTTACAGTCTATATGCTAAGACCTATTGGTGTCAAATAGGCTTCCAAATAATATTCTAAACGTGAGGATCTGCTCAAGTATGTGTGGATCATCTGCACACAGCTCTGTGATGCGTCCTCCACTGGAGATGCTTCTGAAAACTCCTCAAGTAGTGTAATTGTCTTAAATAAAGGATGGGTTCTGTGTAGGACTTTTTTTTCATAAAGAAAAAAGCTAACATCACTTTTTGGAATAAATATTCATGAGCAGTCATTATATCTATTCTCAATTCCTGGATACGGAGATATCCAGGAAGACATATGTAACTCTAATATTGAAATTCTCAATAGCTGTGCTCGGCATAAGTGCCATGGTAACAATAGGAAGGACAAGGAGACACGAATTGGCTGTTTCCTCCAGTCTTTAATTTACTTCAAAATCATCTGGATTCATCATTTTTCCAATATCTGTAAAGGGAAAAATGTAGGCATGTAGGTGGGACAGAGTAGGCTCGTATCAACTCTCTCCATGTAGATCTGCTGACTGGGGGCACTGTGATACTCTAAATTAATTCAGTCAATGTAGCTCCTGAAGCAGGACCATAACAGAAAACTCCAGCATTGGTCAGCCTCCCATTTCTTTCATTTTCCTTTGTAGTTCAATTAGGCCATTTCTTATTTTGAAATTTCTGCCTTCCAAAACTTAAACTCTACGACTTCAATAAGCTTTCCTATTGGATGGTTGTTTTTCTTCCCCCCAGACATAAAGGCTTGCTATCATGAGAACCATGATGAGAAGATAGTACTTTTTAAAGCCAAGTTTGTGTCTTTATAGAAAGATACAGAGACATAGACAGGGGACATCTATTTATAGATACAGAAAGCTGCTAGACAGCCCTGCAGTGGATACTCCCATGGTTGAGGGAAGGGTTCCATACTCTGTCTGCATCACAGCCGAAGTGGCACAACAGCACCATCATGGAAAATCATGTACACCTGTGCAACTGGTTCCCTCAAATTGTTTCCAGAATGAGGATGCTGGCTTCAGAGGTTGTCCTTAAATTTGGGTGTGTATACTTCAAAAGAAGAGAGGAGAGGAGGCTGCAAGAGGGCAGGTACATTTATTTTGACACTTGGCAAAGAGATGGACTTGGCTAGGCTGAAGAATGCGATCCCATCAGAAAAGCCACAGAGGATAACAGTTTTTTTTTATTTTTTATTAATTTATTCATATTACATCTAAATTGTTAGCCCTTCCCTTGTATCCTCCTATTCCTCCCTCCCTCCCACTTCCCCCTTCTCCCCTCCCCTGTGTCTGTGATTGAGGGAGACCTCCTCCCCCTATATATGCTCTTAGATTATCGAGTCTCTTCTTGGTAACTTGCTATCCTTCCTCTGAGTGCTGCCAGGCAGGACAGCAGTTTTTTTAAAAAACAAGTTATTATGATAGAATCTATAAGTTTCAACTTAATTTCAATGACTAAGTTATAAAACATTCCAGAGTCAGTCACAAAGTGTCTTATACTTTCTAGAAGGCAACTGTGAGTCACTAGAGGGTAGGAGGAATTAAACAAGATCCTGAAATATCTAATTCCCAACTATGCTTTTTCTTGACTAGAAAATTTGAAAATGTAATGGACATAATACACTTTAATGTCAATAAGAAAGTTGCTAGACACTTTTGATAGTACTCTGTCTATGAGACTGAAATATGGATCAGCTGCACACCCAGCAGAATTCTTAACTAGTGGAAGTATCAAATTTCATGATGGTCCATGTTGATTGTTTATTATACTGGCAAAGACTAGCTACAGGGAAATGAGTGTCCAAAGCCCTGTTGTGTTTATTCTTCTATGGTATGATGCTCAAAAGGTCAAGCAATCTGTTTTCTTGAACTGGTAGTATTGCAGAAAGTCTAGAGCAAACAGCACTGAGCTCAATCATGGCTGAGCTCATGGTAAATTTCTGCATCGTGAGCGGGTCATACAGCTTGGAAATTTGAGGAACGTGGAAAATGCCAAGTTAAAATATTCCTCCTTCACTGGAACATGATGCCTTTTAAAAATGATTTCTTAGCATAGCTAGTTTTCTGGAAGAATAAAGTAAAACTTTTAGAATGGAGTGTTTAATGTCAAGCCGGACCCACACGTTATGCAACTCCCAGGCAGACTTGTTCACTTGCAAAACTGACAAATTTATGACTGCCCCATTAAACAAAATGAAGAAATACAGTCAGCTAGGTAGTGTTAGACACATGGCTGAAGCACAGCGGAGAGAGAATACAGAGCAGGGAGAAGAAGAAAGGAGGAAGGAGAAAGAGAAGGAAGGGGGGGAAGGATGGAAGGAGAATTAACGGAAAGTGAACCAGGTCCTTTATAGTAATCTATTTTGAATGAATAATGGTATTTAATATAAAAGGCTACTGTATTTTAAATATAATAAGATTTAGCATGATTTTATGCAAAAAGGCAAATAATATTTAATAAAACTATAAAACAGATGCTATATGTATGTAGCATGTTGAATAAAAACGGGCGCCGTAGGCCCGTAACGAGTGGCACTATCAGAGGTGGGGTCTTGCTGTAGTAGATGTAGCTTTGTTGGAGGATGTCTGTTACTAGGGGCTTGGGTTTTGAGGTTCTAGATGGTAAAACTATGGCCAGTGTGGCTTACTGTCTCGTCCTGCTGCCTGTGGATCCAGATGTCGAACTCTCAGCTACTTCTCCAGGACCATGCCTGGGTTCATGCTGCCGTGCTTCCCATCATGACAGTAATGGGCTAAACCTCAGAACTGTAAACCAGCCCCAGTTAAATGTTTTCCATTATAAGAATTGTTGCTCTTAGTGTAGCGAGTCTCTTCTTGGTAACTTGCTATCTTTCCTCTGAGTGCCGCCAGGCCTCCCCATCCAGGGGACGTGGTCAGAAAAGGGGCACCAGAGTTTGTGTGAGAGTCACAGACATAGGGGAGGGGAGAAGGGGGGAAGTGGGAGGGACGGAGGAATAGGAGGATACAAGGGAAGGGCTAACAATTGAGATGTGATATGAATAAATTAATAAAAAAAAAAGAATTGTTGTGATCATGATGTCTCTTCACAGCAATTAAAACAAACTAACTGAAGACACAATTAATAACACTGGCCACCAAGCTTTGTGACCTACAGTCAATCCCAGAACTCACATGGTGGAAGGAGAAAGCAGACTCCTGAAGGTTGTCTCTCACCTTCACCTATGCACCAAATGGCGTGCTCCCCAATAGATAAACAAACGAGTGCACAAACAAATACATAGAAGTGAATTGAGAATCTGAGACTGCGAGTGTCTCCAGTTGTTACTACAAACTTGTTCAGGTGAATTGACAGTGGAGTTGATTGTTCCAATGCTGCTCAGTATATGGATCAAAAGAGAACACATGGATTTCCCAACATTTCTGATGAATAAAATCAGAAATGCTCAGGTTCCCTCAAAGTCAATGTAGAAGGATATAAATAATGAGTGGTTATCAATAGGCTTCTAAGCCTGCTTCTTTGCCTGCAATGGAAAAACTCTTTTAAGGGAACTGTCACTACATCTTTTAAGGGAGCTTGGAAATCTTTGACTGAATACCTTGCCAGAAAAAGCTATATACATTTAAATAGAAATGAACCAAATCTTTAAAATGCATGACATTACATCTTAAGTTGGCTACTTTCGTTTATAAGTGAAATTTTTTGTTCTAACTGCATTTCATTAGTGGAATGATTGCAGGAATTTAGCTAAATGAGAAAGAATGGCTCTGTCTTAATGTAGGGCCAAATACAGCTGTGGTGAGTCCAGCAAAGGCTTGCACTGGACTGAAGTCTGTCCCAGGTGAAGTAAGTGATGCATGTTTATCTTGGCAGGACAACATGAGCTTTTGCTTTGTGCTGTCTGGACTCTCAGACATTTTCAGATTCAGAAGCATTTTGTATAAGAAAATTACTCATGTGTCTATGTGGTTCCCAACAAGTCCTAATGTTGAGATCTTTCAATACAGTTCTTCACTTTGTGATGGCCCACAACTATAAAATTATTTTGTCATACTTCATACCCAATTTTACTACAGTTATAAATTATAGCATAAATATTTGATATGTAACTCTCAGGGGGTCATGACCCACAGGTTGAGATCCAATGCTCTAGGCCAGTGAGAGACCCTGTTTTTTAAGGCAAGGTGGATGGCAACTGAGGAATGACATCTAAGTACACACACACACACACATACACACACACACACATACACACACACACACACACACACACAGGAACTGAATTATTTGGAAAAGATGGTGTAGACCTGTGTGGGAGAGGATTGACTGAGAACAAAGTATGGTAACACATACAAAAAAAGCCACAGTGAAATCAACTACTTTGCATGTTAATATAAAATATTAATGAAAAAAATTTCTTTGTATTATTTATCCATGATGAAACATTCAAGGAAATTATCCTTTTGGCTTTTCTTCTAATGAGATATGTTAAACATGCACATCAGAGCTACACAAATCTTCATGGTTTCTACCAAATCACAGAACTGCTAAACATTAAGTTGGATTGTATTATTTAAAGATATATGTAGTTCATCTTGACCAAGCTGAAGTAAACACTTGGTGGACTATTTACTTCATAATATCTCCACTCTTTCCGTATTGAATAGTGACTCTGACCTATATGTTGTCTGTACAAATATCAAAAATATTCTCTAGGTCTTGGGTAAGTTGTCAACATCTGGCTCATCTTGCTAATGTAGATGAGATGACTTTTCTCTGCACTGCACATAGTAGGTAAAGTGAAGATTTTATTACCTCTCTTGCCAAAGGAGGTGAATCTAATTAACTTCAACTTGACATGTTTACTCTCTAACAAGAGGAGTACTATTTTATATTCACCGAAGTACAACAGATTCAAGCCAGGCATGGTGGTGCATGCCTGTAATCCCAGCACTCAGGAGGCAGAGGCAGGTGGATCTCTGTGAGTTCCAGGCCAGCTTGATCTACAAAAGAGTCTAGGACAGCCAGGGCTACACAGAGAACCAAAAGCAGGCAGGTGGAGGAAGTACAATAGATTCATTCATTCATTTATTCCTCATGATCCATTAAGTCAGGCAATATGTTCTACAGGGGACAAAAGTAAGATAAAGGTCACATGGAGCTTGTGGGACATGAAGCTTGTCACACAGGTGCTGGGATCTGAGATTTGGACCTCATGACTGTGCTGTGATGTCTCTTAACACTTTGATATCTCTCCTGCCAAATGATTTGCAGTGCTAATGCTCTTCCCTCACTCCTTTATTCCACAAATATTTGCTGATCATCTTTAGAAGGTACTGCTTTTCCGTGTATAAAGTACCCCAAGTTCTTAGCATTATTCAGTATTAGTATTACACAGGGAACTAAATAAAAGTCATGTCAGAAATAATTGAATAATATGGTAAGGTAGAATGGAAAAATAAAGTAGAATGGAGCATCTGGAGTATTGGATTGACTATATAGGAGCAGACTATAGGATGTAATAAAACATTTTATCATCTTTTTCAAGTAGCACAAAATGTAATGGTTTTCATCATAGTATTTTCATCCATATGTGTTATAATATCTTATTAAAAAGTTTTATTTATTTTAACTCTATGAATTTTCTGTCTTCATGAACACCAGAAGAGGGAATCACATCCCATTGTAGGTGGCTGTGAGCAACTATGTGGTTGCTTGGAATTGAATTTTGGTCCTCTAGAAGAGCACCCAATGATTTAACTACTGAGTCATCTCTTTAGCCTCCATGACACCTCATTTCCATTCATTCCGCTCACACATTGCCCATTGTTCCTACATCTCTTATTGGCCCTTCCCTCTCTTCTTATAATGTTAGCTTTATTCCAGTGCCTATTTCTCCTCTCCCTAAAGCTCTCTTCCTCTTTTCTCATGGTTCTATTCTCTTTTGGTCCCTTTATACTTTGGTTCCCTACATACATACATTTTTCTTCTTTTCTTTTATTTCCTTCATTTTAAAACTATCTTACCTTTTAAAGTTATTCTTTGAAAACTGCATACTTATATAAGATGCATTCTTTTTTCTTTAATGTGCTTTTTGAGCATTTTATGTACGCATATAATGAAATATGGTAATATCAACCCAGTAACATTCTTTTTTATAATGGAATGGAAGTCCAGTGTGTATATATACATATATAGGAACATATAAGTACATGTACACATATATGTATTTGTTTGAATATATACATCTACATATTCTATACATGTTTATTTCTCAAGAGATATTGTATTTACTCATCAGTGCTGGCTTCATTTCTTAGGTAATGTGAACAGTGCTGCAATGAAACATGGATGGACAAGTGTCTCTGTAGTGCCTTGACTGGAATCCTGTTACATAGACAGGAGTGGTATAGCTGCGTTATTTGATAATACTACCCTTACATTTTCAGAAACATCCACATTGATTTCCACAGTGTCTGTTCCAGTTTTTGTTTCCCTCAATAAATAAAAATTACTCTTTCTTCATGTCTTTGCCAGAATTAGTTGTCATTTATTTTTGTGATAGTCATTCTGATTGGAATAAGATGGGATCTTAAAGTACTTTTCATTTGTTTTCCCTTGATGGCTAAATACTGGGTATCAGTTTCTTTCCAGACTGATAGATTCTGTCCTGCAGGAAAGCTCCTGAAGAAGGAAGGAGCGAACTCAAAACGCATTCAGGAAGTCCCTGAAACTGACCAGATACACTGGGCTCCTGCCTTGCGAGATTAAACAATAAAAGCTGCTGAAAGTCACTCTCAGACAAGGCAAGCATTTAAAACCTAAACTAATTCTTGGCTTTAATCTTAAATTATGAAATATTCTCCCATGCCCCTGAACCAGCGAACAATGCATATGTGCATGATATGTGTGTGGTGATAATCATTTGCTAAAAATAGCAAAGAGGCCAAAAGTGATCTTGTATAACCAATAAAATGTTGACAGCAGTACGTATATTGCTTGATGATCGCATATCTGCAATACTACATACTTTGACGGCAGCTGGAACAAATAATTTAATCTTTTGTAAACTTCCACTAAAAGTTTTCCTAAAGTATTCCTCATTCCTTCTCCATGAGCAGTTGAAGATGTGATCTGCTATCTTCCTGCTATGGCCACCTGCTGTCATGGTTCCCCTGCCATTATGAAATCTTCCTGTGGAACCATATGCCAAAATTTATTCTTTCTTCCTTAAGTTGCTTTTCATCGTGGTATTTTTTTTTTTTTTATCATGCAACCAAAATGTGACAAATACACCTCTCCCGTCTCTGGTTCTTACACTCTTTCTGCTCCAGTCCTCCACTTCTGTGACGTTACATTAGTCTTGAGGACAGGGGGAAGAGGTCTGATATAGGTGTCTGTCCTGTTTGGGAGTGAGAATGCCACAGCCCTTCATCCTCTGTGCTTACAGATACTTGTGGATCAGTAACTTTTGTTCACTATAGAAAAATGCTTCTGAGATGGGGGATGAGAGCTGCCAGTTAGAAGGCATCATTCCTTTGTGATGATGAGTCTGTGTCTTCCTACTTTGCTGACATTTGTATGGGGTGAGTCTTTAAATGGAAGTAAGTTGGCATCTTCCTTTTATAGTTCTGCACCCTTCTTTTGTCTCATTTCTGTGCCTTAGACTTGAAGTACTGTTCTGAGAGTGGGCACATTGTCTCATTCCTGATTTTAGAGGAAATGCTTTCATTTGTTTTTCTCAACGCTTTATAACATTGGCTATATCATAGTTGTGGAAAGCTTATTTTTATTTTTGAGATATGTTCCTTCTATTTTCAGATTCCTTAAGGCTTTTATCATAAAGTTTGAACTTTGTTTAGTCCACTTCTACGTCTGTTGAGATGATGAATTCGCCCCTCTAACCCATTTATGTGCTGTATTATACATATTGATTTACACATATTGAATCAAACTTGCATCTACGAAATGAAGCCAACTTGGTCATGTTGTATAACCTTACTGTATGCTTTAATTAGATCTGAAAATATTTTATTGAGCTATTTTTCTTTTAATGTCTGCATTTATCAGAGAATTTGGTTTATAGTTTACATTCAACTTACTGAATTCAATTAGGAATGTGAGATTTTTAGGAAAGTCTGGAAAGACATATATTTCAATGCTGGTAAAGGAAGACTTATAATGAGTCTTTATTTCATATCAGTTAAATCTCAAGTTTATATAGATCTTGGGGAGTCTTAATTATTTCCATACTTCTAGGGCAGAATGATAGTATAACAGCCTGTTAAAATGTCTCCTCTTTATAATATAGAACATTCCTGTTTGAAGTCCTGATACAGGGTGTGCCAGACAATATTTTTTACACTATAACTGATACTATAGCTTTCTACCTGTGGATGTGAGTTTTTTTATTTTTCATTTCAAAAGGCAAAATGAACATCTTATTATTTGTTAGACACCCTTTAATCACCTTTACATGCCTAGTATTTATGCAAATATGGCTCAGAGAAAATATATAATTATATACATTACGATTTAAAAAATTTGGAGTTAACAAGTTGTTTAAAAGAAAATCAAAACATTTCATTAAAAATTATTTATGTGCAACAAGAAATAAGTTGTGTGAGAAAGCATAAGACTATTTAATCAGACATTTGATATATTTGATTTCTGGAACACAGACAAAGACCTCAAAGTGCTCAAGAGATAGGAGTATGAGTGTGAGGATTATTTTTATTCTTTGTGTTGTAAACTAAGCTTCATCCTCGCCCCCAGGCTTGCCAAATTCCCCCTTTCCTTTTGGAATCTTATTCATACAATAAAGTTTGAAAATTCCATCTATGTGTTTATATATAGTTTGCAATTAACTCAGAGGCATAGTTGCTTTAAAATGGCAAAATGCATTCTTCTAAAAAGTAGTCTATTTGTTGAAGCTAGGAAAATGATGGCTCTAACTCATGCTGTGCTATAGAGAGGGGAACTGCTAAAAATAGTCGGCTATAAATGAAGTAGGAAATTTGTTGATTGGCTTGCTGAATTTTTTTTTTCTTTTTCTTCATGATTTTGTAAGAGAACACACAGACATGAGTTCTGGTAGTTTTCTTTTTTTGTCCTTGCTCCCAGATTTAGCTCATTGATTGCGTCGTTACTCTCTGAGCTCGTCTTTCAGAAGCAAGCTGATATTCTCTCTAGGCCTACATCAGAAGGCGGTGGCTAACAGGGAGTGTGTGCTACTTCTTCAGGGGTCAGTCAGCCCAGTTTAGTTAAGTGTGTAAGCGATTTGCAGAAGGACAATGGTAGTTACAAATCCGAATTGATTTGCCTCCTACAACCTGAGATGGAGTTTAAGATGCTCCAAGAAATCCCAAATAATCTCCTGATGATAAACAGCAGAAAATGTTTCACCTCCTGACTCTCCCTCTACACTTCAAATGAAACTACTCACTCCTTTAATGGGACATCGTACAACTCTTTGTCCTATTTTATGCCAATAACTCTCCCCTTTTTTTCTAAAGACACTGTTGAAAAGTTAAGAGTAATATTTGCTTTTGATGAATGATACCAGATCTACATTCATGCATCAAACACTTAATAATTGCTCTTGCAGAGTGAATGCTTCTGCCCTCAATGAGTTCAGGCATGGGGCTGGACTGGAAGGAATGAAAGCTCAGCTGGGGAGGTGGGCTATCCAAGATCTACACTGGCGGTGAGTGTGGGAAGAAACAGCCTTCTCCAAGACAGGTTTCGGTGAAACAGCTCTCTTTATTGGGGGGGGGGGGGGGTGAATAAGGACTCTATTAAACTAGGGAGTGGATAGAGGTATTGGGGGTGGGTATACATCATTGGCTGGGGTCAAAGCACTGGGAATGCTTCATTTGCATGAAGAGGAATTCTAGGTGCTTGCTGGACATGTCCTTATAAGGAGGGAGGAAGTTTAACCTGAAACCTGGCCACTAGGCTACGTGACTACCTCAAGAGTGGCAGAGGCAGGGTAGTACAGGCTACATGTGCCAGGACATGCAGGCCCAGAGTAAGGAGGGAACAGGCCTACCCTTGCTGGTCACTCAGCTTTCTAGCCCCACATGGCATGCCATACAGAATGGACCCCATGCCCCAATCTGACATTTAAGAGCCTACCAGTATTTTGTCGCAGCAGTTGTAGGAACCCACACAAATTAGGAGCAGTGGTGAACATGATAACATGGATATCATGGATTTGAATATTAGCATCACAAATTTCATCCTTGTTGCTGGCTTCTTCCCTTAACTCCTGGAATTCGGAAAAAAAATGGAAAGGTATATAAAAATAGGAAAATTGAAGACTGATAGTGATTGCATTTATTTATGACTGTTTTTAAATTTCAGCAAAAACCAAAGAAAAACAGAAAACCCAAATGACCCCACCAGGGCAACTAACTGCTCCTGACCCCCTTCAGAACTCCATGGAAGAGACTAACTTCAAGAAATGCTTATGCAACAGACGTTTTCCTTCATTGGCAGTTTTCATTCGAAGTGTTTTAATTTTGTTCATGCATGTATATTTTTGGACACTGGGCTCTCTTCCATAATCCAGTTTTGTGTTTGCAACTTCCCAATAGAACCTCCCATGGGACATCTATAACCACAGCCCGATCTTTCTCAGAAATCATACACACTCAAAACTACATGCACAGTCAGGATGCAAATGTAAATTAATGTATAATTAGAAGATGAGTTTATCAGGTAGCACCTGAGACTGGGTGATAAGGTAGCAATGCCAGCCTACAATTCCGACAATGCCAGCCTAAAAGCATCTAGTATGCAATCAAGGGTCCAAGACCCTCCTTAGCTACATACACAGCAAGGTTTTGTCTCAAAATTATTATTTGGTTTTAATTAATTTTTCTTTGAATTATTTTAATTGTGTTTGTGTATGTGTCTTTGTGGTGTGAAGACAAGTTTCTGGGTAAGCTAGAGGTACCAGATTTTCTAGAGCTGCAGTTACAGGCAGTTGCATGCTGCCTCAGGTATATTCAGAACTCAGGTGTTCTGGGAGAGCAGTACAGACTCTTAGCTGGTAGGTCATAATTGCAGCTTTAAAAATATATTTCTAGGTGATTCCTTGCTAACATAATAAACAGGTAGGGAAAATATTTTAAAAATATAATTACATTTTTTTTTTATTTTCCCTCTTATTTGGACATGACTGCAATAAAATGTATCTGTAGGTTTCTTTCACGATCTAGACTTTGAAAAGTCAAAGGAGTTTATGAGGTACAAAAAGGGAACCTTGGGTCTAAATGGCTCACACAACTTGGAGTAGAATAAGTTAAGTCATAAGTGCATTGCAGGGGGATCCTAGGTCTAGAGGAATGGCTTCATTCAAATTATGCAACAGAACTCAGATGTAGCATGGTAGAAAATGCAGGAAATGTCAACTCTTGCTTTGAACTACTTGGGATGGATTTCTGCCTCGGTGACCTACCAGATGTGGTGCAATTCTGTGCCTTGGGTTCCACCAAGCGTTGCTGTGAAATGATGAGCTGCACAAACAGCAGAGCACCCAACAAAGCCCAGGCAACGGGAAGTAGCTCCTGAATAGCTGCTGCTACTGTTCATCTGGTCAAGCATTCCTTCACATGGATAGACGTGACCTCATGACTACACAGTTTCACATACTCCAGAGAGGGAGCACTGGGGAAGACAAAGACGTGACAGTGGTGAGAGAGTTAAAATATAGACACCCAATATTAACAGTTCCTTGAATTCATAGAGCACACACACGCAAACACACACACACACACACACACACACACACACACACACACACACATTTACTGATTTTGAGGTTTCAGAAGAAATCCTTTCCAGTAGCCCTCCTCTGCTACTCAATAACTGTTTCTGAAGTGTCAGACATTCTCTCCTCTGCAGACGGTGTAGGTTGACTTCCCACTTTACTGAAGGCAGAGAGGAGAACAGGAGTATGTACTCATGGTGTGCTTGAAAACTGGAGAACAACCTGAGCAACCTCCGGTGTCATATACTTTTTTCTTTTCTCTCTTTTGCTTTGAAATCAAGTCCACGGGCAAACTCTTCCAAGAAAGTGTAAGCATGTCTGCAATAGTTCTTGCCTCATAAATATCTGTCAGATATATTGGGCCAGAAGGTTAAAGAAGACGATCCAACGTTAAAGAGAGTTTTGAGTGACTATTCAGGTAGCAAAATGTCTCTGTCATCTTCTCGTTTGGAAAGCTACTAACCCACACTCCCGACATACTCAGATAATCAAGTCTATTCCTTCTTAAGTCTCTGATGGGGTTGAAGACCAGGTAGCTTAGTTTTACAATAAAGCTTAGTTGTATAGGGGTTAAGATGCTTTTAGGTCTAGATAGATGTTTCAAGTTGATAATGACAATAAGTGATGGAGATTCACTGGCCTGGAACTTTCTAAGGTAGACAGTGAGCAAGCCCCAGGGATCTGCCAATCTTTTTGCTTCCCAGGTCTTGGATTACAAGAATGAACATACCTGTGTGTTTCTACGTGGGCTGTGGGTATGAAACTCATGTCTACGTGCTTGCAAGAGAAGTAGTTTTCCCCTGGAGCTATCTCTTCAGATGATGTAATTCAGCTCTTAGTAGCTGGTAGAGACATATCATCAATAGTTTTTGAAGGCCAGAAGACTTCCTAGTTCAAAAGACCAGGAGCTGGGCAAAAGACACGTAGAAAGCAAAGCTTAGCTTGTTTCAGTGTGTTGATGTTGTGAGAGCTTGAAAAAGGTGCTGGCAGCTACATTATATTTGCTGTCCACTTTCATTTTGAATATGCAGAGAAAATGCACTTATATCTCCATTTCATTGGGTGGAAGAGATGAAACAAAGGTTAAAAGCACCAACCATTGCTCCAGAGCACATCCCAATACCCACATGGCAGCTCACAACCATCTATAACTGCAGTTCCAGGGGATCCTACATCCTCTCTGACTCCCATGGACTTGGCACACACATGGTACACAGATACACATGCATGCAAGATACACACAAATATGAAATGAGTGTAGAAAAATCAATTTCATTTCACGGGGTAGTGGTTAGAGCACTTGCTGCACTTGTAGACCTAAGTTCAGCTCCCAGCACCCATTTTGGGTACCACAGAATTGCTTATAACGCAACTTCAAGGAGACTTGGTGGGCTCTCTGGCCTCCCTGAGTACCTGAACTCATATGCATGTGACACCCTCATATTCATGATAAAAAGTAATAAAATACACAGTAAAAATCCATTTTCTATCTTTTGGAAAATTCTCTAATCCTGAACATTTTCATGTAGCGCGCGCGCGCGCGCGCGCGCGTGTGTGTGTGCATGTGCACGCAAGCGTGTGTGTGACAGGTCAGGGGGTGGGAGGATAATTATTTTTAAAATAGTGTTTGGATTCTAACTCTTGCTTCCATTAGATTTTCTGGGCTGTTTCTTGTTCTACAGACTAGATTTCAGGCAAATGTTGAACTCATTCTTTTGTTTTATTTTTCCATCCAAACCAATGAAACTAAAAAGAGTGTAAGCGAATAGCAATCAGAGTATGAAAACGCAACATTTTGATAAAGAAGTACAAGCGTTCTTTCTGAAGTCCTGACAAGACGATAAAGGATACATATTAACCATGAGAACAACGTTAGGTGAAGCTGATCTTTGGATGGGAGCCACACCAGCCTTTATACATTGTTATCTTCTGTCAGTTTTCTTTCCCAAACGCACAGCTCCCTATTCCTCCTGATGCTTTCTCCAGTTATTACAAATTTATATAAAAAAAAAATTGACTCTTTTATTCTTCCATTTGCTGCTACCATATCTTTAGGGAGCTATATTTTATCCCAAAGAGCATAGTGAGGTATTTTCATTAACAAATATAGACATTCTTCTGGTAACTTCTAAAACAATTACATAAAAATCCTTACTTTACTAAATTGGTGGCACTGCAGTGAAGTCTGATTAAGAGTTTTAAGTGACGAAAATATTCTGCAACAAACTATTCCTGTTACATTTTCTGTTTGTTCCCCAAACATCTCACTTGTGCCTAAATTGGTAAGTGCCCTCATCTAGTTCTACAGATCTGGCATCACTTCAAAGTTAAGTCCTTCAGATCATCTGGTTTTGAAGCATGATGTGGACTTGTTTTTAATGAGAGATGACCTTGTCCACGTCCCAGGCAGCATCACAGGATGCAGCATTAGTCCTCCTGGAGATGCTCAGGTAGGGAAGACCTGAAGAGCTGCCCTTCATCAGTCTTGCTAATGAGCTTACAGTTGGCCTCTCTCTGGCATGGCATCCTGATACCCTTGATCTTTTTGGAAGAGAACCAGTGCTGGAATCCATTGGATGTCTCCAAATGGGTTTAATTAGACATTTTCAGGGTAGAATTGAATGTTCAATTTTTAGCTTAATGATGATGCTAGGACCATAAATGTAGCAGATTTCTGCACAGTTGAGATAATTATGTGGGCAGAGATGAAAGTGATGTTAGGTTTCCCAGCCTCTACCTAATGAACTTACTGTGAATAGTCCCCTGAACAGAGAAGTCTCCTGCTTTATATCCCATTACACCACATATATCGATTTATGTCTCTTGTTTCCACCTGGTGTTTTTCTCAAACATTAATTTTTAGTGTTCTTCCTTTCATCAGAAGCATATTGCTAAAAGGTAGTTGAGAAAAGTCAAAGCAAGGGAGGCTTCTTAGTCATTGCTTTTCTGATCTTTGTACCCAACAAAGAAAAAACAAACAAGAAATATATTTTGGTGATATTCATTGAATCCAAGGTACACTAGGAATCTGGAAAACATATAAAATATAGTATAGTAATAAAATGAAACTATGATGTCAAACATATTGATTGTTTCTAGATAATATAATAATGAATTAACTAATCTCTCAAAAATTCATCAAATCATTGAAACATCTTCAGTGTCCATCCTCTGAGTGGATTATTCTGATCCCTTCTATTCAATGAATTTGCATTAGTAGGGAGTCCTGGATATTAAAGTAACTAGACAGATTAAGACACCAACGGGGCCATTTCAGTTTATGAAGTATAAAACAACAACCATTTCAAAAGTGTCAATTCTCCAGAATTGCAAACTTAATGAAATAAACAAAGGAAATTTGGAGCAAATAAAATTTGATGATCATAGTGGTTTTATGTCAGAAGGTCAATACATAGAGGACAACATCATTCATTACTGCTTCTCTTTCCCCATGAACGAACTGTCTTTGCTTAATCCATTATAAGTGTGGTATTCCAATTCGCCAATTGTAAATACATGGATCAAGAACTTTTTAAAATTACCTTTTCTTTCTGTACTTGTTTTCTTACCATATAACCTTGGCTTGGCTGAACGTTTCTATGTAGACCAGGCTAGCCTTAAACTCACAGAGATCCACCTGCTTCTGCCTCCTGAGTACAGGCAATTGTGTTGTCCATCACCATTGGTCTGGCCATGTATCACGAACCATTTTCTTCAATACTTTTAACCTAATAATTAAGGACCATCTCTTAAGGATGAAGAGATAGAAAGGGAAGATGCTGGCAGGAAAAAGATTTCCATTTCTTACCTTTCAAATATCAATACAATTTAAACATCCAAATAGAGTAAGCTTATGATGAAGAGTGAGTAAGATGACTTCATAGGTTAACATTTAAGATGTAACTTTTAAAGTACTTCCTTTATTAAGGAACCTTTATAGATTTTTTTTTAAAAAATAAGAATTTGTAAATTCTATAATTTATAAAGAAGCCAATGCCAAAGTTGAGTTCTCAGGAGAAATGGTTTGAGCTGCTTCAGTTAAGCCACAGATAGCAAACCCAAAGCAATTACACTACTTTCCTATCATTTCTGTAACCAGTTACTACCTCATGGCTGGCTGAAACAACAGAGGTGTGTTGTCTCAAAGTTTGGGAGATAGATGTCCAAGATCAAGATTTTGGCAGGTTGGTTCAAACTGAGAGATGTGAGGAAGGCTTTTTCTGGTCTCTCTGGCAGTTCTTTTGTAGTCCCTGGTTTGCACAATAAACACAGTACCATGGCTGCCTCCATTTTCTTGTGGAACTCTTTCTGTGTGAAGCCTGTGCCCAGATTTCTCCCCTTTTATACACATAGAAGTCTTATGAGATTAAAGACCTGCCATCGTTGCTCACTGTATGTACAGCATGGTAGCAAGAGCCATGAATCTCTGAACAAGTGTGGCAGGGATTACCTTTCCTGGAGCCTTCTATCGGTCAATGAGCTACTGGATAAGAAGTCAGTATGCTCTTTGGTACATAGATGACTCATATACCTGTAATCCCATATTTAACAAACAAGCTTTCTAGAGGACATGGTGCGTATACTGACTGTGTAGGAGAAAGAGGAAGATTAATGGACACTTGTTGTAGGGTGAGGCTGTAAAAGCATACTGCAGAGCCTCACAGGGCATATTATGATTTCCAGTCTTAAACTTGGGAACAATCAGAGGCCATTGAACGCCTTCATGAGGGAGCGATACTCAAGGCTGCTGCAAGTTGTACCTGTGTTAGGACACGTGATTCGGTGAAGGGAAGTCCCATGTTTAAGAGTACTTTTTGAACAGTGTATGCATCTGTATTGATTACTGTTCTCAGTTAAGGATGAAATGCCTGACCAGAAGTAATTTAGGGAAAAGGGTTTAGTTTGGCTTGCAGTTTGAGAGGATACCATTCATGATGGGGGTAGAGATCATCATGGTGTGTTTGTGTGCATGTGCATGTGTGTGTATGTGTGTGTGTGTGTGTATGTGTGTGTGTGTGTGTGTGTTGAGGGTGGAGAATCCATGGCCTCATGCTGGCAGGAATGTGTAGCTGGGTCGCTCATCTCCTTACTTCTTCCCATAGCAGGAAGCACAGAGATAGGAAGTAGGACAAGGTGAGTCTTGATGTTTTATATCCTTGTCCGAATTCCTATCTCTTAAGCAAGGCTCCACTTCTCAAAGGTTCCACATAGCCTCTCAAACATTGCTGCTAGCAGGGAAACAAGTGTTCAAATGCTTGAACCTATGGAAAACACTACACAACAAAACCATAGCAACACCCTATATTTATGTATTTATGATGGTGGTGGTGATAAAAGGGTCTAAAAAAATGCCTTCTGACAAATTGCTGACAAACTGAAGTAAGCTGACTTGAAAGAACCTTCTGGAAATCCATGGTGGAGTTCATGCATTCTGAGGAGCAACAGACTGTGCTTACTCCAGCTTGCATTTTAAAAATCTCTCTCTTGTGAGTATGTAGGAAATGAATTAGAGCAAGGGGGAAGTGTGTGTGAGAGGGGTAGCACTGAAATATCTCTTGCTTTCTTTGTGTGAAGGATAAGTTTGGATGTGACGGTGTCATGGTGACTAAAGTAAAGTAAATAAGTACATATCTGCATACCTTGTTGAACTGAAAAGATATAGATTGGCGATCCAGATTATTGGACTTTAATATAAGAAACTAACTTGTGGTTTTAATGAAAATGACTCATTAATTGCTCAGGCTTTCAGCCGTTCCTTACAAATCTTTGGAAATTTTTTGAATTTTGAGTGAAGAGTCTCTGTAACAAGATTTGACTTGTTCCCAGATGTTAAAGTGCTGTGCATCCATAGCCTTGGCCTTTCCCAAGAATAACGTCATAAAGTTAGTGTCTGCTGCACGCTCAGTTCACATTTGCTTTTCCTAATTTTCCCATTTCTCCATGTGCTGATTTTGGATGGCTGCATCCTCCTCTTTCCATGTCCTGAGAAACCTGTCCATAGAAAATTTAGTTATTTTCTCTTAATTATCAGGAATTCAATTCCTTTTGAAAAACTTGTCTGTTACCTCTGTGTTTCATTGCCTTCTTATCTATTTCCATTTCTTATCTTTATAATTCATAACAATATTGAAGTCCCTCACTGGATTTAGGACATATGCATGCATGTGTGTGTACACACATACCTGTAGGTCTTACAATTGGAATCACCATTCTCCTTAAAATGTTATAAAATTTATTTATTATGAGTACTCATTACCGTACAATTCTGAATATGTTCTACTAAACACAACTTATGCACATTCAAATGTCAGGCTACTAATTCTTTTCTTATTTAACTGTAAAACTAAATAAAAATTTACCTAAATATTTGAATCTTACCATTTCTGGTTTTATTAACAATATATTACTTTTCTTTACATACTTTAATTATTAGTGAATTATAAAGTCATATTTCTTATCTGACTTTCAGGTTTTTTTTTTCAAGAATAAGAAAGAGGAAATAAATGGCACCACAACACATTTTGTCTGATTGACAAACAGAACTAATCTAATTCTAGTGAACTGTTTGCTGGTGATTACCTTTACCACATGATATTGTGACTTCTAAGGATCTATAATCAACTCCTTCATATTTGGTGTGTTCATTGCAACATAAGAGAACAAGAAAATTAAAAAGAGTGGGATCTGTAGTTAACATGTTTAGAAGGCTGTAAGAAAATAAACAAATACATAAAATTATCATGTAACGGAATTATTTTGTATTCTTGAGCTTTCAACTGCACCTATTTCTTCATCATCCATGATGAAGATGCCACTAGAGATGAATGTAGTTTCTTTATTGCCTATTCCTTATTTTCCATGATGTCTTTGCACATGGAGTCATTGAAGAATATCAACTGTTTAGGTAAGAATACACATATACTTAAAAGCAGATGTAAGTGTGGAGAAAGCCTAGAAAATTAGAAAGAAGGCCAAAAGAGAGTAATAGCATGTGATGAGAAAGGATAAGGAGTGGATAAAAGGACACATAAGACATAGAAAAAGGAAAACAGACTAAGAGGGAGACAGGTTATAAAGGGTGGGGTCAAGGGTGGTAGGGATGGGGAGGTGGGAAGAAAGACACACTTTGCTCAAAATGTCATAATGATATCTAACACTGGGGGGTAGGGATGGGAGGGAGATAAGATGGTGGTGGTATGTAAACCACAGTAACCAGAATGTGCTTTATATATGTGTGAAGTGGTCAAAGAACAAATCTAATAATAGACTAAAAAAAAAATCAAAATGATGCAAAGAGATCGTACTTACTTTATGGGGTTATCTGCAAGGAACTCTGGGTAGTGAGAGAAAAATGGCCTTATAGAATTTGAGGATGACTTGTAAGCTTTTATTATGAATTCCTGTCTGATTTCCATTTGTGAGATTTGATGAATGTACTATATTTAATTATGTGAATGAGTAAACTTCTTAAAATTGTGACTTCTGGTTTTTTTTTTTTTTTCATATAAGATGTTGGTGTCAAGATATTTGTAGGTCAAGGACTTTGTAGTACTGGTTTGCAAGAAAAGTGTAATTTACTGGGGCACTGGCAACAATACATCAAGAATTCATGACTCTCATCATTTTGGCTGTATCTTCTTATATTTCTTTACAGATTTTATTCATTTCTTCCATTATCATCTTCATAAGGAAAGGTTTGAGGTCATTTTCTTGTGTTTTAGTTGGGTTAGAGTGTCCAGGGCTGATTGCATTGGGATAACTGGGTTTTGGAGTTGCCATATTATTTTGGTTTTTGCTGTTTGTGTTTTTACTCTGGCCTTTAGCTATTTGGCTGTCTCTGGCATTGGGTGGTAGTTTCTGGTGTCCTTCACTGGCTGTTGAGAGCAGCTCTTAGGTGAGTCGCTGTAGGTTGAGACTCCTCACCTGTGGGGGCCTGGGGAGAGAAATCTTCCAGTGGGCCAGGCAGGTGATCTGAAGCAAGACCTCGGAACTTTCTGTGGATAAGCTGGGTCCCTGAGGTCAGATCCACTTGTGTTCCAGTCTGGCAAAGCAGACTCAGACACATGTGTTTTGTAGGCCACAGTTCAGTCTGAGACCCTGAGTTCAGGTACTGCACTCTGCCAGCAGGCCTGTGCTTAGGCCTTGGTACCCTGATAGAAGTCCTCAGAGAGATTCCACCTGGTGGAGGATTGGAATAGATGCTGGGTCTCACTGCTGGTCTCTGGATGTAGCGCTGAGAGTGATATGGAAGAGTGGAGAAATGGAAGGGCCCAGAGGGTTCAGGAACCCTATAAGTAGACCATTAAGACTGGTGGATCTGGACCCAGGGGGTCCTGCACAAACTGATGCACCAAGCATACAGAGATTCTAGACCCCTGTTCAGATCTAGCCAATGGACAGCTCATTCAGGTTTGTCAGGGAGCGGGGACTGCCTCTGATAAGAACTCTGTTGCCTGTGATTTGATCACTTCCTGTTGGTCAGGTGGCCTCATGGGCACATAGAGGAAAGGGAAGCAGATTATCTTGATGACACCTGATTGGCTATGGTCATATGGAGGGGAAGGAGGGGCCTATGTCAGAGGTCTAGGGGAGGGAAATAGGCAGAAGAGGGAGGTAGGGTAGGAACGAGAAGATACCAGCGAGGGGATAACGATCAGGATGTAATTTGAACAAATTATAATAAAAAATAATATACAAAGAATTTATGATTCAGTAGCTTTCAGGAAACAGAAAGAATCATATTGCAGAAAATACTCAAACTGAACTGGAATTTAAGCTCAGGTCTCTCAAGGGAAGGATGTTAGGAAGACCAGGCCAGAACGAATTAACAGACAGCAAGGGAGAATGCAAGGATCAAAGGAAGTTATCAGCTAGATGGCAGAGTGAGATGTCTAGGAAATACTAAAGTCGATATCTAGATCTTGGGAGGTTCAAAGGTCAGAGACAGATAATCAAAGGGCTGGCCTAAAGGGCATTGAAGGGATGGACGTGTAAATGCTTCTTGGGAATCTTTACTACACTGACTGTCTCTGGTTGAGAGGTCTACCAGAAAGCTGCAAAAGATTGTGTGAGTAATATGGTGTATAAAGTTGTGCAGCTAGCACTAGGCCACGGGTTTAATCTCCAACATTGCATAAACCTAGGGTGGTGACTCACATTGACAATCCCAGCACTGAGGTGGAGGAGGCAGGAGTATCACAAGCTCTGGACTATCCTGAGCTACTTAGCAAATTCAAGGATGGCCTGCACTAAATGAAAAGAAACACACACACACACAGACACACACACACACACACACACACACACACACACACACACAGAGCAAGTTTCATAGATTCCATAATATTGTCAAAGGAAATTAAAAAATCTCTATACACTACCTGATTTTTAAATTCTCCTGGAAGCTAAAATATGTGATTAACAAATTTTGATGTCTAGAAAATAAAAGGAATTGTTAGAAAGGTGTATTTATAAAGAATCACACCACATTAACTAAAGGTAGTTTAACTTCTAAATAAAGTATGGCATTAATTTTCCATGTGATAAAATGTATCTTTTGCTCATAGGTTATGTCCACACCTGAACATTTCTGTGTCTTATGGTGGGTGATTAAATCATATAAAATTACAAGGGCATTTGAAGACAAATCAGCTACCATTAAAATTACTGTGTGTTAAATGTTTCTACAAAAATGTATTTCAGTCAGTTTATTTAGAACTAAAGGCACTGAAAAAATGTTAATTCTACTAGATGTTATTAGAAGATTAAATGCAATATCTTATTCTGGAAGATGCAGTAAAAAAAACCAGACATTCCCAATACAAAAAGTATTTAATATATATTTTATAGGTTTATTTCATATTATAGCACCACAAGGTGCACACACACACACACACACACAAAGACACACACACACACACACACACACACACACACATATATATATATATATTTGAAAGTAATATACTCACATGTTGGAATCAGCAAAATTGTCATATTTTCCAGGCAAATTAATCTCCCTGCCTAATTATGTTAACATATTAATATATTTTAATGAAAAATTGGTCCAATATATACATGTTATTGTCAAAACATATTATATATTTTTAATCATTTAATAGTGTGCCAGATTATTAGTCACTAACATCAGAGACAATTCTAGTAGAATACAATAATTAAATATTGTAATTAAATATCATGCATTTAAAGAAAAATAACAAAATAAATATGGACATTTAATTACATTTATTTCATCAGAATTTTTCCTAAAAGCTCAGATGTGTATATGCTAAGCGGTATATACATAGAGAACACACAATATTCATATGCTATGCTCTTGACACAGAAGAGATGATGAACTTCCAAGAGCCTTGATTTGTCCCTGTGATGGACCTGACCTGAACAGGAATCATCCAAGAAAGAAAGAAAAGTCGCGAGTACTTCTAAATGACGCCATAGGCAGACATGACAAACATTTCCAACTAGCACTCAGAACAGCTCATTGATCCCCTAGTTTTTCCTGTGTGCCCTGCTGAGGTGAATCCCTTGCCCACTATTTATAAATAAAGGAAGTTCTAGTAAATAGAGTTTTCATTTAGAGGCCAGACCAATTCTGTTCTTCTTATTTTATTGTGAAGTTTTGTTGCACTGAGATTTAAGCTAAGGGAAAATTGAAAGTGAAATAAAGATAATTGATATAAATAGCGTAGAAGAAGAGAAAACAAGAAGACTGCTTCAGGCCACTAATTAAAAGGGACAAAATGATTTGCAGCGGGTGTGGATATAAGAATAAAATGAAAAGAATACAATAAATTATTCTTGATGAAAATTAAGGCTGGTCTTAGCAGTAATTCTTATATTAGAATGTAAGTATGACTCTAATTAAAATAATACCCACAATTGTCAAGTAGAAATATGCCTGTGGAATTAGCATACTAACAAGCCTCATATTTTTCCAAAGTGTACATCTACCATTATTCTAGAAACAGAAGAACACATTTAATAGTATTTAGATCCAATTAGAAATAGTGTATTTCATTCTGAAACCCTTTGAAGTTTTTCCCAGGCACATGCAATTTCTACAACCCCAGTTATAAAACTAGTGCTTATAACACCAACTTTAAACACAGGCACTCACCCTCCAATGCAGCATCATTAGTTTCTACAAGACAAGGCTAGGACGCCCTATGGTATAGTCAGCTTAATGAGGAATAGCTGTTTGTTCTAGTGGATGTCAAATGGTACCATTTCAGTAAGAAAAGACCTAACATCGTGAAGTAACAGCTTCCGGCATATCTGCTATGTCCTCTCAAACGTGATCAAAATCCCATGAGATATTTTTGTTACTACATTTTTGCAAACAAGAGCAGGAGAGATGGCTCAAGAGGTAAAAAGCATTTGCTGCCAACTCTTATGACGTGAGAGCCGTCTCTAGGGTTCCATATGGTGGGAAGGGAGGACTGACTCCTGCAAGATGTCCTCTCACCTCCACTCACTGTGGACACACACACACACACACACACACACACACACACACAAGCACACACACATGCACACACAAAGTAAATAAATGTAAACTATGCCAGCCTTTTACAAAAGTCTGAAGCTTTCAAAGCTTTTGTTACATTTGTACCAAGCACAATTAGTATGCGGTGACAAGGAAACATGCGTGGCACCGTCTGCAGACTAAACAAACAACCATTAGAGAGTTTTGCTAAACTTGCAGCTATTTAAATACTTTATATTGAGAAAATGCATTAAGTAAATAAATACCCAAGCTCACTAATCAATTACAGAAGCTACAAAAATTAATTAGAAAATAATTTGAGGTTATTAAAATTTATTTCTCGTCACATATGTTATAAGGACGAGTATAGAAAATTTAGAAACTGCAAAAAAAAAAAAAAAAAAAAAAAAAGCCACAATGCTGATGCAATGCCTAGAAATTTAGTAAATGTTTTGTGCATATTTGACAGGCTCTGAAGTTCTGTTACTGTAAATAACACCACGGTGAAGATCTTCTACTTAAAATTTACCAGATAGAATTTCAGAAATTAGGTTACTGTTTAAAACACACAAACATGCAGAATTTTGACAAACTTAGTCAAATTGCCTTAAGTGAATTTATTATTGGTACACATGTGTGTGCATGAGTTGAGTGTGGGTGTCGGTGTGCATGCCACAGTGCCTGTGTGGAGGTCAGAGGACAACTTAGTGGGTATGGCTATCTTTTTAGATCACATGGGTTCTGGTGATCAAACTCGGATGCCCAAGCTTGGTAGCTGGCTTTTACCACATTGACCACTTCTTGCCATCGTCATCTTCTTTTTGAGCTAGGGTTTCACACTGCAGCTCCAGCTGGCATAGAGCTCTGTATCCCAGGCTGGCCTTGGAATGCATACTCATGGCAGTCCTCCTAAATTAGCCTCCAAACTGTTAGGGTTACAGGCATATACTATCATATTCTGCTGCCAAGTGGCTTTTTTATGAACTTTGCCAATTCATGCTAAATAGATAAATGATATATTATTTTTAATCTCTAAAAGAAGCATTTCCTTACCACTTTGTGTACACAAAAGCAGTGAGTTTGTTCCATAAGTTTGCTACTCTCTTTTATCATTTGAATTATTCTTGTTTGTAATTAATTTTTTAATTTCTAATTTTTATTTTTACAAGTATTATTATTATTTATTTTAAAATATTTTTAATTTTTTACATACACATTTATATTATTATACATATATACAATAAATTGCCTACAGCAAGAAGAACCACTAAACAATCAGGAATTATAAAGTTAGAATATTAAGTCATGAGTTAATATTATGGGGTTTCATATGTAAAGGTCATTACATATTGTTGTAATTTTTGCCCCCTCATCCACTAAACTCTCCTCTCTTCCTAGGACTTTATTTTTGCCATTTGTTTATAATATCTAAACACACAATTTAGTATGTTGGTCTGTTCACTGGATCCTTGGATTCAATCTACAAATGTATGAATTAACCAAGTACTTAATTTCTCTTCAGTATACTGTAATTAGATTTTCACTGTGTCCTATTAAGTGTCTGATCCTGCATTGAGTTTGATAGTTGAAAGATTAATAACTCTGAGCTGGGTACTGACATGTTCCTTGAAGCCATAGGAGGAGGCAGGTCCTTAAACAAATAACTATTATACCGTGAACACAGTTGCATATAACTACATTGAAGGCAAGCATGCAAAACTTAATCAGCTAGGAAACTTCAGAGAAGTCCATTCTATTTTCTTCCCTCTTTCCTCACTGCTATTAATAACAACAGGAGAAAACATTGAGGCACAACAAGGGAAGCAACGGAGCCCTTGATTTTCATTGCTAAGTAGACTTTGAGCATTTCACTGCATGTTAACAAACTAATATTCTGTCTTGCACATCAGGGAACATTTACATAAATGTAGAAAATTTATATTGTACACACAATCAAACTTGTACAGTTACCAGTGATGATAGAAGTGGCCAGGGCTATATATCTTAAAACGAAAACAATCTATCAATTCTTGTAAGGCTGAGTGGTAGATAACTGCAGACAAAAAACAAGGAATCTGTGATTTCTCTGTAATACTTTAAGCAATGGAACCAGTGTTTTTTTTTGTTTTGTTTTGTTTTTTGTTTTTTGTTTTTTAACTTCAACACACACTATATAGAGTATGGACTCACCTAGCACAGCATCCAAAAAAAAAAAAAAAAAAAAAAAAAAAAGAAGATGAAGTATTAGCAAGTACTACAATTACAGTGGAAGGTCGGGATCTATAACAGAGCACCAAGGAATATGTTTTAAAGATTCAGTGCTTACCAAGAGTCCAATGGTAGTGAATACAAGAACATTTTTTTTTGCATAATTCTCAACTAATGCTTAATCCTTAGGAAGATTGTTATCATGTTTAGATACTGTCACAGAAGGAACCTTGAACTGGTAAACTCCAATGACACCTGTCACTCAGACAGGTCCTTAGGCATGTGTGTAACCTGGCTTTGATATCTGTCACCTCATTTGGGTGATCATCAGGCCTCCTTCAGCCTAGGTGAGTGTCCCCTCCTTTCTTTATTAATAATCATTGCTGCACATGCATGTGTTTTCCTTTATAACCCTTAGACTTGTTCAAAATGGGTAACTTCTCCCAATGGAAGAGAGCAGTTCTATGGTCAAGGGTGTCTGAGCAGCTAAACTGTGATGCTGGAATCGTGAAACAAGCTTTCAAGACAGGTCTACATGTTCTGCATAGCTGAATCTAACTAGGATGAGAATAAAAGCTATTTTTATATTTTTCTTTAAATTTTTACCTAGAACATAATGTTTACTATCATGTCAATAGACATGCAGTTTATTGGCATTGTTTATTATTTTCTAGGTGTCCTTGCTTGATATAATAGTCTTAGAAAAAAACACATATATGTTATTACAGAAATAAAGATGACAGCCATTATTAATGTCAAGAGAGAAAAGTTATTGAGATGATATAACATCAGCATTGAGCCTTGTAGAACAAAGAGGAGTTTTCTGAATAGACAAAGTGAAAATAGAATGGTTTGGAATTCCAAATTGCTAGAAGAAGCACGTGGTCAGGATAACACTCATGACAACATAGCCTACACACTTTCAGGCACAGACAGTAATTAGTGGGAACAGATTAGAGCATAGAATGGCACTGAATAAGGAAACAAATATTACTTTATTGTTTGAGTCACTAATTTATTAGACAAGAGTAGTAGGTTTTTATTTCTTTTTTCATCCTCTTACCAATTCAATAACACAGATTTCATACATATACAAGAATTCTAATCCAGCAACATGGTTGCTCTGGCAAGGCATCACATCTAAAGACCTTCTAGGTTTATGTGATCCAGCTAGAATGCAGACACACTATGGGTTATAGTATGATCTGGCTGGGAAACAGACACGCCCTTAGTTCACACCTTTAATCCAAAACAATAAAGGCAAGTATAGTTTATAAAATGAAATAGCCAGGTTTGAAAGTGGCTAATTGAAAGTGACCAATTGTCTAATTGAGGGGCAGACAAGGTGATGAATCAGAGAAACATTTGACAGAATGAGTCAGAGATAGGATATGCCCAACTCTCACAAGACAGGTCAGGAAAGAGAGGCTATTTAAGAGCAGGAGAGAGAGGAGAGAGGAGAGAGAGAGAGAGGAGAGAGAGAGAGAGAGAGAGAGAGAGAGAGAGAGAGAGAGAGAGAGAGAGAGAGAGAGAGAGAGAGAGAGAGATATTTACACCATGAGGATTGTGCTGATGGCTTTTCTTTTTTACTGGGACAGTTTTACACACAGGTGGCAGAGAGAACAAACTAGTCACAGATTAAGACAGAATGAGCCAGAGAATCAGAAAGAGCCATAAGATTAAAGCATCTTGCCAGAATTAGGTTAAGGCCAGGTGGAGTAATTAAGACAGAATCCAGAAGAAGCCAGTTTGAATCAGTAGGCTAGGAGAGGAGTTTGGGCCAGAATAGCTGAGTTGAACCAACCAATGAGAATTGAGAAAGAGCTAGAAAGGTTTGGGAACAGCTCTCATCTCATCTCCTCATCTGAGGAAATAAAAACAGTTACAGTGAGAATGTAGATTTTTCAAAAGCTTCTGTGTGTAAAGGGAGGTAGCTATTTTTGTAGCTCATACAGTTTTGGTTGTCATTGCAATCTCTCATCCAGGTAGAGCAGTGTGATAGCACTCTCAAACCACCCAAACGAAACAGGTAAGGATGGATCCCATCTGCAAGCTGCTCTTCACCAACACTTGGAGCAGACTATCTCCCAGACTCCCTTCTGTACCAACAGTCTGCAATTCCAGCATTTGATTTCTGCCTTCTCAATTTTTTCGTTCTAGATAAAGCCATAAAGGGTATATTTTGGAATCAGTTTTTTTCCTTTATATATGTTGCTGGGGATTGAACTCAGAGCCTCATGCATGTGAGGCAAGTGCTTTGCCGCTGACTTATATATGCTCCCTCTAGCAAAATATTAAAACTTGTCATTATAATTGCTTTTTCCTTTGCAAGTGGCTAATGGTATCATTCTTCAAGTGCTCCAAATAATTGATGAGAATGTTTACTTTTCCGTACTGAGTGTTAGGAATTCTAGGCACTTCCAGAAGATTCATTCAAAAATTATAGTAAAATAGTTGCAATGCTACTGCTCTTGAGGAGAAGTGTGATCTTTCTCTTGAAAATTTTAGGTAATGGTGAATAAAAATTGCTAATAACCCCCTAGGCTTAGCTATGTGGCTTATTTTAATGGCAGATGTGTTTTAATTTATTTTAGCTTTGGATGGAACAATAGCAAGAGAATATAATTCTCTGATATATTCTTCTATTTAGTGTCTATGTTAAGCCAAACTTAAACATGTGTTTGACTATTGCATAGCTAATGATAATCATCACAAAAATAAGATTACTAATATTTCCAGTCCAGTGGAACATAAAATCAGCCTGGAGGTAGAATAAAGACTATGAGCCCAGTTCTTATCCTACACAATCCCATAGAGGCACAAACTCATTAAACAGCTTTGCTTTAATAACCTTGGTATGTCTTTCTGTAGACAAAACACTTAATGTTGAATAGTTCAGGGAGGCAGTTTGGAGAGAGAGGAAAGTTCAAGACTTACCTCAAGATGTGGAGATGTAAGTTAATAGTACTAATTGAAAAAATGAAAAATGTTATTATAGAATGGGGTTAAGGCTATAGACGTAAATCATCAGAAACTTCAAACTCCATTTTACACAGCCAAAATATTTTAAAGAACAATATATATTTATTTAGAAGCAAAAATAAAGAGACACATTCATAGTTTCAATCTGTTTTTGTTCATTACTTCCTTTGTGAGAATGAAAGTTCTGAACAAAGAGATTGAGGTTTAGAGTCAGGGCTGAAAGTAAGGATATACTGGCGGGTCAGGTCACTCAGCCTTGTGGTCTATCAGAAACAGAGCTCTGCATATGACCTTCAACTCAAGCCTACAGTAATTTTTCCTTTGCACCTGGGAGAAGTAAATCTATAGAATTGACATCAATGAATAAATATAAATGGGATATGTGATGTACTCAGCAGAGCCACTTAGATACCTATGATTACGTTGCTGAGACTTTCTGAGCAGACAGGGTCTCAGGTCTTCAAGGTAGAAAGCAATTCTGTCAGCATCACTGGACTAGGGGTCACCAAACTATCCCTGTTAAGGCAAAGTGAGTATGTCGGCTTTTGTGGGCTGTACAGTGTCTGTTACAGTTGCTCTTACCTGCCCCTGTAATGGAAACCATCTATAGACTCTATATAAAATAGATGCATTTAGGATAAAAGGAATGGGATAACAATTGAAATGTAATATGAAGAAATTAATAAGATATTACAAAAATGAAATAGATGCATTTAAGTAAAATTTTATTTTTGAACATTAAAATATGAATTTACATAAAAACAAATTATGATATTTTAATGTTTAAATTATGATGTTTAAATAATTCTTAATCTTGTAAAATATATCATTTTGGAGGGTGCATGAGATAGTGGAATGAAGCAATTAAAGTGACTAAAATTCATTATTTAAATATGTGAAGTTGTCAAATACCGAAATGAGTAGTCGACTAAATTTGGCCCATGAGATGCTATTCTCCCAAATTGTGGGTTAGACAATTATTAAGTTTCAAAAATATGTATTATTATTTTTGGTATATGCATGAGTGTTTGGTTACATGTATGCATGTGTTCACAGAGGGCAGAGAAGGAACCACATCTTCTGGAACTGGAGTTGCAGGGAGCTGTAAGCCACCTCGTAGGTGGTGGAAATCAAAACCGGATCCTTGGTAAGAGCAGCCAGTGTCCTTGGTCACTGAACTATCTCTTCAGCTCAGAGGTAAGTTAATTAAAAAAAATTATCTTCATGCTAGAACACAGAGTGAAAACGGGACTATTTGACTTCTTTCTCCTCTAACCTTTACCTCAAGCTCCTCTTCCTGGTGAATATCAATAATTTTCTGTGTATTTTTCTTCTTGGTTAGAGATCCTGGAAGGGTCCAGCACATTGTATACAGAGAGGCAGAAAGATTAAGATATTCTTTTTCTGGGATAGAAGGAATGTTGGGGATTTAGTGCCATGCATTCAGATTATAGACATTTTCTAGGAGTGTCAGATGACAGACAAAATGTGCCATAGTGTTCACATTGCTAGGCTGGAGTGCCAGATAGAGAAAGGAGAAAGCCATCGATCTAATAACAAAGGAATGCATTCTGAGGACCATCCCTTCTAGAGCACCTTGATTTCCAGAGCAGCAGACAAGACACAGATGCACATAGAGGAAGTCTGCAGGTGCCGAGAACATTTTTAAGAGTAGAGATCTGCTGGGGGCCTGTGAGATGTTCAGTGGGTAAGACTGTCTTTTCTCATCCTGATGACCTGAGGTCCATCTCCAGTACCTATATGGAGGAAAGGGAGAACTGACTTCTGCAACTTGTTCTCTACCTCCACACTCATGTGCTGTAGCATGCACGCAAGCATGCACACACACACACACACACACGCATGCACGCACACACCCCATTACACAATAAAGTGTATTTTCTCCTTTTTCAGTGGTGATTGGATATATGTACATATGCCTCGAGGGGTTTTCTTTAGAATAAGATCTGACTAAGTTTCCAGAAGCAATCACAGGTTGATGCAGAAACCAAGAGAGATGGTGAGCTTTTCCAGCAACACCAGCAGATGCCCTGGTGTTCAAGGAAAGACGGGAGATCAGACACCACTTCCCCCATTTGTGCCTCTTCTGATCTTTTATCCTCAGATCCATACTATGAAAGACCAAGAGGCTTGTGTCTTTAGAAGGTTAGGAATTGGCCCATGTCCCTAGCTTATACGTTTTATTGTTGAATTATTTAGTCTGTTTAAATATGTACTTCAGGGAGTCTGAAATTTAGACCAGAAATGACTATGCCATGGCACAGAAGAAAGAATGATGTGTGTTCAACATCACTGGGAGCTAAGAGACACAGGGCCATTGTGTGTTGAATTTGATGATGGAAAATCAAAAATGTATGCATGTATAACTGAATTGTGGCTAAGACTGACTTAGCTGTAGCTATCAGCTACTATTTACAACACAATAAAGCAGAAAGATTACCATCATAATTTATCTAAACTGCTTCATGGACCAGTCTTAGTAAGCTTGTAAACAGTATAGTGGTCCAGATATGCCACAGGCTTCTGAATTCTGCATCACAAAAAGGTTCATGGTAATAGGGCCCACTGTCTTAAATGAATATTTCTATGCTATGCATATGAGTTATACTCCAAAATCATTAGAATTGTTTTCTCATCCTATTATCTAGTTAATTATAAGATTACCAAGAACTCCAGTAACAGTTTTATTTTGATGAAACATTTAAAAACTTAAATATTATGACCCACCATACAATATACTGTGGATATGACGCAGATTGCTCAGAAAAAATTCTGTCCACAAATACCACATTGTGAACTGGATTTCCATCATTTTCAGAAAACCAACTTAAAACTAGGACATACTCGTTTTGGCTCATGGTTGCCCTAGGTTTGGGCCATGGTTGCCTAGTCCTTTTGCCTTGGTCCTGTAGTAGCTCAGTACACAACAGTATGAGCTTATAGTGAAGCAGACCTGATCACTGTGTAGAGGCTGGAAGGAAAAAAGGAAGAGAATTCTGCCGTGTTCCCAATGTCATCTTCAAGTGCACCCTCCCAGGCAGCTAACTTCTTTACCAACCTCCTACAATTTGCATGAAATCTCGGTAGCACACAGACTTGAGGCTAAGTGTTTTTAGTTTTTGTTTTGGTGTTGTTTGTTTTTTTCATCAGCAAACTCTATCAAAGGCCACATGTTCCTGAGCTGGGGAGAATCACTGAGAATTTCTAAAAGTAAAAAATATTACAGTTGAATTGTAATACTCTTTATTTGGCTGCTTCAAGGCCACTGGTGCACAGACCAGTCCAAAGAAACACCTTTTGTGAAGAGCATCTCCCTTCGGCCTTCAGTCCTTACCTTTGACCATGAATGAAGATCCCTTTACCCAGGACCAGTGAGGAGTCCTCCACGGAGCTCCTTCTCTTTATTTTATGCAGTAGGTGACATATGAGAATGAACCTTTTATGCCGCAAGTTAAAAGTTAACAGTCAATAAGGCCAAAAATAAATTCACTGAAACTATCTATGATCAGCTCATGGACTTTTCTTGAGCTCCTTTTGTCTGCTGGTCATTTCCTGATGAGGCTTGTCCTCGCTCCTCCCTCAAGGAAGGAAGGGTTTAATTTGGAGGAAATAGCTCCATAGCGGAAGCAAAGCTAAACAGAGCAGTACTAGTTATTAGGAGAACAGGAGTAATGATGGATGGAGAAAACCTAGAGCTATTTGCCTCAGCCAAGGAAGTAGATGATTTTTGGTTATTTTTCCTCTCACAAGCATTAAACTCATTGTGTTATTTTTCCTTTTTCTTCCACGTTAGGCTTCCTGTCTTCATTGTGGGATTTTTGTTGTCTTACGTGGGACAGCTTTCACAGGCAATATCTTTATGGTATAGCTTGATGCTGAGTCTTTTAGTTGCTGTTGTAAAGGCTGCCTTTCCTGGAAGGTGATCACTGCGTGCAGAACCTTTCCAGAATGAACTATTTATTTGCCTCACAGGACCCCTTGTCTAGCTGTGTGGAACAGTCTAGCTTTTTCTTAATGTTCTCTCTCCTTTGCTTGAGCACTCTGTTGTCTTGACCTAGTCACTAGCTACAGTTTCATACGACCCCCCCCCCCAAACTTCTGATACTGCAGGGCAGGTTCCCTAGAGCTTTCTGTTGATAAGCATGTCAGGTGAGTCGACCTGGTGTGTCTACAGATGAGCACCAAGCCCACAGTAGATTTATGTGCTTGCTGGTGCAGACAGCCCTGGCTCTACCAGAGGCAACAGGGGGTCAGTGAAGATGCCACAGCACTTTTACTCTTGAGATCCTCGGTCAGGAGAACCTTTATGTCAAGTAACTTATTTTCAGAATTATTTCTAGCCCTGTCTTTTATGACCTAAAAGGAGATGACTACAACTGATGGAGATTTGGGGGCTACCTCTTAATGGCTCTTGCTTAGAGGCAATGGTTAACTGTACTCTCTACTCATCAACTCAGGGTATTTTGGCCAAAACACAGACACAAAAGGGAAAAATTTCTTAATTGACATTCTTTTAGATGTCCTTCCATGCATTCTGGTCTCACTGTTCATGGTAATTATCAACGTCATAATTTTCCATGTTTTTGGCAGCGTCCATCTTCCCCATATTTCTGAAACTCCACAGAGTCTGGGCCAAGTCTGCTTTGTTTATGATTATACCCATAAAGTCTTGTACAATGTCTAGCTAGCATGAGATTTTTTTTTTTTGAGTTTAAAATTGGATGAACTAATAACTAATTAGACATGTAGATAACATCACTGAATTTTTTCCTGATCCTTTCTCTAATAGAATAAATTCTTATTTGTTTTGGTTATGAATCTAAAAGCTTTTCTTTGTGGTGTTTTTTGAGAAATAAATATATATTAATTTATCTATTAGGTAAAATTGATGATTTATTGCTATGCATCCTCTGGAGTCATGGAGATAGAAAACCCAAAAAGGAGTTGTCTCCCTCTAAGCATTTAGAAGCATGGACAAAATAGATAAAAAAAATTGATTACAGTAAAAGGTGATCTGTTAAGACAGAGTTTTATACTGCAAGGTTTTAGGTATATGTGATGTCTCAGGCTGTATGCCAATACAATTTCTTGTTTGATTTCTCACAGTTGTTCCCTGTAGGCTTTATTACTCCTCCCTGTGCTCCAAGGAGAAAACAGAGACATGGAGAAACATGTGAAACAGGCATTGTACAATCTGACTTCTAAGCAAACTTTCCCTCATTACTTCATATTTGTGAGTTTTAAAATAAGCTTATTTATTTACTTTACCTCCTGAATGTGGCCCCTCCCTCCTCTCCTCTTGGTCCCATGCTTCCACATTTTCCACCTTTTTCCTCCTTCCTTCTTCTCAGAAAAGAGGAGCCCCCTCCTCCATACCAAGCCATCCCAGCACATCAAGCCACATCAGGACTGAGTGCATGCTTTTTTACAGGATAGGCAGCCCCACTAGGGGAAAGTGATCCAAAAGCAGGTAACAGAGTCCATGTCAGAGACAGGCCCCCTCCACTTGCTAGGGGATCCACGCAAAGACCAAACTGCCCATCAGTTACCTGTGATTAAGAATCACAGCTCTGCCAACAGTTGGTGGTGCTCGCCTTCAATCCCAGCACTTGGGAGGCAGAGACATGCAAATTTCTGTGAGTTTTAGGGCAGCCTGGTCTACAGAGCCAGTTCCAGGACTGCCAGGGCTGCAAAGAAAAACCCTATCTCAGCACCATTTGCACTGAAAAAAAAATCCAGTTAAGCTAAAAAGAATAGGTATATGGATAATAGGGACTCTATTGCTTATTGAGCACCTATGTGTGCCAAGCATCACATCAGTCATTTTACAAAAGATAGTTCCCTTTTCCTTAAAAGTGACTGTAATATATCATAATCATTGTCTTTTCACATCATCAGACATTGAGACTCACTAAGTTGAAATAACCTGTCAAGACCATATAGACAACAAGACATAGAGCTAGGGCCTAAAATAATTCATTACGATTTTGAACCTATGTTCCTTGTTTGCTTTTTTGTGTCTGAGTGGTTTATCTGCATGTACACCTGCTTGCCAGAAGAGGGCATCAGCTTCCACTATAGATAGTTGTAATTCACTCTGTGCTTGCTTGGAATTCAACACAGGACCTCTGGGAGAGCAGACAGTGCTCTTAACCACTGAGCCATCTCTCCAGCCCCTGAACCTATGCTCTTGACAAACAATGTCCCCCCACCCCCATTGTTCTACACAGCAGAAACAATTATATAGTAACAAACGACAAAAATGATTCCTGAAAGTGTAGTCTTAACAAACTAAAAAAAAAAAAAAAAAAAAAAATCACTCTCCTGGGACTTTTGTATTTTGACATTAACACAGGCCGGATAAATCTGTCCTCCTCAGTGACAAGTAGACAATAGCCTTCAGAAACTTCAACACATACTGGATTTCAGCCCTGGAGTTTGAAATCTTTCTCTTTCTTTCTTTCTTTCTTTCTTTCTTTCTTTCTTTCTTTCTCCTTTTTTGGTGTGCGTGTGTCTGCGAATGTGTATGCCCATCTGAACTCTGGTGTTTTCAGTGTCCCTAAAGATATGTTTTATATCTTAGAGTGTTGCCAGGATAATTCAGACAATATTTAGCACAATCAATTCGTGTAGAAAAATACAGCTGCTCCCTGTGGGGGGGGGGAGGGGAATGAAGCATTGGTTAGTGTGCATATTACCAGTGAGTACAGCAAAGGCCTCTTGCGTTCCTGTTTCTTCAACCAAAACTCACTCATCCATGGACCAATCTGCTCCTAAATTTGTAAACAGCTGTCCAGCAATAAACTCACTAAAATGGATAATATTTCCAACCAATTGCATATAGTTGCATAAATGTTTTTATTGCTATCCTCCCCATCTCAGTGACACTCATGAGCTGTTATGACAACGAAAGGGAAGAACAACTTTATAGGTGTGAACATATGACTTATAAGTCAAGGCCTTAAAACACTTCCTTGTCTTCCTAATTTAGATTGTGTGTCTCCTGAGCCCTGATCAAATATTTTTCATGTCTGGTACAGTGATAGAGCCCTCAGAGTAAAACAAATAGTTAATCTTCATCACAATAGTTTGAAGAAGAAAAGCCATGATTATTGAAGGACACATTGACATCCCTGGGAAGTCTGCTTAAAAAAAAAAGTATGTGTGTGTGTGTGTGTGTGTGTGTGTACATGTGTGCTTGTGTGTGTATCTCTCTTTGTGTGTTAATAACTGCGCATTAAGGTGAATCATTTTACTTTTCAGACCTTAGTTCTTGCATAGAAGGGAAATCAGCTCCTCCATGAATGCTAATGCTGGTCTAGAAATTCAGGAAGATAATGCACACTAGGCTTTTACAACCCAAAGATTCATTATGATTTTGAACCGTTGCTCTTAACAAACTATTTTTCCTGGTGTTCTACACAGCAAGAGAAACCTCTATATTACAAACTATAGAAATGATTCATGGAAGTGTAGTATTACCATTTTTAAGTGAATGTTTTGAGATTCTTGGCTTTAACATAGGCCAGCTAAATCTATCCCAGCAGTGACAACTAGACCATAGTCTTCAGAAACTTCAACACATACTTCTGGGAACTGGACAGATGGATCAGTGGATAAAATGCTTGCACTTCAAGCTAGGCAGGCATGTTGAGTACTTGTAATCTTAGTACTCAAGAGGCAAAACAGGTGATCAAGCTGGCTAGCTAGACACATACAAGCAAACATTCATACATACTCACCAACACAGGCCAAAAATTCCTTAAAATTTGACACATTTTTTGTGCCACTATATCCCATGTTTTCCTTTCAGGTGTCTAATGCATAATGCAGAGTCTGACTAGACCCCAATATACAATATTTGATGTATATTTATGTTTTACCCAATTTTTGTAGATTTGGTGATGAAGAATAAATGTTATTTATTAACTAATGGTACTGGTGACCTAATACTGGCCATATGAAGAGTCCTGTCTGGTCCTCTGTCTTTGTCTATTAACAGCACAAAAGACTGGGAAGATGAAGAAGGAATTTGTTATTTTCCTCATTTATGTGATCATATGCTGAAATAATTACAGGAGGGTACAATTTGTTTCAGTTTATGGTTGGAGTGGATTTAGCACATCATGGCAAGGTACATAGATAGGAACATCTGGTAGCTGGTCGACTCATGGCAACTAACAGAAGGCAGACAGACAAAGGGTAGAAGTGAGGCTAAGATGAAATTCACAAAGGTCCACCTCTAGTTGACCTATCTCTGCCAGGCACGTCTCCTGCCTCAGAGTTTCTACAACTGCTCAAACAGTACCACCAATTAATAGCCAAGGATTCGAACATGTGAGTCTGTAGGGGAAATGTTATTACAGGGTGCTTGGTATTCAAATCTGACCACGTCTACTTAAAGGGTACATAGAATCCACTTGTTCATGAAGCTTGTTGACACGTAACTTGGGCACAGGAATGGATTTTGAAATGATCTCTCTATTATGTAGACTCAGTTTTTTCTTACATAATAAGAATACCATGATTTTCTAGGACTTGATGATAACTAAATATAAGTTTCTTGTCACAGAATAAGTTTCAGTGAAAACTAATTTTCTTTCTCTGCTCTCCATTTGTCTTTGCAGTCTTTCAATCTAGTAGCTCCACTTACTTTGTAATATTTCATTAGTATCTAAAATGAACCATCACAGACTAGATTGGACCAGGCTCTCCATTGTTGTAAACCAGGAAGTAGCACGATGAGACTGATTGCATCTAGACAACCCATCTTTGCAAGAGTGTTTCCAACTCCTCTGTATCCTAGCAACGGGTCTGATATTCTACTTGAAGTCATCTTCAGATATGGTATTAAATCCCTCTCCAAATGCGACAATGATGTCAGGTGGGCGAAACAGTCTACAGAAGAAAGTACTGTCTTTCTCCTAGGAGACAGGCAGCTGGGAAAGGAGAATGATTTCATATGCCATGTTTGTGCCTCAGTTTCTGACATTAGCATAATAAGAATTATCATCACAGTGGGCCATCACTACCAAAATCATGCCTCATTAGATTAGCAGTCTTAAAGAAGGGAGTGGGGAAATAATATTACACTAGCAAAAATTTAAAAGTGTAGAGGGATTTTTTAATTTGAATTTTCCTTTGAAGACAACAGCATGTTCAAAGGCAGTGGTTTAATCTAGTTTCATTACATTTTTCTCTAAGTATGCCTGCTGTGTTTGAGGCAATGGAATTAGGGTTACATACTGCAGACATATGAGATATAATTGTTTTGGGGACTCAGGGTAGAATTAGGGATAGACTTTCTTTTTTGGTTTTGTTTTATTTTATTTTATTTTTATCATTTAAAAATTTTGTACATATACGTTTATATTATTACACATATATACAACAAACTATCTATAGCAAGAAGAACCATGCAACAATCAGGGATTATATAAATGTTACATTCTTAGTGTTTTGGCCATTTGTATTTGACAGCCTTGGAGAAACATCTTCTCTATCTTGATGCATCTAAAATTCTGAATGTAAATCAATCTGAATCACATATTGTCATTATCAACATGAAACATCTATCTAGACCTTAAAACATCTTAACCCCAAAACAACTAAACTTCATTGTAAAACTAAGCTACCTGGTCTTCAGCTCCATCAGAGACTTGAGAAGGAATAAACTTGCTTACCCGAGTATGACAGGATAGACTTTCAATAGGTGACATTCACACAAAGCCAATGTGAAGACATACAATTCTAAGCACTGCATAGAATCTGAAAGGGAGAGAAGCAGACACCACATAGCAAGAATACAGATGAAGTTAAACTCCACAAACTAGTGATATTATCTTGTCTAGCCTTCGTGCAGGTTGATGATACACACTGCCCTTCTCTAGAACTAGACAGCATGTAGAGATGACCAAGACAATATCATTTAGCCAAGTCAGATGGCAGTGCATACTGCTAGCAAACATTTCTAATTGCACAGGAAAGGGAAGAAATGCTATAATATAATGGCAGGCTCACAGGGGCCCACAAAAGAAAAGCCTTCAATAAATCCAAACTCTACTGCTTGTAAGATATATGCCTTGTATAATTTACTTCATCTACCTTAGAATTAATTTTCCTAGATGCAAAATGGAGTAAGTAATTTTTCATCTGTTGTATAAGGGGAGAGATAGGAGAAAAATATATCAGTTAAAATATTTAGAGTATGATGGATTACCCAAATACCAGAATTATTAGAGATTCTGTTTAGATTAATATCTGTACATTAGAGAAAAGAGGACGATTTCTTCAGATTTTTCTCTTATTAAGGTATTTATTCTTATGTGGCTGTAGGCCTTAATGTCAGAGGGATAGTAAGTTTTTGGTGAAAACTTAGCTAATTATTTATGTATACTGGATAGGAAAGATGATGAATGGCAAGACATTTGAATGAAAATTGCTTTCTGAATAGTCTCTGAGGAAGATTATCAGAGGAAAAGTATATTTTTTTCAAATCAGTGAAGCATGTGTCTTTTAAGATCCATTCTTAACATCACATTCTCTCATCAAAGACCCTCAAAATTTTATTAGATGGGAAATGGGAGACAAGAATGGGGTTCACACAAGATGTTCATGTGAATTCTCCATTTTCAGTTGAACATGCCTTAAGTCCAAGCAAGGCATTTGCTGTGTTACAGAGATGTTGTCTAAAGTTCTGTGAAAGTATTCCTCCATAAAAATAGTCAGCACCATAAATGTGCTAAGTTGTTCAAATAAATAGCTTCTATCAGGATCATTTGTGCCAGTAATCTCAGTGAAGATCAAGGATTCTGTCATGCTGGGAAAGACAAAATGCTGAGGACAATGCATTTTTTAAAAAAGTAAGGTAAGAACAGACTATATGTTTGGACCATGGTTGTTTAGCTGATTGAGTGGGAAAATTGTATGCAAGTTCAGGGCAAGGATTGCAAACAAGATATACTGTTTCTTTCTACTTCTTCTCCTGGCTACATAAAAGGGAAAAACGCGGGAAGACACACGTTGGTTTTGAACACTGATGAGATGTGTCAGTGGTACATAGAAGGAGAAAGACATAGAGACCTCAAGAGGGAACATTAGGAAATGCCAACAATACACATGATGTGTAGATGGAAGACTCAGATGAGACTGACAGGAATCCAAATGACAAAGTCGAGCCACTGGTGCCTTCTTTTTCTAGACTCATAGTCTAGACTTCTGATTGTTTTTGTCACTGAAATAAATTGATATGACAGCTCTCTAGCTCATGATGGAGCTGTAGGCAAGGTCAGCGTTCCATGTGTGTCTTAGATGGCCCTTTCTGTTTTTCCCCTCTTGTACTTGTACATACTAAAATAGCATCCCAGCTCTTATTTGCACCCTCTCTATTCTCTTTTTGAAAATCTAGAATAAATAATCTATTGCAATCATTTGCTCCAAGACGTACAACTCTCTTCTTGCTGCTTTCTTTGCTTTTTATTTCTTAAAGGGAGATATATGAATACATAAATAAAATTTCACACCTTGATATTTTTGTTTAAGTATCTTTGCCTTCATGAGGTTATCTGAATATCTGGCATAAGGAGGACTGTGCAGTACTTCAGAAGAGAAGTTTTGATTTTGCCTTTGGGCAACTTAATTTCCCTGAGGCTCTTCTTTATGGAAAATCTACAGGGGCATACTGAGTGATAATAATTACCACTTCATAGTCAAATTGACAGAATTTCATAACAGAAGATTCTTCACACTAGAAAAATTTCAACATACTGTATTATCATTACTTTCATTTTTCAGATCATTTTAGCTATGAGCACCAAAGCACAATTTGAATCTTTGGTTTCTTTTTTCCTACAGAGTTGGAGATAATGCAGTTTAGAATTAATAGTACAAAATTTTACAAAATTGACCTCACTTATGTCTGAAAGAAAATCATAGAATTATATTGGTTTCTTAATGTGTAATTTGATTCTATATTATAGAGAATAGATAGGTGTGGCAGTTTGATCTTTCAATCTTACTTAGAATCTTTTCTCTCTTCTGATGATGTCTGTTAGGAGAATGATCCAGACACACAGTTACATTAATTGAGAAAAAAATATCAATTTACTCCTTGCTGAACAAATACTCAATAGATCCTTTGGAAGACTTTCTTGTATGGATCTTGGCTTTTTTCAGAAGTCATAAACTACAATTCTTTTCTTGTTGTTTTGAGACACCATGAATGGATTGATTATCTCTATGTAGACCAGGCTAGCCTTGACCTCAGAAGAGGTTTGTCTCTGCCCTCAAGTGTTGAAGTTAAAGGTATGTACTGCCATTTTCAGGTTAAACAAGAATTCTTGATTCAGTTTTATTCCCTTACATTTAAGATGGGGGAATGGATATCTGAGATATGGTGTGTTTTGCCCTCCCACCAGAGAGCTTAGGAGAGAACTAAGATGAGTATTTTGAAGTTGGTCTTTAGAAAGAAGCCTGTGCTCAAAGGTTCACCAGTTCAGCCCTGAGAGGAAAGTACCAGAAGGTGACAGTCTAATTATAGAAAGGAATATAGAAAACAGAAACTGATGTAGGGTGTGAAGCATGTGCAGGGATGTGGGAATGGGACTGGGTTTGTGTTTAAGACTCTTAAAATCATTTACTGGCAAAATCTTTTGATGAACCACATAAGTGAAAGTGAACTATTTTTATAGACAAAAGGGATGGGATATGCTTAAAGAAAGACAAAGTGTTAGGGACATACATCAACTGGTGTAGAAGTTGTATTTCTTTAAAATAAAAACAGCACATAATTTATAGGATTCTCTCCATTTCAAAATTCCAAAGAATCATCTCAAAATACCTGAATTAGGCTGTAATGCCATGATGAGTTTACAGTTTTCCTGCTTTACCAACACACTGCTACCCAGAGGAAAAATGTCTTCAGTCTTTCTTCAATTTGAAATTATTGAACTATACCTTTAAATGAGATTTAAACAAAATAAAGGAAACAGTTAACCGGAAGAACATAAGGGAGGTGTTCATACTAGAAGATGGAGAAATCATTGCATTTCCCCTGTGCTACATGGCACCCAGGTACCATTAAACAAACCAACAACAGCATAATGTTGACTAAAGAGAGGGAACACATTAAAGCTATTTAAAAATTGTACTGTGCATGTAAAGCAGTATTTGCAAAAGTTTGCTGGCAACAGGAGCACATATAGTTATTAAATTTATACATTCAAATCATTAATGCAGCAATAAATGAGATTTATAGCAATCTGTCATTTCCTAATCACTAATATGTCTTTATTTGCTTCCTCTCATACCAAAATATTAACACTTTGTCAATTTCCTCAGAGAAATTTCTGTGAAATTAACATTCTGGTGTTGACTTCGAGCCTTTATAAAGGTTATATCTATTCACTTTTCAAAGGAAAAAGTAGTTCTACACTATAGCAAGATGCCTGTTGAGAAACTAAATCTCCCATAGGCATCATTTTAATTTCAAAATTCTACCTAGGTAGTATTAAGAAAAACCACATGGTGCTAGGCATTATCATCAACAAAGGATTGTCATGGCCATATGAAAGGTGAGAATAGCACTGCTGAGAAGGGGTGCAGCTCAGGGCACATATGATATGAGAGGAGCGGGGGAGAATTCTGCCAATGTATGGGAAAGAGAACAGGGAGAGATTGATTGTCATGTTTTAACTATGATAGGAGTATGGGGGAAAATGAAAGGGCTTTCCAGGAATTAAAGGGAAGACCTTAAGACAATCCAGGAAGACTAAGGCCACATTTATAGTGGTATTTGCTTTAGTTTATGGGCATTCTTGACTAATGTAAATGAAATGGATACCACCATGAAAGTGGTTTGTGTACTGTTAGTGAAAAATACTGCAAAGTACACCAAGAGAAACACGCTCACTCATCTGTTCTCTCTTAATTCACACACTTATCCACCAACTATCTTAATTTATACTATTAGAATGTAACACTTCCCTCTGTAAAAGTGTTATCATCAGCTTGAGCATATAGAATTTAGGTCTGCTCTACTTGTTATTTTAATTAATTCATTCAACACACATTTACTGAATATCTTTCATATATTTGCCCTATGAGATCTGTTATTGATGTAATAGCCAATAATTCTATAAATGATTCTTTCTAAAGCTTCTTCACATACTGGGAAGTCAAGTAATGAAGAACATTAAACATAAACCTGTTATTGGACCACATAGAAGACAGCTTCTAAAATCCCCAGAATTAGAATGGTGATTTCTGAGCACAAAGACTACAGAAAAATAAGATCAAGTACCCAGGAGAAGATAACTTAATTTATTTAAACAGTACAAAACACTATGTTAAATGCTGCAATTGCAATAATTATTAATAATTTTGTACATGAACTTAGCCTTGTATGTGAACTTAGAAAGAATCACGGTTTTGTCCAAATGTACTGAATGTTTACTGTATCCTAGGTAGTAACTTATGTATCTGAACTGTACTTATTCTTTTAATCTTCACTACACATTTGTGGTGTAGCTATCATGACTTACCTTATTGGTAAGAGTACCTTATTTGTACTTAACAGAGATGTTAAGTACCTCATACAGATCTTCCAACTGGGTAGGGGCTTGTGAAATAAATATAAGTTATCTATCTGGCTCTAAAGACATTATACCTGAGAATTTAATATAAGAGAAGATAAGAGCATATATTTTAAAGTATGCAACTAACTGTGGTACAAGGAATCCTAATGATTATAAAACAATATGCATGAGAGCTTAACATCAAACTATAGGCTTAGTGTAGCTTCACCCTTTTCTTTCCAGCCTCTCATGCTGAGTCCATGGGCTTTTCAATCCCTGCAGTAAGTAGTGAATCAAGTCTTCTCTGGAAACAAGGCACTTCTTTCTGACTGAATGGATACTCACACTCTCTAGGCACCTGCTAACAGTCTGCAAATATGAAAATGTGTGGATGAAGTTGACAACTTCTTGATAGAAATTCATCTTCCTTTTTGTACAAGAATCAGCGATAGGGTTCCTGCTGGCTATCCCTGTCTGCACATCCCTGAAAGCAGGTCTCAGTCTACAGAAAGAGCTGGAACACTGGTAGATGACATTTCAGAGTAATGCTATGCTAAAAAGGAGGGTACATTCACTGCCATACTTCCTTCATGACTATCTGCCCCTGTGTGATTCTAGCTAACAGTAGATCACATGCATTTGAAATTCAGGCATAGCTATATCATAAAGATTGAATGATTTAACTTTGACTACAAAGGCCAATAATAAGATCTTCCAATATAATTTTCAATTATGTTGAAATGCTTCTCTAAACCCTATCCTTAAACACCCTATGCCTTTAGAAGTAAAGGTCATTTAGCTAAATCCAATCTAACAGAAAGCTTTGATGTTTTATATCAAATAAAAACTAATTTAAACCATTGATGCTTCACATTAATATTAAGCAATTACATTAAATAGAAGCACTGTGAGTATGTTAATTGCTTTCATTAAAAACTGATTTCCTTAATTACTTTCTAAGCAAATATTCTTTACTAAACTATTAAGTATTTGCAATACTTAAATTCAATCTCTTATGGGGATGTCAATTTACATTAAATAATTATTTTAAAAAATCTGTTTTTTTGCAGTTATATATTTATAAAATTCTTGACTGGATACAACTTCAGAAGACTAGTCTGTTTTAACAATGTCATAATTTATATCTTTAAATCTTTAGTGACTAAGGCTTTTGAAGACACAATTTGCTGACTTCCAAAGGAACTGTCTATCTTTAATTTTTTCATTAGTTATTTCAGAATTTTGTACAATGTGTTTTGATCATAGTCACACACTCCCCAGCTTTTCCTGGATCATCCTTCCCTTTCCCATACAATCAACTTTGTGTTCTTTGGTTTGTTTGTTTGTTTGTTTGTTTTTTAAATCACCAAGACCAATTTGTGTTGCCCAAATGTTTCTTGGGTGTGCACTCCTTCACTGGCATCTGATTGGCTTATCAAGGCTTATATTCTTAGAGAAAACAGATTTTCCCTGTCATAGCATCTAATAACTTGCAAATCTCCACAGCTAGGGTTAGGATTTCATGGCCAATCTGCCTCCTTCATAACAAAACTTGAGTTGGCTTGAGCTTGAACAGGTCTTGTGCATATTGTCCCAACTGCTGCGCATTCATATGTGCAGCTGTCCTCCTGGATCCGGAAAACACGATTTCTTTGCAATCATCTGCCACCTCTGACTCTTCCAGTCTTTTCGCCATCTTCTACAAAGATATCTGAGGTTGGTGAGAAAGGCTGCATATAGCCATTCCATTTACCAAATCCTATAGTCTCTTATTTTCTGCAGCTTGGTACTTGTGTGTCTCTATGTTCATCGCAATCTACTACAAACAGATGTTTCTCTGTTGAGGGTTCAGAGATGCAATAATATGTGGCTATAATTGGGTCTTTAGGATTCAGCATAATATTATGTTCATTTATCAAAATATCAACAGGTTCACACCTGTGGCCTACTAACCTGTCTAGTCACAGGGTTTTGGCCCAGTAATGGTGCCAGCTATGGTTTTCCTCTTGTGGAATGTGACTTTAATCTAGTCAGTAGTCATTTCTGTCATTACTTCTGTAATGTTCATGTTGCTATTGCATAGTGGGCATGTCTTTTCAGAACAACCATTATTGTGGCTGGTAGCATTCATGGGTAGAAAATACTGCTTTTACTTTTCTTCTCCCATTGTATAAATGGCACTGCCCAGCACTTTGAAAGCTAGCCATAGGGATGAAGCTCCCAAGTCAGTATCAGCTTGCTATTTCCATGTGCTTTATAGTCAAGTATGTGATCTCTTCAATAATTAGGTCTTCCTATAAAGTACTGGGGAGTAACCAAGGGCAATGACAATGTTTTGTAAGGTTTTATGGGGTCTGTAGGACCTCATTGACCTAACTCTAAAAGAAATAACTTATTTGTACATTAGACTTTTTACTTGTTAGTCTCTAGTGTGTAGTAGGTAGCGTTGTCCCATTACACAGTAACTCCATTTTAACCCGGTGTACGTGCATGCGTGCGGGTGTGTACATGTATATATTAAAATATATTCTTATAAACCTTCTTCAGTAGTGTATTCCCGTAAGACTTTTTTTGAAAAGTCTTAAGTATTATCTGTCCTTCCTCATATTGCATCTACACCACCTTTATTTCTTCCATTCTTACTTAAACCTTTCTGTTTTCTTATTACCTTTCAACCCTTTATTCTAGTGTATTATATGCTCCCATCTCACTGAAAGCCTACCCCTCATGTCTCCTTAGTAGTTTCCTAAGTCTGAATGAAACATACATATCTGAAGATTCAAATTAATATTCACAAATGAGACATGTGATCTTTGTTTTTCTGTGTCAGGGTCAACTCGCTCAAAATGACTGTGTCCAGATCTGCCAGTTTACACACGAATTCCACAATTTCATTTCAGTTAAACACTGCATATATAGTTGAATAATAGTCATATATATTTATATATATATATATAATGTTCTTATCATTCATGTATGTGTTGATGGGCATCTAAGATGTTTTTCATTTCTTGGCTATTGTGAATAGAACAATGATGAGAATGAATGGCCAGATATCTCCATTATCTCCATAGTAATATATGGAATCCTTTGGCATATGGTTAAAAGTGGTATAACTTGGTCGTGTGGTGTTTCTATTATCAGCATTTTCAGGAGCCTCTATAATGATTTACACAATGGCTGCAGCAGTTTGCATTCCTATCATCAGTAAGCATGCATTTCTTTTCTCCTCATCCACACCAGAATTTGTCGTCATCATCATCACCATCAACATCATTATCATAGCTATTCTGAATGGATCAAAATGAGTATCAAAGTGGTTTTAATGTGCATTTTCTCTGATAGCCAGTGTGGTTGAACAAAGATACAACAAAAAAGAATATTATAGATCAGTATAGATACAGAAATTCTCAATAAAATACTTCTAAAACAAATGTAAGAGCACATGAAAAATATATGTCACAATTAGGTCAGCTTCATCCTAAAAATGTAACAGTGATTCAACACATATAAATGAATAAACATAATCCACTACATAAATAGACCAAACTTCAGAAACCATATGGTCATTTTATCAGACACAGGAAGGACCTTTGACAAAAATTCATCATCCCTTCATCATCAAAAGTTCTGCAAAGAATAAGGATACAGGGGGGATGTATCTCAACATAATAAGGGCAATATGTAGGAAATTAACAGTTAACATCATTCTTAATGAGAAAAACTCAAAGCATTTCAACTAGAATCAGGAACAAAGATGTTCACTCTCTGTATTCCTGTTCAACAAAGTTCTTTAAATTTTAGCTAGAGCAATAAGACTACTAAGCATATTAAGCAGATGCAAATATAAAAGGTATAAAAGGCCAAAGTATTTTTGTTTCCAGATGATATAGTTCTAGTCATAAAAGATGCTAGACATCCCACTGGAAAATCTCTACAGTTGGTAAACATATTAAGCCAAACAACAAGATATAAACTAACACACAAAAGCCAGTAGTCTTCTTATATAATAAACACAACCTAGGAAAATTGAGGGAACAATACCATTCACAATAGGCTTAAAAAATTTGGAATAAATCTAATGAAGGAAGCAAGAGACTTGTAAGATGAAAATGACAAAATACTGAAAACAAGAAATTGGACAAGATACCAAAAGATGAAATATTTTGCTAAGATTCAATGCCATCCCTGTAACAATTCTAATGAAATTCCTCCAGAAATTGACAAAAATCTTAATTTTAATAGTAAAAATGACCCCCGCTATACAAAAACAACTATGAACAACAGAAAAGCTCCTGGAGGTACCAACATCCTAGATTTCAAGGTGTATTATAGACACAAAACCAGAATAATGTTGCATAGAAACAGACTCATTGGTCAATGGAATAATTTTAAGGACTCACTAAGATCCTCTAGCTACCTGATATTTGATGAAGAGTCCAACAGCCACACTATGGAGAAAATACAACATCTTCAACAAATGCTGCAGGCAAAACGTGATAGAGAGTTGTGAAAAATAAAACTGGATCCTCATCTCTTACCTTGCACCAAACTTAATTCCAAATGGACCAACGAACTCGATATAAGACTAAATACCATGAATCTGAGAGAGTATAATGTATAGAATATGCGTGAACTAATTTTCACAGGAGAGGACTTCATGAACAGGACCCCAATAGCACAAGCATTAAGATAGACAAGTAATTAATGGGACTCCACGAAACTATAAAGTTTCATTACATCAAAAGACATGATCACTAAAATGAAGACGCAGCCCACTGGATGCAGCTACATTTTTACCCATTCTTTATTTGGCAGAAGGTTTGAATCTATGATATACAAGGAATCTCCAAAACTAAACATGAAGGAAACAAACAACCCAACTTAAAAAAAAAAACCAGGGGCATGAAACTAAACAGACAGTTCTTCAAAGTCAGAAATACAAGTAACTGAAAGACAGTTTTAAGAATTTTCAATTACCTGTAGGAAAGGTCTTTTGTTTACTAGTGCCAACTGCTGAACAGGTCCATCTAGCTCAATGTTGTTAAACACTAAAGTGGTTCTACAAGTTCATGGTAAAGCAAGGCTGAGGAGCTGTATCTGTTTCCCATTAACTCCAGGTTTAATGCACTCATGACTTTTTGAAATTTCTTGATCCTTTTCTCAACTGGAAATTAATGGGGAATAATGGATGTGGATGAAAATACAAAAAGAGCTTATATACAACACCTGCTCCAAAAATATTACTTAGGCTTAAAATTAAAGCTACAACTGCTTCAGGGTTATTTTTGCTAACTTATTTTCCCATATAAATATGGGCAATATAGCTATGCTATAATTATTGTCACAAGAGCGGAATTATGGAATCAAGCTAATTAATGTATCTGACACTTTAAATACTTGTTGTTCGTTCTTTGTGTCTAACTAACTCTGTGCTGGGTGACGAAAAATCTTCTAGTTCACCTCACCATACAGGCTCTGTCAACACCCATCTTCCCTCTTCTAGAAATTCCATTTGTTTTAGACTGTGTATGGAAAAGAGAACATGTACAGATTGCCTTTCTATGCTTAGCCTATGTCCCTTGCACAATGTCCTGCAGGTCTCACAGATGATAGAATTCCCTTTGTATGCGTGTGTGTATGTGCAAGTGTGTATATGTATGACGGCAACATTGGGTGCTGTTGCTTAGGGTCCATCTGCCTTGTTTTTATAACAAAGGGGCTTTTACTGGGACCTGGGGCCCATTGGTTAGACTAGCCTGACTGGCCAGTGAGCCCCAGGGATCTTCCTGTCTCCAGTTCCCCAGTACTATAATTACAAGCATGCAACATCATGCTCAGGATTTTAATGTTAGTTTTCTGGATTGGAATCAGGATATACTGTTTACAGTAAAAACAACTAACTGATAGAATTATCTTCCCACTCTAGAATTTGCATCCCTTAACTGTGCAATAATATTTTATTATGCATATGTATATATTATTTTTTTTATGGAAATTAAGGGTGATTCCATATTTAAGCTCCTCTAATTAGGATTAAAATCAACACAAGTATGCAGCTATTTCTTCGACATCTTGACTTAAACTCTTTGACATATATAGTCAGACGTGGGATTCCTATTTTGAATAATTTGAGGAACAATCATAGTTTTCAATAATGGATACACTAATTTATATCCCCATCAACAAGGGTGCAGTGGTTTTCTCTTTTCCATACTCTTATCAGCACCCACCATTTACCTTTTTGATACCAACTCCTTTGAAATCTGCCTGGTGATACTTTGTGATTTTATTTGGCATTTTGCAATGGGTAGACATGTGGAAAGCATTATCGTGTGTTGATTATTTGTATGTTTTCTTTTGAAAAAAAAAAAAGTCTTTATGACCCTTTACTTTCTAATCAGACAAGCATTAAGTACTTAGTTTATTTTGAGTTGATTTTTGTGTATGGTACCCTCGGGGCATCTTTTCTATTTTTCTAGTGTAGAGTCTCAGATGCTTCTGGCAGGACAGTGATTCTTTGATGATTACCATCAGTTTCTTCTCCAGCTTGGTCTTTGACATTGACATCGTTCAAGCTCCTTGCGCTGATGAACTGCACATTTGGCTTGCCTTTTTCTCCACTTGTTTGCTTTTCTCTCATGGCAAATGTGAGTAAAGACACAAACAACTACCATGCTGCTGAATCCTGAAAATTGTATCGAAATGTCCTCTGACGAACAGATTAAAGAATTATTTTAACGAATCTGTTGCTTTATAATTACCCTTCATCAAGTTTTCAGGGCATGACCACAATGCAGTCAGATTCTTTGCTGGAATGCAACCCTAACGGCCTCAAGCCCAGTTTCCAATAGAGTCCTTGCTCCCCTTGGTAACCTCATGAGCCTGACCTTCACTGTCCACATTTCCAGTGGCCTCTAGACTTTTACAGTATCAGCAGAGTGTCTTATTAAGTTCTTCTTAAAACATCCTAAAGCTTCTTGAACCCATAGCTCTAACCTCTACCACATTCTCCGCTTAAACCATTTCTAATGATCTGCAAACAACATGGGCTTATTACAACAGCAGCCAAACTTCTTGGTACCAGTCTGCATTAGTCACTTTTCTTGTCTCTAGGACAAAATACCCGTTAGCAACTTAAGGAATGGATGATTTAATTTTGGCTCCTGATTTGAGAATGGATATAGCACATCATGGTGAGAGGACATGACATTGGGCACAGGGAGAAAATGGCTACATTGTGGCTACAGCTAAGAAGCAAGGAGGAGTAGACACTGCTGCTTCAGTTACTTTCTTCCTTTTTACCTTTTATTCATCTTGGGACCACATTTCGTGGGATAACATCATCCACATTCAGGATACGCCTATCCTGCTCAGTTAAACTCCTCTGCAGTCGCCCTTCAGATATGCCGAGACATGTCCTCTATGTAATTCTAAACCCAATCCAGTTGACAATGAAGACTAACCCTAACTGTCACTATTCAATTTCTGTAATTGAGGGGGGAACAACATTTTGGAATCTAAGGTTGAATGACGTCACCACTCAGTTACCTCTGGGTTAACTGCTTTTCTCAGTAAAAGGCACTGCTGAGCCCGAGGCACAGTTCTCCCTTGGCCGGTGACGTGCTCGGGAAATTCTCAATTGGGCTACCTTTTGAATAAAAATTACAGGAGACTATCTTGGAGAAAATTCTGCTCAAAGTTTTGACTAAAATTACTTAAAAGCTAAGTAAATTTTACTAACAAAAGGTAAGGCTCAGAAAAGATGCCATGTGACCAAATTCTGTACAAATTTTTGGTGGTATCTTTACTGTCTCATTTGCTGCTATAATACTTGATGTCCAGATTTAAAAACAAATGGGATTTTGTTTTTGCTCAGAGTTTTGGAGTACTAATTTGTGGTGTTTGGCTTCTGGTGAGAGTGTATTCCATTCCTTGGCTGTTTCTCAAGATGGTAGAAAAGTGGGAATCAAATAGCTATACATAGAATCTTGAAAGCTGTAATAGCTAATTTTGGCTATCATGTTGGCCTAACTGAGAAGAAGGAACCATAATTGGAGAACTACCTCCATCAGATTGACCTGTGGTGTATCTTTGGAAGAACATACTGTTTGCGATTTGGTATACAAGGGCCCAACCCACAATGGGCAATACCATCCCAAACATGTGGTTTTGGAATTTTAAGTCAGTTAGCTGATCATGGACCTGGAAACCAGCCAGTAAGCTGTATTTCTCCATTGTCTCTGCTTCAAGTTCTTGACTTGTGTCCCAGCTCTGACATGTTGGGGATCAAGCTTCTAACACATGAAAGTTTGAAGAACAAATCACATCCTAATCAGATCAGCAACTTTAATTGTTATATTCCTGCCCCTCCTGTTCCTAAAAAGACTTGCTTTTCTCCCAGGTGGTGAGTACTCAGGTGGTGAGTAAAGGTAACTGAATCTAACAGATTCTCCATGAATATTTCCAAAATGATAGCTCGGTTTGAATAAAATAAAAATGAAACATACATCCACACTTCATTAATTTTCCAATGAAAAACACAAGGTTTTTAGAAAAGCCAAAATTCACAAACTTCTCCATACTTTTAATAACTTGCAGATGTTGGCAATACACAGTGACCAATGCCATAAACATGATAAGCAAGTGTGCTACCATTGCAGTGTAGCCTAGCGATGCCCATACTTTATCAAAGAGACAACAACTCTCTTTTCTTACCCAGGAGTTGAGCTATGCTATTTGAAATAGTGGAGATATTTTATTAGATAGCTTTCTTGGTATGAATAAAAGAACTTAAAAAATCCTTCACGTTATATCTCTATGACTTCTTTATAGTTCTGACTTTATTAGATATGCTTTGTCGGAACCTGTCTCTGAGAACCAGAACAGAGAAGCAATCAATTGTGTCTTTCAGATCCAGATGCTTAGAATATCAGTGGATGGCTGATACATTCAGAAGTGATAGGCCTGAGGAGTATTCTGGTGCCTTATACAGTAGAGTAGGTTAGAATGGTGCTCCTAAATGGCTTCTAGTCATAACTGAGGCACAAGCAAAAAGGGTAGGAATTTCACATTCAAGCACAGTACAGTAGAAGAAAATTCTCCCTGTATAATGGAAATGATAACCTTGAAATAGTTGAGTGCTCATCATTGAGAAAAGCAGAAAGATCCAAATCCTATAATATGGGAAAGCGGTGGAGCTCAGCATTGCAGAGTATTTTCAATTTCATAGCATCTAGCTGAAGGGCATCTAGATGGTCACTCCAAATCCTAAGCAGCCTATTAATCACCCTCATTGTGTATTTAAATTAATGCATTAGGTGTACTTATAGAAGAAGATTTTTAAAATATAAGTAATTTGCAAGCAGAACCTTTACACAAACACGATTTCTAAAATTATTTAAGGTTTTATCCTATTGCACGCTTAGATTCCATTTCAGTTGCAAAATACATGTCAAGTTGAAAGGTGTGAAATTATTTTTTAAGCTGCTACTATAAATTATATGCCAGAAATATGTGGTCACTTTCCTTAGTCATAGCAAATGTTCAGGTACCAAGTTAACTTTTGGAAAGGACATTTTTAGAAGATACTAGAAATCAATTGTCACACTGAAGGGGTACTTGGAAAATCTAAAATATAGATGGCTTATTTATGCAATTATTACCATAAAGGGTCGGGTAATATAGTGGAAAGAGATTATAAATGAACTCAGACCATGTTGAGCTTGAGATTTAATTTGACTTTTTTTTTTTTTTTTTTTTTTTTTTTTTTTTTTTTTTTTTTACCTTGGGCAATATTTCGTGTACTGAGAATTTATTTTCTTATCTGTCATGAGAAGATAATAAATCATAACTGAAAAATGCTCTGAGATTAGATTTATTGGATGTATTGTATTAGATATACAACTGCAGGGTAGTGCTTCTCCTCTTTCACTTAATCCAGGAGAAGAGATGCGTTCATTGACATCAGTCAGGTTTGGGGATACAAGCTGCCTTGAATTGTAAGGGAATAAGTATGCTTCAGATGCTGTTACATATGTGTGACTTTTTCCCCTCTATGCAGTAGCTCAACAATAATCATGGTTAAAAAAAACCCAGTAACCTGATGTTTTATCCAATAAGGCAGGAGAGAGAGAGAGAGAGAGAGAGAGAGAGAGAGAGAGAGAGAGAGAGAGAGAGAGAGAGAGAGAGAGAGAGAGAGAGAGAGAAGAGGAGAGAGAGAGGGAGACTATTGGAGACTATTAAGATTCAGGTTAGTTGCCATTGTTTTTGTGCTTAAATGTGCTGCCTTTAATTGGAAAAACTAGATCTCTTGGTAAAAATCTATGCAGATATGGCTTGCTCATTTTTAGTTAAGAATAATTTAGAGCCAAGAGGTTTAAGATAGGTGACTGCAGCCAGACCATCTTACCACGTTTCCTGCAATGGGATTTGCCAGTGTAAATGCACTTGATAAAAATTTGTGCCACTAAGACTTACTTTAAAATTGTTTTTTAAACATAAATTCATTTAAAACACATATCGTTTGTGTCTGTGAGTGTCATATATGTGTTCACAGAGCCTGAAGGAAGATGCTGCATTTGCTGCAGCTAGAGCTGTCGGTGGTTGGGAGCTGCCCAATAAGGCTGCTGAGATTGAAGGCAGATCCTTTTGAGGCACAGTGGGTGCTCTTAACCATTGAAGCATTTCTGCAGCTTGAGTCTGTGTCTTTAAATCCATTAGGTACTTTTCATTGTTCTTTGCATGCAAATGACTGGGTGTGTGTGTGTAATTATTAATAATCATTTTCAACTTGTCAGGATTTACCACCACCTGGGAGACAAGTCTTTGGGTCTGTTTGTGAGGGTGTGTGCACAGAGGTTTAACTCAGTGACAAGATCTGGCTAGAATGGGGTAGCACTATCCGTGGGCTGATAATCACTAACTGAAAGAAGGAAATTGTGAATGGAACATGGGCACTCACTTCTCGGCTTCGTGAATGTGTGAACAGCTGTCTCAGATAGCTTCTACCGTATCTCTGCTGCCATGTTTAACTGATTACTTGAAATGAAATAAAACGCATCCTTAACTTGCCTTTATTAGCCATTTTGTCACAGCAGTCAGAAATTCACTAATAAAGAAAGTTTACGGAAAGAAGTCAGTACAGGTGAGAATAAGATTTGTTTTTTTCTGGATGCTATGGCCAAATGTAATATTGTACGTCAGCTAATTTTCCACTTTTCCTTTCATACAATATATGTGATGGATAGTTGCCTTTATTTATGTCTGATGGTTCTTGTTATTTCTTCTTCTTCTTCTTCTTCTTCTTCTTCTTCTTCTTCTTCTTCTTCTTTTTCTTTTTCTTCTTCTTTGAGAGTAGAAAAGACATCAGAGATAATTTTTATTTTTAGGAATTGGAAAGTATAGTCTTAGAGAAAGCAAAGCTGCATCCAAGGTCCAGAGGCCTAGAGGCCTGGACACAAGAGTCACTTCTTGCTACTTCTATATCTTATCAACATAATTTTATCATTTACTTCAAGGAAATTTGAAGAAATATACACCATTCAATTAGTTTCATGACAAATTATGTTGCAGTGGCTCTTCTAAAACCTTTGTATTCTCCCACACACTTTCTGGCATTTTCTTCTCACTTTCCAACCATAATGTCTGTTTCATGTGGTGGTGATCTGCCAAAATCATCTCTCCAGGCTTAAGTTTTTTCCCCTCTGAGATTTAGTTCTCTCTTGCTATATCTTTTGGATATCTCAGAGATGTCTTCATGTGGCCCAAACCAAATGCACCTCACTGTGGTCTACATTTACTCACCTTCCTGCTAACAATATCAGTGAATAGTGCTGCCAGCCTGGTTGGTTGGTATGTGTTCCATGCTGATACACTGTTCCATTTTGATTTGCTCTCTGCCTTCTTCTTCACTTACATATCTGTCCAACTTTCAGGCCAAACTAAGCTTGTCTCTGACGCAAGCCACCTCCTTTCATTCTTTTATTCTAAATCTTCACTGACTGTTGTGTGTAGATTATTATAAGAAACTATACCCTACTTCTAGTCTCCTATCACTCCAATGTTCCCTGCACATTTGTCCACATTTTTTTTATTTTTCCTAGAAGGGGCAAGAATGTTTCTTATTATCCCTTTAAAAAAATTTCCCATCATCTCCTAGAGTGACGAAAGTACTTAACATCTTATTCATAACTTCTAATTATCTGTTGATTACTGAATCTTCTGGTCTCGTGTCCTTGCATTTGTATCAGCCATCAGTGAATTAGCATATGCCCTTTCCACAGCCTAGTGTATCTTTTGAGGATTATTGTTTTCTGTCTAGACTTTTCCTTTCCTCATATGGAAAATTTTACCCACAATTCAAGAGTCAACTTCATTTTCTTATTACTTAGCCCTTAGTATTCCCTAGTCTTACATACTTGTTGATTACTGTGTGAATTTGTACTGCAGCACTGTGTTTTTTCTGATGTCAGTCTGTCTCATGATAGTTTGAGCTATTTAGTTAAGTATAGATCTCTGGTTATGTTCACAGTGTTTGTGACATAACAGAGGATAAGAACTACTTGTTGGTTGATTAATAGGTAGCAAAGAACTTTGCCAATTTACTTTAACACTGTTTACATGAGTGACTTTAAAATCACCTTTTACCCTAAATTCCCCACAGTCCAACACTCAGCTCACTAGACACTCTGCAATTTCAAAACCAGCTTTTCCTAGGGTTCTAGTTGTTCAAAGACACACATTGAACATTTTAAAGTAACAACTGACAACTATTCGAAATAGATGAAAATTGTGTAGATGAATTTGTTTTATTTAGTATTAATTTAATGTCAATTTATTATTTCATTGTAAATAAGCACCTCTAATACGTCTTAGAAAGCCATTAATTATTATTACACACACAAAACAGTAGTAACTAAAGATACGTTAATGTGGCCTCAAATCAGATTTTAGAATTCTAAACCTTGTTGCTTTCCATAATGAAGAATCTGAGTTTTACATGTTACTATACGGTATTGTTAATTGGCATACCTGGAGAGACTAAATTTTTTGCTAATGTATAGTGTCACAACCTTCTCAGTAACTGTTCAGTAATAAAGGAGTTGATATGGCCAAGTGCTTAATATATAGGTCAATGAATAAACAAACAAATCAATTTGTATTTATTTGTATACTTATGTATGTGGTTTAAATGGGGTCTTGTTCTGTAACCCATGCTGGCCTCATATTCATTATCCTCCTGTCTCAGATTTCCAAGTAATAGACATACAGGCTTGTAGCATCATGCCCACTTCTGGACAGAAAGATTCTTAGCACTGACTTGTGAGGTGAAAGATTAATTCTGAATTCCCTTACTGTGGCAAAAATGTTTTATCAAACACTTGGCTAGTATAAAATATTTTAGTAGCAAATGTACCAGACTACTGAATAAGTAAAATGTTCTGTTCAGATGGTAAAGTTGCATCTTCCCTGTAGAACTGACCAGACTTGGGTGAAATGATTCTAATTAATCTAATTGATTAATTAAATTCATGCTTAAGGGCACTTTTTCAACCCACACCTGCTAACTATTGATCAATGGGCATGAGTCCCAGCCTGCTTTATCTGTAAGCTCCTTCTGTAGCTCCCTAAAGGGAGCCGAGAGGAGTTGTCCTCTCCCACGTCCACACTGCTGGGTGTACATCTTCTGACATCATGTCTATTTGTTTGTTTGTTGATTGTTGATTTTCATGTCTGAGGTGGTATGAGGCTGGATTCTGTCCAGGATCTTTGGGTAAAAAAAAATCTATGTTCAACATCCTTGGGCAAAAAAAGAAATAATTACCTGTGTTTTATTCTGTTGGTTTGAACTTTCCAAGCACTTAAAAACTTGTTGTATAGGGCCCAAACTCAGAATGCGTTGTTTGAAATTGGAGGTAGCTCAACAATTCTTCTTCCTCCTCCTCCTCCTCCTCCTCCTCCTCCTCCTTTCTTTTTCTTTCTTCTTTTTGCTGCTTGTATACAAATATATATACATCTACCCAGGGAAGCACAGTTTACCTACTATGGACCAGATCACTAAAGTAAAATGCTTCACTTTCCTGCGGCAGGCACCAAATGTCAATATCTCTTCATCTAGAGGTGAGGGCCTCCCTCTGTGGTGCCTGCGCCACAACGGTACCAAGTCAAGGGTGAGGGACTGCGGATTTAACACACAATAAAACAATGGGTCCTTCGTGCTAAGCGAACAGCCGCAGCAGCAGCAGCTTTTATTCAGTGTCCAAAGAGCCTGTTTATAGGCAGCAAAGCAGGAATGCCACTCACAGGTGAAATCCCTCAAGAGGTGATTGCGCACACGAGGGAAAGTGCCAAGGAAGGGAGGGGTGCGTTCTCAGAGCAGTAAACATGACTAGCTAACCAACATAAGCACAGACCCGGAAGCTGCTAAAAACAGGACATGCAACAGCAAGACAGGCAGGCAGCCCAGTCGGGCCTGGTTCCCACATCCCTCCATTATGGAATTTTGACTAGATTGATCTTGTGCCAGCAGCAACAGCTGCTGGGAATTTGATAGCAGCGCAATCCAGCCATATCCACAAGACACTATTTTGCTCTTGTCCTTCCTGATTTCTGGGTGTATATTCTTTTAAACACTCTCTTCCATGATGGCCCCTGAACCTTGGTTCAGATGATACAGATGTCTCATTCATGGCTGAGTACTCAACTGATAGTTTGTACTTGTTTAGTTTTAGTGTCAACTTGACACAAGCTAAAGTAGTTTGCAAGAAGGAACCTCAACAGAGGAGATACCCTCATCAGATTGGCCTCTGAGAGGATCTGTAGGGGGAATTTCTTTATTGATGATTAATATAGGAATACCCATCTCTTTTTTCATATACATTTATATTACTACAAATATATAAAATAAACTTCATACAGCAAGAAGAACCACAGAACAATCAGGAATTATATTCATGTTACACATTCATAGTGTTTTGCCTGTTTGTATCTGGCAACTTTGAAGAAAACATTTTCCTATCTCGGTGGGTCTATCTCACTGTGGGTGATGCTGTCCTCTTCTGTTTGTTCTAGGTGTTGTAAGAGATCAGGTAGAGTAAACCATGAGGCATCTTCTCATAAGAAATGTTCCTCCATGGCTGGTGCATTAGTTTCTGCTTCCAGATTCCTACCTTAAGTACCTGCTTTACTTTCTTGGATGATATACTACAAGACATAAGATGAAATAAACCCCTTTCTCCTCAAGTTGCTTTTGGCCATGCAGTTTCATCACAGCCACAGAAACTCTAAGACACATTTACTTTCTGTCCTTTGACCAATTGTGAGGCTTACAGCAGTCATTGTCTGCTGCACAATAAAACTTATCTGATGAGGTGGGCAAGCTTCACTAGTTTATGAGTAGAGATAAATGAATGTAGACAATAGTTTGATTTGACATCCATTTATCAAGACAATGGTAGTAAGTTAACCCCCGGGATCTGTTAGATGCTCATCCTTGGGTTTCTAGTCAGATTTACTGTGGCAGGCATCTTTTCTCCCCTGGGCAACAGGCCTTAAACACAACCATGACACAACTGGGTATCCTCAAAGCATTTGTGCCATTACCACATGCATGGGGATATCTTGCCACATTGCTTGTTACTGTAGTTCACATGACTCATAGCTGGGTGAGACTGTTGATGACGTCACCGTCCCCCCAAAAGACTGCATAGCACCTTCTGAAATGATGAAAACTACCAGAAGGAAGGAAGTTTTACAGTCCATGTGACCAATGAATGTTGTGTCTTCAGGAATAAGTAAGGTCTTACCATCAAATTCTGGTGGACAACCAAGAGCAATGGCAATGCCTCATTCTTTGGTTGTCTCTAGGACACTGCCAACAATGTAGAGAGAGTTATGCTTTTATTTGAACCTTTAATTTGGCAACCTGTAGCTTCTTGGAGGAGCAAAAACACCTATATAGATTAACTCCAGTTAAATTCATTTATATAAAAAAAAAATGAAGCTTACAAAATTCTTTGCTTTAGTTATTTCTTCCCCCACTTTTTCCTTGGCCCCTCTCATCTTTCCTACATAAACATCCTTCTCCATTGTTTTATTTAGTGAATAAACAAAACTAAGCCCCTCTGCATGGCCTATAAATCTCCCCAGACATGGGCTATTGACTGGGCTTTATCGCACCATGCATGGGCATGTATTCCTTCCAATGGAGTGAACCTCTAATATAATCTGAGATCTGTTGGTTACTTCCATAACAACCATTCCACTATTGTACAAGTGGGCACATATTGGTTGACAGGCTGATATTATAGTTTATAGGGTTGGCATCTGGGTACTATTGTTGATGTCCTTTATTTCCCAGCAGCCTGCATAGAACATTTGTCACTGTGAAAACTATCCAACAGGGAGAAGGAGGAAGTTTCTAGCAAAGTTCCAGCTTCTAATTATGATGTGTGGTGTCTTCAGCAACAGAGTGTTGTCATCTGATTCTCATGAGCATCCAAGAGAAACAGTAAGACGTTATATTACTTTTGGGAGTCTCTTTGGTCTCCTTAACCAACAATTCATAAGGAAGAATCCCAGATCTGAAACTTGAATTTTTGCTTAATAACCTATGGCTTCTTGGGACATCATTATTCAGATTTAGAATTTCTACTGTTATTCTTCCTGTTGTGTACTTCCTGAATACATGAGGATGCCTTGGACTTTGTACAAGAAACCCTGAAGCTTGGAATAGTCTGCATAAATTAGAAGGTTGGTTTCCTGGCATGGCACCACTTATCTATAGACTCAGCATGAGAAGGCAGTAATGGTAGAGTAGTTTGAAGCCAATCTGAGTTCTGTTAGGGCTACATGGTGAAACACTGTCTTCAACAAAGCAAGCAAGCAAACACATCAATCCACATCTTTTAAAAAAATCAACCACTACTACATTTACTGGTTAAAGATCACATTGCTATCAAGTTGATATTCAAATGTACTTACATTGGAAATAACAGTAGTCATAAACTACAGCAGCTGCCAAAAAGTTCAAGGCAGGGAAAAAACTCTTTGAAATACCTGTATAACTGAAGGAGAAGTGGTCCTTCTTCTTGGGTTATTTATGTAGTAGATTCTACTGTCCACTTCATGGAACATGCACAGACAGCAAACACAGTTTATGTTGCAGCCATGTCTTAGCCAGTCATCTCTTTATTTTATAAGTTCAGCATTATAAAAATACTTTCCCTCTATTTCTTCCGGTATCATTTTGCTGCATAGTTACCAATTTGCTGAAGAAGTAGTTTTAAAAGAATCCTGATTTGCAGAGCACCGCTTTCCTTAACTTAGAGTTATTTATGTTCTGAAATAAGAAGTAAAGTCTTGCGGAAAAAAAACCAAACTGAACTCAGTAAAGTTAAATCCATTCTTCAGAGAATTTCAATTGCTTTTTTGATGGGCATAAACTCTGTTTGAAATTTATTTATGGTTTAGCAAGAAGTCGAAACCCTCATTCCTCATTGTCATCTGATGTACAACACCACTGAAGACAAAGGCAACTAAAAGCAAAGTTGAGCGTAGCTGTTTGGAATATATCTGTTATGTTAACTTTAAAAATCGTGTACAAAATTTTTATTTGACCAACCTTGGGTTGGTTCACTTGGTAGTTCTTTATCTAAGCTTTGATCTTTTTCAATAGTACACTAAGCATCAGAGTTCTATTTGCCTCAAGTATATGTTGCATAAATTTTACCTTTTAATAATATTTATTAAAATGGCAGTGGAATATTCATGGATGGAAACACATGTGTGTGTGTGCAAACTCTTTAGGAGGCTAAAATATAAAGATCACCTAATTCCAAGAGTTCAAAATGAGCCTGGGTAGCAGTGGGAATCTGATTCAGAAAAACAACAATGGCAAAATAAATGTGTGTGCTGCATTCTGCTAAAGGACATCATTACAACTGCCAAACTCCTCGAGACTTTTAGAGAAATGTGGTGAAATCCAAACATGTAACATATTTCACCTTAGCAATCTAAAAATAATATAGCATATTAAGCGAACAATAATGACTATCCAAAATTAAATACTATGATTTATTAAGTGACTTGAGGTTTGATTTTCAAAAACCAATAACACTGGAAAGCATTTTATAATTAAGTTTATTCATTAAAGCAATTTGATGCTCAGGGTAATATTGAGCAGAAAGGTTGGAGTGCAATGCCCTGGACCCACACTTAACCTCTGGGCAACAGCTTCATACATAAATTTAATTTTTAAAAATTTAATTCTTTATTTCTACGAGTCTTTTTTACCCGCTTGTTTATATGTATACTATGTGTGTGCTTGGTACCCCTGAAGCTCAGAAGGGGGTGTTGATAGCCTGGAACTGGACTTATGAATGTCAATGAACCGCAGCTTGGTTAGCAGGGACCACATCTGAGTCCTTTGTAAGTGACACGAGTGATCTTAACAGCTAAGCCATATTTCCAGCTTCTCCCAATGTGGGTCTTAATTCCCATGTTCTGTGGACTTAGCATCAGTTCCTTGAGAAATTTGCCTTGAATTTGTTAGAAAGAGAGGTTTCTTTCCTTTTTATTTTTATTTTTTTGCTGGTACTGAGCATCGAACCCCAGGAAATCACTCATGTTCACCAAGCACTGAAAAAAAAAAAAAAAGGTTTTGTTTGTTTTGCCTCAGAAAAAAAATGAGTGTTATATTTCCAATCAGTAAATTATGGGCTGTTACAAAATGTCAGAGGTAGTCATGGTGGTACAGACCTGTAAATCTCCGCATGGGGAGTGTGAGGCAGGAGCAATGTGAAGAGTTTCAGGTCAGAGGCTTAGTCACTCCTCTTGATGTGGTAAAACACTTTCACCGAGAGAGAGCTTAGGGAAGGAGGATTTTGAGTGTATCAACAGAAGACAGTCCCTAACCATCACAGCAGGGGACCAGCAGCAGCAGTCACAGCCTCAGGAACAACAAGCTCTCCTCTTAAGCCACACAGAGAGCAGAACAGGAACCAGAAATAGCCTAGAGCTACTGAAACTTCACTTCTCGCTGCCCCCAGTGTCATACTTCCTGCAGCAAGGACACACCCTCCCAATGTATGCAAACACCACTACAAACTGAGGACAGGCCTCTGAGCATGAGGAAGGTTTTCTCATTCAAACCACGGTAGCCTACTTGGACTAGAGAGAGGGAAAACTAAAAGTTTTCTTTTTCCTATACAGTCTTTTTTTTTTTTTTTTTTTTTCCTACTCCGTTTATGAATTTGGAAATTCTGAGTACTTGCTTTTGTTTGTGATTTTGTAATTTTTCTTATTACTTCTCTTCCTGTATGTCATTGATTTTGAAGTAAACTCGTTAGGTACAAAGAGTTTATGTTGTCCTGAACGTGACTTGTTTTACCTCTTGAAGATTGCAATAAAACATATAGTTTTTGACACGGGAAATTTTTATCTTCCTCGGTCCTTTTGAGCTCATAGTGACCTTCTGCTAGCCTTAGTTTTTGTCACTGTACTCCATTAGGTTTGCTATGTTCACACTTCCATTGTTCTTTACCGTTTCTTCTAATGATTGAAGATTATAAGTTGCATATAATATTAAAAGAGCACACCAGAAGACACTTAAGTTTAATCACATTTTGTCCAGTTTTATGAAATTTTCTTAAATCTCCAGTAGATTTGAATCTGCAGGCATCAAGAAATCAGCACTTTATCAGACCTCTTTCTCCATAATGGTTACTCTTCTAAGGAATTATTAGTCGTTAACAGCTCTCTCAAAGAGCTACCAGGCAGGCTATTAAGTTGCAAACTGTGGTAAAATGTACTGAGAATATAAAACAAACACAAATAATCACAGCTCGTTTACATCCATTTGCACCATGAATTTACTTTATTTTGCAAATAACTAAATAAACATATTAGAGGAAGGAATACCTAACCTATTATATTTTGAAGGAAAGGAAACCTCAGTTTTAATGTCAAAGGGAAATATTTCTTGGAGTATTTTAATATTTAATACTTACAATACCATGTGGTCATCCCTGAAGTGATATATATATATATATATAAAGTAGCATTACACAAACTGACCAATTTATATTTATATAATTAAGAACACACACATAGACACACAAACATACATATGTACATACATACATACATACATACATAAATACATATCAACAATTAAGGAAAAGGACCCAGTGGCCATTGATTTGAGAGAAATTAAGGGGGTGGGTACATGTGGGAGTTTGGAGGAAGAGAAAGGAAATGGAAAAATGATGTCATTATATTTTAATTAAAAATAAGAACAATTTAAAAATAAAACAAGAATAAAATATGTAGTTTTGTTTTGCACATTTACTTGACATTTACTTGAGATATATTCAAGATTTTTTCATTAAAAGAGTGTTGATCTATTATTTATTTATGTATTATTTATACAGTATTCTGCCCACATGTGTGTCTGCATGCCAGAAGAGGGAACCAGATCTAATTATAGATGTCTGTGAGCCACCATGTGGTTATAGATGTCTGTGAGCCATCATGTGGTTTCTGGGAATTGAACTCAGGACCTTTGGAAGAACAGATGGTTCTCTTAACCTCTGAACCACCGCTTCAGCCCCAGTAGGCATGTAGTATGTTTTTGGACCTATACCATTCTCCCTTTATATAGAATTGTGCCAAGGAACACTATTCCCTACAAAACCCCACAAATTCAGCTAAAGTATAGTACTTTACATGCAGGTATTGGTGGGAGAATTTTCTTAACTTCTAACAGCAGAGAGGCTGGCAAAGACTGAGCTGTGAATCAGTTCTTCTATGCTACAAAACTCAAGCTAGAGACATCATAGGTAGCCTTGGTGATTAAAAAATAATAGGAAGCCACTGGAGAGCTCTCAGCAAAAGAATGCCAGATGGTGGCACATTTTAAAATCCACCTGTTGGTGCTGTAGTTGGTCACAATTAGTAGGAGGAAGAAATTTTAGAGGAAAGCATAAGAGAGATGTGCTGATTCAAAAATGAGACTGAACGTTCAAGATTCATGTTAAGTATGAGCCGAGTTAGACAGGGAGAGCCTTCCGCCAGCCGGTGTCACGACTATAATAGACTGGAAGTATAAGTGCTTTAAATTAAGAGCACTTTATAAATTCCTGCTATTTTTCAAATTTATAGACACATTGAAAGTAAATGTCAGTTTAAATACAATCAAAGACATTGTTTGGAGATATTTCAAATCTGAATAAATAACTTGTTTTGAAAAAGAAAGAAAGAAAGAAAGAAAGAAAGAAAGAAAGAAAGAAACACAGAAAAGGCAAAGCAACCAAGGGACTACATAGTTCTGAGAAGGTACCAGCATGGCCAGTGAGACACCCCTAGTGGAAGGTTCTTTTTGGAGCAACCTCACCTCATTCAGTGGCAGCTCTATTTCAGTACCCCCTAAATCTAGTCATCTGGGGGTGAGCCTAGGGAAAAGGCGGCTTAGTAGACGGAGAAATGTGACAGGGCAGACTCAAAATCCCTATACAAGACCACGTCCCCTTGATGGGGAGGCCTGGTGGCACTCAGAGGAAGGATAGCAGGCTACCAAGAAGAGACTTGATATCCTATGAGCATATACAGGGGGAGGAGGTCCCCCTCAGTCACTGTCATAGGGGAGCGGAATAGGAGGAAAGTGGGAGGGAAGGAGGAATGAGAGTATACAAGGGATGAGATGTAATATGAATAAGTTAATAAAATAAAAAATCATATTCAAAACGAAAAAAAAAAAAAAAAAAAGAACCGGTTCACTTGAACAGAAAGATTTGAGAGCAAGTTGTCTTGAGGGGAATGCGATCAAGTAATCTTTGTGGATATCAAAATCTGGGGACTTGGCATTGGGGTGGTAGTAATTAAAGATGCAGTAAGATTAGTTAGATTTCCAAATAATTGAAGATAGAATTAATGATGTTTACTAAAGACTAGGATGTGCAGTGTGATTTTTGACTTGAGATGTTGTGTCAGTAAGTGGTTATGATGGTTCTTTAGACGGAAATGGTTTGGAGGAACGGATTTCATGGTCAGAGAAAGAAGGCAGATAGAGTTTCAGACATGTGATGCAGATAGTTCTTTCCACAAAGTACTTAATCTCAAATATTTTTGCAGCAACACCAAATAGATTACTAAACAGTCTAGATAGATTAACAGAGGGAAAAGCAGAATTTGCAGATAAATTGTCTTTGTTGCAGTCGAAGTTTATAAAGCTTCACAGTGAAATAAGGATCACAGCTATTATTATGGAAAGAACCATGTATATGGTGGAACTTTGAGGAGGAAGATGTAAAAATCATAGAAGATGAAAGAAATGGGACATTGGCTAAATAAAAGGGGCAATATTGTTGGGCAGTCCCAAGTATCCACTTGCAATTTATTTTTTCTCATATTTAAGTTGGCATAAATCAATGAGTTACTGGATTTTATTCATTTCCAATTTCTTGGATATTGACAACATAGAAGTACTGGCTATATTTATCAGTGTTGTGGTTTAGAGACTGTGACACAGGAAAAATATGGAAAATGGAACTGAGGACAAATATAAAAGGATAATTATAATGATGGATATGAGACAGGCTGGCTTGATGCTTCCTAAACTTATGAACTGTATGGCACAGTGCCACATGGGTAACATAGCTGAATTTATGTGTTGTGAAAAATTTGGCTGTAGTAAGAGGGTTTCGAAAGTGTGATGACTAAATTTAATTTAAAATTATGTTTGTACAAGAACCAATACAGGCATGAAAAACATGTTCAATATCCTTAGCCATCAGGGTAATGTTAATTAAAGCCATGGTCAGATTTTATATCTCTTGAGTCAGAATGGCAATCATTAAGAAAATAAATAACAAGTATCGGTGATGATTCATTCGTAAAGAAGCTCTACACACTGCTGCTGGGAATGTAAACTAGGCCAGACACCGTATACACATCAGTATGGAAGTTCCTCAAAACTGACTGACTGACTGACTGACTGACTGACTGACTGACTGACTGACTAACTGAGCAAAATATAAATCTAATGTATGTTCCACCCACGACACTCCCAGGTGGTTTACCCAAAGAACTCCACATCAGCATACATAGAGATACTTGAACACCTATGTTTATTGTAGCACCAAAGCTAAGATCTCTACCACTAAGCCACACCCTCAGCAAATGGCTCATTCTTTTCTTTTCTTTCATAGTTTGTTTTGTTTTTTATTTCTTTTGAGACAAGCTCCCAGGTATGTCAGGTGGGCCTGAAACTTCATGATTCTCCTGCCCCCACTTTTCAAGTGCTAGGATTACAGGCATATACGATTGATTTCTTTCTTTTTTTAAAAAACAGAGTATTTCTTTTTATATCTTTAAAAAAGGATTTATTTATTTATTATTATGTATACAGTGCTCTACCTGCATGTGCACCACAGGTGAGAAGAGGGCATCAGATCACATTAAAGATAGTTGTGAGCCACTATGTGATTGCTGGGAATTGAATTCAGGACCTTTTGAGGAGCAGTCAGTGCTCCTAACCTCTGAATCATCTCTTTAGCCCTCACATGTGATTTCTACAGTATTTTAATTAATTTATTTATTTATTGTTTAGATAATTTATTCAGATTACATCTAAATATTTATTCCCTCACTTGTATCTTCTTGTTCTAACTAATGCTTTTTTCTTTTCTTATAATTTATTCACATTACATCTTGATTGTAATCTCCTCGCTCTTATCTTCCTGTTCCCACCCTCTTCTGCCCTGTTCCCCTCCCCTATACCTCTGAGAGGTGGAGTCCTCCTGTTCTACTGTGTGACCGCAGCCTATCTAGATAGCCTGCATCCTCTTCCTCTGTGTTCCCACAGGCCCTCTCTGCCAAGGGACAGTGATCAAATTGCAGGCACCAGAGTTCCGGTCTGAGGCAGGTCCCCTCTCTCCCCTCTCCTTTCCCCACTTGGAGAATGAGCTATCCATTGGCTACATCTGAACAGGGGCCTAGGTTCTCTGCTTACAATGTCCTTGGTTGGCACATTAGCTTGTTCAGGTCCCCCTTGGGTCCAGATTTGCAAGCCTTGATAGTCTTCCTTGTGGAGTTTTTGACAGACCCACCCCCTGTCCTTCCATCCCCTGATACAACTCTTCTATATAATACTTTTTAAGATGTCCCATGTTACCTGTTTGCTCAGCGTGGTAAGCAAGCAAGCATACCATCTCATATATCTCTCCTTTCAGGCATCCAGGGCATGAAACAATTTATTTTACCTAAAGACTGTTGCATAGGAACTGATAAAGTATACCCCAAATCTATGTTCCTGGCCTTCATTTCATCCTGACTCCACTGACTTCTTCAAATCTGATGAAAGATAAAAAGCTTAAGTCAGAGAGCCCAGAGGAGAGGTTTCAGCTTTATTATTTGCCAGGGTGTATTTTTGCTGTTGTTGTTCCTGTCCTGTGAATGAGCAGCAAGCTTTCCTAAATGAGTCTCAGTCCATATGCCAGCCCCTACTTACCCTTAGCTGGAACTCCCAGGGAGAAATCTCTCCATTCCCTTTAGCTCAGATAACGAACTCTGCTGCAAGCTCTGCTTTATCCTTCTATATTAGTTTACAGAGAATCTGACTCTTTTAAGTTTCTATTTAATTACAGTCTGTGATCTTGGCTATTTAGATGAGACTTAGAATGGATTGATATCCACACAGAGAGTTTCAAATTCCAAATCTCTTTGATGGTCTGACATGATTGTATGCGTTGATTTGGGGGCCATAGCTGCTCTAGAGCTGTGGATTCGCGGACAGCCGCAGGCTTCTTCATAGGAGGATGAGGGTAGATTCCTGGCGCATGCATTTGAGAATGAGAAGGATCTCTGCAGTGACGTTCTCAGGCAATGCTGGGAAACACAGGATTTCCTGTTATTGTGTTGATGAGAAATGGCACTTAAATGGTCACTGCCCACTATATAGTCCTTTATTTTGTCTGGTCTTCTAAGGTACTTTGACCACTAGCTGAACACAAAGATTTTGACTATTCTATTTTGAAACAGCAGAAGTCGGTTAGATCTAACCATCAATTTAATGGCGCCAATGGCCATCAAAACAAAGAAAATTATACAGTAAGCCTGGCTTTCTTTTATAAAGGAATAGTTTTCATTTCTTTGTGGTATGAAGCACAGAATTTTCCTCCAATACTTTTGTAGCTGTCCTTCATGCAAGACGGTGAGGCCAGAATGCAAAGATCATTTTATTTTTCAATAACTTTGCTTCCGCCGTGGAGACACCAGCTGTAAAATCACTTTTACTTTTCTAATGATAATACCCTGGAGTGATTCAAGGAGAAAAATTATAGATTTTTTTCAAGGATAAAAGAATATGCCTAGTGATGTTGATGAACGAAGTGTACATGTCAAAGGCATACATGCCAGCATGAAGGTGAGGAAATAGTTAACGTGCATGTGTGTGCGTCATACTTGTATTTAATGACTTCAGCGTGCTCTAGAATAATATTCTCATGGAATAAATAGAAATATACCAGAGAAGGAATATGTTTTCATAAAACTAAGAAAAATCTCACTTGAATCAACTAGACATTTCAAGGGGAGA